>NC_138776.1:237800660-238400660 GCF_965119305.1 Pelophylax lessonae
AAAGTTTTGCAGAAACTCAGGAGAGGTGAATTTATCCACCATGATGATGATGATGTATATGCCTGCAAGACACAACACAACACAAAACATAGTAAAAGAGCATGTATTTTGTCACATAATAAAGATAGGCCCAATATAAGCTGTATAGGGCCAAAAACACCCGCTTTTGAATCAAAAGTCGTACCTTTGTTTGCTCAGAAGAATCGTGGTTCGCCGTGCTCCTCCAAACGATCTGTCCAATAGCGAATCGTCGACCGAAAGATCTGGCGTCCTTTAAAGACAGCGCATGCGTCAACTCCGCCTCCAGTGGCGCGCTTACGCAGGGCCGTGTACGTGCTGAATATTAGGCTGCATGCGACACACACACACGTGAGTCGGCGGAAGATTAGTTGCGGAGATGGCAGAATCGCGGAGTTCAACAAGTGAAGGCCGAAGTGGTTGGGCAAAGAAAAAAAAATCTAAAGCAACACCTATGAGCAAGGGTGAAATGGTGGAGATGGTGGCCATTCTTGAGAAGAATGATTATGATGGCAGGCTGCAGAACTATGAAAGGCCCAACTCCAGAAAAGACTGAATTCTGGATAAGGTGGTAGCATCTTTAAAGAAAATTTATGGTGTGGAGCGATCAAAAGACCAAATTACGAAAAAGATGGTCAGATTTGAAACATCGGGAGCAAGAACAGCTTGGTCACATACATCATATTCTTAAAAAAAGTAAGTTTTTTTTATTTTATCAAGCAATATGTTTTGGGTCGATTTGGTGTATGTTGTATAGAAATGTATAGATAATACTGTATATGAAAACTTTCCATTTTTTTATTTTATTGGTCATGTCTTGATTTGATTGATCTATTGATGATTTATTTGTATATTACATTAAAAGACAGGAATCCACAGTAAACTATATATGCATTTGATTGCAAAGAATTTTCATTATTGCAAAGAATTTTCTTACAAAAAACTCATATTTGTTCCATAATCTTTTTGTAACCTTTAACCACTTAAGCCCCAGCCCTATTTCGGACACTTTTTGTTTACAAGTTAAAACTAGTATTTTTTCCTAGAAAACTACTTAGAACCCCCAAACATTATATATATTTTTTTAGCAAAGACTCTGGAGAATAAAATGTTGGTCATTGCAAAATTTTTTGTCACGCGGTATTTGCGCAGCGGTCTTTAAAACGCCATTTTTTGGAAAAAAATTGAAAAATCACATTTCACTGCATTTAAAAAATACTAAACAGTAAAGTTAGCCCATTTTTTGTATATTGTGAAAGATGATGTCACGCCGAGTAAATAGATACCCAACATGTTATGGTTTAAAATTGCGCTCCCCCCATGGGATGGCGACAAACTACGGTGAATAGAGATCTCAGTTACCAGTTTTGAGTTAGAGTGTAGCTCTTTTTCTTTAAATTATTGCCCACACTCTGGCGATCACGGCGATACCTCACATGTGGGGTTTGAACAGCGATTTCATTCGCGGCTCGACTTGCGCATACGTTTTTTTTCGTGCGCGAGCTAACGGTGACGGGGGCGGCTAAATTTTTTATTTTTTTTCCTATTTATTTTTTATTTTTTTTAAACTTTATTACAGTTTTTTTTAAAAAAAAAAAATCTGATCACTTTTATTGCTGTCACAAGCAAGGTAAACATCCCTTGTGACACCAATATGTAGTGACAGGTACACTTTATGGAGGGATCGAGGGTCTAAAAGACCCTAGACCCCTCCACTACACTTGCCTGTATGCAAAACGCCGAAAACGGCATTTTTGCATACAGCCGTTTTTCAAAACTGCCGCCTTTTGCAGCACAGTAACCCGGAAGTGACGTCATGGACGCCGCCTCCGGGTTACGTCATCGGAGACCCAATCGATGCCGTTTCCGGCATTCATCGGGACTCCATCCAGCCGGCGGACGCGCCGGCTGGGTGCTCGGGGCTCCCGGTGGGACGAGAGCCCCGAGCAAAGCCACGGAAGGCGGCGGGAGGGAGGGGGGGCGTCCCCTCCTGCCCCCCCGGGTAACGATCGAGCGGCTCCCGAGCCGCATCGGTCATTACCGACGGAAAGCCGACCGTCGGCTTCAAACCACGGTACCGGGATGATGCCTCTAACTAGAGGCATCATCCCGGTATAACCCCGCAAAGTCTGCTGACGTTAATTTGCGTCAGTTTGCGGTAAGTGGTTAAATAGGGCAAAAACGAAAATTAAAAGAATAAGAACGGCAAAAGATGAGGAGAGGTGAATGTACAGTGTCAACTCCATCCACATTGGATGAAGAACCAGAGGACATGGGCCCAGATGCTGTCACACATTCCCAAAAAGGTAATTGTTTCCTATGCTGAGTCAAACATTAATGTCCCTACTTTTTAGGAGATAACCATGTACATGTCTGAATATTTTATATGAAAATAGCTGTCAAGCAGTGCACCATGTCCTAGCAAATTTCCTTCCTGTGAATTTTATTACATGCAACATTTTTATTATTATGTAGATAAAGACAGTAGTCCAGAGTGCAGCATGGTGGAGCCAACAAGTGTGCAGCCACCACAGCAACAGCAAGGTTGGTAGGCAAAGATTTTTTTGTAGTGGGATACTAAAATATGTTTAGTTGCGATGATTGTTTAACCTTCTATTGTTGTATTTCAGAAAAAATGGACATTGCAGAGGTTCCCTCATTTGATCCATGGGATGTGTCACCTCCAGCCGAATCGGATGTGGAAATTTCGGATGCAAGATCCCCTGCCAGCATTCCGAACATAATTGCAAGCTCTTTTCCAAATAATCAAGATCAAGATCAGTGTTGAGGAGCCAGTTTTGTGCCCAAATAAGTATTTTTAAAATGTTGTTTCAAGTGTATTTCTCGTTTGGTGTATTCGATGTAATGCTTCAAAGGAACTACCTGTTTGCTAAATAATGTAAATCAGGTGCGCAAAACTTATAAATTATGTGTCAATTATATAATCATATAGTGACAAATCTTCTAAAGTTTTCTCCATTTGTGTAGATTTGTCACTATATGATTATATATTTGACACATTATTTATAAGTTTTGCGAACCTGATTCTCATTTTCTACCTAACATATATTTTCTACGTTTGCAGGTTTTCTTATTGTTCATGCACACTTTCTTTACACAACATCACTGTTTGCTACATTAGCAAGGTGTGAAACCATACAGTGCTAATGTACATATTAGAAAGTGCATTACCATGGGGGAGAAAGAGGTGTAGGTAGTAGTGAACTATTTGTGTCATCAGGTAGAATCGTTTATGAGCCACACACACAAGTGTAAAGAGAACATAATGTTTGCAATGTGTACTTTCATAGTAGTATAGGTGTCATGAGGGCAAGCTGGTTACACAACACAATGCACAGGGTAGGTATTAACTCTTCATTAGTTTAAGATTAACTTGACCCCAAATGTTTAGATATTATGACCTCATCTAGTTGCTTGGCATGTAATTAATATATGATTTTTTATTAACAGGTCATGTTATTCCTAGTTGCTCTATAGCCAGGATGACAGTTGAGGCTCTACAATGTTGCTCTGAGCTGGAGAAAATGAAGGAGGCTGCTACAGCCGTACAAAAAAAATGCGTGACTTTGTTGACATGCTTGCAAAATTTTAAGCTTATTTATTTATATATTTTTTGGGTTTTTATTGGGATCTTTTTGTTTTTCCCGATGTTCGTTCTAAATTTTATGACCTATTTTTTGGCCAATACATCCATCATCATCTGTAAAAGGTGTCCCCAAGTTTGTTACAGTTTTAGACAGGGCTCCTATGCATATGAAGCACTTTACATCACCCTAACCCTAACCCTGTGAATGTGTTTTATTAAAAAATGTTTACACTCAACAATGTGTGTTCGAATCTTTCTTTGACTTTCGGTGGGGGGGGGGGGGGGGGCAGGTCTAAAGCTGGGTAAAGTAGCAAAAAATGTATGATGGCTGTCCTGTTCACATATTTGCATATTAATTAAAGAAGTTTTTCTTGTGTGTATAATTATCAGCCGGCCAAAATGTTTGTTCCTTCAGGACCAGTGGACATCTAACAAGTGATATTCACTAGTACACTGATATCTGTGAACTGAGTGGCAATCAGTCTACAAAAATACAGGTTCTATTTAAAGTACTAGCACTCCTAGGATTCTATATGGCATTGAGATGGGCAGTAGTAATCAGTGTAGGGAGATCAGTGTAATATATAGTGTATTGCTGGTTCGTTTGTCTATTTCACTTTACATTACCTATATATAACACTTCTATCTCAACACTGAGCAAGTTTCACATAACACTGACATCTCCTTACATTGGTGGGCAGTGAGAAGGATGTCATAAATGAACACAACATAACAGGTGGAGGTAAGTTGTTAGTACACTAATGTATTACAAAAAATATATAGTATGGGTACCTTCTGGCCAATGACCATCAATGTAAGGTGACATTGGATGAACCTTGGGTGTGACCTACTTCTCAATGTGAGAGGGTTTGTAGAAATTAACAGGGGTGCAGAAGGCCCTTGTATTTTGACCACTGGTAAACAAAACACACATGGCCATAATCGCATTTGAACAGCTGGGGAGAGACAACAGTAGATAAACACACTGATGAATGTATTAACCCTTCTAAAGTCACACATATATAACACATGATGAACCCAAAAAATTTTGTTTTTGATATGTGCCCAAATTATTATAAGACACAATACAGAATCATTGCAATTTTTTTTATTGCAGAAATATTAGTCGATATCTCAAAATTATAATGTGTCTGGCAGTAATTCCTGCCATGAAACAGCCCCTCTCCCCACAAAATATTCCAGATATTTTGTCGGATATCACCGGCACTTTGGGATGCCAATCCTGAACGGCCGACTTCAACTGAGGTCATGGACTCTACTTGCACACGTGGTTGTGCCTCTCCACTTGGCCCTGGCATGGCAGGGTCAGTATCCACTTGCTGCAAAGTTATATAGTTCTCAGCATTCCTGCGTAAATAGTTGTGTAAAATGCAGCAACACAGGACCACATGATCGATTTTGTAGAGTGCCAGATGAATGTAAGTCAGGAATATACGAAAACGGTTTGACATGATCCCGAAGGCATTCTCCACCACTCTGCGAGCTCTGGACAACCCCTGTAATTGAAGATCCTTTACCCGGTGGTGAGGTTCTTCTGAGGGAAGGGCTTCATAAGATGCTCTCCAAGCGCCAAAGCATCATCTGCCACAAAAACTGAGCCCCTGAATGGTTTGCTCCCTGGATGGCAAGTTCAGAGTGCCATTATGAAGGCGACGAGCGAACTCGGTCTGCTCAATAACTCCCCCATCCGAATTGCGGCCATTTTTGCCAATATCCAAAAACAGGAACTCATAGCTAGCATTAACTATGGCTAGCATTACTATACTAAAAAAGCCTTTATAATTGTAAAGATATGAGCCAGAATTCGGGGGGGGGGGGGGCAATGGGGACGTGCTTCCCATCTATAGCACCCCCACAATTGGGAAAATACCACTGTTCCTGGAATTGAGCAGCAATCTCCTGCCATTGCTCTGCGTTTGAAGGAAACTGTGGGGAAAAAAAGAAAATACAATTAGTGCTTGAGCACATCAAATTATTACACACACATTTGTCTGTTAAATGCTTATGCAACTTTAAGATAAAAATAACATGAAGGAAATCTTTAGCATTTTGGGGTATGACATCTACATACATTTTTTTTGCACCTCCTAATGTGATAATATTGTAATTCACCAGCTAGAGCTTTGGTATATGCTGACTTTTACATTTATCATGGGTGGGTGGTTGGATTGGTAAGTAAAACTATGCAAGTATGTAAATAGATCCTTGCTTAGGATATAAAAATGACAATGATGATAAATACAACTGGCTGCAGCCTACCTCTAAAACTATAATCACAGGATATATATTTAGGATAAAGTGCGGGGAGTGCGGGGAGCACAGAGTGATCACTACATTAAGAACCCCCACGGATCTTTGAAGGCACCTGCACTGAAGTCACCTTGAATTTGCACTATTAGCACTTTGTAAAGAACTGTGTTAGGATTCATATATACCCTAAGGATATTCATCGGAAAGTTATATATATATATATATATATATATATATATATATATATATATATATATGGGACAATTTTTTAATTTTTTATCTTGTTGGACTTTGCGTTTAGGTCCACAGTATCATATATATTTTAATATATGCCCCCTGCTGATTTTTATGCTGGTTTTTATCTGTTTTTTATCGATTGGCATATGCACTTTGGAGTCTAGTATATATATATGGTTTACACATCTGTGGTTTATATATTTCACAGTGTTTTATTGTAACTACTGTCCTCACATTTATATATTTGTAGTTTATTTTTAAGATTTTTTATGGCGTCACACTATTTATACATTGGAGCACAAATTTGAGTGAATTTTATGCATGTGCGATTTTGGTGAATCGCACCATATATTTCTTTCTACCTTTATATAGTTTAATTGTTATCTTTTCTTTTGATTCACATCCCTTCACTTGAGCACATATAAGGTTTAGGATTTTAAGTAAAACTATTCCTTTATACATCAATAAGGGCTTGTGGCCACTGAACGTTTTAACATCATTAAATAAACATACACAATCATAGGTTGGAATGGATGGACTGATGTCTTTAAGATAAATCATAAAGTAGGTACTAAAACATTTGCAAAGGAATAATTGGTTCTGGAAAAGTCAGAAAATGACACAGATTCAATATACTGTTAACAGGCAATGCGTTTAGGGACACATAGGAGAGAATGCTGGGGTGGTTACTGGGTAATTTTAGAAATGGTTATGAAAATATTAAGCTTTACTACTATGTGCATGCGGACAGAGGGTAGTTACAAAGTAATGACATCTGTAATTTGATGTACATCCAAAATAAGCAAAATTCGGATGAGATGACAAATACATGTAATGTAATCTAAAAAAAAAGAAACATACCTTGATATAGTCCTTCTGCAAGACTTTGATGATAGCAGAGCAGGTCTCAGGGATGATGACTCCAACAGCTTGGGGGGAGATGCCTGTGGTGAACTTGAGATCCTGCAGGCTTCTCCCTGTTGCAAGATATCTCAAAGTTGCAATTAACCTGTGTTCAGGAGTAATTGCAACCCGCATACACGTATTCTGCTTCAGAATATAGGGGGACACCAGGGCAAGAAGACGGTGAAAGATGGGATCTGTCATCCTCAAATAATTCCTGAAGTCATCAGGATTATTTTTCTGGTGCTCCCTCAGCAAGGACATGTGTGAAAATTGATCACGGTTAAGCAACCAATTTTTGGTCCAGGAGGTCCGCTTCTTCTTCCTCTTGCTCATAACTCGGCTCAGAGCCATAACTCCCAGCCCAACTACAGCAAGAGTCGAATCCTCAGTCTCCATAATAAATTCTCGAACGATCTCTCGGAAACTAGCGAAATGTCGTTAACCAAACAAATCACAGCGAGATGCCCAGAAGGGTCACTGCCAAAAACTCACTTCCTCTTTTGTAGCGTTGGACGTGCGTCGAACGTATTAACGTCATTTTCTGTCGGCCAACAAAAGTCTAGTGCAGTCTAGAGCACATTCCAACCAACAAAACACAACTCTGGACAAAAGTCAGACGATCGGTCGGCCGATAATCGTTGCGTGTGTACTAGGCTTTAGTCCGTAGGGTTCAAGTGCATTTGTGAGGTCAGGCACTGATGTGGAGGAGAATGCCTGGCTCACAGTCTCCACTCTAATTCATCCCAAAGGACAAAGAACAAAACCGATCAAAATAAAATAATATAAAAATAGAATAAAGTAAAGTAAAATAAAATAAAAATAAAATAGAAAAAATAACAAAAAAAATTTGAATGAAAATAAAAACAAAATGAATAAAATTATGTTTTGGCTAACATTCATTTGTACCTTGCATGGTCACCTTCATGGTACTTCACACTCATGCACTTTTTATAGTATTTTTATAATATTCTTCATAGCTGGGTGCAAATAAACTTTATAAAATTGTATTTTTTTGGGCCAATGCTTAGTTCTCACTTTTTATGGCGCTTAGAAAATATAATGGGTCACTTCAGTGTCTTGTTACACATTTTGATGCATGCTGATGATTACACAATTATTAGGCACGTGAGTATTTTGTACAAATCGTAATTTTTATGCATATTATCCAACTGCAAGCTGTATACATTTGAATGCTTATTGGATTTAATCAGGTGAAGTAAGGGGGTGTGGCCTAAGGAGATCAATCAATATCAAGATGTGCATAATTACAAGGCAGCCTCTTTTCCTCAGGCAAAATGGGGCAAAAAAAGAGATTTAACTGACTCTGAAAAGTCACATTTTTTAAAAAAGTCCTTCAGAGGGATGCAGCACTCTTAAAATTGCTAGGATATTGGGGCATGATCACAGAGCCATCAAACGTTTTGTTGCAAATAGTCAACAGGCTCGCAAGAAACGTGTTGAGAAAAAAAGACAAAGATTAACTTACAAAGATTTGAGAAGAATCAAACATAAAGCTACCAGGAACCCATTGTCCTCCAGTTCTGTCATATTCCAGAACTGCAACCTACCTAGAGTGGCCAGAAGTACAAAGTGTTCAGTGCTCAGAGACATGGCCAAGGTAAGGAAGGCTGAAACCCGACCACCACTGAACAAGACACATAAGTTGAAACATCAAGACTGGGCCAAGAAATATCTGAAGACAGATTTTTTAAAGGTTTGATGAAATGAGAGTGACTCTTGATGGACCAGATGGATGGACCTGTGGCTGGATCAGTAAAGGTCACTGAGTTCCACGTCAACTCAGACACCAGCAAGGTGGAGGTGGGGTACTGGAACAGGGCTGGTATTAATGAAGATGAGCTAGTTGGACCTTTTTGGGTTGAAGGTGGACTTAAAATCAACTCCCAAACCTACTACCAGTTTTTAGAAGCAAAGGACACTTTCTTCAAGCAGAGGAAAATGTTTGCATCTTTCAAGAAGACCATGATATTTATGCAGGGCAATACTCCATCGCATGCGTCAAAGTACTCAATTGCATGATCAAAGTACTCAATTGCAAGGCAAGGAGGCCGGTCCTGGGCTGGAGCACCCCAATAAATACACCCTGTTGCATGATGTTGGGGGAACCAGTCAGGGACCAGCATTGCTGGAGCAGAGGGACGCCCCTAGCTGCCAGGGGAAGAACTCCTCCAGTGAGGGCAGGAGCAAGGGAAAGGAAAGACAGTTTCTGGTGGTAGGGGATGCAATTATTAGAAGGACAGAGAGGGCAATCTGTCAAAAAGACCGTAAGTGCCGAACTGTCTGTTGTTTACCGGGCGCTCGGGTTCGACACATCACAGATCTAGTGGACAGATGATTGGGAGGGGCTGGGGGAAGACCCAGCTGTCATGGTATGGAAACAAATAAGGTACCGTGTTAGTGAGGCCCATACCCCTAAATTGTATACAAAAATAGAGGAATAGAAAAAAGTGGGGCTTTACGGGCTGGTGGGAGGAGAAGGATCACATCAAAACCAACATATTTAAAAATAAACATTTTATTGATTTGTTCAAGTTAAAAAACATGGGCTATCATGCGCATGTAAATGTGAATACAATACATATAAGGGGAGTTAAAATCAATTTCATCAGAGTCATTAAATAGAAATACAACCCATAAAGGGAAAACCAAAGCCTGTATGGGATAGATAGTAGGTCTCAGGTGGAGGGTGGTCAATGTAGGTCTCCAGCAAGCCGACGCGTTTTGCTCATGGCTTCTTCAGGGCCAGAGAGACCATGACAGACCGGTATTTCCTTTTCAATGACTTAGAGGATAAGAAGACTATGGCAGGACACTAAATCCAAGGCATATCTGTGGTTCAGAGATCGTGTAGTGACACTCAGGGTTCTCGTTTGCTCATATATATGTATATAGGGATATATATCCAATATCCTACACGTTATCGGGAGGTCGCTGCAACTTTTCGTGTTAAACAGGGCAACAGCTCGTTGAAGCCAGATTGCGAGGGAGTACACAGCCTTATCCTAAATGCCCAGGAGATCCCATGGTAAATGTACTAATGGCAGCACAGCAACTAGATTCCACCTTCCTCCTCCCTTAGCGTGATTCTAAGGGGACAATTAACTTAAAGAATATATACCAAACAGGGATTCCGAGCGTAGTAGCCTATATATAGTAAGGCTTTGGCTTCAGGCTATCTCAGGGGGACGGGGGTACTACAG
Organism: Pelophylax lessonae; assembly: GCF_965119305.1. NCBI lineage: Eukaryota > Metazoa > Chordata > Amphibia > Anura > Ranidae > Pelophylax > Pelophylax lessonae. Next base: position 237,810,921 of record NC_138776.1, read on the forward strand.
TGTACCTGGCCGTTAGTAGACCTTCATGATGACTCCCATTAGTAAGCCTGCCACATGGGTACCAATGACAAAGTCAGAGGGAGATTAAGAGTCCTTAAAAACGATTTCAGGGACTTAGGAGCTAAATTGAGGAATAGGACCTCTAAGGTAGAATTTTCAGAAATACTACCTGTACCTCAAGCCACACCAGAGAGGCAACGGGAGATTAGGGAAGTAAACAAGTGGCTGAGGAGTTGGTGTAGTAAGGAGGGTTTTGGGTTCCTGGAGAACTGGGCAGATTTCTCAGTCGACTAATGGCTCTTTAGTAGGGACAGATTGCACCTAAATGGGGAGGGTGCAACAGTACTGGGTGAGAAGATGGCCAACAAGTTAGAGGGGCTTTTAAACTAGATGATGGGGGGGGGAGGGTACAGATGTAGAATTAGCCAATATCCATCTGTTTTCAGCAGGTCTTGTTGGATTTGATGCCAGATGGGTGTCAGCAGACACATGCCCGCTGACATCTGCCTCCCCATAGAAGAGAATGGGTGGCCCGATCAGGTCCACCTGAAAAACGGACAGGCGGACCTGATCGATCCAATCATGGGAAAGGGGCCTAACAGATAAAAATAAACATGTGAGATGGGAAAATGTTCCTTTTTCATTTAGTTGCATAATAATTCTGCACACTAATAGTTGCCCAATAACTGTGGACACATAGATATTCTCCTAAGAAAGCCAAAACCTTACTTTTACTTTCTTAAATATTTATGTTTGAATTTTATTAACATTTTAGATTGATCAAGAGCACTGTAATTGTTCAATAAGGAAATTAATCCTCAAAAATACAACTTGCCTAAAAAATTGTGCACACAGTGTATATATATTTCCTGTAGGTTTTAGGTACGACTGTGGGTCTCAGTGAACTATTATATCTGTCTGTCCTTCGATTGTCTTGTTGGATTGTGTGGGCCCTTTTCCCACATCTCCCAGGACAGGCACCCTTTGGCAGTTTGCTCCCAGAAAGTTCTTGGCTTTTAATCATCTATTGAATAGGGATGGGCTCTATATTTGAGTTGAACACACGAACAAATGAGGTGCTCGGCAGGAAGTTCGCCGCTGATGAGCGCCCCATAATGCACTGCGCTGTTACAGTGCATTGATTGCTGATGATTGGCTAAAGCATGCACCTGACCTGTATGCTTTGGCCAATCACAGCACAATGTCGTGTCAGAGCCATGATTGGCCAAAGTCCACGCCCCACACTATATAAGGCTTCTGCTTACACGGCAGCCGTGTATAGTGTGTTACAAAAGAGATAAGGCAGGTAGTTAGTGGATAGTGTGTTAAGTCAGTTTAGTGCAGTCAGTGTAGTGTACAGGCATACCCCACTTTTAAAATGTATAGATATGTTGTAGTCCTGGGTCCCCTCTCGGTGCTCCCTAGGTTTTGTGTCCCTGTCACTTATAGTTTGTGAGCAGTGCCATGTCAAGCTGACCAAGATTTCCTATGGATGCCAATGTTAAAGACAGGGAGCATTGCCATGCCAAGCTTTCCAAAATTTCCCATAGATGCTAATGTTAAAGACGGGGAGCAGTGCCATGCCAAGGTGTCCAATATTTTCCTTAGACTTCAATGTTAAAGACGGGGAGCAGTACCAAGGCCAAGCTGACCAAGATTTCCCATAGATGCCAATGAGAACTGAAAGCTGAAAATTGGTCTAGGCAGGAAGGGGATGAAAGTGTCCTGTATTTATGTGGTTAAGGGGAACCCATTGACAGAATTTAAAAATAAAAACGGCATGGGGTCCCCCCCAAAATCTATACTAGGCCATTTGGGTCTGGTATTGATTTTAAGGGGAACTCCACTCCATTTTTCTTTTTAAATTCTGTCAATGGGTTCCCCTTAACCACATAAATACAGGGCACGTTCATCCCCTTCCTGATCCCAGCTCTACTACTGCAGGAAAATGCTATCCCACCTGGATGCCTCTTCACCAGCCCACCACGCTGCTTCTTTTACCAGTTTACCCAACTGACACTTTGGAGATCTCCTAGGGCAAGGCTAAAGAAGACTTAAGCACACCGCTGTCTTCAAGAGAGACCTGCTACATATGGCAGTCTCTCCCCTTGTCAGTCCCTGCACTGTATGTAGTATTCACACTGTCCTTTGCTTGCTCCCACTGTTTATCCAGAAAGCCTCTTTCCAACCATCCTTTGGTAGGATCCTTCTAGGCCAGCCACCTAAACTCCCAGCTCGAGGTACAGCCCCTCCCCGGCAGGGGTCCCTCAAGGGCCACTGATAGCCTCCCTCAGCACTGCTTCTCCACCACCTGGGGTTTGGCTAAGTTCCCCTAAACATGCAGGACAACCTTCCTAGCCTCCACCCACTAGTTATTAGAACATTCTTTAACATTCCAGAACCAGGGGGAGGCACCAGAGAGCTGCCTGGATGAGCCCTGACTTAAGGTAAACCCTGACCCAGATTTCATGGCTCAGGGTTAGCCCTGTGCCAAACTATAGTTTGCCTACACTACCACAAGTAGCACAATAGAGGGTTTTACACTAATATACTGTATAAGTTGCTTGGAACCTTTCATACATTGAGCATTACTATGCTTTACTGGTTTATCTAAGGGATTGTTCATTGCTCATTTTGCCACAGGAATAAACCTAATTTATTGGTATTGTGTAAGGACAATTTGAATGCTTCAGTTAAAACTGAAAGTGAAATCTGGAGATTCATAGAGCATGCACAGAGCTTTACCTTTTTTATGTAGATATTTTTACACTATGGCCATCTACCCTGATGTCTCTAATCTGGTAATCTGAGAATCCCTGTTTTTGATGCAGTAGAGGGATTTTCAACACTCCAGTGCAGGCCCCTTACTTTATCTTACATATATCTCTTGCATATATAAAGCTTGATTAAAAAAAAGAAAAAAAAATCAGTGTTTAAAAGTTTCTTAGCCCCCAAAATAGAAAGAGGAAGTAATGCAGAAAAATTTTGAGGAAGTACACTCCCACCATGTTAGAGGTTGTTAGGATTGTGGTTGCAGTAAATGACATAAAACTTTGATCATAGTAAACTAGAGAAATATTTCTGATTTGGCAAGGCTGCATTAACTTCTGGGCGGCCTAAAAAGCTCACTGATTGCTTTGGTGGAGATACTCATTAAAGTGGAACTTCCCCTCTAGGGTCATGTCTCCCCATCCAATTTGATACAGGAGCAAATTTTAATATCCCTTGCCCTTCCCTGCCTTGCCTTTCCGTTCTTTTTTCCTTTTTCTTCTTTCCTTATCACCTTGGGGAATCTATGACCCACTGAATTGAAGTTACAGTACTATGAATGCACAGAATGGTCCAAAAGCCACCACAAAAGCCAAAGTTATACCTATTTTTATTGGCTGAAGGAAATTGATGGACCTAGAAACCAAAGGAAGGATTTGGAGAGCTGGTACATAAATCAGCATGCCCATGTCTGAAACAGAAATATCACTTTTCGGTGGGCTAGCCTTTTAAATATTTCTAATGTGTTCATATACTTACGCCTAAAACTTTTGGTTCTCCTTTAGGCAGCACTTTACGGAACTCAGACATGTCTATGTCTTCGGCTGGCTGAGTTGGTGATGGGGCATTGGGTTCGGAATTATATTGGTTGTTTGCAGCAGGGCCTGATAAATGTAGAATAAACAGTACATTGAAATAAAACAAATTTTCATAGTTAAATAAAAAGAACAGTCTGCCTTGCCCATAGTGATGGATTTGATAGGAAGAATCTAGCTGGTTGCTATGGACAACACAGATGGTTCTTTGGAAGTGAGGCTCTATGTGATATCAAGTAATAAGTAACCTGCAGGGTAAGGATTCCATGGTTGCTGTGAGTAACCCCCTCCTTGACCTCCGTTGGCCCATCGGTTCATCCTTGAATGTTCCTGTTAGAAAAAAAAAAATCATTGGTGTATTATGTACTGGCTGGATTACTGTTAGCTCTTCCTGTTATTAAAAACAAATAGATGTTTTATAATTTAAATAGCAATTATTGGTGTTCTGGTAGATCATAGACCTAATAATAGCATGCAATGCCAAGCTGCAATTTCTAAAGCTAGCAAATTTCTCTCTTACGTTAATTGGTCTATACTCCAGAGCAGTGGCGGCTGGTGCTCCATGGACCGGTGGGGTCGGTGGATGGACCACACCAGCCCGCACACCATACCCCCCCCCCCGGATTCCGGCTCACTCACCCTGGACTGACATGTGGAGGGCAGGCAGCGGCGGCTTCCCCCTCAGTCTCCTCCATGGGTCGGGCTTCCCCTGCGTCTCCAACCTCCATCTCCTCCTTGGCCAATAACATGGCTTCTCCTTTTGGCCAATCGGAAAACGGGTCTCAGGACCCACTTCCTGATTGGCCAGGAGGAGAATCCTTGTGAAAATAGCAAATATTCATTCGCTATTGTCACACAACTGGGTGGGATCAGGGCACAGTGCTCAGCTCCCCGAGCCCACCCTTTTTTGAAGCCTATTAGAGCCTCTGGCTCTAATCACATGCTTAAAAAAAAAAAAACATTGGAATCCATGCATCCGGCGCCCTGCATGTAGATTAGGGGGCCGGATGCATGGATAGGGGGGGGGGGCGGCGCCCCTGCGCCCCCAATGGACGGGCCGCCACTGCTCCAGAGAGAGACATAATTTTGCCCCTGAACAAATCATTAGTAAAACCTCATCTGCAATATGCAGTTCAGTTTTGGGCACCAGCTCTCAAAAAGGATATGGGGGAATTGGAGAAAGTGCAGAGAAGGGCAACCAAACTGATAAGGAAAAGAAACAAGGAATACCCCCAGGGGTTTTATTTGCAGTAAATAAGCTATTAAAACAAGTTCAAATGTATAAAAAAAAGTATTTTATTATATAATTATTAAAATCCACAAAGGCTCTGGTTACATAGACTTACATCACAACCTATTAGTTATAATACATACAAAAATAAAATTGAAATAGGCAGGTATACTCAAAGCAAGTTTTACACTAGTTGATCCTGTCCCAGATAAATGCCCCAATGCGTTTCGACTAACCAAGTCATAATCTTCTTCAGGTAGACTTGTATTATCTGAATGCAAAAAACATGTTACACCTTATCAATACAAAATGTCACAAAACATTTGCGAGCAACCACATGAGACGCGATTACATCTGGTAGGAACAGAAGCCTGTTGTATTAAGATTCCTCCATGTAAAAATGTCATCATGTCTCTGAGTGAGTAATAAACCTTTCCCTGGTTAAGAAGTACATCCGGCCTGTGTGTAACTGGCTGAGCAGATACTAACGGCATTGCTAGCAACACCCTGAGAGACCTTGTGTCGAAGGGACATAACAATATCCATTTGGATTTAGGTGGTATATTTATCTCTAATAAAGGGGAGACTGCATTGAAACCCGAGATTTTCAAAAGAAGTCCTTTGTTGTCCCATACCTCACCTAGATTGCTCCAACCATTCACATGCTTTAAATAGCTTACGATGAATCACTCTTATAGTGCTCACGTGCCCGTACGTCCCTGGGTTTCTGTGGCTATATCAGGATGATGCCTGCAACTACAGCTATCATCCCAATAACATTAGTTTCAGCCAGTGATTCCCTACAAAGCAGAAATGATCTGAGTGGCTAATTAGCCACTCGATTACTTCTGCGGGTGGCGGAAGGGTGTCCCACCCCCCTCCCGCCGCCACCTTTCCTGGGCTCTCCGGTCCCATCACAGGGGCCGGGAGAGATGCGGTTGGTGGTGATGGCTGCCCTGGTACAGAGAGCGAGGAACTGACATTGTTCCCCTCTCTCTGCAACCCTGAAAACTGGGAGCAATGAGTATTTGTAATTTCTGGTTCTGCCCTTTTGTTTCCCTGGCCACCAGCGGCCAGGGAAGCAGCCAATCTGACTGATCTTGGTCAGATCGACTGCATGGGGGGCCATAGGAGAGATTTGGGGTCTTATAGACCCCAAATCTCTCCATAAAGAGGACCTGTCATGGCCCATGCTATCACAAGGGATGTTGTTCATCCCTTGTGATAGCAATAAAGTTTATACAAAAAAATAAATAAAAAAAAGTGTAAAAAAATGAAAAATAGTATAAAATAAATAAAATAATAAAAAAAGAAAAATTTAAAGCACCCCCATCCCACCGTGCTTACGCACAAATGCGTATGCATAAGTTACTCCTGCATGTAAACGGTGATCTGCTTGTGGCCACACAAGTGAGGTTTTGTCGCGAACGTCAGAGCAAGAGCAGTAATTCTAGCACCAGACCTCCTGTGCCACTCTAAACTGGTAACCTGTAAAGGCATTTAAAACGTCTCCTATGGAGAATTTTAAGCTCCGTAGTTTGCCGCTATTCCACGGGCAGACGCAATTTTAAAGCGTGACATGTTAGGTTATCTCTTTACTCAATGTACCATCATCTTTTACATTATACAAAAAAATTGGGCTAACTCTAATATATTTTTTTTTTTATTCATGAATGTGTTTTTTTTCCAAAAACATTGCGTTTCAAAAAACCGCTGCGCAAATACCATGTGACATAAAAAATTGCAACACACACCATTTTATTCTGTAAGGTCTCTGATTAAAAAAAATATATATATAATGTCTGGGGGTGCTAAGTAATTTTCTAGCAAAAAAAGTAGATTTTTTACATGTAGGAGCGAAGTGTCAGAATAGGCTTTGGAAGGAGGTGGTTAACCACTTAAGGCCCAGCCCTATTTCGGACACTTTTTGTTTACAAGTTAAAACCAGTATTTTTTCCTAGAAAACTACTTAGAACCCCCAAACATTATATATATTTTTTTAGCAAAGACTCTGGAGAATAAAATGTCGGCCATTGCAAAAATTTTTGTCACGCGGTATTTGTGCAGCGGTCTTTAAAACGCCATTTTTTTGGAAAAAATTAGAAAAATCACATTTCACTGCATTTAAAAAATACTAAACAGTAAAGTTAGCCCATTTTTTTTTGTATATTGTGAAAGATGATGTCACGCCGAGTAAATAGATACCCAACATGTTACGGTTTAAAATTGCGCCCCCCGTGGGATGGCGACAAACTACGGTCAATAGAGATCTCAATCTGCAACGCTTTAAATTTATTTAACGGTTAGCAGTTTAGAGTTAGAGTGTAGCTCTTTTTTTTAAATTATTGCCCACGCTCTGGCGATCGCGGTGATACTTCACATGTGTGGGTTAAACAGCGATTTCATTCGCGGCTTGACTTGCGTATACGTTTTTTTTTGTGCGCGAGCTAACGGTGACGGGGGCGGCTAAATTTTTTTTTTTCCTATTTCTTTTTTCTTTTTTTTTAACTTTATTACAGGTTTTTTTTAAAAAAAAAAAATCTGATCACTTTTATTGCTGTCACAAGCAATGTAAACATCCCTTGTGACACCAATATGTAGTGACAGGTACACTTTATGGAGGGATCGAGGGTCTAAAAGACCCTAGACCCCTCCACTACACTTCCCTGTATGCAAAACGGCGAAAACTGCATTTTTGCATACAGCCGTTTTTCAAATTTGCCGCCTTTTGCAGCACAGTAACCTGGACGTGAGGTCATGGACGCCGCCTCCGGGTTACGTCATCGGAGACCCGATCGATGCCGTTTCCGGCATTCATCGGGACTCCATCCAGCCGGCAAAGCCACGGAAGGCGGCGGGAGGGGGGGGACGTCCCCTCCCGCCCCCCCAGGTAACGATCGAGCGGCTCCCGAGCCGCATCGGTCGTTACCGACGGAAAGCCGACCGTCGGCTTCAAACCACGGTACCGGGATGATGTCTCTAGCTAGAGGCATCATCCCGGTATAAGCCCGCAAAGTTTACCAACGTATCCCTACGTCGATATGCGGTAAGTGGTTAAAGAAAAAAACACAGAGCAGCCCTAAACCTCTTCTTCAGGGGTCACCTGCTGACTACCCTGGCTCCTCCTTTTCTCCGAGGGGCCCCATAGCCAGCTGCTTCCTATGGGGGCACTCATTCAGGCTCGATCTTGAGCTGGGCTGTGTCTGTCTATAGACACAGAGCGTGGTTTGGCCCCACCTTCTGCTCCCTGCTCACTAAATCTGATTTACAGCAGCAGGAGCCAATGACTCCCACTGCTACTGAGTCTCCTGTGAGAAAAGAGAGAGAGAAGAGCTGCTGCTGATGGGCACGATGCTGGATCGTGATCAGGCTCAGGTACGTTTTAAGGGGGGCTAGGGGGAGCTGCAGGAACTACCCCCTTCTGAGTCGCCCCTTGTCTCCGCCCCGTCCCACCCCCAAGCACATCCTTTGGTCCCACCCTCTACTCACCTCCCAGTACCGCCTCTTTTAGAGAACACAGAACCAAGTATGATTCTGTGGTGCTAAGTAATTTGTATTGAACTTGTTAGTTATAACAAGAAAAGCAGCAAAATAGATCCCCTGCAGCCAGCAACAATAGACCCCCAAGAAACAAGAGATCATCCACACAACAATGCCCCCCCACAACAAAATATCACCCCAGCAACAATAGGTCCACCCCAACGACAGTAGACCACCAGCAGCCAGCAACAATTAACCTCTATCTCAACAGTAGATCCCTCCTTGCAACAACTGACTCCCCATAAATATAAGATCCCTCCCAGCAACAATAGATCCTCCTCCAGCAACAATAGACCCCCATGCAAAAATAGATCCCCACTAGCGACAATATATCACCCAGCGGCCATCATAAATAGATCATCCAGCACACCCCAGCCAGCACCCCTTGCACTCAGGGCTTTTTTCATCTGGAACTTGGTGGAACTCAGTTCCACCACCTTTGGCTCAGGGCCTCTGCTCCCCGATCATCACTATCACTTGTAAACACAGAGGTCTGGCTTCCTATGTTTTCCATGTGCACTGAGGAGATGCCGGTGCCTAGGGTGCATTGTGAATCCTGACACCCCCACTGGATGATCTCCCTGCAAGAGAGAGAGGCAAAGCCATCTACAGTATGAGGGGAGGTACTAGAGAAGAAGAGGGGTAAAAGTGAGATGTGGATGGGGGATGCCGAGCTAAGCAGCTATGGAAGAAGGCTGAACTGTGCACTCTGTGTGTAGCATACCCCTGAACCCTGCACTGTATACGTAGCACACTCCTGAACTCTCTTTGATGCCCCTATAGGACCCTCTCACTGTTAGTGAAATTTTGACCAGTTTGGGGAGGGGTTTTTTTTTGGGGGGGGGGGGGTTGTGGTTGAGTTCCTGAACCTTTTTTCTGAGAAAAAAAGCCCTGCTTGCTCTTAAATACATTCAGTGTTGGAGGTGCCGGAGCTGCGTCCCCCCTAAAAAAAAGCCCTGATTTTAGTAAATATAAACTGCTAAATACCTTTTCTCATCAACAGTATATGGGAGTCTTGTGACTTCAATCAGTGTCCAGCAGAGCACTGGTTAAAGCTTGTAGGAGGAGTTTTCATTCTACTCTGGCTGTCCTATCAGGCCGCAGGACCCATGACCCTCTGTGTTGATAGTGCTGATTGAACCTGTGCTGATCACATGCACCCTTCCAAGAAAAAATAAAAAACCTCTCTAGCTATACACACCAAACTGAGCATGTGCAGCTTGTCCCCTAGCCTTTGTACTATCAAGAAATGATTAGGTGACGATGGTAGAAGGGGGAGAATCAGAGAAGACAGGATCAAATATCCTTTTTTACCCAATGCACAAAATTAACCCCCTAGGTTCCACCGTCAGTATAGCAAGCATGCTTTACTGCATTTACAGACTGATTTTACTGTTGTGGTTTAGTAACACTTTAATTAATCAAAAAGTGTGCTTAGTGAAAGGCGTATCGCTCAATAAATTACTTCCAACCTTATTAGCCCACACTCTCACATGTGTAAATCATTCTCAAATATAAACAAATAAAATCCTCTCAGGAAAAAGTGCTGTAATACTAAATATATAGAAAAATAGGGTAATATTCAGCGCTGAACAGACCAAAGTATTAAATCTACTGCAATTGACAGTTGAACACTAAAAGGACAATCACATAAAAGCCTCTACTAAATATATAAATACAAAAAGTGCAGCGCAATCAAATGTATAGAAAATATTAATAAAATGCTAAAACAGTGACCCATGTATAAGCATAGTAATATCTTGTCAATAAGCATAAGAGCCAATAAATCAAGTCCAATGTATAGCTCAAAGTTTACAGTTCATATAAATGATAAGAAAGTTCCGAAGTTTTCTGAAGCCAAAGGAATAGGAATGTAAAGGGAATCCACCATTGTTGAAAAGAAAGTGCTGACAATATTGCATAAAAGGTGACTTCTTTAGTGCAGCAGAACTCCCATCACCCAGGCATTATCTGCCTCCCACCTCCAAACTTAGACGCTGCAGGGTCAAACAGCATATAATCCGGCTCCAAACTAACCAGCTCCAGTCCTTATCTCCTTTCCCCTTTAAATATAACTTTATCCAGGATTTAGTTAGTTGCCATTTTTACAAGTAACACGCAGGAAGAGAGGAAGGAAAGATCTAGTGCTCTCTGTATATTTTAATACAAACTTTAATAGAATAGATTGCACTTACAAAATATAGCCAGAATTGAGCATTTGAGTGTGTTGCTGTCACAAGGGTATACCAAGATAGCCATGGGTGTCACGTGATCTCCCCCCATACGCGTTACGTCCTGTATGGACGGGACTTCGTCAGCGGGGATAGAGAAGAACACGCACAAACCCGACTTCTATGTACTATGCACCACCTGGTCATGAGTAAGCGATCCTCTGTATCGTGAAACGCATCAACCTGGCATGTCTTTTGATGCACTGTCTGTATGAATTTGTTCATGAGGAATAAAGGATACCATTGATTTCATTTTCATCTTCGATTGAGGTCTCACTTTTTTGGTTTTAACAAACTTTGGATGGTGGATCTGACCTGCACCAGAATAAACAGCCTCACCTGAGCAGCTCCTCTCTTCATTTCAACTAAAGCATTCATTTTGTGTTGGATTAAATATACCTGGTTGATCCTTCCTTCAGGTGTCCCTCTCATCTTCTCTCTGTGTTCACCCTGCAGCCTGATATTGAGCAGACCAGCTGTTGCCATCTACTGAGCAATCTCCAGTTTCAGTTCCCTTCTGAGCTCTTTATTTCCTCCTTTTTCTTGTCTGTGCAGTCCATATGACTATAGAGTCATACGTGTGGGCATTTACATATGTATGACACTCCCTTCCTCTTCAATGCCCAAGCAGCTCTTGGTATCAAATATACTTAGTAAGCCACATATTTTTTTTTTCTTATGGAGAAATGCAAAGTAAGCAAAATAGGTCACAAAAACAGAAAGGAGAGCTCTTTTTCATCAACCGATAAGCATTTGAGATAATTTGTGTTGCAAACAATAAAGGTTACGTTTAGAAGGACACTTAATGCAAATTTTCTGCCATGTAATGTTTAATGTCCACACTACAAGGAAGTGCCTTTTACATTTTTCTCTTTTTTTTTATCGATGGCCTTTGTGTTTATGACATCCAGGTTTATCTATATTGCACATTGTTGTTTAATGTACTGGAAAAAAACCCCAGATGCCACCCTGAAAAATTACATAGTTACATAGTGCATAGTTACATAGTAGTGGAGGTTGAATAAAGACAATAGACCATCCAGTTCAACCTGTGTAGGTGTGTGTGGCCGTAATCATTTCTCATATCCCTGAATGTTTTGATCCTTGAGATGAATGTCCAAGAGTCTTTAAAAGTAGCCATACTCCATGCAGTTACTACCATTTGTGGTAGAGAATTCCACAATCTTGTAGCCCTTACTGTAAAGAACCCTCTGCGTTGCCTGAGGTTAAAACGCCTCTCCTCTAATCGCATTGTATGGTCTCGTGTCCTCATGCATTCCTTGCGACTGAATAGTTTTTTTTTCTATGTTGAGATCACCGTTGAGGTATTTGTAAATCACTATTATGTCCCCTCTCAGGCGTCTCTTTTCCAGGGAGAATAAATCAAGCGCTTGTAAACGCTCTTCATAACTAAGGTCCTCCAATCCCCTAATTAGTTTAGTTGCCCTTCTCTGAGCTCTCTCCAGCTCCACACATCCCTCCTGAGGACCGGCGACCAGAACTTGACAGAATACTCCAGATGCGGTCGGACCAGAGTTTTATAAAGTGGAAGGATTATAGTCTTATATCTGGAATACATCCCCTTCCTTATGCATGCTAATATTCTGCCGGCTTTGGCAGCTGCAGCTTGACATTGCATGCTATTACTAAGTCTTTCTTCCACTAAGACTCCCAGATCTTTCTCCATTTTTGATTCCTCCAGAAGTTCCCCCCCTAAAGTGTATTGTGCTTTTATGTTTTTAGTCCCCAACTGCAAAACCTTACACTTCTCCACATTAAACCTCATTGGCCATGTAGATAAATTCTTATCAGGGAGTAAGTTGAGCACAATGAAATATAGATATGGTTAAAATGTGGCCATGCTTCCCACTCCCAAAGAGTAAAATCACTGTGCTTGTCAGTCACTGTGTTCATTGAGGACACATACCCTAGTCACTGGCCCAAATATCAGAGGCACTGAGCCAAGACAGCCCCTCATCAGAGCAGTAAGGCAGGCCATATGTGATTCGTTGTTTTTTTTATTCTTTCAACCAGTGGGTTGAATGAAAAACATGGCCAGATTTCTCCATCCATACTTTCCATGTGGATGGGGGAATGCTTCTCGCTGAGCTATTGTGCTCTGCTGGCGAGGAGCCCTCCCCACTGTCAGAATACAGTAATCTGGATACAGAATACTGAATACAGAATACAATGATCCTTGTTGCCCGGCTATAGCCAGTAGCACTGATAATTCAGGAAAAACCCAACAGCCTTGTTGTACACAAGCTGATTGATAGATCAACCACCTAGCTCAAACATGGATCCAAATTCAACCAGTCTCTGAGCCTTCAAGTGAAGTGCGTTAGCTTTTGTTTCTAAAACTATACTATAGAAAAGTGAACATACCCAGGGCTGCTGTTAGAAATCACAGGGCCCCGTACAACCTACCTTAAAGAGGTTGTAAACCCACCTCACAAACTTGTACCTATAGGTAAGCCTATATTAAGGCTTACCTATAGGTGCTATAAATATCTCCTAAACTTGCACCGTTTAGGAGATATTTAGAGTGCCTACTGCCGATGACGTCATCGGCGCAGGCGCTCTGAAGGAACGGCCACCCGTGCCGTTCCTTCAGAGCTCAGTGCCGTGAACGGCGGCTCCCGCGCGCATGCGCGGGAGTGATGTAATCGCGCCTCCGGCCAATCAGAACCCGGAAGCAGGACGGCCAGACATGTCGCCGTCCTGTCGCTGAGGTGGCGGCACGGCGGGGGCTTCGTTTTAAGGTAAGTACTACATACTTTTAAGGTAAGTACTACATAATGAGCTAGTATGCGATGCATACTAGCTCATTATGCCTTTTTCTTTACAGGGCTTTTTTTTCCTCGTTTTTATTGGGGGAGTTTACTTCCTCTTTAAGAGCCCCCCCGAATATATTCAATATTTTCACTAAAAATACACTAGTAATACAAAGTCATTTTTAGTGGACACAAACATAACAGAGAACCTGTGTGAATTTGCCCTTTTTAAATACATTTAAAAAAATTATAATTTTTTTTTATTTTAAATGTTAACATTTTTTAAATGATATATTACAATGTTGAACCACTTCTGGATTTGCCCCCTTAATGACCAGGCCATTTTTTGCGATTTAGCACTTATTTAAGGGACAATTGCACGGTCGTTCGATGCTGTACCTAAATAAAATTGATGTCCTTTTTTCCCCACAAATATAGATTTCTTTTGGTGGTATTTGATCACCTCTGCGATATTTATTTTTTGCGCTATAAACAAAAACAGAGCAACAATTCTGAAAAAAAAAAAAACAATATTTTTCACATTCTGCTATATAACTTTCCCAAAAATAAATGTAAAAATCAAAATTTTTTAACATTTTAGGCCAATTTGTTTTCTGCTACATATTTTTGGTAAAAAAAAAAAAATCGCAATAAGCGTATTTTGATTGGTTTGCGCAAAAGTTATCGCGTCTACAAACTATAGGAAACATTTATGTAATTTTATTGTTTTTTTTTTACTAGTAATGGCGGCGATCTTTGATTTTTTGCGGGATTGAGACATTGCGGTGGACAGATCGGACCACTGACTGACATTTTTGACACTTTTGGGGGGACAAGTGACATTACTACAGTAATCAGTGCTATAAATTTGCACTGTTGCTGTAATAATGACACTGGCAGGGAAGGGGTTAACACACTAAGTGATCAAGGGGTTAAATGTGTACCTAGGGGAGTGATTCTAACTGTATGGGGGCATGGCTTGTGAAATGATCACAGAGACCTGTGATCCTTCATAAATCGGGGGGGCCTTTAAGGTAGGTTGTTCGGGGAGCCGTGATTTCTAACTGCAGCCCTGGGTATGTTCACTTTCTATAGTCTAGTTTTAGAAACAAAAGCCAACGCACTTCACTTGAAGGCTCAGACACTGGTTGAAGGATCACAGGAGCTCTGTGATCATTCCAGAGAGAAGAACAGTCAGCTGTGTTTACAACAGCTGACCGTCCTTCTCTCTCAGTGGGGAACGATCGCGGGTGTCAGGCGGCAATCAGAGCCACCTGCCCCGTGCATCGGAGTCCCCGCTGATGAGTGGGAGCGCACCGCCGGCGGCATGCGCTCACCCCCTAGCTGCAGGCGCGCGACTGATGTATACTGTACCTATGTCGGTTCCCGCAGGAGGGGCTGCTTGCCGCAGTATAACTGCGGCGGGCAGTCCGAAATCGGTTAAAGAGCCTCCCCCCTTAAATATATTTAATATTTTCACTAAAAATACACTAGTAATACAAAGTCATTTTTAGCGGACACAAAAATAACAGAGAACCTGTGTGAATTAGCCCCTTTTAAATAGGTTTTTTTTTACATTAAAAAAAATTATATATATATTTTTTAAAATGTTAAAAATGTTTACAATTATTTAATTTTACAATTTTTTGAAATTATTTATTACAATGTTTAATTACTATTTTTTTTTTTTTAGAATTTGTTATTTTTTTACAGTACAGGGAAGCCTGCAGCACTCTGGGAAGAGGGGGGGGGCAGCGCAGTAAAAGGGGGACACACGGGAAGAAAGGGGGATCAGAAGCAGGCAGAACAGGGAGGGGGATCGGTGTCGGAGAAGCAATTACAGGAATGATGCCCTGTGTCTGTGTCTCTACCCGCAGCAGCTGAAAGCTTGCAGGAGAGGGTGAAACTGGCTTTCAGCTGCTGCAGAGAGCCGCACAGGACTTCTTTCTGTAATTGCCCCTCTGCCCGACCACACAGATTCCCCATGCTGTTGGGGCCCCCCTGTGTGCCCAGGCCCCCTACAGGAGGACTGGTGGTCCCCCCCTATCAGAGGCACTGAACATACCTGTTTCCCCTTTGTGGGTTCACAAATTCCAGAATATACAAGTTCATCATAACTGCACCTAATAACTGCAAATAATAAATGAATACAAGTTTTGTCATTTTTTTGCAGGGATTTGGGCGCCCTGATCCTAACCGTAAGGGGAGGAGGGGGTGTATTTTGGCATGTTTGTCCTGGGCGCTGGATGGCCTTGTCCCAGCACTGATTGCACATTACATACATTATATCTGTTGATTCTAACAAAGAAAAACCGCTCAGGTGAGACAAAACATTCCGGTGCGAGTCGGATCCGCCATCCAGATACTTCAGTCAAAAGAGAAAAATGACCTCACTCAGGAACTTAATGAAAACATCAAAGCATTTATTCCTCACCATGAATAAAGTGCAGACAGTACATCACAGGGACATGTGACAGGTTGACGCATTTCACGATACTGGAGATCGCTTACTCATAACCACCATTAACCACTCATAACCACCGAGTAACTGTCAGTTAAAGTAACACAACACAGTGCCAAAATGCAAAAAATGGAGTGATCATAAAGTGGGGAAAATCTTCCAGAGGTCAAGTGGTTAAGGTAGGCTAAGAAAAAGTGTTAGCTCTTTGTCTATTCTCAGTGTACACATTATATTGTATGCAATGGAAGAGTTTTCAAAATGATTGTGTTGAGGTTTATACATGTCTGTGAGACTCTTACTTGTAGTACAGCAATCTAAGAATATTTTATGGGTACACAAAGGTTTTATTTTTTATTTTTTTATATATAACCGTGGCGGTACTCACCGTCACTGGGAGTGAAAGACAGATCCTTAATGGACACTGAAAATACAGTTTGGATAACTTCAAATGGGAGAGTAATATTTATCAACCATATCTCTCAAGAAATATGAAGATTTAATCCCACTTTACACTTTAGACCTATAACCTGTTGCCATGAAGTCTGTGACTCCTAAATACTCAAAGCAATGCTTAGATGTGTATTTAAATAATGTGTATTGTATTCCAGGAGCTCGAGGATGGCCGTCTGCTACTTAATTGGCTCAGGTTGATTGTATACTTGTCATCTGTTAGTTGCTGAGTGGAAATAGTATACTGTTTGTGTTGGTTGTTAATTATACTTCTGTATACAATTTCATCTGCATAGGGATGTAATCAGGCAACCCCTGACTTGATGGGGTAATTTGATCCGGAGGGGGATGTGCTCATGTGTGTATAAATAAGTGTGAAACGGTTTAATAAAGGAGAAGATTCCAGTACAAGCTAAGTTGTCGGCTAGCTTTGTATGTAGGGCGGCTGGGAACATCTGATACAGTGTCTATGTTCAAGACTGATGGAAGCCCACAAGTACAGTGTGGGTGGAGGTTCCGTTACAATAACTATGCTCCTTTAGGTGCCTCCCACTGTTAACACAATTTGGCCACACTGTGCATGTCACATTACTGCTTTCCTTGGGGTGCGGATTAAAGAAAACAAATTAAAGCATCTGGAGTAGAAAGCCATCATTTTAAACTTCAGGAAAGGATGTAGGGAGATACAAGGTACGATAGCTTGTTGATCCATCCTGAATTAGTGCTGGAGAGATTAACCACCTGGCAGTTTCTCATTGCTGGATTTTTATTAATTGTATATTATGGTGGAGAATGTAATAACAGGAGCTGGAGCTAATTGTGACCAGAAACCTTGTCTCTGTATTGCTTCTGTACAGATAACAAAGTTATTGAATACACTTTTCTCTTACATAGTTTAGCCTTTAACATAATGATTTCACTATCATATTTTTGTTGTTTATTTCCTTCTGCTCAACTGTTGTAACAACACTGGGGTGATAAGCGTTCATATAACTCTTCTTTTGATAACTTATACTAACTAGTCAACCTTAGATGGTTACAGCTAGAAAGTTACATACCGTATTTATCGGCGTATAACACGCACTTTTTCCTCCTGAAAATGGAGGAAAAAGTAACAGTGCGTGTTATACGCCGATATTAAAAAAAAAAAGTCCAGGAAGCAGCGCCGAGAGGTAGAAGGGGGCAGGCGGTGCCGAGGAAAAGGAAGGACGAGTTGTCATCGGAAGTCCCACCTTCTATGCCGACATCTATCATAGGCACTGGGACTTCCGATGACAGCGCGTCCTTCCTTCTCCTCTGCGCCGCCCGCCCCCTTCTACCTCTCGGTGCTGCTTCTTGGACTTTTTAAGTGATTCGGATAGTGTCAATGACGCTGGCGAGGCTGCATATATGGGCACTGTGCTGGCGACGCTGCATATATGGGCACTGTGCTGGCGACGCTGCATGTATGGGCACTGCACTGGCGATGCTGCATGTATGGGCACTGCACTGGCAACGCTGCATGTATGGGCACTGCGCTGGCAAGGCTGCATGTATGGGCACTGCGCTGGTGAGGCTGCATGTATGGGCACTGCGCTGACGAGGCTGCCTGTATGGGCACTGCGCTGGCGAGGCTGCATGTATGGACACTGAGCTGGCGAGGTTGCATTTAAAGACACTGCGCTGGCGAGGCTGCATTCGTGGGCACTGCGCTGATGAGGCTGCATTCGTGGGCACTGCGCTGATGAGGCTGCATTCGTGGGCACTGCGCTGATGAGGCTGCATTCGTGGGCACTGGTGAGACTGCATTTGATTAAAAAAAAATGTTCTGAGTTCAAAGCTGTTTATTTTAAATTTCAGCTTTTTCTTGAAATTCCTCTCCTAAAATGTAGGTGCGTGTTATACGCCGGTGCACGTTATACGCCGATAAATACAGTTGAAAAAAGACACAAGTCCATCTGGCTCAACCAAAAAAAAAAAAACTGTAAAAAAAAAAAAAAAAACTGTAGAACAAAAAAAAAAAAAACAGTAGAAAAAACAAACAAACCAGTAGCTAATTTTATGGTTAATCATTGCATCTTAATGAAGGACAATCTAAAGCCAAACTCCAGGCAGGCATAATAAAAAAAAAAAAAAAAAAACATTACATTTATGTTACCACTTCAATGCTGGGCACTTTCACCCCCTTCCTGCCCAGGCCAATGTTCAGCTTTCAGCTCTGTTGCAGTTTGAATGACAATTGCACAGTTATGCAATGCTGTACCAAACCAATTTTTTATCATTTTTTTTTTAGATTGATAGAGCATTTTTTTTAGTGGTGTTTATTCTTACTTTTTTGCTAAACAAATAAAAAAAGATCCTAAATTTGGGGGAAAAATGTTTATCTTAGTTTCTGTTATAAAATTGTGCAAATAAGTAATTTTTCTCCTTCACTGATGTGCACTGATGAGGCTGACAGACACTGATAGGCTGCACTGATGAGGCGGCAGTGATAGCCACTGATGAGGAGGCACTAATATGCAGCTCTGATGGGCACTGATAGGCGGCACTAATATGCACTGATGGGCAGCACTGATGTGCACTGATATGTGGCACTGATACACCAACACAAAGGAAATCGATGCCGCTCCAAGTGGTAGATAACAATCCAATCTAAACTGGGTGCACGTCCAGTCTGTGAACCATGGGAGTATCATCTTTGCAGAAAATGGTTTGACAGCACTCCAGTGTTGAACGGATAAAAGTATTTATTTCTCCATAAATGTGACAGTACAATAGACAAAAGCCTCAAACAGCAAACACGTTTCACAAATCAAGTTCGCTTATCCATTGCTGAAAAGCATATGCTTTCACTGCGATCCATATAATAGTTACCACAGCTAAAACCAATCCCGAGTCAATTGGAAAACTAGTTAACCCATTTGCTTTTCAGCAATCAATAGGCGAAATTGATTCATGAAACGCGTTTGCTGTTTGAGGCTTCTGTCTATTGTACTGTCACATTTATGGAGAAATAAAGACTTTTATCCGTTCAACACTGGAGTGCTGTCAAACCATTTTCTGCAAAGGTGGCACTGATAGACAGCACTGAAAGGCAGCACTGGTGAGGAGGCACTGATGGGCACTGATGTACGCTGATAGGTGGCACTGATGAGAAGGCACTGTTGTGGAAATTTTATTAGGACGAGTGTGGACATTTTTCAGCATGTGTTTTATTCAGCTTGTTATTATGGCTCCTGTTGTCAGTTTGCTTGCAATACGCTCTTTATATGCCAATAGTATTTCCTTAATGCTGGTTTACCCAAATACTCTCTGTAGAGCGTATTCAGGCGAACCAGCGTTAAGGAAAGACTACTGGCAGTGAAAACCTTCCCTTAGATGTGTAGGACTGTTCGCTCACCAGACATCTCCTCCGGCAAACACTCAGTGTGCAGGTTTGTTTGCAGGTATAGATCGGTGCGGAGTCAATATCATTTTGATATCTGTCTGGCTTTATGAAGGGATACAATCTCATGTCTTTCTACTGTGCCTGATCACCATAGTGGAAACAGCATGCTCTTTCCCTGCAGATAGCCTCATGTCTATGGGAACAGTAGTATAATTCTATTAGGCATTGTTCTCTGAAGCTTTGCTGAGTGGGATTCACGCTAGTAGTAATGGAGGAAGTCGATGCATGGGTTTGATTGGAGCAGTGTTCACGGTTCTACATGCTGGTTTCATTGTGTAGGGTTAGGCAATAAGCCGTGCACATTGTTCTGTTTATTCACGTCTGTGTACTTCCTCTTCCTTTTATATATTTGAATGTATACAGGTGTGTCATTGGCTGATTCTATGTGAGTAACTTATGTCATGTGACTGTACATCTGGAACTGATTGGCTGATGTGGTGTAGCCATCACTTCCTGTCTTTGTTCTTTTGTTGCCCTATAAAAAAACGGAGCCCATTGTTTAACACAGGACAAAACTTGGTAGCATCCAAACTGAAACAACCTGTGTGTGTCTGTATCTCTGAGGATAGTGAGCATGCTCCATTGCCTTATACAAAAGAGCTGAGAACTGTGCTTTTTAGCACAACGAGATTGATTGCGCCTGGCGTACATTAATATCCAAAAGTGCACTTATTAGCGCAACAGAGTTATTTGTGCCTCAATCATATATTCATTTCCATGACAGCATTGACATGCATCACTAATGGACACTGATTGGCATCACTGGTGGGCATCACTGTTGGGCACTGGTGAGCATCACTGGTGGGCACTGACAGGCATTACTGATGGGGCAGATCTCCCCTGTGAGGAAAGCCGTTAATCGGCTCTCCTCTCCACAAGTGCTGTAAGTGGAGGAAGTCCATGCATGGGTTTGATTGATTGAGCGTTCACGGTTCTACATTCTGGTTTAATTGTGTAGGGTTAGGCAATAAGCCAATGAGAGGAATGCCAATAACTGGCATTTCCTATTTACACTGTGATCGGCTGTGATTGAACACAGCTGATCACATGGTAAAGAGACTACATCATAGGGATATACCGCACCATGGATCACCACGCTGCACGCCCCCTGGGGCGTGCATGAGTGGCCCGCTCTGAAGGATGTCATATGATGTCCACTTAGAATGGGATATCCATCATTCTGCTATAAGCCTGGGCTGGAAGGTTTTAAATTGCAAATAGAGGAGTTTCACTTATCAGCCTCTTATTATTTTGTTGCCATATAGTTTACTTCCTACTATGTTTATGATAATTGTGTTATCTTAAGGTCTTGAGATTTACACAACTGTTTATAACTACCGTTGCACAAGCCAACATAAACTGTGTAAAACATGATGCATTGAGCCCTAATCTGATCTATTTTAGTAGCATATGCAAATATGGGAATGTAAGGGATTACTGAAAGGAAATAGGAAACTGCAACAAACAAGGTTCGCAGATTAGTAGCATGCATTAGGGTCGGTGCGCACCACAATTTCTGTACTCCAGATGTGTTTCTGCATGTATGTTTTTGATGCGTTCTGGTGCATTTTTTTCCTTTTTTTTCCTTCTACTAAATTCAGAACATGTGCGCGTCAGAGTGTTTTTGATGCGTTCTGGTGAATTCTGGTGAGTTTTTACTGCACTTTGCTGCATTCCAGATGCGTTCCATCTAGAAAAAAATGCAGCATGCTCTACTTTTGTTGACGGCACTGGAGCGCACTTCATTAGTGTGAACTAAGGCCATTGAAATACATGAAAAACACTGTGCATGCGCTTTTTGATGCAGATTAAAATCACACTGGACTGCATATGGTGTCAATCAAACATTAAATAGGATATTTACTCGAGATAAAACTTTAATTTTACTACTATATAAAATTTTGGCTTGACACGTCTTGAGCACACTGTCCAGTTCCGGTCACCAATCCTCAGGAAGGATGTACTTAAACTTCACACTATGAATCAAAATTAATTAATAATGGTACCAAGCTGCAAACTCTATATAAGTCTATCAAACCTGAACATGAAAAATCTAAAGTCTCCATTTTGAAGGCTTATATGCAAGTTTATTGGTCATAAAAAGGGTATGGGGGCCCGGGTACTGCCCTGACGGACATGTATCAATGCAAATAATTTTCGTAAAAACAATTGAGTAGTGATTTTAATGATGCTTAAAGTGAAACAATAAAAGTTTAAAATTCCTTTAAATATAGTGCCCAGGGGTCCCCTTAGTCTGACTGTAAAGTGGCACATCTGTACTGCATATAGAACCCGCTGCAGCAAAACTGACCTTTCTAAACAAAAAAATGACATTTAAATATACTTTGCAGATGCAAGCTATTGCCAGCACCTGGCAATACAAAAAAGAAAATAGAAAAAAACAGCGTGGGCCCCTCAAAATCGATACCAGATCCTTAGGCCTGGTATGGATTTTAAGGGGAACCTCTCCCTAAAATTTGAAAAAAAAAACAGCGTGGGGTCACCCCCAAAATCCATACAAACCCCTTAGGTCTGATATGGGTTTCAAGGGGAACCTCACCCTAAAATGTGAAAAAAAAACAGCATGGGGTCACCCCCAAAATCCATATCAGACCCTTACATGAGCACGCTGCCTGGCAGGCCAGGAAAGGGGGGGGGACAAGCGAGCCCCGAGCCCCCCCCCTCCTGAACCATACCAGGCCACATGCCCACACCCCAAAGCCCCTTGTCCTCATGTTGATGGGGACAAGGGCCTCTTCTCGACAACCCTCGGTGGTGGTTGCGGGGGTCTGCAGGCAGGGGGTTTATTGGAATCTGGAAACCCCTGTAGCAAGGGGGCCCCTAGATTCCACCCTATGTGAATGAGTATGGGGTGCATTGTACCTCTACTTATTCACCAAAAATGTGTCAAAAATAAATAAAGTTCACAGGTCCTTTAAAAACAAAAAAAAAACAATGTCCCTCGATGTAGATCCATTGACGCCCGCCGGACCCAAAAAAGAAAAAGCGCCACACTCATCGAAGGCTAATCGCCGAATGCCTACTCCTTCATTTGACAGTTCTTAAAATAGGTAATGGGCAGGACCCCCTGGTGACATCACCTGGTGGCCTATCCACTTGTGACATCACTGACCAGTGCATGCTGAGTCGCTGACATCACAAGGGGTGGGGCCGCAGAACTTTTGTTTTTTTGGGGTTTGTCGGTAGTGACGAAACACATTGGGGCATGGCTACGTGGCAACAGCTGAAGGCATCAGGAAGTAAGGAAGGAGAATGGATGCAAACACAGAGACATGTGAGCATAACTTTTAACTCCTGGAGGTGGTGAGACATCCAACCTATCACTATACACCTGATGCCACAGCGTGATTTTACACTATATGTGAGTTTTTATTTTGTACCATGTGAGTAGTTTAGAATCAAGGTTTTAATAAAAAAGGGGATTATCATTGGAGTCTATCTCTGTTTCCTTTGCATATGCCATTGGCTGGTATTCACTAATATGGAGCTACATAGGAACATCTTCTGAGTCTAACAACAGGACATTCGTTTTTATGCTATTTGTGTCAACCACGAGAGTGGAAGGCAAATTATTTTGGCGTACTCTGCCGGGGAGTGGAATCCCTAACACGTGAGGAGGTGTGTGAGCGAATAGAAAAAGAGCATAAGGATAAAAAAAGGGTTTAGGAACAGATATGGGAACAGTCTGAAATATATAGGTATTTTTTTGTCCAAACCATGGCATTGAGGAAGTTTCCAAATCGTAATTAAGAGCATAAAGGTCAGAAAGATATAAAGGGGACTGTTATGCCCAGATACAAAATACCTTTATGTATACAAAAAGTGCAGTGCTAAATAATTGAAAAACATCATCATAAAGTGCAGAGTGCATAAAAGTTTCATAAAAAGTCCATAAGGTGAATCAATAAATAATGCAGATACTGTCCAAAAAATTTGCAAAATAAGTGGGTAAGTGAACACAGCAAGCAGATTCCATGAACAGAAGCACAGCATGTCCCAGAATGAGTGCGAGAAGATGATTTTCACCAATCCTTAAACCCTGAAATGTGCAATCACCAAACTGAGGTAGAAGAAAAAACTGTCCACGCACCAGAATCAGGTGGCCTCCAAATTTATGGAAAGGCCTAAAATGCTTAAAACAGGTAAGTGTCCACGGTATGGCAAACATCAGTAGTTTCAGACGAATATCCCAGCAATATAGTATCCACTGTTTTCTGATTTTTTTTTTCCATTTCGAGACAGTGAAGGCCAAACATCTGGACCTAGACCTGGAAAACCTTTCTTGTGGTGGCGGGGATCATGCTATATAGCATGTTGTCTGATGTCCATGGAGCCTTCCGGTTTCAGAAGCATCTTTAGTTTTCAATTGAAATGGAAAGTTGGAACAAAGTTGAGAGACCGTGGACGTTGGTAAAGAACTGTTTAGGGCTTTGTCTTTGGGCATGTTTAACTTAAAGTTACTAAACGCCTCAAACCTTCTGAATGCCAGTGATGGAGTCATTCAGCCATATTGCTTTGGTCAGGTGCTCTATAATGAAATGTAGGGGAGAAAGAGGGCAGCCTTGCCACGTGCTGTTCAAGATGGCGTACGGCTCGGGAAGAGAGCTGTTAACCAGCATGGACATGGTGGGTTGAGAAGAAAGGGACATATTAAGTGCTAAAAAAATTGTGTATAATGCCGCTCGGGTTGGTCCATAAATTATATTCCTTATAATATCCACCCTTGCTGCTCCTTCCACTTTCCTGTGCAAATAGCACAGTGAAGATATACCAATTAACAAACAAAAAGTGAGCGCTAGGTGCTAATATAACCCCCAAACATCACCTGTGCAAAGATATAGGTACTGTAAAACCTACAATAAATAACCCCTCTGTAATAGCACCCCTGATAAAGCCTCAAAACAATATAATCAAATAAAATAAAACAGATCTGAAATAACTCAAATTTGGACACCAATATTTAAAGTGCAAATGCAAAAGTTTATCAATAATGGCAACAATCAATCTTGTGTTAAAATCCCCTTAGAAGGTGCTCCATACGCTTCATGCAAATAGGACTTGCTGCCCCAGTCAGTGCTCTTCCGTGTGTTCACACCCCAACCCCCTATTATGCTGTAACTCTCCAGATTCCTAGACCCAGGATTAAATGGGTCTAACAGTCCTTTGTAACAATTCCAAGCATGAATAAAGATGAGGCCAGCTCCCTGGCTCACCCAGAGATTGTGGTTATCCGTATGTGGAACAGACCACCTGAAAAACTTAAGTAAGGATTGGGTAACACATACAAAATATTAGAAAGGGCTTTAGACAGTACAGTGTCTCCATTCATTTTAGAAAATGTTATGGGGTATACAGAATAAAAGGCCGTTGGAAGGGTTCAAACCTAACACAGGAAATCTCCAGAAATGAAACAAGGTGGATCTTTTGAATTGGGGACCCTAACTCCCCAGGGCCTCATTATTGAACTGGACGTAAATCCTAGCAAATTATTGATTAAAATTATTTACACTTATTATATACGAATAAAAAGCCATTGATCTCAATGGGAATAGTTTAATTGGGGTGTAGATATGATTTGGAACCACAAGGTTATCCGTATGTGGAACAGACCACCTGAAAAACTTAAGTAAGGATTGGGTAACACATAAAAAATATTAAAAAGGGCTTTAGACAGCACAGTGTCTCCATTAATTTTAGAAAATGTTATGGGGTATACAGAATAGAAGGGCGTTGGAGGGGTTCAACCCTAACACAGGAAATCTCCAGAAATGAAACAAGGTGGATCTTTTGAATTGTGGACCCTAACCCCCCAGGGCCTCATTTTTGAACTGGACGTAAATCCTAGCAAATTATTGATTAAAATTATTTACACTTATTATATACAAATAAAAAGCCATTGATCTCAATGGGAATAGTTTCATTGGGGTGTAGATATGATTTTGAACCACAAGAGGGAGTTGTAATTAAGACTGATATTGTTAGGGGTGCATTTAGGCTGATCCACAACTAGATGGGGCAGGTGCATATATGGTTTATTAGAATATTTTGTAATTCAATTTTATATAATTTTTAGATGTTTTTTTTTTAAGCTCTTTTAGAGGATGAAATGAATTTATGTATTTGTCAACCTGAATTAAATATTATTTTTTGGGGGGGATATAAATGGGTTTATCATGTAATGCATTGTATTTAAGGACTTGTTTATGTTTATCATTGGAATCAGATTCCAGCAGCGTAGGGCATGGGATTTTGTAACACAGATTGTGATTGGTCTAATGCACATAGGCTCTGAGGGTAGGAACACATAAATTGCCTCAGACTGGCTGCAGTCCCCACTTCCCGATGACGCTGTGGACAGCGAAAGGCATTGAGACGGGGACACTGTAAGTCTGACGTCACATTAGAAGATTAAGGTCGCAGATAGTGGATTGCCATCTTGTTGGTGGGCGAGCGGCGGCCTGGAGAGAGATAATATAAGGCTGGAAACTGCTAGTGCCAGCAAAGACACTTTTGCATGTCAGTGTAAAACCTTTTGTACTTTCTGGTCATATGGAAAGGAATAAATGGGTTGCTAAATAATTCTGTCTTTGGTTTATCCTTGTATCAGAGAGTTTAAGGAAGGGGTTTCCAGGGAGCTGGCCTCATCGTTATTCAATCCTAGGCCTAGGGATCTGGTATATTACAGCATGATAGGGGTTTGGGGTGTGAACACACGGAAGAGCACTGGCTGGAGGCAGCAAGTTCTATTTGCATGAAGCGTGTGAAGCACTTTCGAAGGGGATTTGAACACAAGATTATTGGCACTATTGATGGACTTTTTGCATTTGCACTTTAATTAGTGGTGTCACTATATGAGTTATTTCAGATCTGTTTTACTTTATTTGATTATATTATTTTTTTGATGCACTTTATCAAGGATGCTATTACAGAGGGGTTATTTATTAAAGGTTTTACCCATATCTTTGCACAGGTGATGTTTGGGGGTTATATTGGCAACTAGCACTCTCTTTTTGTTTGTTAATTAATAAAGGGACATTACCTTAGTGACGAAAGTATGGCCTTGTCCGAGCTCCAGGGATAAATACAGAAACTGCCAATTGACCCGGTCAGGGGCCTTCTTTGCATTAAAAGAGAGAAGAGACACTTTCAGCTTATGTCGATGGATAAAGGATATAAGGTGAATAGTCTTAGTGGTGTTGTCTCTGGACAGGAGGCCAACCCACTTGATCTTTGTGGATAATTGCAAAATCGCAAATAAATTGAGATCCAGATTAAGAAGAGATATCAGGTGATAACTACTACATTGGGATGGATCTTTACTTGGTTTGGGAAGGACAGAAATATTGACAGACAATAACCCTTTGGAAGATATGGTACCCAAGAATTCTGGTTCAGACAAGGTTTGTCTATGTCTGAAGCATCCTTGGGGTAGGTAGTTGGTAACTCAGTTTCAGAGAAATAAGTTAACATGCCATCAGGCTGGGAGGAGGTCGTGTTACTTTCAGATTAAGAGTCAAATCATATAATTGGAAATATTACTGCCTAAAGGAGGAGATGAAATACCCTTGTTATTATAGACCTTCCTATTTTCAGGGGTATGGATGAATTGAACAAGATGGCAAGGCTGGCACGGATGGAGGACCCTTGCCAGGTGTACACCACATTTATTGGCTCGGGAGTAATAAGTATTACGGGCCTTATCAGGGGCAAAAAAAAAATTGAAATTCCAAAAATTGTAGCATTTGACAATTCTACATAAACAGTAGGATTCAGATCCCGCTTAAGAGATTTCAAGGGTAGCAACAGTAGAAAGCAGTCAACGTATTTCTACAGCTCTGGCTTTCTTTAGACAAGCCCCGTGTTGAATAAAAACACCCTGGATGACACATTTTAAGGCCTGCCATTGAACCAGTGGACTCGTAGTAGTATTGGAAGCATGGTCTGTGACAAAATTTTGGATAGCCTGAGTAACATCTGCCACACACAGAGTGCCCTTAAGTAAATTATTGTTAAGCCAACACAAGGAACCATAGCAAAGAGAGGATAAGTAATCTAGTTTTAGATGGACGGTAGTGTGGTCTGACCAAAGAAGATGTCCTATAGACACACGTAAGGGTACATCCAAAAGCGATATAACCTTCAAAGAGAACATGGTCACAGAACACTGAACCGCCATTGTAGCTAAAAAAAAAAAAAGAATAAACTTGAAATATATATTTGACCCACAGGAAAAAAGAAAAGAAAAAAAGTAGGTATGTTAACTGTTTCCACTCAGCTATCCATGAGGATCGTCGAATTAGAAAAGGAAAAATCCACCATGAACAGAGAGGAGACAGACCACTAAGGCTCCATTCACACCTGAGCGTATCGTTTTCAGTCGTTTTTTTGGGCTTTTTACAGGCATTTTTTTCTGGCTTTTTTCAGACGTTTTTTCTGGCTTTTTTCAGGCATTTTTTGCAGGTATTTGGAGGCAGGCATTGACGTCTAACAAAAACGCTGGTAATCAGCCAAAAAAGAAGCTCATGTACTTTTTTGGGCTTCAGGCGTTTTGCTTCAGGAGACAAAATGCTCAGATGTGAACAGGGGCCATTGAAATGAAAGGGATTTTGCTTGTTGGGCGTTTTGAGACTTTAGAGATGAGTGTTTTACGAGTAGGGATGATCGAACGGTTTGGGTCGACCATTGGTTTGACCCGAACATTGGGTGTTCGAAATTCGGACGAATTCCAAACTTTTTGCGGTAAAAGTTCGGAATTCGGCCATCAGAACTGCCCAAAATGCAATGGGACAGGAACTGGGCTTTAAAAGCCCATGATTGGCCCAGAAACATCAGTAAAATGTGATTGGAGTGACAACGGTGTCCAGAGCCCAATCAGGAGTGAATACAACCCCCATACGCCCCCCAGTATATAACATAGCCCCGCCAAAACTCTAGCACTGTAATACAGAGGCTGTGGAAGAGAGTGGAAGCATTTGTGTTTCTCCTGCTGCTTGTAAGGCTCCAGTGTCATTTTGCAATTATTAGTGTGAGGAAAGGGATTTGCAGTGTAGTTAGGGTACTATATACCACTATAGTTAGATTCAAAAATCTAGTTTTTGTAGGGATAGCTTTAAGTGTCAGGGTGACCGTAGTGTAGTTTAGGGTGACCTGACTCTGCCATGTCAGGGTGACCGTAGTGTAGTTTAGGGTGAACTGACTCTGCCATGTCAGGGTGACCGTAGTGTAGTTTAGGGTGAACTGATTCTGCCATGTCAGGGTGACCGAACTCTGCCATGTCAGGGTGACCCCACTATGCAGATTCTGGGTTAGGGGTATACATATATACATATATATATATATATATATATATATCAAAAACGACAATTTTTAAGAACTTTTATTTGCCTGATTCATAGTCCCTGGGGCATGACCCAGAACCCTAGGCACTTTTTAGGGGCATTTATTGGGTTTCAGGGCTTCAAAATGGTGTTTTTTGATTCCAGAAGTTCGGGTCCCATTGATTTCAATGGGGTTCTGGAATCCGAAACAAACTTTTGGGAAATTCGGGTGTTCTGGTCGAACCGAACTTTTCAAAAGTTCGATCATCCCTATTTACAAGCTGAAATACGCTCAGGTGTGATAAGGGCCTAAGTGGCACTATTGCATACACGATGTGTAAAATACAAAGCTAAAGACAACCAAAACTGTCTAAACATCAAACAATGCATATAATAAGCAATGAAAGGCCTAGGTGGGGGTGTCTTGAACGGCGTATAGAGCAGCCCCCAATCCCGGTCACCCATTGGACAAATATAATAGAACATAGAGCAAGTAATGAACATAGTACCCCTTAGGAAGAGCATAGCATCACTGAGGTGGAACATTAATATATTCCAGCAGTCTATTAAATGAAAATTAATAAAATAAAACAGCATGAGAAACATCAAAAATAGTGCAAACAACATATTTCCAAAAAACAGAGTCCAATATAACTAATGGTAGTATTCTGACAAGCAGATGCAGCAAAGTTTATTAAAAAACCCTAAGGTAAGACAGCGAAATATCCTTGCTTAACATCAAAGAAACAGACATCTTGCACAGGAATCAATTAGAAGATCAGGAACGCTTCTTCTTGCCATACGTGGCTATTGTGGTGCAAAGGGTAGGCCAGATGTAGTTGGAGAAAAGGGCCCATGACACTTGTGGTAGTTCAAGCGCCCTAAGAAAATTTGGAACCCCCCCAAGGTACCGAACAGTGCTTTTTTGCCATCATGGCGGAGTTGGAAAGGGAACCTGAATTGATATTTAATCTAGCGATCTGGAAGCAATTGCGTACATTTTTTAGGGTTTATCACATGGCCAGCGTCTATCAGGAAAGACCTGGGAGAAGCAGTAAAGGAGGGTCAATAAAAAGTATGGTATCTTGTGTGCTGGCTACACGCATAATGCCTCCTTGGTCTTATAGAAGTGCACCCTGCAAAGCGTGTCACACAAAAAGGATGAATCTGGGTTCTTCGGTCCCGAGATCCTGTGTACTCAATCCAATTCAATGGGAGAATCCTTAGGTTTTTGTAACAGCTCAGCGCTGTGGTCACCGTTGTTGCCAGGTCTTAGGCTTCCACAGTGATGCCTGGAATCCTAATGTTATTGCAACGATTCCTGTTTTCAATATCATCCTGCTGGTACATGAGTTGCTGTTTTAAAACAGTGTGAGGTTTCAGTGTCTCCTCATGAGACTTCAAAGCATTGCAGATCCCATCAGTTGTGTTCTCTATGTCTTCTATTCTGACTCCCAATCCTTTTTGAGATCATTATTCTTGTGTCTATAGGTCTTTTCAATGTGCTTTACGTATTGCTCAAAATCAGCTTTAGTAGGCATGGATTCGATATAGATGTTTAGTGACCTGATATGAGATTCCATGTCCCATCCATCTTTGGAACATACAGAGTTTGTGATAGACTGCGGGAGTGGCTTGAGAGCCTATCTGATTTCCCAGGGAATGAAGGGTGACCGCGGGAGCTCACCTGCAGGACAGCTGCGAGTTCAAAATGGAATGGAGAAGGAGCTGCTGGTGTCACCTTGGCCTGCCAGTGGGTTCTTCTCCAGATTTCTTGGGGTCTTTGGGTTTAACTTACCCATCTGTAGGGGTTGGACAGGTCAATAGTGCGTGTCGAGTCCCATATAGGAGTCACGTGGACCGGAAGCTGCAGAGAAACACGTCCTACAACTCCATGCACCAAGCCACGCCCCCCCGACATGGTTTATTTAAAGTGAACATAGTTTAAGGACATGATTATCAGTGCTTTAGAGATAAGGATCAAGAAAAACCAGAGTCAAGATTTCATTACAAATTTATAATGACATTATTTTTTTTCTTCCATCTGAAAACTAAAGGAGCTTATAATTCCTCAATCTTCTCTTGTGATAGTGCAAATTGTATTCAGTGATTTATAATAACACTATTTGTGGTTTAAGCTATTGTCATGCTTTTTACAAAGGAGATTAACGGGGAACTAAAATCTGAAAGTAAAAAATTGCTAGGAGTTAGTGATCTTTGGCAAAAGAGACATGCAAAGACTTTTGCCAAAAAGTTTTTCTTTTTCCCCAAAACATTTTTTTATTTCCTTTCAATGGACACTTGTCTATAAGATTCTAAGAATGGAGCCAGATGCCGGAGATGCATACACACACATGTACAGCAGTTACATAAATAGTGGCCCCTCAATGGATAAATAGGGATTATGGGGCACTCAGAAGAAGAGGAGATGGTGACAGTGACAGCAGGGGACAGAGTGGTGATTGACAGCCAGGTTTGGACAGTGCAAGAGGAGGGCACTCTTGAAAGGTAAATGTTCCATAGTTTGCAATTATTCTGAGAGAGGGGACAACCTATGAAGTATGCACATGAAGAGTTCTGCTGTGCAATGAGAGCAATTTCAGGTTAAAGTGTATGTAAACCCTAACAGTGAACTGCTCTTATTTGTTTCTGTTTGGCCTGTTAGACATACTATTAAAACATTTTATTATATATGTTCTACAAATGTATAAAATACCTGTTGGATCCTGCTAGTAATCTTGTGACTTAATAACTTCCTGTGCTTTCTACCTCTGCTGCCTGCTTTCAGTGAGCATTGTTCCTACTACTTTGTAGACTACAGAACCTCCACCCACCCCCATGTTTTTGAGTTGAGGTTAGTGGGAGGTGTTCTACAGTCCTCTCGGCTCAGTTCAAACCTAGGCGCTGAGTGAAAATGAATCATGCTCCATTTAAATGCAATACAGTAATGTATTTGGCTTGTGCTCCACAAAAAACAAAAAACTTCTAGACATGTGCAGAAGTAAAACATTGGTTTCCTTTCATTTCAGATGGATTCATAAGTTAATAATTTAGTTTTGATGCACCATTAAATTTCAATTATTCATTTTGGTGATTCATTTTTTTCATTCATTTTGTCTGATTTGTTTTAGAATAGATTCAAATTTTTGGAAGTATCTAATCAATTTGAATGAAATATCTGAAATTTAGTTATGTACTACTTGTTCATATACTGTTTTTTTCCCAATAAAAGCTTTTATTGATCATTAAGTTACAAACATATAGTCAGTCAGATATACTGTTTACATATTTGTGATTTTATCAGATAAAAAGAAGTTTCTACAACATGAAAGTCTCCATTATGGGCCCCACAGAATATAAATTATAGGTAAGTTTTCATTATTATCACATGCAGTATACAAATTGTGGAACTACAAGAGTATCAACATGTGCTGCACCCCAAACACCTTGAAAGCTATTCATAAAATACCACTAAATTCTGCAATGTATAAAAATGTACACTGTGTGCACAATTATTTGGCAACTTAGTATTTTTGACCAAATCATAATTTCTTTGCAAATTGTCCAACTCCAAGCTGTATAAACTTGAATGCTTATTGGATTCAAACATATAATGTGATGTGTATTTGTGTAATGAGGGAAGGTGTGGCCTAAGGAGATCAACACCCTATATCAAGGCGTGCATAATTATTAGGCAACTTCTTTTCCTCAAGCAAAATGAGGCAATAAAGATTTTTAATTGACTCTGAAAAATCGACAATTGTTAAAAGTCTTTTAGAGGGATGCAGCACTCTTGAAATTGCTAAGTTATTGGGGCGCGATCACACAACCATCAAACGTTTTGTTGCAAAATATCAACAGGGTCGCAAGAAACGTGTTGAGAAAAAAAGATGGAAATTAAGATTTGAGAAGAAACAAACATGAAGCTACCAGCTGTCATATTCCAGAACTGCAACCTACCCGGAGTGCCCAGACGTATGAGGTGTTCAGCGCTCAGAAACATGGCCAAGGTAAGGAAGGCTGAAACCCAACCACCACTGAACAAGACACATATGTTGAAACATCAAGACTGGGCCAAGAAATATCTGAAGACCGATTTTTAAAAGGTTTTATGGACTGATGAGATGAGAGTGACTCTTGATGGACCAGACGGATGGGCCCGTGGCTGGCTCAGAAACGGGCACAGAGCTCCATTTCGACTTAGACACCAGAAAAGTTGAGATGGGGTACTGGCATGGGGTGGTATTATTAAAGATGAGCTAGTTGGACTCAAAATCAACCCCCAAACCTATTTTCAGTTTTCAGAAGACACTTTATTCAATCAGTGCTACAGGAAAAAGTCTGCACCTTTCAAGAGGACCATAATATTTATTACATAGTTACATAGTAGGTGAGGTTGAATAAAGACAATAGTCCATCCAGTTCAACCTGTGTAGGTGTGTGTGGCCATAATCATCTCTCATTCTACTGGATGTTCTGATCCTTGAGATGTACATCTAAGAGTCTTTTGAAAGCCACCATACTTCCCGCAGAAACCACCTCTTGTGGTAGAGAATTCCACAATCTTGTAGCCCTAACAGTAAAAACACACCCACGTTGCCTGAGGTTAAAACACTTCTCCTCTAATCGCATTGTATGCCCTCAAGTCCTCATGCAATCCCTTTGACTGAATAGGTTTTTTTCTATGCCGAGATCAGCATTGAGATATTTATGCCTAACACCCATGCCTGCACTTATGCACACCATCCACTTCTGCCACAATGGGGTTGGGGAGGGGATCAATCGACTTGGGTACAACCAGCGTGTCAGATTTTTTCATTCAATTATATTCACTGGGTGTTCTTCCAGCAGGGACAGCTCCCCGCTTTCCCCTGGAAGAACACAATAGCTCCATGGGTTGGATTCCCTTATTAATACTGACTGTGTTGATTGGGGAATCCAGTGATTTTCTTTCCTGCAACCTGTGGTTGCAGAAAAGAAAACTGCACCAACTTTGGCCGGCATAAACCTTTTAATAAAAAGATCGAAAGTAACATAAAAAAATTGAAAGGTCCTAGGATATAAGGCTTATACACTATATTACCAAAAGTATTGGGACACCTATCTTTACATGCACATGAACTTTAATGGCATCCCAGTCTTAGTCCATAAGGTTCAATATTGAGTTGGCCCACCCTTTGCAGCTATAAGAGCTTCATGGTCCATAAAGACAAGGATGGTGGGGTGGAGGAACTTGACTAGTCTGCACAGCACATGCATTAGAGCTGCAAAAGGGTGGTCAACTCAACATTGAATCCTATGGACCAGGACTTGGATGCCATTAAAGTTTATGTGCATGTAAAGGCAGGCATCCCAATACTTTTGGCAATATAGCGTATGGTGATCTGGACACAAATTATGCTAAAATTATTCATTTACCAGTAGTGTTCAATATTGAGTTGGTCCACCCTTTGCAGCTATAAGAGCTTCATGGTCCATAAAGACATGGATGAGCGAGTTTGGGGTGGAGGAACTCGACTGGTCAGCACAGAGTCCTGACCTCAACCCGATAGAACACCTTTGATGAATTAGAGCAGAGACTGCGAGCCAGGCCCTGTCATTCAACATCAGTGCCTGACCTCACAAATGCTCTTCTGGAAGAATGGTCAAACATGCCCATAGACACTCTCCTAAACCTTGTGGACAGCCTTCCCAGAAGAGTTGAAGCTGTTATAGCTGCAAAAGGTGGGTCAACTCAACATTGAACCCTATGGACTAGGACTGGGATGCCATTAAAGTTTATGTGTGTGTAAAGGCAGGCATCCCAATACTTTTGGCAATATAGTGTATATTGATCTGGACACAAATTATGCTAAAATTATTCATTTACCAGAAAAATTGACCATTTCATTTTTTTGATATCCTGATCTTCTTTGTATTAATAATAAAGTTTATTCAGAATATGTGAAATGTTCTAAGTTATAAAAAGCAATATCTAGTTTCAACATGTTGATATCTCTATGTACAGTCGTTTTAGGCAGGTGTAAAGAAATAATATATTAAAAAAGAATAGCGCGCAAATGCAAAAGAAATTACTACCAAATCTGAAGACAATCCATAAATAAAAATGGGGATTTGGTCCCACCATATGGCCATATCGTGCTCAAGCCCACCACTGCGTCAAAGTACCCCATTATCAGTGGGTCCTACACTATCCATGAAAAAGAAATAATATAAAGTACGAATGCTTTCAAAAATATATATTTTACACTTCTTTTTTTAATCAAGCTAAGTGCAAAGTGAGTGAACAGAAGAAAAATCGAAATCAAATCATTATTTGAATAACCTTTTGGCTTCAAAACAACATCAATTCTTTTAAGTACACTAATAGACAGCATATTTGAAGGAAATCAGCAGTAGTCAGCAATATGTTTACATTTTTAATTTGTTTATCGAATTTGGATAATTCCTTATTTCAGACAAAATTTTGTTTAATAATTCTAGAATCCTTTAACCGCTTGCCGACCGCCCACAGTATATTTACTGCGGCAGTCAGCCCCTCCTGGGCAAAGCGACATAGTACTACATCGCTCACCCAGGAGCCTGCAGGGGGCGAGCGCGTGCCGCCGGAGGCGCGCTCCCACCCCCGCTCGTTCACGGGCATCCCCGCTCGAGTGACCGGCGGCTCCGATGTCCGCGGGCCATTCGCGATCTCCCGCTGGAGAGGGAGAAAGTCAGGCGGCTAATGTAAACAAAGCAGCCTGTCATTCTCCCCTGTGTGACTGCAGAGATCATACGATCCTGCAATGTAGTATCGTATGTCTCTGTGGTTACATCACAAGCCACGCCCCTTTACAGTTAGAATCGCGCCCCTAGGGACACACTTAACCCCTTGATCACTAATAAAGTTAACCCCTTCCCTGCCAGTGTAATTTTTACAGTAACAATGCATATTTTTAGCATTGATTACTGTAGTAATGTCACTGGTACCCCCAAAAGTGTCAAAAATGTTAGTCAGGGGTCCGATCTGTCCGCCGCAATGTCGCAGTCCCGCAAAAAAAAATTGCAGAATGCCGCCATTACTAGTTAAAAAAAAAAACAATAAAAATGACATAAATCCTACAATCTTTCACATACCCCTTACCCCTGATCCTGCTTCTGCACTCCTGAACTACAAGCCACCTGACCTCACACGTCGCCAGTTTAAACTTTTCCTGTATGTCACCACGGCTGCCAAACAGACCATAGCGAAGGCCTGGAAAACTTCCTCCCTTTGTTTCCTGACCATGAAAAATAGAGTCACCCAAGCTATGATTCATGCTAAAACTGACGCTATCCTGCTGGATAAACTTATACCTTACGAAAAGCTCTGGAAACCATGGATTGACAACTGTCTTCCGATAGGCTTTGATGAATCCCTTGTACTAGCTTGACCTATGGTCACCGCTTCCCTAATGGTATTGTCAGTCTGAACCTCATCAGTGGCCCGGGACTCCCTCCGGGCACCCTACCTCCCCCGCACATCCTCTCTCCACTGTTTTGCCCTTCCTTCCCCCCCCCTATCCTTCTTGCCCCTCTTACTCTCTTCTTTTTCTCCCCCCCATATTGCCTTGAGTTGGCCGCTACCTAATTTGTTTCCCTGTTGTGGCTGGACCACCGACTTTTGCTGTACTACGGCCCCCCTTTTGCCCTACCCCCAGCCGCCCTTATGCACTGTGTTTATCCTTTGTACCTGTAATCCGGGGCGCCCAGCTTGCCCCTTTCCTATTCCTAAACCTGTTTGTTATACTACTACTTGCTATTAATAATGTCATTTTGACGTGTATTCATCTGTCATGCCCCACTATTACCTATTGGTATTGTTTTGTATTACATTCCTTCTGCTTTAATAAAACAACGTTTGAACAGAATCAAAAATGACATAAATCTTTCCCGTAATTAGTAAACGCTATAACTTTTGTGCAAACCAATCAAAATACGCTTATTGCGATTTTTTTTTTACCAAAAATATGTAGCAGAAAACAAATTGGCCTAAAATGTTAATTTTTTGGGGGGAATTTTATATATAAAAATGTGAAAAATATTGTTAATTTTTCAAAATTGACGCTCTTTTTTCGTTTATAGCTCATAAAATA
The DNA here is from genome assembly GCF_965119305.1 of Pelophylax lessonae. Lineage (NCBI taxonomy): Eukaryota > Metazoa > Chordata > Amphibia > Anura > Ranidae > Pelophylax > Pelophylax lessonae. Next base: position 237,848,071 of record NC_138776.1, read on the forward strand.
AAAATCGCACAGGTGATCAAATACCACCAAAAGAAAGCTCTGTTTGTGGGAAAAAAAGGACTTCAATTTCATTTGGGTACAGGATCGCACGACCGCGCAATTGTCCGTTAAAGTCACGCAGTGCCGAATCGCAAAATAGGCCCTGGTCTTTGAGCAGCCAAATCCTCCGGGGCTTAAGTGGTTAAATTTATTACTATTGTAATTCGGAATTTGAATACATCCGATTCTCTGAGTAATGAAAATTTTGTCCAAATTTCGATGTGGAAAACGAACCGCACATGTCTAAAAACTTCATATACTGTAAATAAAATGCATTAAAAAAGTGCACATTAACATAATGCGTAAAAAAATGGATGTCAACACACGCCAATTCAAGTTTATTTGGTAGACATCCAGCCCTATCTAAACGTTAACACATTTACCCAAACAGAAAATTTTTTGAGATGAAGCTGGTTTGTGGTAGAGCTTTCTTTTTTTTAACATACAGAAGATTTCTATTCAATGACCATTTCTGTCAACTGTCACGGGTGAGCCCTTTGAAGGATTGTTATGTTGTCAACCATTTCAAGTGACAAACAGCCTTCCTGTGCTATTACATGTTCCTCTATATCAGTGATGGCGAACCTTGGCACCCCAGATGTTTTGGAACTACATTTCCCATGATGCTCATGCACTCACCAGTGTATTTGGTTATCATGGGAAATGTAGTTCCAAGACACCTGGGGTGCCAAGGTTCGCCATCACTGCTCTATATGCATAACTGGAGTTGCTAAACCTTGTGGGTTCACTGGTCCCGCTAGAGAAAATTAAGAAAAAAAACATTTATAAAAAATGTATACGCAAAAAGAAAACCTGGCAGCCTGATTGGTTCTTTGAAGTGATTACAAGGTGTCTGGAGGAAAAAGTTCTTTACAAAATCCCACCCGATAGCACAGCGTTATATGGAACGAATGAACACAGAAAGAGGAATTACTTACAGTCTGCTGATGCTGCTTGCTGGAATTTACTCAGTGCAATGTGGATGCTTGTGGATTCCGCAAAGTTTATAACTACTGACTGATATCAGTGTTCCGGTATCTGTTACTAACGTTGTTCTATGAAAGCTAAATCTTATCTTCTATTACATGGACACTGCACTTTGCTCAGTCTGTTATAGTCCATTCTTCATGCAAACTACATTATGATATATCCATAGGGTATAATAAAGATAGCATTTTTGTTTATGTTACCAATTCTCCCGAAGGTAGATTTTGCAATGTTTTTTTTTTGTTTGTTTCCTTTCTTATTTTAATTTATTCCTATTATTCATGCCAGATCACCATATTACACAGCACTTACTTAAGAACATTTATAGACACGAGCTTTGTTTCGTTTTGATTAGTTATTCCTAAAATTGTTTAATTTGTTTCTGGAATTTTTTTCATTTGTTTGAGTTCGAAACGATTAAAATTTTCTGAATTCGGTCGAATTGATTCAAATTGCATTTGAATTCCATTCTAAATTGAATTTATTCTATTTGAAAATCGAATTTTGGAAGATGTTTATATTATTTTTATTCCTTCCTATTCTTTTCTATTCTATATGCATTTATTCTATTTGAAATTCAAATTTCAGGGATGGTTATATTTTTATATTCTTTCTATTCTGTTCTTTTCTATCCTATTCTATAATTTTCTATTTTATTTTCTATTCTATTCAAATTTGAATTAATTATATTAAAAATTTGAATCCTGAAAGATGGTTATATTCTTTCTATTCTATTGTTTTTTTCTTTTCTATTATGTTCTTCTATTTTCTATTGTTCTTCTATTTTCTATTATATATTTTTTCTATTGTATTCAAATATATTCTATTCAAATTTTGGGAAATAGTTATATTAATTCTATTCTATTTTTTTTAAATTCTATTCTTTTATTTTCTATTCTATTCTGTTCTTTTCTATTTAAATTCAAATTTATTCTATTCGAAATTCAAATTTCCGAAGAACGTTATATTCTTCTTATTTCATTCTATTCAATTGTTTTCTCTTCTATGGTCTTCTATTCTTTTTTCTCTATTCTATTCTTTTCTTTTCTATTCTATTTGAATTTATTCCATTTGAAATTTGAATTTCAGAAGATGGTTAAATTCTTTTTATTTTATTCTATTCTTTTTTATTCTATTCTTTTCTAGTTTCTATTCTATTTTATTCTGTTCTTTTATTTTTTATTCTATTTTATTTAGTTTTACTCTATTTTTTTTCTATTCTATTCTTTTATTTTCTATTCTATTCCTTTATTTTCTATTCTATTCAAATTTGAATTAATTATATTAAAAATTTGAATCCTGAAAGATGGTTATATTCTTTCTATTCTATTGTTTTTTTCTTTTCTATTATGTTCTTCTATTTTCTATTGTTCTTCTATTTTCTATTATATTTTTTTTCTATTGTATTCAAATGTATTCTATTCAAATTTTGGGAAATAGTTATATTAATTCTATTCTATTTTTTTAAATTCTATTCCATTCTTTTATTTTCTATTTTATTCCGTTCTTTTCTATTTAAATTCAAATTTATTCTATTCGAAATTCAAATTTCCGAAGAACGCTATATTCTTCTTATTTCATTCTATTCAATTGTTTTCTCTTCTATGGTCTTCTATTCTTTTTTCTCTATTCTATTCTTTTCTTTTCTATTCTATTTGAATTTATTCCATTTGAAATTTGAATTTCAGAAGATGGTTATATTCTTTTTATTTTATTCTATTCTTTTTTATTCTATTCTTTTCTAGTTTCTATTCTATTTTATTCTGTTCTTTTATTTTTTATTCTATTTTATTTAGTTTTACTCTATTTTTTTTTCTATTCTATTCTTTTATTTTCTATTCTATTCCTTTATTTTCTATTCTATTTTTTTATATTATTTTATTTTCTTCTCTGTTCTGTTTTACTATATTATATTTTATTCTTTTTTTTATCCTTTTCCTTTATTTTCTATTCTTTTTTATTGTCTTCAGAAATTTGAATTTGATTAGAAAATTATTAGAATTTGAACTATGTCCAAAATTTTCATTTTGTTATTTGAGATTCATTTAAATTCATTACTACTGTAATTTCGAAAACTCAGATGTATTCAAACTTCGATTCGGAAAGAAAACGAACAACACATGTCTAAACATTTATTTGAATCCCTGTTTCCCCAGATCCCAATCTAATTTACCTTCAACACTAAAGGTGGTCATAGATGAGTCGTTTTCTTTTCATTCAGCCAGCGGGCTCAACAAAAAAACAAAAAAACAAAAAACAAACCAAAAAAAAAAAAAACAGATTCCGCTAACAATTCAAATAATGCAGATGGAGGAATGTGTGTTCTGTCCTAGTGAAGGAGGGCACTAGGACAGAACACTGATCAGCAGTTTTCCAGCTTGTTTGTTGGAAAGAAGTTGCCTTACACTGATCGAAAGTCGGAAGCTTCCTGCTGAATCAGCTGAATTTTGAAACCCACCCAAACAGAGGAAGAACATAAAATCTTTCTGAAGGGATTAACCTTTATGGCATTTGAACCCAGGAGCCTATGGGAGAGTGCTAAATCCTTCACCAAACTTTCAGATCTGGCTTTCATCTAGGTCTATATTTTCATGTTTTACTAATATAATGGGTGGCTCTCCGCCTCCTCTTTGGCTCCAAGACAGCCATTGGCTCCTGCTGTTGTCTATCACAGCCAGTGAGTAGGGAACAGGGATGAGGCCAAGCCCTTTTCTCTGTGTCTTATAGACACACAGAGCAGTGTTAAGGAGCAAGCACGCACAAGTGCCCCCATAGCAAACAGCTTGCTATGGGGTCACTCAGGTGGGGGCCCAGAGCACCAGCGGGGGAGCCAAGAAGAGGAGGATCAGGGCTGGTCTGTGCAAACCCTTGCACAGAGCAGGTAAGTATAACATCTTTGTTTATTTTTTATGAAAGCCTTTAGTATCACTTTAAAATAGATTTAGACTCAACTGGGCAAGGTTTGTCACCCATTTGGACTTCACCTGGACACTCTGGGTTTTGACTCATGTGTCAAACCTCATGAAACCCATAAATATTATGCAGGCTGGACTGTTGCTCCCCAAGTAACTGAGTATCACAACTGCAGAGTGCCTGGGCACACCCTAATCACCAGAGTTGCCAACCATCTGGAGGGCTGGCTGCAGTTGTATAAGCAGAGTGTCTGTGACAGTCTCCCTCACACTGCCCAGAGCCAGCACAGTCCCCCTTTCCCCACCATGAGAGGAGAGAGGACTGGATATGCCCCCCCCCCCCACACCTCTGTGTCCACCCACCCTCCAATTCTTGGCATGCTGTATCTCAGTGAAGGGATGTGTGGGTGGGAAATGATAAGGCCCGCAGCTGGCAGATGCATCGTGTATGAAAGGTGCCGATGCATGATCCTCCATCCTCAAGTGAGTGAGCTCACCATCCACTGTCTGTGATTGAAATCTCCCCCCTCCCTCCCTTCTCTCTCCTGCCTCTGGGTGAGTGAATACACTAAGGAAAGGGAGGCTCAGATGTAAGGGGTGCTCTTCAGTTTCTAATGTAAAGGGGGCTTTGGGAACCCTTATTTAAGGGGGAATGCTGGGAATTCTCTCCAAAAAGAGGACCTGTCATTTCCCATGCTCTCACAAGGGATGTTGTTCATCCCTTGTGATAACAAAGTTAATACAATAAAAAATTGGAGACAGTGTGGTTACCGATATTGCCGATATTTCGGGAAAGTGCTTGTTCCGCAGTGATGCCTGCAGCTAGAGGCATCACCCCGGTACCAGCGTCCACACCCAACGGTCGGCTGTCTTGTAATGACAACAGATGCAGCTGAAAAGCCGCTCGGCTGTCATTACAAGGAGCGGGAGGGGATGCCCCCCCTCCCGCCGAGGGGACGTCCCCCCTCCCGCCGTCTTCCACGGCTCGGGAGACCCGGGCAACCAGCCTGCAAGGCCGCCAAAGGGAAGACCCGATCAAAGCCGCATTCGGCTCTGATCGGGTCTCCATGTAAAAACCCGGAAGTGATGTCATAACATCAATTCCGGGTACTCAGCGCCAAATTCAAAAACATTTCAGCATTCAAAACAGCCAAACTTGGCGCTTTGAATGCTTTTAAGTGCAGAGGAGGGGTTTGGGGTCTTTTAGACCCCCAGATCCCTCCACAAGAGTACCTGTCAAAAAAAAAAAAATAATAATAATTTTTATTGTACGAAAATATCGGCCAATATCAGCCGATACCAATATGCGATGACCAAAATACCAGTATCGGCAATAAAAAAAACGATATTGGTCGATCTCTAAGTCTGGCATGCATATGTAAGCGGTGATCACCCTACACTTGAAGTATGAAATAACTAGAACAAAATTGACTTTATAGGCACAGATAAAACAAATTACAAAATACTTTTATTATGAAATATACCAAAGTTTACAATATATACAGAAATTCATATCAACAATGTTAAAATCAAACACAAAAAAATATATAATACAGTTACCCAAACCAAACCATGAGTGTCTATCCCTATTGGAAGGGGGAAAAAAAGCCCCCACAATGAACACTGCAGGTTTGGTGCCAAAACTGGTCGGATTAAGGTCCGGGCTCTACATGTTTCGCGACCTAGCGCTTCTTCAGGAGCTCTTCCAATAATTCCTCAACAAATGTCCACACATGATGATAGGACAGGGAAAAATATTCCCCTAATAGATTTCTTGGATATGTAAGCACAATATATAAAAGAAGGGCCAATACCTGTTCAAAAAAACAATCTGGTGAAAATATAACACCTGACAAGTTCCACCAATAGGTACATGTATATGGAGTGGAAATAAACAGGCAGATGTATAGATAATGGATTGGCCAATATAGAATTAGTTGAGGAATATTGCCCTATTGTGTCAATAATAATGTAAACGTAGCCACATATATATGGGGAGATAAATATAGAGGTAATAGCGAGGCAATGTGCCTTTCCAGGTAAAGATCTGTTACACTACATCAATCCCCATCCAGGTGGCAGGTCATGACAGGATCCTTGTACATCCTATACTTAGGGTATCATCATGAACGTCAGAGTGAGAGCAATAGTTCTAGTCCCAGACCTCCTGTTGATCTTTAAACTGGTAACATGTAAAGGCGTTTAAAGCCTCACCTTTGGAGAATTTTAAGTACCGTAGTTTGGCTCAATTGAATGGGTGAACACAATCTGGTCGCCCTTATGGATATGTAGCTTTCTTTTTGCCCTCTGCTCTGCTCTGCATTGCTTGTGATTGGGACGTCGATCATGCCTTGCGGTTGAACAGATGGGTAAGCCTAAGAGCATTATATCATTGACTAATGAATAAAAATGTAAATGTTATCATTGTATAAATAAGTATTTTTTGTATATTTTGCTGTATATTATTGTATGCTTCTTTTTTATTTATTTTGGTATGTGGCAAAAGCTTGCGTATATTGTATGCGGTCCCTGATGAAGCACCTTTAACCACTTTAGCCCCGGAGGATTTGGCTGCTCAAAGACCAGGGCCTATTTTGCGATTTGGCACTGCGTGACTTTAACGGACAATTGCGCGGTCGTACCATGCTGTACCAAAATGAAATTGATGTCCTTTTTTTCCCACAAACAGAGCTTTCTTTTGGTGGTATATGATCACCTGTGCGATTTTTACTTTTTGCGCTATAAACAAAAGAATTGCGACAATTTTGAAAAAATAACAATATTTTTCAACTTTTTTTAAATGAAATTCCCCCCCCCCCCCAAAAAAGTAAAAATCTAAATGTTTTAACATTTTAGGCCATTTTATTTTCTGCTACATGTTTTTGGTAAAAAAAATCGCAATAAGCGTATTTTGATTGGTTTGCGCAAAAGTTATTGCGTTTAATAACTAAGGGAAAAATTTATGTAATTTTTATTTTTTTTTTTTTTAACTAGTAATGGCGGCGATCTGCGATTTTTTTTTTGCGGGACTGCGACATTGGGGCGGACAGATCGAACCCTTGACTGACATTTTTGAAACTTTTGGGGGTACCAGTGACATTACTACAGTATTGAGTGCTATAAATATGCACTGTTGTGGCACTTTTCCACTGCAAGTACCGGCTCGGCTCTACTCGGTTTGCTTTTCCACTGCTGGTACCGCATGGTACGGTATTGGAACGGTTCGGTACGGTACGGTATGGTTTACTTTTCCACTAAAGTAGTACTAAACTTAAGTGGGTGGGATAACAACGGGGTGGGTGGGATTCTCTGACCAATCTGTGGCTAGTAGTGACTGCATGCAAAGGATTGTGGAATATGGTACCCGGTATGGTACCTCTTGGAACCACAATCGAGGTGGTACTGTTTTTGAGAGCCGTACCGTTCAGTTCCATGCAGTGAAAAAGCGCCGCCGTACCGTACCGAACCGTTCCTACACCATACCATGCGGTACCAGCAGTGGAAAAGCACAAAAGCGAGCCGAAACGTTCGGTTCCATGCAGTGGAAAAGCGCCATTACTGTAATAATGACACAGGGAAGGGGTTAACTTTATTGGTGATCAGTGGGTTAAATGTATCCCTAGGGGCGTGATTCTAACTGTGGGGGGCGTGGCTTGTGAGCTTAGGCATTGAGAAACGCGTTGGACCTTATGCCGCATACCTTTGCGGCCAACACTGTATCCGCTATAATTGTCTACAGACATTCGGTTATGTATGTACATTTTTATGCTGGATCTATGTTTTTACTTCTTCTTTTTGAAACAAATAAAATGTATTTTATATTAACATGACTCATATATGACAACCCCAAAGCCTTTAAAATCCTTGTTTACAGGACGTGAGTAGGGGATTACCCAGATTGGTGCTAATCCCAATGGGTTAATCTTCCCGTTCTCTCGCCCCGTTTTTTTCTTCTAGGGGTTCTAAGTAATTTTCTAGCAAACAAAAAAGTCGACTTTTATATGTATGTGAAGAAGAGTCAGAATTGGCCCAGTAGGCAAGTGATTAAAATGATTATTCATTTTGATACATATTACAGTGCCTAGCCCCCTATGCCATTTGTTTGAAAATCCCTTGCCTGGAAAACGGGCATCACTGATTTTTTTAACATTTGGATGCAATTAACTTCAATAATTAGATTGTAAGCTCTTCTGAGCAGGGCCCTCTAAATCCTCTTGTATTTTATTGTATTGTATATGTACTGTCTCCCTCTAATATTGTAAAGCGCTGCGTAAATTGCTGGCGCTATAGAAATCTAAATTAATTTACCGCGAACCCAGGTATTCAGGTCATCCCAAAAGTTCATAAATCATAAACTTTATTTATACTTGCAAAATAAGTAATGCAATTCTAGTTAATTACTTTTTTTTTATTGAAAAAAACAGTTGGAGATATACATTTATCTAGTGAAAAATAAAGCATGTCAGAAGTCATTACCATCATTAGCATAAAGATATCAGTATCCCAACTTTTTGTTTTCATTGAAAAGTAGTCCCAAAATGTCTTCCTGTGATCATGCTCGGTGCAGTTAGTTGTTGTACATATTGTATCTATTGAACATTCCATTATCGTTAGCACCTTGGTAGTTCTGTTGAGAGAAAGTTGGGGTTCTTTGGAGTCCAGGCTGAGCAGTTGGGAACCTTTGTGTCGGGTCTGGTGCGCTTGTCATTGGATTGTTATACTGGACTGGTACTGAAAACACCTGTGCAGAAGGCTTAACATAAAACAAAAATGTCAGTTATGGAAACCTTGATAAGCAGCTAAAAATCTTTTCATTTTAGATAGACTTTACATCTACTATTCTATTTACTCTATATTTAGTTTTGTCAAGTTTTAATTGTGGTCTGTGTCCCCATTAACCCCTTCAGGACCGTTAAGGATTTGCCCCCTTAATGACCAGGCCATTTTTTTACGATTCGGCACTGCATTACTTTAACGGACAATTGCACAGTCGTGCGACGCTGTACCTAAATAAAATTGATGTCCTTTTTTTTCCCCACAAATAGAGCTTTCTTTTGGTGGTATTTGATCACCTCTGCAGTTTTTATTTTTTGCGCTATAAACAAAAATAGAGCGACAATTCTGAAAAAAAAAACACAATTTTTCACATTCTGCTATATAACATTCTAAAAAAAAAAAAAAAAATTTAAATTTTTTTACATTTTAGGCCAATTTGTTTTCTGCTACATATTTTTGGTAAAAAAAAAATTGCAATAAGCGTATTTTGATTGGTTTGCGCAAGAGTTATCGCGTCTACTACCTACGGGAAAGATTTGTGTCATTTTTATTGTTTTGATTTTCTAGTAATGGCGGCAATCTGTGATTTTTAGCTGGACTCCGACATTGCGGCAGACAGATCGGACCCCAAAGTAACATTTTTGATACTTTTGGGGGGACCAGTGACATTACTACAGTAATCAGTGCTAAAAATATGCACTGTTACAGTACTCATGACACTGGCAGGGAAGGCTTTAACACAGTGGGTGATCAAGGGGTTAAATGTAAGCCTAGGTGAGTGTTTCAAACTGTATGGGGGATAGGCTTTTGAAATGTCCATAGAGACCTGTAATCCTATATAGAAGGATCACAGGAGCTCTGTGATCATTCCAGAGAGAACGGTCGGCTGTGTTTACAACAGCTGACCGTCCTTCTCTCTCAGCGGGGAGCGATCACAGGTGTCAGGCGGCAATCGGAGCCGCCAGCCCCGTGCATCGGAGTCCCCGCCCCCTAGCTGCAGGCACACCACCGACATACAGTTACGTCGGTTCATGCAGGAGGGGCTGCCTGCCGCAGTAAATCTGCGGCGGGCGATCCTTAAGTGGTTAAAAAGATTTCATATAAATTCCTGACCTTGTGACAAAGGGGCCATAAATTTGGGGGAGCAGTTTTCACCAGGACAGGAAGACGAAGGCGGTAAATAGATGAACTATATATGTCAAAAAAATGGCAACTATTCTAAACAATTAACCACTTTACGACCAGCCGCTGCAGATGTACTGCGGCAGTCTGGCTCGTACAGGCAAAGCCATGTACGGCGCTCGCCTGGAAGGAGCTAGGGGGCGATCGTGCGCCGCCGGAGGCGCTCCCGCCCCTGCTCCTCAGCGGGGGAGCCAGTGCAGGGATCATGGGGCTCCGATGGCCGCCGGCCACCCGTGATCTCCCGCCACTGACAGAGGAGAACGGACGGCTGATGTAAACACAGCCGTCCGTACTTCTCCCTGAAGTGATCACAGATGTCATGTGATCCTGCTATACAGGATCACATGTCTCTGTGATGACTTCACAAGCCACGCCCCCCACAGTTAGAATCACGCCCCTAGGGTCACATTTAACCCCTTGATCACCCATACTGTTAACCCCTTCCCTGCCAGTGTCATTTTTACAGTAACAGTGCATATTAACAGCACTGATTACTGTAGTAATGTCACTGGTACCCCCAAAAGTGTCAAAAATGTCAGTCAGGGGTCCGATTTGTCCGCCGCAATGTCGCAGTCCCGCAAAAAAAATCAAAGATCGCCTCCATTACTAGTTAAAAAAAAAAAAACAATAAAAATGACATAAGTCTTTCCCGTAGTTAGTAAACGCAATAACTTTTGCGCAAACCAATCAAAATACGCTTATTGCTATTTTTTTTACCAAAAATATGTAGCAGAAAACAAATTGCCCTAAAATGTTAAAAAATTTAGATTTTTACATTTTTTTTTTTGAGAATTTTATTTTAAAAGAATGTGAAAAATATTGTTATTTTTTCAAAATTGTCGTTGCTGCTCAGTGATTGCAGTACTCTTGTCTGCATCTCCCTAAGGTAATACTTAAAATCTGGCCAGTTAGTGGGCCCTGAGGACCGGAGTTGAGGACCACTGGTCTAAAGGATAATCCCTACCCTATATAGTCAACACATTTCAGGGCTTCTAAGGAGACATCTTTATCAGAGTTCTAAAGTATTGGATGATAAAGCATAAGTTAGGCGTAAAGAAGGGTTAACCCATCAAGTTTTTTTTTGGGTGGGGGGGGGGCACCTGTGTCCCAAATTGGAGATTTCTCTTCACTTCCTGTGTCATAGCCAAAACAGGAAATCCTTTGTTGTCACTAGAACTAGTGTCAGGGTCCAGATCTGAACCTGGGACCTCTGTGGTGTCTGGCTGTAGCTCAATCTTGCCTTGTAACTTGTTTCTGATGCACCTTGAACTCTATGCTGTTCCCATGAACTCCCTGATTTAAGCCATGCCTCTGAACTTTCTGTTCACCAAATTGTTGTGTTCACCCTAGCCAATGGCATTATCATGCTCCTTGCGTACCAGCAGTTGTCCTTATTCTTGCTACCATTTGTTAACAACCGTTGGCTTGTTTAGTGACTATGCTTCTGCTTGATCCCTACCTGCTACATGTAATATGGGACCCCCCGCTTGCTCATATACTGGTGGGGTGATCCCGAGGATTGCAACCTGGCATTAGCTTGCAGCAAAACCCATTGCCACCACCGGGAGCTCTAGTGAAGACTGGTTAGTGCTTAGATCTTACGCCTCAGTTGAGCTTGCGTCATCTGCCAGGGTGACCTGCTTGTGTACCAGTATCCTTCTAGTCAGTGCAATCCTCTCTACTGCTATGGCTAGTGGTCTCCAAGCCTGGCCTCTGACCATGTCAACTGGTGTTCCCATTGGAACACTCTCTCTCTATTACTGTTCTCCGAAAAAACCACCCAAATTCAATATTTCCTTCACTTTTGGTGATAACAGTAAAATGGACAAATAGGATAAATCTCCCTAAGAGGTTAGGATAGGATACATCTCTTCAATAAAAACCAGACAGATGTTCTATTGCCTCTCCACTTTGTCTAAAACTAAAAGAAACGTTTTGCTTTAGTTTAGTTATACTTTAATGCTTCAGCAGCTAATGGCAAAACCTAGATTTTTTTTTGGCCCATACTTAACCACTTTAACACTAGCCACTGTGTCTCTACTGCGGCAGTGGCTCGTTATCGTCTAGCGACGTAGACCTATGTCGCTAGACTCCTCCCCCTGTAGGCGGCGCTCGCGCGCCGCCGGAGGCACGCTCCCGCTGTTTTCATTCACAGCGGGAGTCGGGCTAGGGGAGGAGCGGCGGCGATCGCCGCTGCTCTGCCCCGATCGTCTGGGAATCCAGTTTGGAGATCCGCCCGCCTGTGTAAACAGAGCGGGCGGATCTCCTAAGTGACAGGGAGTGACAGATCGGAGTGTTCAGCATAGCTGAACATGCGATCTGTCCCTGTGTCACTCACTCACCTCCCCCCACACACGTTAGTAAGCACCAGGCATACATTAACCCCTCCCTCTCCAATAAAATTAACCCCTTCCCTGCCAGTGTCATTTTTACAGTAACAGTGCATATTTATAGCACTGATTACTGCAGTAATGTCACTGGTACCCCCAAAAGTGTCAAAAATGTCAGTCAAGGGTCCGATCTGTCCGCAGCAATGTCGCAGTCCCGCAAAAAAAAAAATCGCAGATCGGCGCCATTACTCGTTAAAAAAAAAAACACCAAAAATGACAGAAATCTTTCCCTTAGTTAGGAAACGCAATAACTTTTGCGCAAACCAATCAAAATACGCTTATTGCGATTTTTTTTACCAAACATGGGTAGCAGAAAACAAATTGGCCAAAAATTTTAAAAAAAATAGTTTTTTACATCTTTCATATAAAAAAAATTTAAAAATATTTTTATTTTTTCAAAATAAACGCTCTTTTTTTGTTTATAGCGCAAAAAGTAAAAATCGCACAGGTGATCAAACACCACCAAAAGAAATCTCTGTTTATGGGAAAAAAAGGACATAAATTTTGTTTGGGTACGGCGTCGCATGACCGCGCAATTGTCAGTTAAAGTCGCACAGCGCCGAAACGCAAAAAGTGGCCCAGACGTAAGACAGCAAAATGCTCTAGTGGTAAAGTAGTTAAGTAATTTTAGTCATTTAATTAATCAACCTTTTTTCAGAGAGCATTTTAGACCACTGAAAAAGATAGTCCCTCTGAAACCCTGAAATGCTTTGGCGTATTTCTATAGATTTTTATGAAAAAATATACATACCTTGTTTTTAGGGGTCTTTGTCTCTAATGGCGCTTTTCCACTGCATGGAACCGAACGGTTCAGCTCGCTTTTGTGCTTTTCCACTGCTGGTACCGCATGGTATGGTGTAGGAACGGTACGGTTCGGTACGGTACGGCGGTGCTTTTCCACTTCATGGAACCGAACGGTACGGCTCTCTAAAACAGTACCACCTCGATTGTGGTTTCAAGAGGTACCATACCGGTACCATATCCCACAATCCTTTGCATGCAGTCACTACTAGCCACTGATTGGTCAGAGAATCGTTGTTATCCCACCCACTTAAGTTTAATACTACTTTAGTGGAAAAGCAGACCATACCGTACCGTACCGAACCGTTCCAACACCGTACCATGCGGTACCAGCAGTGGAAAAGCAAACCGGGCCAAGCAGGGCCAAGCAGGGCCGAGTAGAGCCGAGCCGGTACTTGCAGTGGAAAAGTGCCATTAGAGACCTTTTTATAAATGTTCTTACACAAAATTAACACACTTTCAACCATGAATCATATATTTTTCTAAAATCAATGGGAAAATGGGTGATCATGGGTGAAAGTTTTGTGAAAATTATGAAAAGACGCCTAAGTCATTGGTTTCACCATTTCTTTTTTACGGTCTCCCCTCTATTATTCAACCCATTTGGGGATCTAGCACCTCTGACCTACCCCCTGACCCACTGCTACTCTGCTAAATGAAAAAAACAGGTAACAGGTTGTCTGAACTCCTTTTTACCAGTTTACTGATTCCACCTGAGGAGCTGAAAATTCATCCAGCAGAGTAAAATGAAGTCCACTCCAATAAATCACCACTGTGTATGCATCATAGACCTCAACAACTCTTGCTTCTATGCTGTTGTAAAGATCAGTATATCTCACCACTCTTCTTCACTCACCTGCCTTACTGACATCCTATCCTTGGCAAGCTTTCCAAAGTAGGAGAGTGACACCGCAATACAGAACTCCAACAGGTTTGAAATTACCGCAAAAACAAGGACCACTGTTAAGAACTGTGAAAACAGGAACAGCGGAAATTCATCAAATCTGAACTGTGTATACCATATTCATATCAAAAGCATCATAAAAATAACATAACTCTGTATAATAGGAAAAACACTTCAATTTCCTAATGGGTTGGGGAGAAGCATTAAATACACTGATCAACAAAATGAAAGAAACACTTTTTAATGCATCAAGCCAAATAAACTCCTGGGATTTTGATCTCGTCATTTCAGTAGCAGGGGGGTTCTTATTCAGTTTTAGCTGCTTTGGTGTTAATGAAATAAACATCAGGTGCACAAGATGGGCAACAATGGGACAACCTCCAAAACAGGAACGGTTTTACAGGTGGAGGCCACCGGCTTTTTCCCTACTCATCTTTTTGACTGTTTTTCACTTGTTTTGCATTTGGCTAGGGTCAGTGTCACTACTGGTAGTGTGAGGTGATACCTGGACCCTATAGAGCAGAGGTCTTCAAACTATGGCCCTCCAGTTGTTCAAGAACTACAATTCCCATCATGCCTAGTTATGACTGTGAATGTCAGAGTTTTACAAGGCCCCATGGGATGTGTAGTTCTGCCACAGCTGGAGGGCTGTAGTTTGAGGATCCCTGCTATAGAGGTTGCATTGGCAGTCCAACTCCTCCAGGATGGCCCATCAATACGTGCCATTGCCATAAGGTTTGTTGTGTCTCCCAGCACAGTCTCAAGAGCATGGAGGAGATTCTAGGAGACAGGCAGTTACTCTAGGAGAACTGGACAGGGCCATAGAAGGCCTTCAGCAGGACCGGTATCTGCTCCTTTGTGCAAGGAGGAACAGGATGAGTACTGCCAGGGCCCTACAAAATGACCCCCAGCAGGCCACTGGTGTGAATGTCTCTGACAAAACAGAAACAGACTTCATGACGGTGGCCTGAGGGCTCTATGTCCTCTAGTGAGCCCTGTGCTTACTGCCCGGCACCGTGGAGCTCGATTGGCATTTGCCATTGAACACCAGAATTGGTAGGTTCATCCTGAGCACATGTGACAGACGTGAAAGGGTCTGGAGAAATAATGGAGAACGTTAAGCTACCTGTAATATTGTTCAGCATGACTGGTTTGGAGGTGGGTCAGTGATGGTCTGGGGAGGCATATCCATGGAGGGACACACAGACACTACAGGCTAGACAATGGCACCCTGACTGCCATCAGGTATCGGGATGAAATCCTTGGACCCATTGTCAGACCCTATGCTGGTGCAGTGGGTCCTGGGTTCCTCCTGGTGCACGACAATGCCCGGTCTCATGTGGCCAGAGTATGCAGGCAGTTCTTGGAGGATGAAGAAATTTATACCATTGAATGGCCCCCACGCTCACCTTACCTAAATCTAATAGAACACCTCTGGCACAATTTGTTTCAATCTATCCAACACCGCCAGGTTGCACCTCAGTCTGTTCAGGAGCTCAGTGATGCCCTGGTCCAGATCTGGGAGGAAATACCCCACGACACCATCCGTCATCTCATTAGGAGCATGCCCCGATGAAGTTGTCAGGCATGCATACAAGAATGTGGGGTCCATACAAACTACTGAGTACCATTTCGAGTTGCTGCAATGAAATTTCAACAAAATAGACTGCCTACTGCATCATTTTTTCACTTTGATTTTTGGGGTGTCTTTGAATTCAGCCCTCTGTAGGGTGATACTTTTCATTTCCATCAAATGATGTGACATCCTTTCGTTCCTAACACATTACCCAATCCATATCAGTATAGATATCCAGCATGATATTTTTTCCCATTGAGATCTGATGTGTTTTCAAAATGTTCCTTTAATATTTTGGAGCAGTGAATGTTAAAATTCCCCTTTTGTCTAAAACACTTGTGTATTGATACCCTCTCCTACAATTAAAGAATTCACCTGCAAGGTTATCTACTGATAAATTCAGATATTGTGCTTCTCTTCTAAAACAAAAAGTAGCTAACTCAGTAAATAACTGAGTGATGAACTCTTTTTGACATATGAGGCTTTCCTTTATGCCCCTGTTCTGTTCACATCGGGCTGATTTGACATGCGATTTGACATGTCAAATCACATGCAAAATCAGAGTCTATTGCCGGAAATGGCACCGTCCGAATGAGTGCGACGCCGACTTGGAACTGCGACATTGGTCGGACAAATCGGACACTAATGCCTCGTTTCCACTAAGTACCGCTCGGTTCGGTACAGTTCAGTACTGTTTCCGAACAGTACACCTTGATCAGGCTTGCGTTTCCACCGCCAAAAGTACCTCAGCTCAACAGTACCTCAACAGTGTAGCTCCACCCTGTTGGTACAGTACTAATGTGCTTGGTACCCCAACGAAAGGGTCCCAAAAAAGTGATACGGTACGGTTCGGAATTAGGGTACCATTCACAACTTTTGACAATGTAAACGGCAAAAATTGCGTACCGTACCAAACCGAACTGAATCGTACCGCTCAGTGGAAACAAGGCATAAGTGACACTTTTTTGGGGACCAGTGACACTGATACAGTAATCAGTGCTAAAAAATATGCTTTGTCACTGTAAAAATGACACTGGCAGGGAAGGGGGTAACATCAGGGACGATCAAAGGGTTAAATGTGTCCCTAGGAAGTGCTTGCTAACTGTGGGGGAGGTGCTTGTACTGTGGGAAGACAGCTTAGCAGAAACACAGGATCACTACCTTCCCTTCTCACAGAACAGCGATCTGCCTTGTTTACATAGGCAGACTGCTGTTCTGCTTCTCTCCCGAATGATCGGCAGGTCCCGGCGGACATCGATTCCGCTGATTGGCTCCCGCTGTGTCCAGTTACAGTGGGAGCTGGTCGCCCGTGGTGCGTGTGTGAGCCCCAGACTCGGAAGTGCCAAATCACGTACAGGTACAGCCTCCGTATATGTACTGAATGCAGTCGGCAAGTGGTTAGATGAAGGAGTAATATTAATTTGCATCTCACATTTCTTAACCACTTTACCACCGGAGGATTTTGCTGTCTTACGTCCAGGCCACTTTTTACGATTCGGCACTTTAACGGACAATTGCCCGGTCGTGCGACGCCGTACCCAAACGAAATTTACGTTTTTTTTTCTCACAAACAGAGCTTTCTTTTGGTGGTATTTGATCACCTCTGCGATTTTTACTTTTTGCGCTATAAACAAAAAAAAGAGCGTACATTTTGAAAAAATAACAATATTTTTCACATTTTTTTATATGAAATCCCCCCCCCCCCCCAAAAAAAAATGTAAAAATCTAAATTTTTTAAAATTTTTGGCCAATTTGTTTTCTGCTACCTATGTTTGGTAAAAAAAATCACAATAAGCGTATCTTGATTGGTTTGCGCAAAAGTTATTGCGTTTACTAACTAAGGGAAAGATTTCTGTCATTTTTGGTGGTTTTTTTTAACGAGTAATGGTGGCGATCTGCGATTTTTTTTGCGACATTGCGGCGGACAGATCAGACCCTTGACTGACATTTTTGACACTTTTGGGGGTACCAGTGACATTACTACAGTAATCAGTGCTATAAATATGCACTGTTACTGTAAAAATTACACTGGCAGGGAAGGGGTTAATTGTATTGGCGAGGGAGGGGTTAATGTATGCCTGGTGCTTACTAACGTGTGTGGGGGGGAGGTGACTGAGTGACACAGGGACAGATCGCAGGTTCAGCTAAGCTGAACACTGCAATCTGTCACTGTCTGTCACTTAGGAGATCCGCCCGCTCTGTTTACACAAGCGGGCAGATCTCCAAACTCGATTCCCCGACGATCGCCGCTGCACCTCCCCTGGCCCGACTCCCGCTGTGACTGAATACAGCAGGAGCGAGCCTCCGGCGGCACGCGTGCGCCGCCCACAAGGGGAGGAGTCCAGCGACGTAGGTCTACGTCGCTGGACGGGAATGAGCTACTGTGCCGCAGTAGAGGCACAGTGAGCGGAGGTAAAGTAGTTAAAGTTCTAAGATGTTGTATTGTGCATTTTGTGCCATATTAGTTGTTACTAACATCCCTGCCCCTTTGTTACGTGTGCCTGCAGTTTGGGGAACTCCCTGGCCACAGCTAATTGGGTCAAAGGCCTGCTATCATGCAGACGTTTCCTGGGAAAAAGAAAGTTAGCTAATCACTAATTGCTAGCATGGAACTTATTGCTTGTCCCTTTGGGATAAATAGATTATTATATACTGTGCATAGGTGATCAACCAAATTAGGCAATTGATATGTACTGAGCACGCAGTACTAATTAAAATCAAAATATACAGTTATATACGTTTGATCACATATCATAAGACAGCGCTGCACTGAGATAACAGTAAATTCTGATGCCTATGTGGGAACGAATGTAGTGCTAGCTGCAGTCTAAATGCATTTTGGTTACAAGATAGTACAAAATTGCGCTGAACCAACTAATTACAGTGCATCCACTGTAATTCACAGCACTTCACTTTTTCCACTTTTTGTTATGTTACAGCCTTATTTCAAAATGGATTAAATTCATTATTTTCCTCAAAATTCTACAAACAATACTTCATAATGATGACGTGAAAGAAGTTTGTTTGAAATCTTTGCAAATTTAGTAAAAATAAAAAAACGAAAAAAAAAAATCACATGTACTTACAGCCTTTGCCATGACACTCAAAATTGAGCTCAGGTGCATCCTGATTCCACTGATCATTCTTAAGATGTTTCTCCAACTTGATTGGAATCCACCCGTGGTAAATTCAGTTGATTGGATATGATTTGGAAAGGCACACACCTGTCTATATAAGGTCCCACAGTTAGCAGTGCATGTCAGAGCACAAACCAAGCCATGAAGTCCAAGGAATTGTCTGTAGACCTCCGAGATAGGATTGTATCGAGGCACAGATCTCAGGAAGGTACAGAAATATTTCTGCAGCATTGGAGGCCCCAATAAAACAGTGGCCTCCATCCCCAGTAAATGGAAGAAGTTTGGAACCGCCAGGACTCTTCCTAGAGCGGGCTACCCGGCCAAACTGAGCAATCGGGGGAGAACGGCCTTAGTCAGGGAGGTGACCAAGAACCCGAATCAAGAATCACTCTAACAGAGCTGCAGCATTTCTCTGTGGAGAGAGAACATCCAGAAGAACAACCATCTCTGCAGCACTCCACCATTCATGCCTGTATGGTAGAGTGGCCAGACCGAAGCCACTCCTCAGCAAAAGGCACATGACAGCCCACCTGGAGTTTGCCAAAATACACCCGAAGGACTCTCAGACCATATGAAACAAAATTCTCTGGTCTGATTAAATACATATTGAACTCTTTGGCCTGAACGGCAAGCGCTGAATGTCTGCAGGAAACCAGGCACCGCTCATCACCTGACCAAAACCATTCCTACAGGCAAGCATGATGGTGGCAGCATCATGACGTGAGGAGGTTTTTTATTCACAGGAACTGATAGACTTAGATCGAGGGAAAGATGAATGCAGCAATGTACAGAGACATCCTTGATGAAAACCTGCTTTAGAGCCTTCCGGACTTCCAACTGGGGTAAAGGTTCATCTTCCAACAGTACAACGACCCTAAGCACTCAGCCAAGATAACAAGTGGCTACGGAACAACTCTGTGAATGTCCTTGAGTGGCCCAGCCAGAGCCCCGACTTGAACCCAATTAAAAATCTCTAAAGAGATCTGAAAATGGCAGTGCACTGATGCTCCCCATCCAACCTGATGGAGCTTGAGAGGTCCTGCAAAGAAGAATGGGAGAAACTGCCCAAAAAAAGCTGTGCCAAGTCCGTAGCATCATACTTAACCACTTGCCGACCAGTCACGTTGACCGTACTGCGACAAAGTGGCTCGTTCCCGTCCAGCGATGTAGACCTACGTCGCTGGACTGCTCCCCTTGTGGGTGGCGCGCGCCGCCGGAGGCTCGCTCCCGCTGTATTCAGTCACAGCGGGAGCGGGCTGCTCTTCCCGGATCGTCGGGGAATCGAGTGTGGAGATCCGCCTGCTTGTGTAAACAAAGCGGGCGGATCTCCTAAGTGACAGACAGGGTCAGATTGCAGGGTTCAGCATAGCTGTCCCTGTGTCACTCAGTCACCTCCCCCCACACACGTCAGTAAGCACCAGGCATACATTAACCCCTCCCTCTCCAATAAAATGAACCCCTTCCCTGCCAGTGTAATTTTTACAGTAACAGTGCATATGTATAGCACTGATTACTGTAGTAATATCACTGGTACCCCCAAAAGTGTCAAAAATGTCAGTCAAGGGTCCGATCTGTCCGCCGCAATTTCGCAGTCCCGCAAAAAAAAATCGCAGATCACCGACATTACTCGTTAAAAAAAAAAACACCAAAAATGACAGAAATCTTTCCCTTAGTTAGTAAACGCAATAACTTTTGCGCAAACCAATCAAAATACGCTTATTGTGATTTTTTTTACCAAACATAGGTAGCAGAAAACAAATTGGCCAAAAATTTAAAAAAATTTAGATTTTTAAATTTTTTTTGGGGGGGGGGGGGGGGGAATTTCATATAAAAAAATGTGAAAAATATTGTTATTTTTTCAAAATGTCCCCCCATTTTTTGTTTATAGCGCAAAAAGTAAAAATCGCACAGGTGATCAAATACCACCAAAAGAAAGCTTTGTTTGCGGGAAAAAAAGGACGTAAATTTTGTTTGGGTACGGCGTCGTACGACCGCGCAAATGTCAGTTAAAGTCGCACAGTGCCGAATCGCAAAAAGTGGCCCAGACGTAAGACAGCAAAATCCTACGGTGGTAAAGTGGTTAAAAAAGACCTGGGGCTGTATTTGGTGCCAAAGGTGCTTCAACAAAGTATTGATCAAAGGCTGTGATTACTTATGTACATGTCATTTCTTTTGTTTTGCAAAGATTTCAAACAAACTTCTTTCACGTTGTGGGGTATTGTTCATAGAATTTTGAGGAAAATATCGAATACAATTCATTTTGGAATAAGGCTGTAACACAACAAAATGTGGAAAAAGTGAATACTTTCCGGATGCACTGTAAAATCAGATGGGAACATAACTACATGCCCTGCAGGGTAGACTTTAAGTGTCTGGTACATTAATCTTTTTTTATGTGAATTTATATCAAATAAAGAAGAGTTTACTTCATGATCTAGCATGTAACATTATATAGGAAGAATCCAAACCAGGAAATCTCCACTTTATGAGACATTTAAGAAGGTTTTCTGCAGAGCTGCCAAGATATATTGAATACTTAAAGTTATAATAAAAAATATAACTCAATATTTGATAGATAAGTACTTCTTTAAGATATTTGCTGTACTTACAGTGGCGCCAAAATACTCAGACCGATAAATATCATAACAATATATGATGGCGCTTCCAAGAGCTTCGATTGCACTGACAGTGTTCATGGCCATAAATGATTTCACCTGTGAGAAAAATTGTAGATATGGTCAGCAGAGAAATAAGAAACCATTACCAACGGAGAAAAATAGATCACTTTTTCAAAGTATGGGGTTTATCAACTTCAAGGACACCACATGTGATGGTTTCAGTCCCTCGATATAGATAGCTAAATAAAAGTCTGCCATTAAGCCTGAGACCCGCTTCAAGACGTCCTTCATCGATTCCTTACTGGACTCTAACACTTTTACAATTTCAGCGATATACAAACCTCTTTTGAAACAATGCCCGCCAGCACTGTTCACCTCAACTGCTTCCAATTGGCTCAAGGACTTCCCAGGCGAGGACACACTACCCAACATGATCAAAGGTCTCAAAACCACCCTTGCTCTCACACCTAACTCAAAATGGAAAGAGACCCAGCTGAAGATTTTCCACCGCGCCCATGTTCCTTTTCTCTCGGATAAAACTATTCCGGATGCTCACAAATGCCCTTTATGTGCAGTGGAAAGGCCCTTTCTCTGCCACAAGTTCTGGTCCTGTCCCTGTATATCCACTTTCTGGGACCAAGTCCTGTCATTCGTCCGGGAAGTGACCAAGATTAGTCTACCTAAGGACCCTCTTTTGCTCTTTTTCGGTTACTGGGATAAACGCCTGCAAAAATGGTCTAGTAAACCTGCGCTGTCACATCGCATGTGGATCCTGTCTTGTTTATTGATCGCCAGAAGAACCATCCTGAACAACTGGATTTCCTCATCCCCTCCATCACTTACCCGGGTTAGATCAGAGCTCTCCACGCTTTTCTCCATAGACTGCACCAATACAGATTTTTCAGCCCCCTCTTCACGGGAATCTTTCTTCCAGAAATGGGACAGCTACATCATCTATACCTCCCCCCAGACTGACCCCACCATGGCTCATTATAGGTTCAACATTCAGGACTCTCCCAAGACCTCTCCCTTGGTGCCACGTTCACTATCCTGCCCCCTGAGCCACTGATACAATTCCTCCCCACTCCCCATATTCCACCCCCCGCCTTCCCCGCCCACAGCTCCCATTTGCTGAGGGACCCCTTTTGCATAAAGTATATGTATACTCTTGTTGTACATGTTGTTGACTTTCAAGTGTTTTATGACAAAATTTTAAATAAAAAAAAAAAAAAGTCTGCCATTGCTGTACGGGTTTTGATAATGCTAGGCTCCCTCTAGCTTCAAAGCAGAGCCGGAATAAACCCTGTGGAGGCCCCTAGGCAGTTGAAACCTTGGGGCTCTCCTCAAAAGTTTCTGAAAGTTTCTTGTGTATTTGCACTTGTGAGATATCATTGAAATAAGTAGTGTGCACGTTGGCCGCTAGATGGAGATGACCATCACTACTGTACATTACATGTACGTAGGTTGCACTAACATTTTTTACAAACAGACATCTAAAAGAAGACAAGCTTTTAAGAGACAAACTGTAATGTGAAATTAATGTTTATGTATTTTAACCCCTTAACGCCAACAAAATGCAAATTTGCGTCCTTCGGTTTCAAGGGGTTGTACCGGGGTGATGCCTGCAGCTGCAAGCATCACCACATGACCATTTTTTTAGAGCGAATGGTCAGCTTTCTTGTGATAACATCCAATGCGGCTAAGAAGCCGCTCAGCCATTATCATTAGCAACGGGGGGTTGCCCCCCCTCCCACCGCCTTCCGCCATTCTGCCCGGGTCTCTTGTCCCACCGGGAGACCCGAGTGATCCACTGGCTGGCTGGAGTCCCGAACAAAGCAGGATTTGGCTTTGATCAGGTCTCCGAAGTAGAGACCTGGAGGCGATGTCATAACATCACTTCCGGTTACTGGAGCCCTAAAGGCGCCAGATTTAGAATGACAGTCTTCAAAACAGCCAAACTTGGCATTTTAAATGCTTTTAAGTGCAAAGGAGGGATTTGGGGTCTTATAGACCCCAGATCCCTCCATAAAGAGTACTTGTCACTGCCCATAACTGTCACAAGTGATGTTAACATTCCTTGTGTTACAGCAAAAAAAGTGATGGAAAAAATGTAAAAGGTACAATGTAAAAATAAAAAATAATACAATAAAATAAATAAGAAAAAACATGTAAAGCGTCCAATACCTCCGTGCTTGTGCACAGAAGTGAAAGCGTACGTAAGTCGTACTCGCAAATGTAAACAGTGTTAAAACCACACATGTGAGGTATCCCCACGATTGTTAGGGTAAGAGCAATAATTCTAGCTCCCCTGTAACTCTAAACAGGTAACCGTTAACATTTTTTAAATAGAGAAAATTGGCCCCCGGGACTTTATATGAGGTTAGCACATTAGGCTGGTGGAAAAAAGAAGAATTATAGATATGTAGAAAGTATTTACAACCTTTGTTGCAGTTTATTGAAGTGATAAAAAACATCATGTTCCATATAAGACATGGAAATGTCAAACTGATAAATGGTATTGCAGTGCATAAAACTAGTAATAATGAATTTCATGAACGTATACAAGAAAGTACAATGCATTTTGGTCTCAAAATAAAATAGAAACAATATCATAGTATAATCGTATAGTGCATCTTGGTCTTGACGCGTTTTGCGAGCTAACGCTCGCTTCTTCAAGAGTGGATGCATGAGGAAAACATCTTAAGAAAAAATATCAATATTGGAGTAAAGACTAAAAATAATGAAAAAAAAAAATCAAGAAAAATATCCTGTAAATAATCGGGAACTCCTAAGAGGACCCAATACTTACAGACTGGTTGAGCTGGAATCAAAAGATAAGTCTCTGCAACAAAGGTTGTAAATACTTTCTACATATCTATAATTCTTCTTTTTTTCACCAGCCTAATGTGCTCACCTCATATAAACTCCCGGGGCCAATTTTCTCCTTTTATGTTTAAATTGGGATGGAGGTGGGTTACTGATGATACCAGACCATCCCCTAGCTGTTACTGAGATTCGGGTGGAAGACACCCATTTGTGCTCACAATGGTCAGGTATCATCCTGGCTGGTGTTTTTATTTTTTGTATTTATTTTTGTTCATTTTCATTGTCCTTATTTTTATATTTTCTACTTCATATTCAGTTTTCCATTCCAATGTGATATCTTCACATTGGGTACTCAATTTCATTCTGGCTCTTCTGAAGGGTCTCTCTGCTTGGTGGGATGGTGGGTGTTTTTGTCCTGGGAGGTGCGATCTATGAAGAGGGAGGCTTTCCTGCTTTGCTGTCCCCGCCCTTCCTTGCCAATGGGGGGGGGGTCCACCTATACATCGGCGTCATGCTTCACGCCCGGCATGCGGCGTCGGCGCATGCGCATGATGTCATCACGCCGATGCGTGCCACATCATCTTGGGGCAGCTGGGGGAAGTCCGCTTCCGGCGCTCTTCTCTCCCCCACGAGGACGCAGACGCCTTCGGTCTCTGCTTGACCCGTCACTTGCCACCCGTTACACGACGTTAGGGTGCCACAGACTATGCCTGCTTGGGAAGGTTGCTATTTGGGACACTCTTCTCCTCTTTTTTCTACAATTGCACATTCACTTTATGTCACCAGCTTCTATCGACATGGTAGGTACTTGCTTATTCACTCATCAATCTTCACCACTCCTTGTTCATTTTGGGCGTTTGGCAATATTCACTTTTCCTTTTCACCTATATATACATTCTTTACTAGCTACTTCGTTTGTCATCTGGTAACAGCTTTGCTTCACCTCTTCTCTTTCTCTTCCTTTTTCTTTTTTTTCTCCCTTTCTTTTCCATTCATGGCTTTGTTACACTATCACTTCACATTACCACTTCACTAGCCCTTCCTTTATCCAGCATAATACCCTATTACTCTGATACATTGGACAATATAATTCATATTTATACTGTTATTGCTCGTACTTTTATAACAGATATGGAAGGTGCATTTTTCCACTTTACACACCTATCACATACTTCCCATATGCCTCCATGTTTGCTCCCTTCCATTTTGGACCCTTCAGCTTCTGGGTCAGACTTATCCCACCACCACCACCGTACAGAGACTTATCTTTTGATTCCAGCTCAACCAGTCTCTAAGTATTGGGTCCTCTAAGGAGTTCCCGATTATTAACAGGATAATTTTTCATGATTTTTTTCATTATTTTTAGTCTTTACTCCAATATTGATATTTTTTCTTCAGATATTTTCCTCATGCATCCATTCTTGAACAAGCAAGTGTTAGCTCGCGAAACACGTCAAGACCAAGATGCACTATACGATTATACTATGATATTGTTTCTATTTTATTTTGAGACCAAGATGCATTGTACTTTCTTGTATACTTTCATGAAATTCATTATTACTAGTTTTATGTACTGCAATACCATTTATCAGTTTGACATTTCCATGTGTTAAAAGGGTACATGATGTTTTTTTATCATTTACTTTAAAAAATTGCAACAAATTTTGTAAATACTTTCTACATATCTATAATTCTTCTTTTTTTTTCACCAGCCTAGTTTGCTCACCTCATATAAAGTCCTGGGGCCAATTTTCTCCTTTTATGTTTATATTGGGATGGAGGTGGGTTACTGATGATACCAGACCATCCCCTAGCTGTTAACATTTTTTAAAGCATCGCCTTTGGAGAATTAGGTACTGTAGTTTGTCGCCATTCCACGAGTGTGCACAATTTTATAGCATGACATTTAAGGTATCAATTTACTCGGCATAACATCATCTTTCACATTATACAAAAAAAAAATATATATATATATATATATATAATGTTTGGGGGGGGGGGGGTTCTAAGTATTTTTCTAGCCAAAAAAAATGGGATTTTTGACTTACCAAAAAATCTATTTCTCTGAGTTCATTAATGGACACAGCTCTCCAGGAGTTATTTTGCTCCCTACAGTAGTAGGACACTAGGCAGAAAAAAGAACTTGGCTATGCCTATGGGCAGTCCTAGGTGGTATACTCCCCCTCTCTGCTATAAGCCTTCAGTTTTATAGCAAGCAGTGTCAGAAGAAATACAACTCCATAGAGGGGTGGGAGCTGTGTCCATCAATTAACTCAGAGAAATGGATTTAACGGTGAGTCAAAAATCCCATTTTCTCTTTCGTTCATTGACAGACACAGCTCTTCAGGATTCTGTTGAATCAAAAACTATCAGCGCACCTCATTTAGTGAAAAAACAATTGTGCACAATATATATATATATATATATATATATATATATATATATATATATACACACAGTACATTGCGAAAATATTCGGCCCCCTTGAACTTTTCGACCTTTTGCCACATTTCAGGCTTCAAACATGAAGATATAAAACTGTAATTTTTTTTGAAGAATCAAGAACAAGTGGGACACAATCATGAAGTGGAATGAAATTTATTGGATATTTTAAACTTTTTTAACAAATAAAAAACTGAAAAATTGGGCAAGCAAAATTATTCAGCCCCCTTAAGTTAATACTTTGTAGCGACACCTTTTGCTGCGATTACAGCTGTAAGTCGCTTGGGGTATGTCTCTATCAGTTTTGCACATGGAGAGACTGAAATTTTTGCCCATTCCTCCTTGCAAAACAGCTCGAGCTCAGTGAGGTTGGATGGAGAGCGTTTGTGAACAGCAGTTTTCAGTTCTTTCCACAGATTCTCGATTGGATTCAGGTCTGGACTTTGACTTGGCCATTCTAACATCTGGATATGTTTATTTGTGAACCATTCCATTGTAGATTTTGCTTTATGTTTTGGATCATTGTCTTGTTGGAAGACAAATCTCCGTCCCAGTCTCAGGTCTTTTGCAGACTCCATCAGGTTTTCTTCCAGAATGGTCCTGTATTTGGCTCCATCCATCTTCCCATCAATTTTAACCATCTTCCCTGTCCCTGCTGAAGAAAAGCAGGCCCAAACCATGATGCTGCCACCACCATGTTTGACAGTGGGGATGGTGTGTTCAGGGTGATGAGCTGTGTTGCTTTTACGCCAAACATAACGTTTTGCATTGTTGCCAAAAAGTTTGATTTTGGTTGCATCTGACCAGAGCACCTTCTTCCACATGTTTGGTGTGTCTCCCAGGTGGATTGTGGCAAACTTTAAAGGACACTTTTTATGGATATCTTTAAGAAATGGCTTTCTTCATGCCACTCTTCCATAAAGGCCAGATTTGTGCAGTATACGATGATGTTGAAATGATTGTTGTCCTATGGACAGAGTCTCCCACCGCAGCTGTAGATCTCTGCAGTTCATCCAGAGTGATCATGGGCCTCTTGGCTGCATCTCTGATCAGTCTTCTCCTTGTATGAGCTGAAAGTTTAGAGGGACGGCCAGGTCTTCGTAGATTTTCAGTGGTCTGATACTCCTTCCATTTCAATATTATCGCTTGCACAGTGCTCCTTGGGATGTTTAAAGCTTGGGAAATCTTTTTGTATCCAAATCTGGCTTTAAACTTCTCCACAACAGTATCTCGGACCTGCCTGGTGTGTTCCTTGTTCTTCATGATGCTCTCTGCGCTTAAAACGGACCTCTGAGACTATCACAGTGCAGGTGCATTTACACAGAGACTTGATTACACACAGGTGGATTCTATTTATCATCATTAGCCATTTAGGTCAACATTGGATCATTCAGAGATCCTCACTGAACTTCTGGAGAGAGTCTGCTGCACTGAAAGTAAAGGGGCTGAATAATTTTGCACGCTCAATTTTTCAGTTTTTTATTTGTTAAAAAAGTTTGAAATATCCAATAAATTTCGTTCCACTTCATGATTGTGTCCCACTTGTTGATTCTTCACAAAAAATTACAGTTTTATATCTTTATGTTTGAAGCCTGAAATGTGGCAAAAGGTCGCAAAGTTCAAGGGGGCCGAATACTTTCGCAATGCACTGTATATATATATGGAAATAAATCAACTCTGGCAGATATCACTCAATGTGTTTTAACTCCACAATAAATCATAAATATCCAAAAGAAATGTGCTGCCCCAGAATAATAATACATTGATTCCTGTTAGTGAATCATAGAAGTAATACACAAATGTAAAACCAAATAAATCCTTTAAAGGAATAATGGTGAAAACACATAATAATGTTGGTGAAAAAAAAAAAAATAATATGATGCAATAAAAGTCCAAAAAGTCCACAGAAAATTATAATCACTCTGGTCTTGTACACCTCATTGAAAAATACAATATTCATGCTTCTCAATCCAACACCATTTGAATGAAGACATTCCAACCTGTGCCACTGATGCCTGATGACAGAAGGCCCAAGAAGCACTAAGCAGCCAAGTAGCGTCCGCTGTGACAAGAAAAGGAGGAACCTAACCTCTGATCGAATAGGCCTGAGTCACCGTCTTTCTGATCCATCTGGAAATGGTGTTAGAAGAAGCAGACAGCCCTTTTCTTGGCCCGTCCGTGATCACAAACCATGATTCTGACTTCTGAAACAACTTTGTAGCTGCCAGATACACCTGAATCGCCTGAACCACATCCAGGGTATTCAACGCAAACTCCTTAGGCTGTCTGGGCCTGGGACACAGGGAAGGCAACACAATGTCTTCTTTCAAATGGAAATCAGAGACTACCTTAGGAAGGAATGATGGACATGGGTGGACCACCAAGTAAGGGGTACAACAAGATAACGCCGCCAGTACTGATACTGGCGAGCAGAGGTGATAGTCACCAAAAAAGCCACCTTCTGGGACAGCGATCTCCTGAATATTCTGAAAAGGAGGTTTCTGGAGAACTCAAAGTACCAAGTTCAGATCCCACGGCACAAAGGGAGACCGCACCAGTGGAGTCAGATGTTGTACCCCTTGAACAAAGGTACGCACCATAGGGTGCATGGCCAGGGGTCACTAAAAACCCGGCCCTTGATGGTACTTAAGGCCAATTTCTGCTTAAAACCCCAGTGAAGGAAGGTCAAAATCTGAGCCACCGAAAAAGAACAAGGGTGAACACCAATTGACTCACACTACGAAATGTTCGCTTTCCATGTACAATGGTAGATCTTCCTAGGGGTAGTCTTCATAGCCTTCAGCGGTGTTGGAATCACTGACCCAGGCAAACCTCTATCCTTCAGCACCTGGCTTTTAACAGCCAGGTCGTCAAAGCCAGTGACTGTAAAGCAGGATCAAAGATTAACCCTTGGGACATAAGATTCTCTCTGAGAGGCAGTCTCCAAGGGACGTTGGTGACCAGGGCGTCAAGTATCAAGGAGTCTGGGGCCACTAGAATGACCGGAATTTCCCCGGCCTCAATTCTGTGCAAGAGCCACAGCAGAAGCGCTAGAGGAGGGAAGGTGTAAATCAGACGATACTGGCCCCACGGGGCCACCAGAGCATCTTTGGCATCTGCCAGAGGATCCCGTGACCTTGCCACAAACCTCTGTACCTTTCTGTTGAGCCGGGACACCAACAGATCCACCTCGGGGGGTCCCCCACAAGAGACATATCTTATGAAACAAGTCCGGATGAAGGGACCACTCCCATTGGTCCAACGCCTGCCGACTGAGAAAGTCCGCCTGCCAGTTTTCCACTTCTGGAAAGTGTACGGCAGAGGGGGCTGGAACAAAGTGTTCTGCCCACTGGAGAATGCTGGCTATTTCCAGGGCCGCCAATACACTCTTTGTTCCATGCCCATGATTGACATAAGGCATTGTCAGAGTGAATCCGCACCGGAAGCCCCCGGAGTCGATCCGTCCAGTGATCCAGGCACAGCCTTATCGCCCAGAGTTCCAAGACATTTATGGGCAGTCTGGACTCTGCCAGTGTCCAAACACCCTGAGCAGAGCTCAGACCCAGGACACCTCCCCACTGTCTAATACAAGGGGAGAAAGGATTTGCCCTGTGAAAGAGCCAGAGAATGAAGCCACCAGACCCCTTAGTTTCCTGGCTGAGCCGGATCTGATTGTCCAGAGACGTTGGACACTTGTCCCATTTGACCAACATCTCCCTTTGAAGGGACCTCATATGAAAACCCGAGGAGCGGTAAAGAGTAAGCCACAAGCTGAAAATGCTCCTCTCCGACAACAAAACCGAGGAAGCGCTGGTGTCGGGCACATATCAGAATGTGCAAATAAGCATCCTTGATGTCAATAGAGTCAAGAAAATACCCCTGATGTTGCCCTCTATCTTTGGAACCATGAACAGGTTTAAAAACCATGAACAGGTTTTAAAAAAAAAAACCCTGAAACCGATCCAAGGCCAGAACCGGTGGGCAATCACTCCCCGAAGCAGCAGGTCTTGTACTGGCCCAAATAGAGCTTGCAATCTGTCCGGGGACATACACACATTGGAAGGAAAGAAGCTTTCCGGAGGGTAAGATCGAAATTGGATCTTGTAGCTGGACAGTATCACTTTGTGGACCCATTTGTTGTTTACCAAAGAGGTCCATGGGCCCGAAAACCAGCATAGACATTACCCCACCCCAGACACAGGTAAGGACGCACCTTCATGCTGAAGGAGCCTTGTCCGTGGGTCTAGAGAATCCTGCTCTTGGCTTGCCAGACCAGGGCCGCTTGGAACCTCCCTAGGAGGACTTGAAAGGTCTCAAACCCTTGTCAGTGGATCCTGAGGGACAAAAAACTTAAACAATTGCAGGTAAGCCGCTCAGGTGGGAAGATGTGATCATGTGCAGGTCAGATCCATAGCCTCCAGCAGTATCCTCAAGTAAGAGAGTGTAAACTCGTGAAAGGCGTCAACCTTTGTCCTTGTCTGTGATGTATTGATGTCCAGTTTGGATTTACAGTGGTGAATAAACTTCACATGTTTACTTACATCGGAGTGCGGTCATCACTTTGTGTTTGAGGATACTGCGGACGAAAAAACTTCTTGTGAGCTGAGAAAGATGGGCCACGTCTGTGACAAGGCTCCTTACCCTTTCCAGCCTGTAGAAGAAAGGTACTCTTCCCCCCTATGAGCAGAGGTGGGGGACTCGAGTCAAATGACTTGACTTAAGTCAGACTCAAGTCACCAGTTTGAGGACTTGAGACTTGCTTGACTAAAATTAAAAAAAGACTCGACTTGACTTTGACTTGGTATTCATGACTTGAGACTTGACTTTGACTTGAGACATATGACTCGAAATGACTTTACTTTTTTAAGTTATTAAATATTTGCCTTTTCTCAAGATGTGTTAAAGCAAAATTAATGTGCCTGTTATGTTTCTGACATCACAGTCACTTAAAACCCCTCAGTGTGTTCTGATTTTTAGGACACTGGCTGTTTAACAATGGAAAGACTTAACACGTTTTTAGTGACTGTGGTGTTGAAACATGACCGCACAAAGGATTTTGAGCTGTTTGGGCATTCAAAGTGTTTCTTTAATATGCCAAGAAAAAAGCACTAAGCAGTTTTGTTAATGTTGAAAATAAAACAAAACCTTTCCTGACCACTGACTTTTAACTGATTTAAAGGTGAAAATTGGGGTAGATCAGTATTTTGACTTGATTTGTGACTTGACCAAAATAAATGACTTGACTTGCTTGACTTCTAGCAGGGACTCGACTTGACTTGCTTACTTTTTGCCACAGTAACTTGGGACTTGCTTGAGACTTGAAAGTTAAGACTTGAGACTTGCTTGTGACTTGCACATGTGTGACTTACTCCCATGTCTGCCCATGAGACTCCTAATTATGTCATCCAGGGTAGCCCCAAACAGGCGATTGCCCTTAAATATGAGACTCTTAATGATGTCATCCAGGGTAGCCCCAAACAGGCGACATCCTTGAGAGCTGTGTCCTTTAATGAACGAGAGAGAAATACTGATTTTAACTTGTAAGCAACATGTTTCAGAAAAAGGCTTAGGCATTAAGGGGTTGACCCGATATTGGTGAAATCTGAAAGATAGTATATATGTATTGGATGTGGATCCTAAGGAAGGATTTCATGTATATATGGATCCTGAGGAAGCCCCTAAATAGGGTGAAATGCGTCGATCCTTAGGCACATATATGCTATCTTATATGCTATATCGGGTTCGTTATATGTATACTGGATTAGAATATTGTTGTACTGACCATATGAAATGTGTTTTTTTTAACTTTCTATATACTTATAAATTGTTGAATTTTTTTATAATTGGATTTTGTATAAATTGTTGTTTACATTACTAGGCACCTTAAAATACCCACTTTATCCCTGCCGTTTTGTCTTATTGGAGAGCGGATGGGAAACTGCATTATCTGCTATAAAACACATCCAATAGGAAATTTAAAAAAAAAATCAAATTTTTTCATAAATCTAGGCCAATATGTATTCTGCTACATGATTTTGGTAAGAAATAAAAATCCCAACAAGCGTACGTTATAGCGTCTACAAACTATGGGATATATTTATAAAGTTTTTTTAAAAAAAATTTTTATACCAGTTATGGTGACGATTGGTGACTTATAGTGGGACTGCAATATTGCAGGGGAATATTGGACACTAACTGACACTTTTCAGAAGCCAGTGACACTAATACAGTGCTCACTGCTAAAAGTATGCACTGTCACTGTACTAATGACACTGACTGGGAAGGGGTTAAACATCTAGGGCGATCAAAAGGTTAACTGTGTGCCTAGCCAGTGTTTTTTTGTACACCGTGTGCTGCTTTCACTAAGGGAAGAGCAAATTCTAGTCTCTTCTTTGCAAAGACACAGGATTGTCCCTTCCCCCCCTGTCAAAAATGAGATAAGCCTTGTTTACATAGGCATATCTCAGTTCTCTTGTGTGTTACTAACGATCAGCGGGTGCCGGAGGACATCGAGTCCCCAGGACCCACAGATCAGCTTCTGCTGTGAATTATCACAATGAAATCGTCTTAAAGGCAGGAGTGCAGAATAAAGTATGTATACGTGATCCTGCACACAGCTGCCCCCTGTAGAAGAAAAAGTGCTATAGGGTGATTAGCAAGTGGTTAATGTTTATTACATCAATACAGTAATTTCTCTTTAGAGTCTTTAATGTAAAGTTTTATTTCTTTGAGTCAACTAATTTTTTTCATCTTTTGTAAACAATTTAAGAAAACTTCATTGTAATTTCCTTTTAAGATCCAATCTATATTATTTTTATCTGTTGTCGCCTTAAGGCCATTGCCTATTCTGCCTACAGTATTTGGTATTCCAACACTGCATCGAAACATTGTTAACCACATCCCGCAAATCGACGTAGCCCTACGTCGGCTCAGAGAAGTGGTTGTACCAGGGTGATGCCTGCAGCTAGAGGCATCATCCCGGTACCATTTTTTAGAGCCGGCGGTTGGCTTTCAGGTGATAATAGCAGATGTGCCCATTATCCCAGCGAGCGGGACGGGACCCCCCCTCCTGCCACCTTCTGTGGCTCTGCCCGGGTCTCCCGTTCCCCTGGGAGACCCGAGCACCCAACCGGCATATCCGCCGGATGGTTGGAGTCCCAATCAAAGCCGAATTTGGCTTTGATTGGGTCTCTGATGTAGCAACCTGGAAGGGGCGTGATGATGTCACGTCCGGGTTACTCGGCGGCTAAAGGCGCCAAATTTAAAAAACTGTTACTATTTAAAAATGCCGATTTCAGCATTTTGAATACATTGAAGTGTAATAGAGGGGTCTGGGGGTCTTTTTTGTTTTGGTGTTGCATGCCTTTACTATGTCTGTGATATACAAGCACCCCCTGATTCTTATCCATCATTGATTCTCCAAGAGAAGCCCCTCCCAATGTGTAATTTGCATGTTTTTTTTTTTTTTTACACCCAAGTACATCATTTTACATTTCTAAATATTGAACCCTATCTACCATGTAGGGGCCAAACCCTCAGGTTGGCAGGTAAGTAATCAAGACGTGTTACCCAACTGCAATAAAGTCAGAGCTATGCAGTTTGGCTATGCTATCTGGCATTTGTGTTGGGATCACAAGACTGGCT
The DNA here is from genome assembly GCF_965119305.1 of Pelophylax lessonae. Lineage (NCBI taxonomy): Eukaryota > Metazoa > Chordata > Amphibia > Anura > Ranidae > Pelophylax > Pelophylax lessonae. Next base: position 237,882,305 of record NC_138776.1, read on the forward strand.
AAACAGAAACTCAAATCCAATAGCAGGGTGAGATATTTTTCATAAATGTATTTCAGATATGTATTTAGCTATTTTCTTCAAGTTCAGCTCTTAAATTCAAAGCTTCCTTTCCCATGTGATGGACTTACGAAATATCGAGATGGATTCTGTTTATTTCCCACCGAGACTGATAGACTTCCTGAGATGATGAACTGTAGAAGCATAAAGTAATAGTTACACATAACTTATATGCATATTGCATTGATATATTACAAAAGAGCATCATTTAAAGTATTACTAAAGGCAAAACTTTATTTTTTAGTTTTAGATAAATTGGAGGGGGATTAGAAGAGTTTGCTAGAATTGCTAGAAAACATGTTAAGCAATTGTCAGCATGGATTCAGGAAAGACTGAAGTTAACAAACAATTATGATTTTTTTTATGAGGAAATAACCAAAAGTTTAGACTGTATTTGGATTTTGCAATTACAATTGACAAAGTTCCCCACACACGGCTAATGTTTCAGGTAAAGTCTACAAGCTTAGAAAATTTAGTTTGGAAATGGGTGGAAAACTGTATTCAGAGAGAAGTGGTTAATTATTCTTACTCTGAATGGTCTAAGGTTATCAGTGGTGTACCCCAAGGTTTAGTGTTGGGACCCTTACTTTTTAATATCTTTATAAATGATATAGGGTCTGGGACTAAAAGTACCATTTCAGTCTTTGCAGATGACACCAAGCTTTGCAGTGGATTAACTTCCTTACAGGATGTCTCCAACTTACAAGCTGACCTCAATGCACTTTTTATTTGGGCAACCATTTGGCAAATGAGGTTTAATGTTGATAAACTTAAAGTTATGCATTTAGGGGCTAAAACATACATGAATCATACATTCTAGTAGGAATACAACTGGAGAGAGGGAGAGGCTTTGCTGTTATTTCTACTTTAATGTGTTACACAATGTAATGCATTTTGTAAAACCAGTTAAAAATTCCTTGTATTTGTAGCAAGATTTCCAGGCCTTGGGTCTGATGTGGGTCTGCCATTGTTACCGGTGACACTTCCAACACATTTAAGTTGTGAACCCAGGTGTGAGAATTGAGACAATGACCATTCCGGCATCTTTGGTTTGTTTTGTTTATTGTATTTTGGGGATGGGAGAAGGGAATGAGTGGGATACTCCTCTGGCTCAACTAGGTTTGACTGGGACACTATACAGAAAAATGCCCGTTGACGCTGTCTTGACGCCAGCTGAAAGCCGGCCAGCGCTTCCTGATGCTTAAAGATACTGTTACACTGAACTTGTGGTAGAACTTTGACTTCAACTTGTTTGTTAACTCAGAAGATCCAGGACTGTAGAACATTTGACTCCTGACTGACACTCGACTTAGCTCAAAAGTCACTGAACAGCTCCCTCCAGCCCTTCACTGACTGAGGTAGCTCCTTGTCACTGCTTGTGCTGCTGCAAATCTTAACTCTATACACTGCACACTCACTCTTCAGGGCCCAACTGCTGGCGCCCCCTTTAACACTTCAGGGTCCTCTGACTAGGTACCCCTCTAACACTTCAGGGTCCTCTGATTAGGCACCCCCTTTACAGCTTGCTGACTCCTGGATCCCTGGGACCTTCACTGGAGTGGTCCCCTCTGGCACTGGGCAGACCCCAGGGGTAGTTCACAGTACTCACCACCTTGGAAGGCTTTCCTGGAACTGAACCCCTCTCTTCCTCCACTGGTTCTCGGCACACCGGATCCCCTCTGCAGCTCAGCTCAGCACTCTCTGGATACTCAGGCAGCCACCCGAGACACCCGATCCTTCTGAAAGGAGGAGAGACAGCCGTACTCTCCCTCCTGGGACTCTGCTTCCTACCAAAGATGCTGCGTCATGCGTTCCCTTCAAACTTATACCCACTTCCAGAATCCTCTGCGGCAGAATGTCTGCCTTCTGGGATAGATACAAGCCTGAATGGGCCACTGATTGGGTTTCCTCCACTGCCCAATGATAATCCTCTCTCAGAGCCAGTTGGGAGACTCCCCTCTCAGTAACCACACCTGGGAGACATGACAACCCAGCTGAAATCATGGCCCTGCTGTTAGGCAGCCAAGGCCCACTATACTTTTACCTAGCACCTACCTGTAGGGTGCTACATCCACCCCACACCAAAATGAGTCAGATCCCTCTGACTCTGAGGCAACTGCCTCCTGTCAAAAACTCTGCCAAAAATTCAGGGGTATCCCACAAACATGGAAAGGGGAAAATTACATATTGAAGCTCTGTAACTAAACAGAATTCCTACAGAAATCTAAATTCCTGCCTAAATGATTGAGGTGACTCTGTAAGGTCAGGGAGAAAGGGGAGTTGTACTAAGGGATAGGCTGACAAGGGGGAGGGAAAACCAGGATTGTTGCAGGGGGTGAGGGTTCCTGTTAGGAGGGGGATTTGAGGGAGGGGAGGATTTGTCCTAGAGAGGGGATTTAAGAGGGAGAGGACTTTGAGGTGGAATTTGGGGGAGAAGAGTATTTGTGCTAGTGGGTGATTAGCTGGGGAAGATTTGTGCTAAGAGGGGGGATTTAGGCGAACATGATTTGTGCTAGAAGGGAGGATTTGTGGCAGAGAGGATTAGTGCTTTACTGGGGGATTTAGGGAGAGTAGAGTATCTGTGCTGGAGGGTAAGAATTTGTTGTGGGGAGGTAGAATTTGGGGTGGGGGAGGGAAGAATAGGACTTGTTCTAGGAGGGGAAATTTGAGAGAGGGAGGGGATTAGTGCTGGAAGGAGGGAGGATTGGTGTTGGGGGAATTTGTGGGGCAGGAGGATTTGTGCTGGGGGGGGGGGGTATTTTTGCTGAAGAGGGGGGATTTGTGCTGGGAGTATAGCACTTGTAGTAGGGAAGGGGGTGGAGGTGGGAGAGATTTGGGAAATGTGAGGATTTGCACTAGGGTGGAATTTGGGGGGGGGGGGGGTGATTGATCGATTTGTGCTCCTTGAGCAGTAAAGGCTCAGTTTAAAGGGAGCAGAACAGTACAGAGGAAAAATATTAAAGTATGGATTTTAGGTAAGACAATTTTTACTTAACCGCCTTAGCGGTATCCCCGAGCGTGACTCGGGGTAGGAATTTTCTGCTATTAGCGGTATCCCCGAGTCACGCTCGGGGTCAATGGGCAGAGAGTGCAGACAGCGCAGCGGAGCTTCTCTTACCTTAACCTGGCGATCCAGCGATGAGCTCTCATTGCTGTGACCGCCAGCCGAGATCTCCGCCGCTCGTCTGTCGGGTAGGAGGACTTCCTAGTTCCGTTTCCTGCAGCAGCAATGCTGCATGGGAGCGGAACTAGGGAGGGAAAAAAAAAAAAAATGCATATATATATATATATATATATATGCAAATATATATATATATACATACACACATATATATATATATATATATATATATATATATATATATACACACATATATATGTATATATATATAAAATTATATTATTGATTAGATTATAATTAATGCGTTATATATATATATATATATACACACACACACATATATATATATATATCTATATACACACACATATATATATATAATATATAACGCATGAATTATAATCTAATCAATAATATAATTTTATTATATATATTATATATTAAATAATAAAATAATATTATTGATTCGATTATAATTCACTTGTTTGTGTTTCAAATTTATCACATCTGGGATGTCTACTAGAGACTTGTTTTGGTCAGGTTTAAGTCAGTAATTACTAAGAATTGTAGGCCTATAATACATAACGCCAAATTTCCATGAAAAGAATTGTACCGCTTTTGGAACAGAATTCCTGACAGAATCATACCGCCAGGGAGGTTAATCACATTGGTCCAGCTCCAATGTATGTATGCATGCATGTGCCATACCTGTGGAACTCCGGTGTAAACTGAAAATCACTGTAGTAAGCACACTCAGGGATTGCTCCAAGCTTCCGGATCCTGCACCAAGCAGCTGCCCTGCTGTTTAGTGAAGCCCCTCGCTCCATTCAGAGAACACTTTATAATTCTAAACGTATGTAAAGTGTTCCCTGAATGGACAAGGTAGATTTTGTGACATCACCGACCCGCTTTTCCACTTCATCCAATCAGAGAACGTTTTGCATTCATTGAGAAAATGCAAAGAGTTCCCTGAATAGTGCTTGTAATGTGCGAGCGACCTCCTGTGTTCGCGATGCCGCAGGGCAGCTGCTTGGTACGGGACCTGGAAGCTAGTGGTGCCCACTACAGTGATTTCTAGCTTCTATAGGGATCACACAGGTATAGCATATACAATATTTTATTTGCTCCAAACTGAACCAATACCAAAACCTAAACCTCAGCTTTAAATCATTTTCCTCTCTCCTATTCCACTCTTTTTTTAAATTGAGCCTTGACCTCTTTGGCTCAACGGGGCCCCAAGTCTGAAAACTAGGGCATGCAAAAGCACCTACAGATGGGTTGAAGTATGTATTATGTAATAACATTTCTTTTACTACTCAGCCTTTGTAGTAGGGAGATATCATAGTTAGTTAGAAATATCACCATCAGCATGTACTTACAAATGGTATGCTCCAAAAATTGAACCCGTAGGCTGCTGTGTATGTGATCCTTAGACTGCCATTGTCCAGTCGAAGCATGATTGATCCCAGCATGATACTTATGAAAGCAATTAAGAGCTGTACAGCCTGTAGAAAAAAGATAAACTGAGTTACTTTTCCATTATTTTATGAAGGGTATACCTATGGGGCATTTTCCAATAACACTTTTCGACCACTTTTTATTCTCAAAGATGGTCTATCAGAGGCATCCTTCCCCTATAGTCACCATATAAATACACTATATTACCTAAAGTATTGGGACACCTGCCTTTATACACGCACGTGAACTTTAATGGCATCCCAGTCTTAGTCAGTAGGGTTAAATATTGAGTTGGCCACCCTTTGCAGATAAAAAAAAGCTTCAACTCTTCTGGGAAGGCTGTCCACAAGGTTTAGGAGTGTTTATGGGAATGTTTGATCATTCTTCCAGAAGCGCATTTGTGAGGTCAGGCACTGATGTTGGATGAGAAGACCTGCCTCGCAGTCTCTGCTATAATTTGTCCCAAAGGTGTTTTATCGGGTTGAGGTCATGACTCTGTACAGGCCAGCCAAGTTCCTCCACCCCAAACTTGCTCATCTATGTCTTTATGGACCTTGCTTTGTGCATTGGTCCAAATTTTCAAAGTTTTTCAGGGGTTAGGCTTGGCACCTTAGTTCCAGTGAAGGGAACTATTAACCACTTGCCACCTCCTTTACGTCAGCAGTCAGCCCCTCACAGGCAAAGCGACGTGGTCTACGTCGCTAGCCTGTGAATCTCTAGGGAGCGAGCGCGCGCCGCCGGAGGCGCACTCCCGCTCACTCACAGACTCCCCTGCGCGTGTGCCCGGTGGACCCGATGTCCGCCGGTCACTCGCGATCGTCCGTTACAGCGAGAGAAAGGCAGGCGGCTAATGTAAACAAATCTTATCTTTTAGATTGAGTCCCCATTCACACTAGCGCGACTTGTCAGGCGACTTGGTCACCTGACAAGTCGCGGTGGGTCGCCTGCCATAGATTAGCACAGGACCCGTTCTAATAGGAGCGACACAAGTCGCTCCGACTTAGAAAAAGGGTCCTGTACTACTTTGGGGCGACCTGGAGGCGACCTGCATTGACTTCAATTATATGAAGTCCGTGCATGTCGCGCCGAGGTCTTCACAGGTCGCCCCCAGCAAGTCGGGTCGCCCCTGTGTGAACGGGGTCTTAGCAGGAATATTGTCAGTTATGTAGTGTTTGTATCCACTAATAATGATTTTTGATATTCTCTGGGAGGGGGCCCTCAAATTTGGTTTGATACATAAGCAGGTGTGCCTTTATCCCTTATTTTACAGAGAAACAAAGTTACATGTCTATGGGACTTTTCTGAAGCATATCTGAACACAGCAAACTGTTTCAAAAATTTTTTTTTCATTTTGCACAGTTCAAACTGTCTCTCTTATGCACAAACACACATGAAATTTTAAAATTAAGATGAAGGCTGATATGCTATTGTCAGTCTGTTTAACAAAGCCAGTTTAATATTGAGCTTTTACATATTGTCACAAGGTTCCAAAAATTCCATAATCTTGCAAAATAAGTACCGTATATACTCGAGTATAAGTCGACCCCAATATAAGCCGAGACCCCTAATTTTATCACAAAGTGGGAAAACTTATTGACTCGAGTATAAGTCTAGGGTGGGAAATGCAGCAGCTACTGGACCCAACTGGACCACTACAAGACACAAAACAGGGGCTGCGGGCATGGTACAGGAGATGGCGCAGGTCATAGTATAGGCATTGCACAGGTCATGGTACAGGCATGTCACAGGTCATGGTACAGGCATGGCACAGGTCATGGTACAGGCATGGCACAGGTCATGGTACAGGAGATTATATAGGCATGGCACATGTGATGGTACAGGCATGGCACAGTATGTACAGGCATTGTACAGTATGTACAGGCATGGCACAGAATGTACAGGCATGGCACAGTAGGTATAGGCATGGCACAGTAGGTTAAGGCATGGCACAGTAAGTACAGACATGGCACAGGAGATGCAGTGCGGGCATGGTACAGGAGAATGTCCTGTACCATGCCCGCAGCACTGCATGAGGAAATGCAGGGGCTGTGGAGGAGTCTCACTTACCTGTCTGTGAGCCGATTTCGATTTAAAAATTGTGCCGCCCGGCGCCAATACTACTTTGCCGCAAATGCGCCGCCGATGCTCGGGAAAACCCGAACACGTTCGGCTATTCCCGGGCATGCCGCACATGCGCAGTGACACGTCGGTGCCGAGCGGCGCCATTCTTAAAACACAGTGAAGCCAGTGACTTGAGTATAAGTCGAGGGGGGCACTTTCAGCATGAAAAAACATGCTGAAAAACTCGGCTTATACTCGAGTATATACGATAGATGGAAAAAATATATCACAAATCTCAATGCTTTTCATGAACCTTAATTCACTTCATCGGGAGTGAATGCTACGGATAGGGTATCTATAAAATTAGATTTGACAAATCTTACAAATAAGCTTCAAAAAACGATTAAAAGCCAAGAACTTCTGGGAGGTACCCGCCAAAGGGCGTCTGTCCCATGAGCTGTGGAGAAAGGGCCCAGAGAGTCCAGCAAAACAACAAAAGGAAAGACAGTCATAATAGTTCACTGAGACCCACCGCCATACAACTAAAATCTATAGAATATACACTATATTACCAAAAGTATTGGGACACCTGCCTTTATACACACATTAAATTTAATGGCATCCCAGCCCTAGTCTGTAGGGTTCAATATTGAGTTGGCCCACCCTTTGCAGCTATAACAGCTTCAACTCTTCTGGGAAGGCTGTCCACAAGGTTTAGGAGTGCGTCTATGGAAATGTTTGACCATTCTTCCAGAAGAGCATTTGTGAGGCCAGACACTGATGTTGGATGAGGAGGCCTGGCTCGCAGTCTCTGCTCCTCATTTTCATCCCAAAGGTGTTCTGTTGGGTTGAGGTCAGAACTCTGTGCAGGCCAGTCAAGTTTCTCCACCCCAAACTCGCTCAGCCATGTCTTTATGGACCTCGCTTGATGCACTGGTGCGCAGTCATGTTGGAATAGGAAGGGGCCATCCCCAAACTGTTCCCACAAAGTTGGGAGCATGAAATTGTCTAAAATGTTTTGGTATGCTGATGCCTTAGGAGTTCCCTTCACTAAAACGAAGGCGCCAAGCCCAACCCCTGAAAAAGAACCCCACACCATAATCCCCCCTCCTCCAAATGATTTGCAATCCGATTAAACACCTTTGGGATTAATTACAGCAGAAATTGCGAGCCAGGCCTTCTCGTCCAACATCAGTGCCTGACCTCACAAATGCGCTTCTGGAAGAATGGTCAAACATTCCCATAGACACACTTCTAAACTTTATGGACAGCCTTCCCAGAAGAGTTAAAGCTGGTAAAGCTGCAAAGGGTGGGCCAACTCAATACTGAACCCCTTAGGACTAAATTTGGGATGCCATTAAATTTAATGCACGTGTAAAGGCAGGCTTCCCAATGCTTTTGATAATATAGTGTATATATACACTCACTGGACACTTTATTAGGTACACCTGTTCAATTTCTTGGTAACACAAATTGCTAATCAGCCAATTACATGTTGGTTGTTGGTACCAGACGGGCTGGTCTGAGTATTTCAAAAACTGCTGATCTACTGGGATTTTCAGGCACAACCATCTCTCATGCTTACAAAGAATGATAAAAAAAAGAGAAAATATCCAGTGAGCGGCAGTTGTGTGGACAAAAATGCCTTTGTTGATGTCAGAGGAGAATGGGCAGACTGGTTTGAGATTATAGAAAAGCAACAGTAACTCAAATAACCACTCATTACAACCAAGGTATGCAGAATACCATCTCTGAATGCCCAACATATCGAAACTTGCAGATGGGCTAAAGCAGCAGAAGACCACATTGAATGAAACTCCTTTCTGCTAAGTGGAAACTGAGGCTACAATTGGCACAGGCTCACCAAAATTGGACAATAAAAGATTGGAAAAACCTTGCCTGGTCGGATGAGTCTCAATTTCAGCTGTTACATTCAGATGGTAGGATCAGAATTTAGCATATACAACATGAAAGCATTGATCCATCCTGCTTTGTATCAATGGTTCAGGCTGGTGGTGGTGGTGTAAGGGTGTGGGGGATATTTTCTTGGCACACTTTGGGCCCCTTAGTACCAATTGAGCAGTGTTCAAACGCTACGGCCTACTTGACTATTGTTGCTGACCATGTCCATCCCTTTATGACTACAGTGTGTCCAACTTCTGATGGCTCCTTCCAGCAGGATAATGACCCATGTCATTGAGTTCACTGTACTCCGATGGCCTCCATAGTCACCAGATCTCAATCAAATAGAGCACATTTAGGATGTGATGGAATCGGAGATTCACATCATGGATGTGCAGCCGACAAAACTGCAGCAACTGCGTACTGCTATCATGTTAATATGGACCAAAATCTCTGAGGAATGTTTCCAACAATCTATGCCACAAAGAATTAAGGCAGTTCTGAAGGCAAAAGGGGATCCAACCCGGTACTAGCAAGGTGTTCCTGATAAAGTGGCCAGTGATTGTATACCAGTGGCGGCCGGTGTACTGAGGGCGCAGGGGCGCCGCCCCCCATCCATGCATCTGGCCCCCTAATCTGCATGCAGGGCGCCAGACGCATGGAGCTCAATGGGGTTTTTTTTTAATCACCTGATTAGAGCCAGAGGCTCTAATGGTGTGATGCAAAAGGTGGTCCCGGGGCGCAGAGCAGTGCACCCAGAGCCCACCCATTGTGTGACAATAGCGAATGAAAATTCGCTATTGTCATACCGATCCTCCTCCTGGCCAATCAGGAAGCCGGTCTAATACCGGCTTCCTGATTGGCTGCATGGCAAACCCCATGCCATTGGCAGAGGAGGAGGCCGGAGCGCGAGGACGGAGTGAGAAGAAGCCGCCCGCCGGGACAGAAGACAACGGAAGCCGTCGCCGAGTGAGGAGAAGGCCCCGTCGGGACAGAAGACAACAATTAAAAAATTGTGAAAAAACAAAACCCAGCACAAAAAAACAGCACAAAAATAACATAAAACATGTGACCATGTTGTATAATTCCTACATATGTGTTGGAGGAATCCTGGATGTCAACAAAGCGGTGTTCCAACCACAAAGAGGACTACTGTCTGTCTTTTCACTTTATACTCCACTGAACCCCCTGGGTCCCCCACCAACTCCATGTAAATGGTTCCACCTGGACTCCAAACAAACCACCTTCACATGGACAAAATGGTACCCAGCTTTGTCCAATTATGTGGCGTTATGATTTAGTATAGTATAACAGCGTATGGCATTTTGATAATATAATGGCTCTTTTCACACTGTTACACATTTTGATGCAAGTTGATGATTATAAATATTTCCTGTAGGTTTTAGCGATATGACATATATATGATATATATGTGAGTCTCAGTGAACTGGTATAGCTGTCTGTCCTTCCATTGTCTTGCTAGATTGTCTGGGCCCTTTTCACACAGCTTCTAGGACAGACACTATTTGGAGGTTACCTCTTAGAAAGTTCTTGGCTTTTAATAACATTTTAAAGCTCAGTAGGTATGGACCATAAGGTGAGTACCTGGATAGAGAACTGGCTCCAGGGGAGGTTGCAAAGGGTGGTGATTAATGAGGAGTACTCGGATTGGGCGGGTGTGGAAAGTGGGGTCCCCCAAGGTTCTGTCCTGGGGCCAATCCTGTTTAATTTATTCATAAATGATCTAGAGGAGGGGATATCTAGTACAATCTCGGTATTTGCGGATGATACTAAACTAAGTATGCCAATATCTATGCAGGATGTGGAAACCTTACAAGCGGACCTGAACAAAATAATGGGGTGGGCAACTACATGGCAGATGAGGTTTAATGTTGATAAATGTAAAGTAATGCACTTTTGTGCCAGAAACACGAAAGCAAGCAACTCACTAGGGGGGGAACCTCTGGGTGAGTCTAAGATGGAAAAGGACCTGGGGGTACTAGTGGACAACAGGCTTGACAGTGGCATGCAATGCCAAGCCGCTGCAAGCAAAGCCAACAGAATACTGGCATGTATAAAAAAAGGGATTCACTCCAGAAATAAAGAGATTATTCTCCCGCTCTACAAGACTCTGGTCCGGCCACATAGTTACATAGTTACATAGTTAGTGAGGTTGAAAAAAGACATCAGTCCATCCAGTTCAACCTATGATGTGTGTGTGTGTTTGCTTTTAACCGTACATTGTATACCCCTGTATGTTGTGGTCTTTAAGGTGTCCATCCAATAGTTTTTTGAAACTATCAATGCTCCCCGCTGATACGACTGCTTGTGGAAGAGAATTCCACATCCTTACCGCTCTTACAGTGAAGAACCCCTTACGCACTTTAAGGTTAAACCGCCTTTCCTCAAGTTTTAGTGAGTGGCCACGTGTCTTATTGTATCTCCTTTCTCTGAATAGTTTGTTCCTTATGCTAGGGTCGCCAGTACAGTATTTGTACATTGATATCATATCCCCCCTCAATCGTCTCTTCTCCAGAGAGAATAGGTTCAGTGCTTGTAGTCTTTCCTCATAGCTGATGTCCTCCATTCCCCTAATTATTTTTGTTGCCCTTCTCTGGACTTTCTCCAGTTCCAGCACATCCTTTCTGAGGACCGGTGCCCAGAACTGGACAGCATACTCCAGATGTGGCCGGACCAGAGTCTTGTAGAGTGGAAGAATAATCTCTTTATTTCTGGAGTGAATCCCCTTTTTTATACAACCCAGTATTCTGTTGGCTTTGCTTGCGGCGGCTTGGCATTGCATGCCACTGCCAAGCCTGTTGTCTACCAGTACCCCCAGGTCCCTTTCCATCCTAGACTCACCCAGAGGTTCCCCCCCTAGTGAGTAGCTTGCTTTCTGGTTTCTGGCCCCCAAGTGCATTACTTTACATTTTTCTACATTAAATCTCATCTGCCATGTAGTTGCCCACCCCGTTATTTTGTTCAGGTCTGCTTGCAAGATTTCCACATCCTGCATAGAAGATATTGGCATGCCTAATTTAGTATCGTCTGCAAATACTGAGATTGTACTAGATATCCCCTCCTCTAGATCATTTATGAATAAATTAAACAGGATTGGTCCCAGGACAGAACCCTGGGGGACCCCACTTTCCACACCCGCCCAATCCGAGTACTCCCCATTAATCACCACCCTCTGTACTCTCCCCTGGAGCCAGTTCTCTATCCAGGTACTCACCTTATGGTCCATACCTACCTTCCTTAGTTTGTACAGTAAGCGTTTGTGGGGAACGGTGTCAAAGGCCTTTGCAAAGTCCAGATACACCACATCCACAGGCTTACCTTTATCTAAGTGGCAGCTCACTTCATTGTAGAAGGTTAATAGATTGGTTTGGCACGAACGATTTTTCATGAATCCATGCTGATTACTACTTATAATACCGTTTTCATTACTAAAGTCTTGTATGTGGTCCCTTATCATCCCCTCCAAAATTTTGCAGACTACTGATGTTAGGCTGACCGGCCTATAGTTACCCGGGATATATCTCGGCCCCTTTTTAAATATTGGTACCACGTTGGCTTTTTTCCAATCAGCTGGCACCATACCCGTCTGTAAACTATCCTTAAAGATCAAGAATAATGGTCTGGCAATCACCTGGCTGAGCTCATTAAGAACCCTTGGGTGCAAGCCATCCGGTCCCGGGGATTTATTTATGTTAAGTTTCTCTAGTTTAGCTCTAAGTCTATCCTCTGTTAGCCATGGCGGCACTTCCTGAGGTGTATTATTTAGTTCGGCCTTACAAGTGTAGCCCCCCGATTCCTTTGTGAAGACTGAAGAAAATAAATTATTTAACACTTCCGCCTTTTCTCTGTCCTCTGTGGCCATTTTTCCTTTGTCATCTTTTATGGGGCCAATGTGCTCTGGCCTCGCTTTCCTACTGTTTATATACTTAAAGAACTTCTTGGGGTTCTTTTTACTCTCCTCCGCTATATGTCTCTCGTGTTCTATTTTAGCCGCCCTGATTTCGTCTTTACATTTCTTATTACACTCTTTGTAGTGCCTAAATGCTGCCAATGACCCCTCAGTCTTGTATTTTTTGAAGGCCTTTTCTTTAGCTCTAATATACATTTTTATGTTGGAGTTTAGCCACCCACGGTTTAGTTTTGCTCTTTTAAATTTATTTCCCTGTGGAATGCATTGGCCCACCCCCTTGTTAAGTATGCTCTTGAAGCACTCCCATTTTTCCTCCGTGTTCTTTGTTCCCAGGGTTCTATCCCATTTGATATTTTCTAGCAGCGAGCGCAGTTTAGGGAAATTGGCTCTTTTGAAATTCAGTGTCCTTATATTACCCTTGTGTTTCCTATTACTGTAATTAATACTGAAACCAATTGACCTATGGTCACTGTTCCCTAAGTTGTCCCGTATTTCTATATCCGTGAGCAGGTCTGTATTGTTGGTAATCAGTAGGTCAAGTACCGCATTGTTTCTTGTCGGTGCATTCACCATCTGACCCATTTAATTGTCCTGCAAAACATTTAGGAACTGCCGAGCCTTGGCTGAATGCGCGGTTCCTTCTGCCCAGTCTATATCAGGATAATTAAAGTCCCCCATTATAATGACATTTCCCATCCTTGCTGCCAATCCTATCTGTAACATGAGGTCCGCCTCCCCCTCCTCCCTCTGGTTGGGGGGCCTATAGCATACGCCCAATATTACCTTCCCCACTGTGCCTTTCCTTTGAAGCTCTACCCATAGGGATTCTGCCTCGTCCATAGCTCCATTATTAATATCATCCCTCATATTTGCCTGTATACTGTTCTTAATATACAAACATACCCCTCCCCCTTTTTTACCTTCTCTATCTCTGCGATAAAGGGAATACCCCTGAATGGTCGCCATCCAGTCATGAGAGCTGTCGAACCAAGTCTCAGTTATCCCCACAAAATCTAAGTCCTCCTCAAACATCAGCAGCTCCAGCTCTCCCATCTTGTTGGCCAGGCTTCTGGCATTGGTATACAAGCCTTGTAATTTTGATCGGTTACATTTATCCTCATTTGATGTTTTTAGGCTGCTCTCTTGATTTTTCCCCGTACCCACCCTGGGTTTAGGAGCTCCGAACACCCTACCGCTAATGCCCCCATTTCTGCCCTCTGAAACTTGCTTTCCACTGGCTAATTCTACATCTGTACCCTCCCCCCCATTCCCTAGTTTAAAAGCCCCTCTAACTTTTTGGCCATCCTCGCACCCAGTACGGCTGCACCCACCCCATTTAGGTGCAATCTGTCCCTACCAAAGAGCCGGTGACCGACTGAGAAGTCGGCCCAGTTCTCCAGGAACCCGAAACCCTCCTTACTACACCAGCTCCTCAGCCACTCGTTAACTTCCCTAATCTCCCGCTGCCTCTCTGGTGTGGCTCGAGGTACAGGTAGTATTTCGGAAAATACTACCTTGGAGGTCCTAGTCCTCAACTTAGCGCCTAAGTCCCTGAAATCGTTTAGGACTCTCCGTCTTCCTCTGCCTATGTCATTGGTACCCACGTGTACCATGACAGCTGGGTCTTCCCCAGCCCCACCCAATAATCTGTTCACCCGATCCGCGATGTGCCGAACCCGAGCGCCCGGCAAACAACAGACTGTTCGGCGCACACGGTCTTTGTCACAGATTACACTATCTGTCCTTCTAATAATTGAGTCCCCTACCACCAGCACCTGTCTTTCCTTTCCCTTTCTCACTGGAGGAGTTTTTCCCCTGGCAGCTAGGGGCGTCCCTCTGCTCCAGCAATGCTGGTCCCTGACTGGTTTCCCCAACATCACACAATGGGGCGTATCTATTGGGGTGCTCCAGCCCAGGATCAGCCTCCTTGCCTTGTCCCCTTCTACCCCTCCTAACTGTCACCCCTCTACTCTGCTCTGATGCCTGCACCTCCAATACTCCGCCCACCTCTGTGCAGACCCCTGTCTGCACCTGACTGGTACGATCCTGGCTCTCCTCCGGTATGGACATTCGTCTCAGTGTTGCCAGCTGCTTCCCTAGATTCAGGACCTGAGCTTCCAGGGAAGCAACGTGCTTACATTTTGCGCATTTGTATTCGCCCTCGATCACATGTCTGAGGAACGCATACATATCACAAGATGTACACCGAATCGCATCTCCACACCCGCCAGGCATTGTACCTACTATCTAATCTAATGGGGATTCAGTAATTTAAGTCTATCCTATGTGGCTATTTCCTAGCTTCCTAACGCTACCTTCTCACCCTCTGGTATTCCGCTCCACTCACTTGACACCGGTCAGTCACACAACACTCACAATCTCACAGCCCGGTCAGACGCACAACGCTGAGTCGCACAGCCCGGTCAGACGCACAACAATAAGTCGCACAGCCCAGTCAGACGTACTACACTAAGTCGCACAGCCCGGTCAGACGCACAACACTAAGTCGCACAGCCCGGTCAGACGCACAACACTAAGTCGCACAGCCTGGTCAGACGCACAACACTCAATCGCACAGCCCGGTCAGACGCACAACACTAAGTCGCACAGCCCGGTCAGACGCACAACACTGAGTTGCACAGCCCGGTCAGACGCACAACAATTCTGGAGTGTTGCACATCTGGAGTATGCTATCCAGTTCTGGGCACCGGTCCTCAGGAAGGATGTGCTGGAACTGGAGAGAGTCCAGAGAAGGGCAACAAAAATAATTAGGGGAATGGAGGACATCAGCTATGAGGAAAGACTACAAGCACTGAACTTATTCTCTCTGGAGAAGAGACGATTGATGGGGGATATGATATCAATGTACAAATACTGTACTGGCAACCCTAGCATAAGGAACAAACTTTTCAGAGAAAGGGAATACAATAAGACACATGGCCACTCACTAAAACTAGAGGAAAAACGGTTTAACCTTAAAATACGTAGGGGGTTCTTCACTGTCAGACCAGTAAGGATGTGGAATTCTCTTCCACAAGCAGTGGTATCAGCAGGGAGCATTGATAGTTTCAAAAAACTATTAGATGGGCACCTTGAAGACCACAACATAAAGGGGTATACAATGTATGGTTAACAGCAAACACACACACATCATAGGTTGAACTGGATGGACTGATGTATTTTTTGGACCTCACAAACTATGTAACTATGTAAAAAGCTGATTTGTAAGTATATAATTTTTACAACACTTTTTGAGTGTGGATTCATCCACCCCATGTGAATGACTTCATGCTTCCATTATTATGTAAGTAATATTTATAAGTAGGGGAGTTTCCATCATGCTATGATATACATTTACAGATACAGGTTGCTAGAGGAGCACACCCTTGATGGGGGTGGAGGTATCACTGAGTCACCCTGTGATCCCCCAAAAGTCCCTACAGATATCTGGCTATCAGTGGAAGACTAAGAAGCTGGCGGAGGAGACACCCTGTAAGACAAAACCTACTCTTTCCCTCCTGGACAGGTACCTCTCCTTGAAGTAGAACTATAGGTAATTTTTGTTTTTCATTTTGGATAGAGTAAGGGAGGATTATAACGTCGGTAAGGTTTATTTTTGCTCTCTTTGTCCCAGTGGGGAAATTTACCTTCAATTCCCATTCCATAGCCAAAACAGGAAGTGAGAGGAAATCTCTGCAAATTAGGGGAATCTCTTGGGGACCCCCAAGTCACCAGGACTAGTGTCCCCATTGGAAGATTTCCCCTCTATTACTTTATTACTAAACATAGAGGGTGAATCTCCCTAAAGAGGACACAGACTGCAATAAAAAAAAAGTGACAGATGCTCTAATCCCTCTCCACTCTATCCAAAACTAAAAAAAAAAAAAAAATAAATAAATAAAAGTTTTACCTTTAGTTGTACATACTTTAATAATAGTATGCAATGCCAAGCTGCAGTTTCTAAAGCTAGCTAAATCCTTTCTTGTATTAAGAGAGGTAGAGACTCCAGAGAAACGGACATCATTTTGCCCCTGTACAAATCATAAGTAAGACCTCATCTGGAATATGCAGTTCAGTTTTGGGCACCAGTTATCAAAAAGGATATCGGGGAACTGGAGAAAGTGCAGAGAAGGGCAACCAAACTGATAAGAGGCATGGAGGAGCTCAGATATGGGGAAATATAAGATAAGAGATTAGAGGCTGCAACATTGTGAACTCAGCCTAAAAACTTTGTTCCGTTTTTGCATAAAATTTATGAAACATTGGTTCAAGCACCACCTTATACTGCCTTCTAAAAAATCATTAAAATGCCAGTCTAGGAAAAGCTACTAAAATTGCAGTAGCCTAAAGCAACCAACTAGAAGACATTTCTTAAGTGGTGCAAATTGACCATAATGTCCTATGTTGTATACATACTAATATACTGTACAGTGTCTTGAAAAAGTATTCACACCCCTTGAAATTTTCCACATTTTGTCATGCTACAAGCAAAAAACGTAAATTTATTTTATTGGGATTTTATGTAAAAGAACAAACACAAAGTGGCACATAATTGTGATGTGGAAGGAAAATGATTAGTGGCTCTCCAAAATTTTCACAAATACATATGTAAAAAGTGTGGCATGCATTTGTATTCAGCCCCCTAAGTCAATACTTTGTAGAACCACGTTTCACTGCAATTACAGCTGCAAGTCTTTTTTATGGATGTCTCTACCAGCTTTGCACATCTAGAGAGTGATATTTTTGCCCATTCTTCTTTGCAAAACAGCTCTGTCAGATTGGATGGATGGCATCTGTGAACAGCAATTTTCAAGTCTTGCCACAGATTCTCAATTGGATTTAGGTCTGAATTTTGATTGGGCCATTCTAACACATTAATATGCTTTGATCTAAACCATTCCATTGTAGCTCTTGCTGTATCTTTAGGGTCGTTGTCCTGCTGGAAGGTGGACCTCCACTCCAGTCTCAGGTCTTTTGCAGACTCTAACAGGTTTTCTTCTAAGAGTGCCCTGTATTTGGCTCCATCCATCTTCCCATCAACTCTGACCAGCTTCCCTGTCCCTGCTGAAGAAAAGCATCCCCACAACATGATTCTGCCACCACCATGTTTCACGGTGGGGATGGTGTGTTCAGGGTGAGGTGCAGTGTTTGTTTTCCGTCAGAAATGGATCTATGCGCTGCCAAAAGAAAAAAGGAGCTGGATCCCCTAGAGGAAAAAAGGATAGGGAAGGATGGAGCACCAGAGACCTACAGCCAATAATGTAGTGTCACCACATACAATCAGGAAATATATAAAACATAAATATCAGCGCAGGAGCTCTTGGAACGGTGAACCATCACTCTAAGTAGCTCACTTAGACAATAATCTCCAAAGAAAATGACATGATAAAATAGGTGTATATGATTAATAAAAATAGAAGGTGATAGTGCACCCAATAGGGGATGGGAGGTGCAAACAGTGGTGAAAAATATATAAAGTGTGCACATATATACTCAACAGGACACTGCGGGTGGTGTCAGAAATGAAAAATGAACAAATTATTCAAAAGGTGAAAAGTGCCCTCTGAAGGGTGAACCAATGCACTTCCTTATGTGAAATGGAAAAAGGAGTGATACAATAATAAAGGTGAACAAGTATCAAATAGTGATATATCCAAATCCAAGAAAAATATGCAATAAAACAAATGAAGTGTCCTCTGAAGAGTGAACCGCTGTCAGCTCTTCAATACAGTTCAAGAAGTGTAAAAACACAAAAGTGAACCATGCACTACAAAATCCATACAAAGACCAAAAAATATTATCCCAAACGAACTCGGTGTAAAAATAAATAATTCCGGTGATTCCCAGTGCGATTCTATTGGTGAGCTAAGATATCCAAACGAAATGAGTGCAATGGCCGCTCACCTCCACTAACACTCTTAGGAGCGTTTCAGGTATTGCTTGTCAACCTGCAGACTTTTAAAGGTATCTCCTCCAGGTCCTAGGGGTCTCGCAGTCCCAGTCACCATATGTAATTCAGATAGGGAATACTTGCTACCCGGGTACAGATGCTCATATGCCAAAAACAATCAGGGAGAAGAACTCATGGTGTAGTATTTCCACACAATTTAATAAGTAAAATAAAGGTTGCACTTACATCAAGATAAAACCAAACAGCGCCTTCTGTATAGTCTTTAAAAACCGCCGATGCGGTCGCAGCACTCGTTCTCACGAATGACTTCCTACTTCCGGTCACGGCCGTCGACCAGGAAGTGACGTCACCACGGCATCCCGACGCGTTGCGTCACAAACACATGTGACTTTTTCACATGTGACCCTTGAAAAAGTCACATGTGTTTGTGACGCAACGCGTCGGGACGCCGTGGTGACTTTTCAGGGCACTTTTCACCTTTTGAATAATTTGTTAATTTTTCATTTCTGACACCACCCGCAGTGTCCTGTTGAGTATATATGTGCACACTTTATATATTTTTCACCACTGTTTGCACCTCCCATCCCCTATTGGGTGCACTATCACCTTCTATTTTTATTAATCATATACACCTATTTTATCATGTCATTTTCTTTGGAGATTATTGTCTAAGTGAGCTACTTAGAGTGATGGTTCACCGTTCCTAGAGCTCCTGCGCTGATATTTATGCTTTATAGCGTTCGTTTTCCGCCACACATTTTGCTTTTTGGCCAAAAAGGTCAATTTTGGTCTAATCTGACCAGAGCACCTTCTTCCACATTTTTGCTGTGTCCCCCACATGGCTTCTCGCAAACTGAAAGCTGAACATCTTATGGCTTTCCTTCAACAATGGCTTTCTTCTTGCCACTCTTCTATAAGGCCAGATTTGTGGAGTGCATGACTATTAGTTGTCCTGTGGACAGATTCTCCCACCTGAGCTGTGGATCTTGAAGCTCCTCCAGAGTTACCATGGTCCTCTTGGCTGCTTCTCTGATTAATTCTCTCCTTGTCTGGCCTGTTAGTTTAGGTGGACGGCCATGTCTTGGTAGGTTTGCAGTTGCGCCATACTCTTTCCATTTTCGGATGATGGATTGAACAGTGCTCCATGAGATGTTCAAAGCTTGGGATATTGTTTTATAACCTAACCCTGCTTTAACCACTTAAGGACCAGGCCTATTTCTTACACATGTTGTTTACAAGTTAAAATCAGTATTTTTTGCTAGAAAATTACTTAGAACCCCCAAACATTATATATATATATATTTTTTAGCAAAGACTCTGGAGAATAAAATGGCAGTCTTTGCAATATATTTTTTGTCACGTGGTGTTTGCGTAAGGGTCTTTTAAATGCAATTTTTTTGGAAAAAATATATTTCACTGCATTTAAAAAAACTAAACAGTAACGTTAGCTCCATTTTTTTGTATAATGTGAAAGATGATGTGACGCCGAGTAAATAGATATCTAATATGTTATGGTTTAAAATTGCGAACACTCGTGGAATGGCGACAAACTATGATACTTAAAAATCTCCATAGGCAACGCTTTAAAATATTTTAACGGTTACCAGTTTAGAATTACAGAGGAGGTCTTTTTCTAAAATCAATTCTCTCATGGCGATACCCCTCATGTGTGATTTGAGCACCGTTTTCATTTGCGGGCGCGAATTACATATGCGTTTTCTTTCCTGCGCAAGCTTACGGGGATTTTACTTTTACTTTACTTTTTTATTTTTTCCTATTTATTTGATTTTTTTATTTTTAACACTGTTTATTGCTGTCACAAGCGATGTAAACATCCCTTGTGACAGGAATAGGCAGTGACAGATACTCTTTATGGAGAGATCGGGGGTCTAAAAGACCCCAGGCCCCTCCACTGCACTTCAAAGTATTCAAAATGCCGATATCTGCATTTTTGAATACTGACATCTGTTTGGAATAGGCGCCATTGGCAGCCGAGTAAACCGAAAGTGACGTTGTTACTTCACTTCCGGGGTACATGACCGGAGGCCCGATCGAAGCCAAATCCGGCTTTGTTCGGGAATTCAACCAGCTGGTGGGACGGGAGACCCGGGCAGAGTCGCCAAAGGTGGCGGGAGGGGGGGTTGGGGTTGTCCCCTCCCGCTCCCTGGGATAACGGTCGAGCGGCTGCCGAGAGGCATTGGCTGTCATCTTCTGAAAGCTGACCGCTGGCTCTAAAAAACGGTTCTGGGTTGATGCTTGCAGTTGCAGGCATCATCCCGGTACAACCACTTCTGTGAGCTGAAATACAGGAATGTCGGTTTGTGGGAAGTGGTTAAACTTCTCCACAACTTCATCCCTGACCTGTCTAGTGTGTTCCTTGGCCTTCAGGATGCTGTTTGTTCACTAAGGTTCTCTAACAAACCTCTGAGGGCTTCACAGAATAGCTGTATTTATACTGAGTTAAAATTACACACAGGTGGACTCTATTCACTAATTAGGTGACTTCTGAGGCAATTGGTTTCACCAGATTTTAGTTGGGGTTATTAGGGGGCTGAATACAAATGCACGCCACCCTTTTCAGAAATGTATTTGTAAAAAATTTGGAAAACTATTTATAATTTTCCCTTCACTTTACATGATGTGCCACTTTGTGTTGGTCTATCACATACAATCCCAAAAAAATACATTTATTTTTGGTTAAAACATGACAATATGTGGAAAATTTCAAGCAGTATGAATACTTTTTCAAGGTACCGTATGTAGCAGCCCCCACCCAGATAGCAAGCAATTGTGCTGCGAGTTTGAAAATGACTTGCTAAGCTATTGCTAGACTTGCCAGGCTTCACACGTTTGTTGCGCAATTGCAGCAAGTCTGCATTGCATGTCTCCAGATCAACTTTCTTTGCAAACATTTTGCAAGTCTGCTGCAAGTTCTGATTCAGTTATGTTGTGCAATAGCCATCCCACCACAGGGGCCACTGTGGCTGAATTTTCATGCTGTAGACTTGCAGAGCTCTTGCTGTAGACTCACCACTGCAACTTTGCTCTTGCTAGAGACTTGCCACACACATTAGCTACAAATTGGAAATGTGCCAACTAAAACTTGTGCCTTAAGTGCTCTTGCCAGTGAAAATGTGCAGCAAGTTAACAGATTTACAATTCAACACTGCCACATATTTGTAGCAAGTTATCGTTGCTTTCTGGGTAGTATGCAACTAGTGTTAGTGTAGGTAAGTTTAAGCTTATGACTCATGGTTAGTTTGTGAGTTTGAATTTGGGTTGGATTACTGCAGGTCAGGCTGAATGACTTCACAGATGCAGGTCTCTGAGACCTCCCCCTGTTTCTAGAAGCTTGTAGAAGCTTCTGTAAGTTAGTGAGCGGAGGCCAGGGGGTCCTGAGCTGCAGAATGTCCTTTCAGGGTGGCTAGGTCAGCCCTCCTTGGTAGAGCAATGCCAGCAGGCGAGTCGGGTGGAAGATGGAATGCTGAGGAGGCTGTTGATGACCTAGGAGGTGTCCCCTAGGTCTAGGGGGCTTTGCCTTCAGGCTGGGCTTGGGCTGGCTGGGAAGAATCCTTTCAGCATCCGGTTTGAGAAGGAATATTGCCTAAGAGCAGCAGGGAGCAAGGAGGACAGAGTGAGTATATCATCACACCCAGGGATTCACAAGAGGAGAGACTGCCACAAGTAGCAATCCTTCAAAAGGACAGCCCTGTGCTTGCCCCTTTATCCCTTGTCCAAGGAGGTCTTTAAAGAAATCAGGAGGGCTGGTAGTACCCACAGGCAGTGGAGCTCGGAGCAGTTCTACAGAGGAGAGGTGATACTCCTGCAGTTTTGCAACATTTTTTGCTTTTTTCAAAAAGGGACTAAGGGTCCTTTCACATGGTTCGCTTCCGTAGGCGAATCCGTGCTGCTCAGCGGGGGATCGATACACTGATCCTCCGCTGAGCAGGCAGGTGACAGCTCCCTCTCCGCTCTGTGTGCGGAGAGGGAGGTGTCAGAGCCCCATACATCTCTATGGGGGAATGGGATGAGAGCGGACCGCCTGTCCACTCTTATCCGATCCCATATGATCCGATCCCATGCGATCCGATTCCCTGGATGGATGGAAAATAGGGTTTCCATCTGTCCGGATTTCACAGACAGGATCGGATGCGGATGGCAGCGGGTGTCAGCGGAGATGTCTCCCCTGACATCCGCTGCTCCATAGGGATGCATGGAGGATCCGATCAGATCCGCCTAAAAAACTGACAGGTGGATCTGATCGGACCGCCCGTGTGAAAGGGGCCTAAGAACTCCTAGTCAGCAAGGAACTTTTGCCACTGATTCTTAAAGCGTGATTGTGTCCAGGAAGGAGAACCGTCCAGGGTCTTTTCTCAGTACATAGGATGGAAGTTGTCACCATTTGTTTTTTCAGTCAAGTTGGGCATCACATAACCCCTTTACCCCATCAAAGTTGTTATCCCTAATAAAAACAACGAAAACAAGCCCAGGGATTGATTTCTTGTGTTCGGATGCAAGTGGAAAATGCATGTTAGCTGGCTGTGCAGGAAAAGGGGAGCCAGTTACCAGCAGCCCTTGTGGGGGTAGTGTAGAAGTTGCTTGGAACCTTACATACATTGACCAATTCTATGCTTTCTCTGTTTATCTAAGGCAGGGCTCTTCAAACTATGGCCCCCTCCAGTTGTTCATGAACTACAATTCCCATCATGCCTAGTCAGGTCTGTGCATGTCAAGTTTTACAATGCTTCATGGGATGTGTAGTTCCGCAACAGCTGGAGGACCGTAGTTTGAAGATCTCTGATCTAAGGGATTGTTCTTCAGAATATTTAGCAATATTTGTTGTACTTCCATCCCACCTGCCTCATTTTGCCACAGGTAAAAACGTTATGGTGGTATTCTTGTTCTCACAAATGTGGATAGACAATTTTAATGCTACAGGATGGGCAGATCTTTAAGATTTTATGCAGATATTATTGCACTATGGCCATGCACCCTGCTCCCTGATGGATTTTCAACACCCTAGTGCAGGCTCCTTACTTTCTCTTACATATATCTCTTGCATATATAAAGTTTGATTTACAAACAAATCTCAGTATCTAGAAGTTTCTCACAGCCCCCAAAATAGAAAGAGGAAGTAATGCATCAAAAGTATGAGGAAGTACACTCCCACCATGTTAGAGGTGGTTGCAGTAGATGACATAGACCTTTGATCACAGTAAACTGAGAGATATTTCTGATTTGTCAAGGCTTCGTTGTCTTCTGGACGGCCTAAATAGCTCATTGATTGCTTGCAATTGTTGGTGGCAGACCCAGACTGGGACAAAAAATAGGCTCGGGCATTTTAGACTGAGCAGGCAATTTTACCAGGAATTGGGGATGGGAGGTGTTCGTGGTGGCGGTTGGCAGGGCTTTTTTTCTCAGAGAATAAGTTCCTGGAACTCCCCCTTTTCAAGTCACCCCTTGTCTCCGCCCCTACCCACCTCTGAGCACTGTTTCTTGGTTCCACCCATTACCCCCCTGCGAAGACCACCCCTTTTAGATAATACAGTAACATTTGTGGTACTAACTAATTTTTTATTGAGCTTGTTAATGATAACAAGAAAAGCAGTAGAATAGATCCCCTGCAGCCAGCAACAATGGACTACTCACAACAAAACACCCCCCTCCCTAGCAGCAACAACAGATCTCCGAAGACCACCCAATTTGTAAAATTGCATGTCAAATCATGTCGATGTGAATGGGGGCCTAGTATCTCAAGAAAATTATGTCAGTACATCAGTTGCGATCAATTTTCAATGATCGGCACCATAGTTTGTAGACTCTATAACTTTCACACGGACCAAATAATATACACTGATTTGGGTTATTTTTTACCAAAGATATGTAATGTTTTCAGTCTTTTTTCATTTTAGCGCAAAAAATAAAAAAAATCCAGTGACCATTAAATACCACCAAAAGAAAGTTCTATTTGTGTGTGAAAAAAGGACAGAAATTTCATATGGGTACAGTGTTGCATGACTTAGTTATTACTTACTTATTGACATGACATGAGTTATTGTCATTCAAAATGTGAGAGTACTGAAAGCTGAAAATTGGTCTGGGCAGGAAGGGGGGGGGGTAAGTTCCCAGTAGGCCAGTGGTTAAACAGCAAGTCCATCCAAAATTCTGTATTTTATTTGGATATAGCAGTCTCTCTCCTTCCTTTCGATAATGCTTCCGACCCTCACATTTGTATTATTTCACCATCTTGAGGAAACTTTGACACACTGAAGTGAAGTTGCTTTGAAAGCACAGAATGGTCCAAAAGCCACCACTTATGGAGAATGTTGAGGTCCATTAGGTACCCCCTTTTAATGGCTGTAGATTGATGGACCTAGAAACCTAAGGTAGGGTTTATTATAGAGCTGGTACATAAATCAGAATGTCCATTTCTGAAACAGAAATATCCGTTTTGGTGGACTTAACGTTTAATATATTTCTAATGTGTTCCTATACTTAATGAAAATAGTGAAAGAAAACCATGACACTAGTTGCGCACAGCACCAATAAATAAAATAAAAACAATCCTCAATACATCAAATAATGGTGCATCAATAAATTGTGCCCAGAAAATAAGTCCACAATATGAATGTTGGATATGGAATCCAAAAAACGAAATATACTGTGAATAAATGTGAGTCCAAAAAATGAATCTTGTGAGATTCCAGTGCTAATAATGAAGTGACACCCAAATTAGTGTCACTTCATTATTAGTAGTGTTGAGCGAACACGGACTGTATTATTCGTGTTCGTACCGAATAATTGGATTTTTGTTACCCGAACACGAACACGGACACTTTACTGTATATTCGGGTAAAAATCCGTGTTCGGTCGTTTTATTTCCGGGTTTTGCATGCTTTGGCGCTCTTTTCATGGTGGGCTTTCAACAGCCAATCAACAATCGTTTAACTGGTGTGCCTTAAGCCATCCCAGCCATGCCTGCAAATGTCTCAGTAGCTGTGATTGGCCGTCTGAAGCATGTGACCAAGTCTTTATAAGTTCGAGGCAGCCGCAGCGGCGTCATTATGCTGCTTAGATCAGGGACAGAGCACACATCAACGTGCTGGCTGCTGATTAGGGAAAGATAGGCAGGAAAAAAACATTTGTGTCCGGATAGAATTGAGGGACAGGTCGGAGTGTTTAGGCAGGGCGAGTTGTAGGCATTTTAGGGATAGAGTCTGCTGAATTATAGGGTCAGTGTGTTCTACAAACTACAATCGATATTGCTGTGTGGGGTTGGGTCTGCACTTAGTTCTCCTGATCTACGATCTCTTCTCAATCCTGTTAGGGACAGAGTCTGCTGAATTTTAGGGAAACTGTGTTCTACAAACTACAATCAATATTGCTGTGTGGTGTGGGATAGGAGATAGGCAGGTGTCAGTGATCCACATCCATTTTTCTGTGTGTGGGCTGCAGTGAACACAATCTTTTTGGGGTGCAGTGAACACAATCCTTTTGGAGTGCAGTGAACAAAATCTTTGTGGGGTGCAGTGAACAAAACCTTTGTGGGGGTACAGTGAACACAATCTTTGTGGGGTGCAGTGAAGACAATCCTTGTGGGGTGCAGTGAAGACAATTCTTGTGGGGTGCAGTGAACAAAATCTTTGGGGGGTACAGTGAACACAATCTTTGTGGGGTGCAGAGAAGACAATCCTTGTGGGGTGTAGTGAACAAAATCTTTGGGGGGGTACAGTGAACACAATCTTTGTGGGGTGCAGTGAACAAAACCTTTGTGGGGTGCAGTGAACACAATCTTTGTGGGGTGCAGTGAAGACAATCCTTGTGGGGTGCAGTGAAGACAATCCTTGTGGGGTGCAGTGAACAAAATCTTTGGGGGGTACAGTGAACACAATCTTTGTGGGGTGCAGTGAACAAAACCTTTGTGGGGTACAGTGAACACAATCTTTGTGGGGTGCAGTGAACAAAACCTTTGTGGGGTACAGTGAACACAATCTTTGTGGGGTGCAGTGAAGACAATCCTTTTGGAGTGCAGTGAACACAATCTTTGTGGGGTACAGTGAACACAATCTTTGTGGGGTGCAGTGAAGACAATCCTTGTGGGGTGCAGTGAAGACAATCCTTGTGGGGTGCAGTGAACAAAATCTTTGGGGGGTACAGTGAACACAATCTTTGTGGGGTGCAGTGAACAAAACCTTTGTGGGGTACAGTGAACACAATCTTTGTGGGGTGCAGTGAAGACAATCCTTTTGGAGTGCAGTGAACACAATCTTTGTGGGGTACAGTGAACACAATCTTTGTGGGGTGCAGTGAACAAAACCTTTGTGGGGTGCAGTGAACAAAACCTTTGTGGGGTACAGTGAACACAATCTTTGTGGGGTGCAGTGAACACAATCTTTGTGGGGTGCAGTGAACACAACCTTTGTGGGGTACAGTGAACACAATCTTTGTGGGGTGCAGTGAACAAAACCTTTGCGGGGTACAGTGAACACAATCTTTGTGGGGTACAGTGAACACAATCTTTGTGGGGTGCAGTGAACAAAACCTTTGTGGGGTACAGTGAACACAATCTTTGTGGGGTGCAGTGAACAAAACCTTTGTGGGGTACAGTGAACACAATCTTTGTGGGGTGCAGAGAAGACAATCCTTTTGGGGTGCAGTGAACACAATCTTTGTGGGGTACAGTGAACACAATCTTTGTGGGGTGCAGTGAACACAATCTTTGTGGGGTGCAGTGAACAAAACCTTTGTGGGGTGCAGTGAACACAATCTTTGTGGGGTGCAGTGAAGACAATCCTTGTGGGGTGCAGTGAAGACAATCCTTGTGGGGTGCAGTGAAGACAAACAATCCTTGTGGGGTGCAGTGAACAAAATCTTTGGGGGGTACAGTGAACACAATCTTTGTGGGGTGCAGTGAACAAAACCTTTGTGGGGTACAGTGAACACAATCTTTGTGGGGTGCAGTGAACAAAACCTTTGTGGGGTACAGTGAACACAATCTTTGTGGGATGCAGTGAAGACAATCCTTTTGGAGTGCAGTGAACACAATCTTTGTGGGGTGCAGTGAACAAAACCTTTGTGGGGTACAGTGAACACAATCTTTGTGGGGTGCAGTGAACAAAACCTTTGTGGGGTACAGTGAACACAATCTTTGTGGGGTGCAGAGAAGACAATCCTTTTGGGGTGCAGTGAACACAATCTTTGTGGGGTACAGTGAACACAATCTTTGTGGGGTGCAGTGAACAAAACCTTTGTGGGGTACAGTGAACACAATCTTTGTGGGGTGCAGTGAACAAAACCTTTGTGGGGTACAGTGAACACAATCTTTGTGGGGTACAGTGAACACAATCTTTGTGGGGTACAGTGAACACAATCTCATACTTCTGAAGCTTTGAGGGTGCTGCCTGTTCTATACTCCTCCTCCTCCTCCTCCTCATCCATCCTTTTAGGTGTACAAACAATAGTAATTGGGGCCTAGTGTGCTTCTGTACGTGTGAAAAACATACACTTTTTTTGATCATATTTCCTATTCTGTTATTCAATAAAAACCTTTGGGGCTCAATTAAATTGCGGAATAGTCTGTGTCGGTACGTGTGAGATCCACCTTTCCAAGTTTTTGGGGTTCATCTCATACTTCTGAAGCTTTGAGGGTGCTGCCTGTTCTATACTCCTCCTCCTCCTCCTCCTCATCCATCCTTTTAGGTGTACAAACAATAGTAATTGGGGCCTAGTGTGCTTCTGTACGTGTGAAAAACATACACTTTTTTTTGATCATATTTCCTATTCCACTATTCAATAAAAACCTTTGGGGCTCAATTAAATTGCGGAATAGTCTGTGTCGGTACGTGTGAGATCCACCTTTCCAAGTTTTTGGGGTTCATCTCATACTTCTGAAGCTTTGAGGGTGCTGCCTGTTCTATACTCCTCCTCCTCCTCTTCCTCATCCATCCTTTTAGGTGTACAAACAATAGTAATTGGGGCCTAGTGTGCTTCTGTACGTGTGAAAAACATACACTTTTTTTTGATCATATTTCCTATTCCGCTATTCAATAAAAACCTTTGTGGCTCAATTAAATTGCGGAATAGTCTATGTCGGTACGTGTGAGATCCACCTTTCCAAGTTTTTGGGGTTCATCTCATACTTCTGAAGATTTGAGGGTGCTGCCTGTTCCATACTCCTCTTCCTCATCCTCCCTTTAGGGTAGGAAAAAATTTAATCGGGCCTAGTCTGTGTTTGTACGTGTGAGATACACAGTTTTTAATCCTATCCTGCTATTCAATACACACCCTTTTGGTGTAAAAAACATTAAATTGCGGCATAGTTTGCATATTTGACTGTGAGATACACCCGTGCGATACTGTTGTTCTTTTGTTCCGCTATTCAATAAAGACCTTTCTAGGGCAAGATCTTAAATTTCAGAAATATGAGGAGAGCGTCAAATAGGGGCCGTGGCCTGGGTCGTGGTGGTGCTGCTGCTAGAGCTCCTGTTGCAAGGAGAGGACGTGGTCGATCTGTGCCAGCTACACGCACAAGTGAAACACCTTCCTCAAGTGTGAGTAGGCGACAGAACCTGTATCAGTATTTGGTAGGGCATCATACGCCTCTAGAAGTGATGAGGCCAGAACACAGAGAGGCGATAGTAGATTGGTTTGCTGCTGACAGTGCCTCCAGTTCCTTCACATTGTCTCCCACCCAGTCTACTGCAGAAAGGTCAGAGTTGGCACCTGCAGCCAATGTCCAACCGTCTTTCACCTCACCCCCTTGCAAATCAGGCAAGCAGTCTGAGCCCCAAGCCATAGAGCAGTCTCTTATTCTTTTTGAGGACTCTGTCAGCAGGGTTTCCCAGGGCCATCCACCTAGCCCTGCCCCAGAAGTGGAAGAGATTGAGTGCAGCGATGCCCAACCACTTATTTCTCAAGATGAGTACATGGAAGGACCATCACAGCACGTCTCCGATGATGACGAAACGCAGGTGCCAACTGCTGCGGCGTTCAGCATTGTGGAGACCGACAGGGAGGGCAGGGGTGAAGACTGGGTGGAAGATGATGTGGAGGACGATGAGGTCCTCGACCCCACATGGAATGAAGGTCATGCAGGTGACCTGAGTAGTTTGGAGGAAGAGGCGGTGGTCGCACAGAGCCACCAGCACAGCAGAAGAGGGAGCAGGGTGCAGAAGCAGAGCGGCCGTGCCCTAGACACTACGCCTGCTACTGCCCAACGCAGCAAGGGAACGAGCGCACCAAAGTCAGCTCAAAAGAGTTCTCTAGCGTGGAAGTTCTTTAGAAAATGTGCTGATGACAGGACACGAGTGGTTTGCACCCTGTGCAATCAGAGCCTGAAGCGAGGCATAAACCTTCTCAACCTGAGCACAACCTGCATGATCAGGCATCTAAGTGCAAAGCACGAGCTGCAGTGGAGTACACACCTTCAAAACCAAGAAACGTCTCTGGCTCATCCTGCTTCCTCTTCTGCTGCAGTCTCGGCCGCTCCAGCCACCTCTGTAGTCATACCGGCACCTGCCACCCCGCAAACAGACGATCTGTCAGCAACACCACCACCTGGGTCACCAACAACCATCTCCACAATGTCCCGTGGAAGCGTTCAGCTTTCCATCTCCCAAACACTTAAGAGGAAGAGGAAGTACCCCCCTACCCACCCGCGATCCCTGGCCCTGAATGCCAGCATTTCACAATTATTGGCCTTTGAAATGCTGTCATTCCGTCTGGTGGAGACGCCCAGTTTTAAAAAGCTTATGTCGGTGGCTGTCCCACAGTACGTCGTGCCCAGCTGCCACTACTTTTCCAGGCAAGCCATCCCTTCCCTGCACAACCAAGTGGGGGAAAAAATCAGGTGTGCACTGCGCAACGCCATCTGTGCCAAGGTCCACCTAACTACCGATACGTGGACCAGTAAGCACGGTCAGGGGCGTTATATCTCCCTAACGGCACACTGGGTAAATGCAGTGGCGGATGGGCCTGAGGCGGATAGAAATTTGGCACATGTCCTTCCACCACCGAGGATTGCAGGGCGCTTCAGTTTGCCTCCTGTTCCTAACTCATCCTACTCCGCTACCTCATCCTCTACCGCCTCCTCATCCGGACAGCGTAATACCTTCACCACCAACTTCAGCACGGCCAGGGCTAAACGACAGCAGGCAGTTTTACAACTTGCCTGTTTGGGGGACAAACCACACACCGCGCAGGAGTTGTGGAGGAGCATGGAACAGCAGACAAATGAGTGGTTGCTGCCAGCGAGCCTCAAGCCCGGCCTGGTGGTGTGCGATAACGGGCGAAATCTCATAGCAGCTCTGGGCCTAGCCGGTTTGACGCACATCCCTTGCCTGGCGCATGTGCTGAATTTGGTGGTGCAGAGGTTCCTTAAAAACTACCCCGATATGTCAGAGCTGCTGCAGAAAGTGCGGGCCGTCTGTGCGCACTTTCGGCGTTCTCACCCTGCTGCTGCTCGCCTGGCAGGGCTGCAGCGTAACTTCGGCCTTCCCGCTCACCGCCTCATATGTGACGTGCCCACAAGGTGGAACTCCACCTTGCACATGCTGCAAAGACTGTGCGAGCAGCAGCAGGCCATAGTGGAGTTTCAGCTGCAGCACGCACGCGTGAGTCGCTCTGCGGAACAGCACCACTTCACCACCAATAACTGGGCCTCCATGCGAGACCTGTGTGCCTTGTTGCGCTGTTTTGAGTACTCCACCAACATGGCCAGTGGCAATGACGCCGTTCTCAGCTTAACTATCCCACTTCTATGCCTCCTTGAAAAAACAATTCGGGCGATGATGGAAGAGGATGTGGCACAGGATGAGGAGGAGGAGGAGGAGGATGAAGAGGTAACATTTCAAAGGCTTTCAGGGCAGTCATTCGCAAGGGGCTCCGAGGGTGGGTTCCTGCACACACAAACGCCAGGGACACAATTGTCCAGCAGGGGCACATTTCTGGAGGATGAGGAGGATGAGGAGGAGGAGGAGCTGGAGGAGGAGATGGAACCATGTTCACAGCAGGGTGGCACCCAGGCCAGCTCATGGCCATCACTGGTGCGTGGCTGGGAGGATACAGAGGACACGGACGATACACCTCCCACAGAGGACAGCCTTTCGTCGCCTCTGGGCAGCCTGGCACACATGAGCGATTACATGCTGCAGTGTCTCCACAACGACCGCCGAGTTGCCCACATTCTAACTTGTGCTGATTACTGGGTGGCCACGCTGCTGGATCCCCATTACAAGGACAACGTACCGTCCTTAATTCACTCACTGGAGCGCGATCGCAAGATGCGCGAGTACAAGCGCACGCTGGTAGACGCGATGCTGCTGGCATTCCCATCTGACAGCGGGGCCACAGTGGAAGCACAAGGCAGAGGAGGAGGAGGAGGAGGTCGCCAACTCAACCAGGGCACCGCCAGCACCTCAGAAGGCAGGGTTAGCATGGCCGAAATGTGGAAAAGCTTTGTCAGCACGCCACAACAAACAGCAGCACCAGCAGCTCAGATGGAACGTCTTAGCAGGAGGCAGCATTTTACTAACATGGTGGAGCAGTATGTGTGCACACGCCTACATGTAGTGAATGAGGGGTCTGCCCCCTTCAACTTCTGGGTCTCCAAATTGGGCACATGGCCTGAGCTTGCCCTTTACGCCTTGGAGGTGCTGGCGTGCCCTGCAGCCAGTGTATTATCTGAACGGGTATTTAGCACGGCTGGGGGTGTTATAACAGACAAGCGCAGCCGCCTGTCCAGAGACAATGTGGACAAGCTCACGTTCATTAAAATGAACCAGGCATGGATCCCACAGGGCTTTTCCGTACCTTGTGCAGAATAGCAATGGATACCGACCTTACCCAGCCATTGTTCCATTTTTGCTCTTTCTCACTCTTTTGGGGTGTACCCTCATTTAAAATTTGTGAAAAGAAGCAGTGTTGGCTACCTCGTCCTCCTCCTCAGGGCCAGATTAACGTAGGGGCTATTGGAGCTGCAGCTCCATGCAGGCCCCTACCTTTTATATAGGCCCCGGGTTGGCCATATTCACTGTGACCGCTCTTCTGTCACTTGTAAACACAGAAGACTGGCTTCTATGCTCGCTTCCCCAGGCAGCACCCTCAGAACCTCCCCACACAGCGCGAAGGCCGGACAAGGAGGGACAGTTGCCGATGCATGGATGTGTTTATGGGCTTCAGAGACAGCATCCCATGTTGAATTAGGCATGCATGGCTGCACCCTTCCTCCTCTGGGTGCATGCCAAGGCACGGCCCTTCAAAATCCTCAGCACCAAGACCATGATGCTCTTAATCCGGCCCTGGTCCTCCTCCACCGCCGCTTCCACCTACACCGCCCATAGGTGTGCGCAGCCTATTGCATTAGGGTGTGCACCCCAAAGTTGAAATACACATGCATGTGTTTGCCTACATGTACATGGCCCCGATACATTACTCTCCCTGCTGGCAAAGAGAAATAGAGCAGAGCAGGTGCGAGGGAGATCTTTTCCATCTCCTCACTGGCAAACAGAGCGATAATGCTTTGTGCCCTAGGTGATTAGGGTGTGCCCAGGTACACCAGGCACACCCTGTGCGCACGCCTATGACACCGCCACATCCACCACCACCTCAACCTCCCTCCTACTCCATATGGGCCTCGTCCTTCAGAGATGAAGAACATTGTTTTATTTTTCTGTTTTTTTTTTGTTGTTTTAAGTTATTTCCCTATCCACATTTGTTTGCAGAGCACTTGCCATGCTCTTAACTACGTTTTGCTGCCATTTGCAGCACTCTAGCCCTTTCCATTGGTGTTTTAGAGCCATTTTAGTGCCTTAAAGTTCGGGCCCCCATTGACTTCAATGGGGTTCGGTGTCCGGGAAAAGTTCGGTAAAAGTCCGGGACACGGACCCGGACTTTTTTTTAAAGTTTGGCCGAACCCGTCGAACACGGACATCTAGGTGTCCGCTCAACCCTAATTATTAGCACTGGAATCGCACAAGATCATTTGGTTTATCACGTTTATAGAAGTTATTTTTTGGACTTCATTTTTTGGACTCACATTTATTCACAATATATTTAGTTTTTTGGATTCCATATCCAACATTCATATTGTGGACTTATTTTCTGGGCACAATTTATTGATGCACCATTATTTGATGTATTGAGGATTGCTTTTATTTTATTTATTGGTGTTGTGCGCAACTAGTGTCATGGTTTTCTTTCACTATTTTCATTATTGATTTATTTAAGTTGCGGCACATATATATACATATATACAGACTCACATCTATATATATATATTTCAGCACACATTTGGAATTCGAATTTCAAAAGGGTGTGTATACATATTTAGCACAAGAATTTTTGCATTTTTGTTCCTATACTTACCCCTAAAACTTTTGGTTCTCCTTTGAGCAGCACTTTGCGGAACTCAGACATGTCTAGTTGTTCGGCTGGCTGGGTTGGTGATGGGGCATTGCGTTCTAAAGTATATGGGTTGTTTGTAGCAGGACCTGTTTAATGTAGAACAGACAGTACAAGAAATTAAACACATTTGTGAAGTTACCATGTGCCTGAATCAAGATTTTAAAAGGAACCATCTGCCATGCCCATAGTGACAAATTCTACCGACAGCTGCAATTTGATTGGAAGAATCTAGCTGGTTGCTATGGGCAACACAGATGGTTCTTTGGCAGTGAGGCTCTATGTGATATCAAATAAGTGACCTGCAGGGTAAGGATTCCATAGTTGCTGTGAGTAACCCCCTCCTTGGCCTTCGTTGCCCCATTGTTTCATCCTTGACTGTACCTGTCAGAAACAAAAATCATTGTATTATGTACTGCACAGATTATGTCTTCCTGTTTTTTTTTTTTTAAAACAAATAGGTGTCATTTTATATTTTAAATAATAATGAAAGGTGTTCTGGTAGATCATAGACTTAGGCCCCGTTCACACTGGGGCGACGCTACTTTGCCGGGCGACCTCATAGGTCGCGGTGCGCAGCTCGCACCGCGACCTCGGAGCGGCCGGCACGGACTTCATAACATTGAAGTCTATGCAGGTCGCTCCGGGTCACCCCAAAGAAGCTCCGGACCCTTTTTCTAAGTCGGAGCGACTTGTGTCGCTCCTATTAGAACGGGTCCGCAGCTTCTCTATGGAAGGCGACCTACGGCGACCTGTCAGGCGACCAGGCTGCCTGACAGGTCGCCCCAGTGTGAACGGGGGCTTAAAGTAGAACTATGAGCAAAACTTTTTTTTTATTTTTATTTTGGATGAAGCAAGTGAGGGTTATAGCCCCTGTCAGATTTTTTTTTCTTGCCATCCCTATCCTATTACAGAAATTTCCTTTTACATCCTGTCCCAAAGCCAAACAGGAAGTGAGAGGAAATTCCTGCAAATTAAGTGTCCTCCAAAAATTGGGATTTTTATATACTTTCACTTTCAATAATAATGATGAACAGAACAAATAGAAAGTGTGAATCTCCTTATTGGGGGCACAGACAGCAATAAAAACTGACAGGGGTTCTAATCCCTCTCTATTCCAAAACTAAAGAAAAAAAAAGTTTTGCCTTTAGTTATACTTTATTAATGCATGCAATGCCAAGCTGCAGTTTCTAAAGCTAGCAAACTCCTTTCTTACAATAAAAGAGGTATGGACTCCAAAGAGAGAGAGAGAGACATCATGTTGCCCCTGTACAAATCATTAGTAAGACCTCATCTGGAATATGCAGTTCAGTTTTGGGCACCAGTTCTTAAAAAGGATATCAGGGAACTGGAGAAAGTGCAGAGAAGGGCAACCAAACTGATAAGAGGCATGGAGGAGCTCAGCTATGAGAAAAGATTAAAGGAGAGATTAGAGGCTGCAACAGTATGAACTCAGCCTAAAGACTTTGTTCCGTTTTTGCAAAAGTGATTGAAACATTGGTTCAAGCACCACCTTATACTGCCTTCTGAAAAATAATTTCAACCAAACTGATAAGAGGCATGGAGGAGTTCAGCTATGAGGAAAGATTAGAGGAACTGAATTTATTCTCTCTTGAAAAGAGGAGATTGAGGGGGGATATGATCACCATGTATAAGTACATAAGGGGTCCATATAGTGAACTTGGCACTGAGGTATTCACTTTCTGGACATTACAAAAGCAGGCAATCTTTACGTTAGGAAAAAAGGAGTTTCTTCACAGTAAGAGCTGTGAAGAAAATGTGCAAGACTCCCTCAAGAACTGGTTCTGGTT
The DNA here is from genome assembly GCF_965119305.1 of Pelophylax lessonae. NCBI lineage: Eukaryota > Metazoa > Chordata > Amphibia > Anura > Ranidae > Pelophylax > Pelophylax lessonae. The sequence goes on from NC_138776.1 coordinate 237,917,956, forward strand.
AGCTCAGTAGATTGTTTAAAAAAAAAATATGCTGGATGCCATCATACATGCACAAAATATAACTGGATATTAATATAGAGGTCATAACACCAGGGGTAGTTGGTTGGCACTTGCGGGATCACGAAGGAAGTTTTTTCCCCCACTGGAACAATGTGGGTCTTTTTTTGCCTTCCTCTGGATCTACTGTGGGTATAGGGGTGTGAATATGGAGGCTTTCTGTTTGTGTGTGTTTTTTTTTATTGAACTTTATTAGATGTACCAGTGTATTTTTTTAACCTGAAATACCTGAAAGTGCTCCTTGGACCCCTCCATGTGGCTAGGCTGTGAACAAGTCTCACTCATCGCCATACTTGGGTGGAGTAGTAGAATGTATTTTGAGGTGTTTATGTATGCCTATGCTGTGTTAGAAATAAATACTTTTTTTTAACTTTTATTTTCTTTCCACATTTTCCAAAAACCTGTGGCAAAAAAATGACAATTTCAAAAGACTCATTCTGCCTCTTGCTAAATACCTTGAACTATCTACTTTCCAAAAAGGGGTAATTTAGGGGAGTATTTGTACTGTCTAGTATTTATATAAGAAATTAGTTATTTTTCTCAATTTTGTCTTTTGTCCTTTATAAAGGTCTATATCCTTTTTTTTTGTTATTTTTTTTTTATTATTTAACCCAGTGGTGATTAAATACCACCAAATCTGTCTCCAAAAATGATGAAAATGTAAAAAGATGGAAACAGCGTTGCATCGACTAATTGTAATTGCACGAGTACCGTATATACTCAAGTATAAGCCGAGTTTTTCAGCACATTTTTTTGTGCTGAAAACGCCCCCCTCGGCTTATACTCGAGTCAACAAAAAAAAAAAAAAAATGTCCCCGGCCGGCTCTAGATTTAAAAATGTCACGGCGCATGCGCCGCCGCTCGAGACAGGCCGTACACGTTTGGCTATTCCCAGGAATAGCCGAACGTATACAAGCTTTCCCGAGCAGCGGCGCATGAGCAATGACATGTCGGCACCGGGCGCCGCCCATTTTTTGAATTTAAAGTGCCTCTGGAACACAGCCGCACTACCTGCCATTATGCGGGGCTGCGAGCATACTACAAGGGATGCAGTGCTGCGGGCATGGTACACCAGAGACGGAGCTGTCATCCGCCTGAGCAAAACGGAGTTCGCCTGGGTGCACCGCCCGTGTGAAAGGGGCCTTAAACTTTCACACAGACTAATGCCTCGTACACACGATCAGATAATCGGACAACTTATCGTTCGCATTTTGTTGCGTGATACTAATATCGAATTCAACAATGCGTACTAAATGTATGATTTTTTTTCCCCCTTACGATTCTGGAAAAGCTCCCTGGTTGCGTAGCTACGTATGGGATAGTGCAAAACAAAAACAATGGCAGACAGGTTTTTTCCGGGTTATTTTCGTGTTTCTGATCATGCGTTGTCCTTGTCAACCAATTTTTAGCGAACGCACACTGTACTGATTAAACGATTGTCGTTCACTAGGCTATCGTACAACAAAAGTTTTCGTGTTTATCCCGTCGGATTTTGTAAGACAAATTATTGTGATCGGCTGTCGAAAGCTGTGTACTAATGATCAGATTATCGTGCGATCAATTCCAAAGCAATTTTTTTTGTACGATTATCCGATCCTGTGTACGAGGCATAAGGCCCATTTCGTACAGGTGGACCGTTCATTTCAGTTCAGTCATGTCAAAATTGATGAAGTATTCATCAGTTTTTCATCAGTGGTCATCAGTTTTGCATCAGTTTTTTTTTTATATATCCACTACCAATACAAAAACGGATGAAAAACTGACCATTTGTCAGTTTACATCTGTTTTTCGACCGATCCATTTTTTAACGGAAGAAAAATAGAGCTTTGATCAGTTAACCACTTCCCGACCACCCGCTGACTTTTGATGGCTTTTTTTGTGGCTTTCCTGCGCAAACCAACGTAGACCTACGTCAGTCACGCAAATGAAGCTAGGGGGCGAGCGCGCGCTGCCGGCGAAGTCAATGCACGGGTCAGGCGGCTCCGATTGCTGCCTGACACCAGTGATCGCTCCCCGCTGAGAGAGAAGGACGGGCAGCTGTTCTAAACACAGCTGACCATTCTTCTCTCTGAAATGATCATAGAGCTCCTGTGATCCTTCTATATAGGATCACATGTCTCTATGGTCATTTCAAAAGCCACGCCCCCCCACAGTTAGAATCACTCCCCTAGGCTCACATTTAACCCCTTGATCACCCACAGGGTTAACCCCTTCCCTGCCAATGGCATTATTACAGTAACAGTGCATATTTTTTAGCACTGATTACTGTAGTAATGTCACTGGTACCCCCAAAAATGTCATAAATGTCAGTTAGGGGTCCGATCTGTCCGCTGCAATGTCACAGTCCCGCAAAAAATTGCAAATCGCCGCCATTACTAGTAAAAAAAAAAAGAAACACAGTAAAAATGACATAAATCTTTCCCGTAGTTAGTAGACGCCATAAATTTTGCACAAATTGCGATTTTTTTTTTTACCAAAAATATGTAGCAAAAAACAAATTGGTCTAAAATGTTAAAAAAAAAAAAAAAAATTAGAATGCTATATAGCAGAATGTGAAAAATATATATATTTTTTTCAAAATTGTCGCCCTTTTTTTGTTTATAGCGCAAAAAATAAAAATCGCACAGGTGATCAAATACCACCAAAAGAAAGCTCTATTTGCGGGAAAATAAGGACATTAATTTTTTTTTGGGTACAGCGTCGCACGACCGGGTAATTGTCCGTTAAAATAACGCAGTGCCGAATCACAAAATAGAGCCTGGTCAGGAAGGGGGCAATTCCTTCCGGTCTTAAAGTGGTTAAAAAAAAAAAAAGGATGATGACGGATGCGGATGTAAACTGATGTAAATGGATGATCGTCCGTTTACATCTGTTTTTCCATAGCGATGCATTGATGTCTGTTTTTCATCTGTCAACAGATGGATGAAAAATGAACAAACGGACAGCATGTTTGAAAGGGGCCTAAATAATATGATTTGGGTTATTTTTACTGAAGAAATGTAGCAGTATAAATTTTTTGGTCAAAGTTTATGAAGGAAAATTACTTATTTGCAAAACTTGGAAAAAAAACTGGAAGTTAAGAAAAACGCGAAAAAAAAGAAAAAAAAGAAAAACGTGCTTTTTTCACATTTTTTTTCATTTATTGCCCAAAAAAATAAAAAAACCAGAGGTGATTAAATACCAAAACAAGCTCTATCTAAAATGGGCACAGTGTTGCACGACTGAGTAATTATCATTCAAAGCTCGACAGCACTGAAAGCTGATAATTGTCCTTCGCAAGAAAGTGCCCAGTATTAGGGTGGATAAGAAAAATAAGCCACAAATAACAGAAACAGAATGGAGAATACTTTGTTATCAATAGATGGGAATCTGAGATAATTTGTGCTGCAAACAGTAAAGGTTATTTCTCTATCGCTCATTGACAGACGTAGTCTTCTTGATTCTCAAGAGCTGGGTTATGTTGTCTCCGCAGGAGTAGGACTAGGCAGAATGACAAAAACGTTCTGGCTCCACCCTAGGGGGCAGTCCCTGAGGGTATATCCTCCCTCTCTCTGCTACAGGGAATCAGTTTTTTTCTGTCTAGTCAGGAGTAAGGACCTAAGTTCCTTGCTGGGATCTTTTGGTCCTGGCAAGACTTTTTTTCTTTAAGAAAAAGACATTTTTTTAGGTAGTTTTCTCCAGTGTTTTTTTCCTGTGAGATCTTCAAGCAAAGATGCCGGACTGGGCGACACTTGTGGTCACCCCAGCCGGCCTACGAGCGCGTGCAGACCAGGCATTGCGCTTGGTCGGCCGCGACATATTCAAGTAAGTATGCGGGGCCGGGCGACGGGCTGGATGTGAGATCCAGTGGTCACCCCGGTCTCTGCCTAAAAAGCGCGTGCAGACCAGTGCGCTGAGTCGGCCGCGACGGAGTCCCAGTTAAGGGACTGACTTTGCGAGTTAAGAGCTCGCTTGGACGCCAGGACCAGAGAGTCGAGGCGTCCACAAACCCCCACCTCGGTGGAGAGGGTATTATGAAGAGAGGGTGCCTGTCGGTTCGGTATGGTGAGTAAAACGTTCCCTTTTTTCCTCATTTATGAGGCAGTATATATTATGGGCCCCTCCATATATGGTCAGTATATATCTGACACTTACAAGTCCCCCTTGTAATACAGCATGTGTTTGTGGGAAGTGGACTTGGTTCAAGAGCTAGCACTCTACCCAGCAGACTGTAACATTACAGCAAACATAGGAGGTATAATCCTACCTTATGTGCAGTGTATCTCTGTAGATCCATATGTCACCTCTCAGCAGAGTGCAGGTGGATGTGCTGGGAAGACGATATCGGCGGTCCGCCGCCATTTTGCCGTAGACCGAATGCATGTATGTCCTCAGGTCACGCCGGCCGCCATGTTTTTGGAGTCTTATGTCTCTTCTATGGGGGCGGCCATGTTTTGTGAGCCCAGCTTCCTCGTGGAGGGCTGGGAACGCCGGAAGGCGTACACAGGGGGCGGAGCCACGCCTTCTGCCCGGGAAAAAGCAAACAGCTCCTTCCAGTCTGTGTAAGACAGACGCTGGCTGCAGTTTGTTGGAAACTGCTCTGCATCGGTTGGTGAGCCTTGGGGGTCCCTCTCTCTCTCTCTCTGGGATCGAGAAGCAGGTACTCTGAGGGGCGCTATTGCGCTAGGGGGAGACACACAAAAAAAAAAAAAAAAAAGAAAGAAGTTTTTTGTTTATTGCTGGCAAAAGTGTCCTGTATTAACATGGACCCTGCCACTCATGTATCTCCTCCGGATCCCCTCGAGGGGTCTGCGGGATCCTCCAGCACCCCATTGACAATTGAATCTTTGTCAGCCATTATGGAAACTTTTGTGTCCCGGGTGGAAGTGGCTTGTCAGGGACAGGGCGCAAGAAAGCGACCCCCGCCTAACCCCTTATTATCTGAAACCTCGGATTCAGACTCTGAGCCTATTTCTGCAGTTGCAGGTACTTCATCTGGTATTGGTGTCTCGGGTCCTGTCTCTTCAGACAGTGAGGAGGATGTTTCGGCATCAGCCATAGCCCGAGAGGAAGCGTTGGTAAACGCACTCATTGTATCTGTTCAAGAGACTTTAAGGTTACAGGGTATTCCATCAGAAATATCTGAAACTGAGATCCCTTTTGGGACCAAAAAGCGCAGCAAAGTGGCAAAGGTTTTTCCATTGCCCAAATGTTTTGGCAATCCAATCGATGAAGAATGGCGTCTGCCAAAACGCATTTTTAATATTTCCAAACGCATTGACAGGCGTTATCCGTTTGAGGAAACCCTTATTAAGAAATGGACAGAACCACCTGTGGTGGATTCACCAATTGCTAGATTGAATAAAGCCACGGTTATTCCTTTGGAAGACGCTCCGTCTTTTAAAGATCCAGTGGATCGCAAGATAGAAGCTATGTCTCGCACCATGTTTTCCTTGATTGGATCAGCTTTCAGGCCAATAATTGCTATTGGTCTGGTTTCGCAGGCTGTAACTGAATGGACCAAGTGGTTACGCCGGGACTTAGAAGAAGTCCCTCAGGCGGTATCAGATTTGTTGGAACAAATGATACAGGGGTTACAGTTTGTATGTGATGCGGCGTTAGACGCCACTCCATTAATGGCGCGAGCATCAGTCTCAGCAGTGGTTCTCAGGCGCACACTGTGGCTAAAAGGTTGGATAGCCGACCAAGGTTCCAAGAAAGCATTGGCTAATATCCCCTTTTCAGGAGAACGTCTATTTGGAGCCAACTTAGATGAGATCATTAAGGATCTCACCGGTGGAAAAAGCACCTTTTTACCGCAAAATTTTAAAGGTAGAGGAACTCGTCAAAGACGAGGGCCTTCTTTTTCTGCTCACAAGAGGTTTTTTCGTCCAGCAGGTGAAAAAACTAAGTCCTCCAAGCCTCCTGCAGGAGGCATCAGGGGTCGTTGGTCGGGCAAGCAAAAGCCCGCCCCCTCCAGACCTGAAGATAAATCATCCAAAGCCTGAAGGTGCGCCCCCACCCATAACTGGGGTGGGGGGACGTCTTCGCCGGTTCCCGGATCCATGGCTTTCCAGAATCCCGGACAAATGGGTTTGCGAAGTCATAAAGTCAGGGTACAAGATCGAGTTTCGATCTCTTCCACCGGCGCGATTCTTCCCTTCCAATATCCGACTATCTCCGGATCGTCTAGAAGATCTGCGGAGAGCAGTCACAGATCTACTACAACAAGGAGTGGTAGTCCACGTTCCTTGGACAGAACGGTTTCAAGGGTTTTATTCAAACCTGTTTACAATACCCAGGAAAGAGGGCAAAGTGCGTCCAATTCTGGACTTAAGAGCACTCAATTCTTTCGTCAACATAAGAAGATTCAGAATGGAGTCCATTCGCACGGTAGCAGCCTTCCTGCATCCAGGGGATGTCCTAGCGTCCATAGACATCAAGGACGCCTATCTTCACATTCCCATTTTCGCAGGACATCAGCGTTTTCTACGCTTTTCCGTAGAGGAGAACCACTATCAGTTTGTGGCGTTACCTTTCGGTCTCGCCACGGCTCCGCGGGTCTTCACAAAAGTGTTGGCCCCAATGTTGGCACTTCTGCGCCAAAGAGGTATATCGATTCTAGGTTACCTAGACGATCTTCTGCTTCATGCAGAGTCTCCTCAGACCTTGCTACAAAACATAGAAATTACTATGATTTCTTTACAGGAATTCGGGTGGCTGGTGAACCAGCAAAAGTCCTTTCTGGTTCCCACCCAGAGGCTCGAATATCTGGGTCTAATTCTAGACACAGTCAGGACAAGAGTGTTTCTTCCGGTAGGGAAACTTCGAAAGATTCAATCAGCAGTCCAGTTGTTACTGTCCAACAGCTGGTCTTCCCTTCGGACTTGCATGAGGGTTCTGGGGTTGATGGTGGCTTCATTCGAAGCAGTCCCGTTCGCCCAGTCCCATACCCGAATTCTTCAGCAAGAGATTCTCCTCAGATGGAATCGGAATCCGGAATCCCTGGACAATCAGATACGATTGAGCAAACAGACCAGAGAGTCTCTGGTTTGGTGGCTTCGGTCTCCAATGCTCAGCCAGGGAAAGTCATTTCTGCCAATATATTGGACGATAGTGACCACGGATGCCAGTCTATCCGGATGGGGAGGAATTCTCGGTCAATTATCTGTCCAGGGACTTTGGTCCCCGGAAGAATCCAGATTACCGATAAATGTATTAGAACTGAGAGCGATCAGACTTTGTCTGATTTACTGGACCGAGCAGCTCCAGGGCAGCCCGGTTCGGATCCAGTCGGACAATGCCACGGCCGTGGCTTATGTCAATCACCAGGGGGGCACCAAGAGTGTCCGAGCGGCCAAGGAAGTGGCTTGCATTCTTCGCTGGGCGGAACGATTTGTTCCAGCAATCTCTGCGGTGTTCATTCCGGGGGTGGAGAATTGGCAGGCAGATTATCTCAGCCGTCAGACCCTGGATCAGGGGGAATGGTCCCTCCATCCAGACGTTTTCCACCAATTGTGCCTACGGTGGGGCACCCCGGATGTGGATCTGTTGGCATCACGATTCAACAGGAAAGTTCAGAGATTCGTGGCTCGCTCCCGCGATCCTCTAGCAGAAACCGCAGACGCACTGATCGCCCCGTGGGGGCAATACCAGCTAATATATGCCTTCCCTCCTCTCGCGTTACTGCCAAGACTTCTTCGCAGGGTAGAGGAGGAAGGAATCCCAGTAATCCTGGTAGCTCCGGACTGGCCTCGTCGAGCTTGGTACGCCGACATGGTCAGACTGGTGGCGGACGTCCCGTGGAGACTTCCTCTCAGAGAGGATCTACTGTCTCAGGGACCGATCTTCCATCCTGCTTTACGATCGCTGGCTTTAACGGCCTGGCTATTGAGACCCAGGTGCTGAAAGACAAAGGTTTGTCAGCTTCAGTTATTCCTACTCTAGTTGAAGCAAGGAAAGCGACTTCCAGAAAGATTTATCATCGCACATGGAAGTCCTACATTGCATGGTGTGAACCTTTGGGGTTCCGTCCTCGGTCTTATTCGATTAGTCGAATATTGGCTTTTCTGCAACAGGGGGTTGAGCAGAAACTGGCCTTGAGTACTATCAAGGGTCAGGTCTCAGCATTAGCCATCTTCTTTCAGAAGCCTTTGGCTACTCATTCCTTGGTGCGGAATTTCATCCAGGGGGTGCGACATCTGGCTCCGCCAGTGCGCGCGCCGTTACCCCCCTGGGATCTTAATTTAGTGTTGTCGGTTCTTCAGAAACCTCCCTTTGAAGATATTAGGGAGATTCCTCTACCCACGTTGTCCCAGAAGGTGGCCTTCTTGGTGGCTATTACTTCTGCACGCAGGGTGTCAGAACTGGCCGCATTATCTTGTCGTTCACCATATCTGGTGGTTCATAGAGATAAGGTGGTTCTTCGTCCGAATCCATCCTTCCTACCAAAAGTAGTTTCAGAATTTCATCTGAATGAAGAAATTGTATTACCTTCCCTGTGTCCTAAGCCCAGTCATCCTCGGGAATTTGCTTTGCACTCCTTGGATGTGGTCCGGGCGATCAGGGTATACTTGAAAACGACAGACTCGTTTCGCAAGACGGATTCACTTTTTGTGATCCCAGATGGACCCAAAAAGGGGTTGCCTGCATCTGCCGCGACCATTTCCAGATGGATCAGACAGACGATAGTGCAGGCTTATTCTATTAAGGGTCGGGAGCCCCCGTTCCCTGTTAAGGCGCACTCCACTCGGGCACTTAGTGCGTCATGGGCCTTTCGCCATCAGGCGTCAGTGGTCCAGGTGTGCAAGGCGGCTACCTGGTCGTCGGTGCATACCTTCTCCAAACATTATAAAATTGATGTAATGGCATCGTCCGATGCCTCATTTGGCCGCAAGGTTTTGCAGGCCGCAATTTGAGGAGACCAGTGGTCTGCCTCGAGGGTTTTTTTCCGTTGGAAAATTTTTTCTTTAGTCTCATTCTTTGTTTATAATGAGCCTTTAAAACTTCTAGTTTGGCACCGGTTGGGCCTACTAGATTGGATTTGATTTTGTCAATCCCACCCCTCATTTGTGGCACTGCTTCTGGATGTCCCAGCTCTTGAGAATCAAGAAGACTACGTCTGTCAATGAGCGATAGAGAAAAATGGATTTTTGTAAGAACTTACCGTAAAATCCTTTTCTCTTAAGCTCATTGACAGACGTAGTACCCGCCCCTCTATCATTGAGTTGGGTTGGGTTAAATTCTCTGTACTGCTTTAAACAGAACTGATTCCCTGTAGCAGAGAGAGGGAGGATATACCCTCAGGGACTGCCCCCTAGGGTGGAGCCAGAACGTTTTTGTCATTCTGCCTAGTCCTACTCCTGCGGAGACAACATAACCCAGCTCTTGAGAATCAAGAAGACTACGTCTGTCAATGAGCTTAAGAGAAAAGGATTTTACGGTAAGTTCTTACAAAAATCCATTTGTTTGGAAGGACACTTAATGCCAATCTCCTGCCATAAAATGAAGTACTAATGTCTGCATTACAAGGAAGTGAATTTTACATTTTTCTCTTTCCTTATTGATGGACTTTGTGTTGATGACGTTCAGGTTTATCTGTATTGCACATTGTTGTTTGATGTACTTGAAAGCACCCAGTGCTGCTTGTTAGGCCCCTTTCACACTGATGGACTGATCAGGTCCACCGGTCAGTTTTTCAGGCAGACCTGATCAGGACAATCCATTGCTCTCTATGGAGCTGCGAAATTCTACGGACAGTCCACCGACATCCGATCCAATCCTGTCTGTTAAAAACCGGTGTATGGGGATCGGTTCCCCATCCATCTGGCAGATCGGATGGGATGACAGTCAGATGTAAATGGACAGGTAGTCTGTTTCCATCCAACATCCCATAGAGGACAGTGGGCTGTATGACTGATGCAGAGCGAACACGGACCTGTCATCTGCCTGCTAAGCGGAGAGATACCGCGCTGAGCGGGCGGATCCGCTGGCGGAATCCACCAGTGTGAAAGGGGCCTTAGTCGCTGTGTACATACATACATATCTAAGTCTCTGGCCCAAATATCAGAGGCATCGAGCCAGGACTCACAGAGCACCGAGCCTCATCAGAGCAGTAAGTAAAGCAGACCATACATGATTATTGTTAAACCAGCGGGTCGAATGGAAAAACCTTCCCCGCCAGCAGAATACAATAATCTGTTGCCGGCTATAGCAGGAGGGACTGATTGTTCAAGAAAAAACCTTTGGCTGGTTTAACATAAGATAGATCAACTTGTGTACAACCAGCTAACCCCTACATAGATCAAAACTTGACCGGTCCCTTAGCCTTCAAGTGTTTTTTAAAACTAGATTATAGAAAAGTGAACATAATGATTTCACCTTAGTGAGTTAACAAACCCCTATATAAAAATTCATCCTAATTGCACTTAACTTTACCAAGTACACATATTAACTGAGTATAAGTTTTGTCATTTTATTGGCTATACTCTACAAAAATTTCTCCAGTTCGTAAAGCTGAACTTCAGCTTTAGCTTCAGTATTGTACAGTTTTATAGGCTTCTCACTTGTACTGAAATTGCTTACTCTTATTTTCACTGCAAACTGTAAGCTTCTCAAAGTTTGCATTAGAGCCTGCAGCGAGTCAGATGGAGCCTGCCACATTTCCTGGCTGAAGAATCCACTAATATTGATAAGGAAAAGGGAGGCAGCCATTTTATTTATCAAACATTTATTTATGATTATCAAACGTATTTATGATTAGGCAGATATATTGGATGTACATGTTGTGAGAAGTCATATTGTATAACAACTGTTGTGTTCAAAAGCCATTTACACCTCCAGCTGTTAGATTGATATTTAGAACTTTGAAGGCTTGTTCAGCAAACAAGCCTTGGAAGTGATGTGAATGACCATCCGCATATCAAAGAATGTCACCAAAGACTCAAACGGGACTTCAAAAGAATTTAGTTAGCTAGGTGCCACCCACTTCAGAATGTATAAATTGTAATACAAGTCCTTAGGAAGACAGAGCAAATGTTTTCAAACCAACAGAATGTAATGTGACTGAATTGCTCTCCAAACATGTCTGTCTACCTACATGTTTGTCTAATAAATCATTTTCAATCTGGCTTCAACAGTCAAAATGTTGCTAAAACCCATGAGTTTTGGGGCTTCCCCTACATCACCTAGTCCATTCCTCCCCAACCTGACTGTCCCTGGCCTGCTGCTTTCATTTATTGATATTCAGTTGTTTCAGTCATGGAGGCCTAACATCTCATGTGGGCATCAGCTATAGAAAACTGTATGCAAATTTTGTCCTCCAGACTGACATCCACCCTTCAAGGCATTTTGATATTTGCAGAACTCCTTCGCAGAACCAGCCCACATGCCACATCAGGGCTGGGGGATTCTTGACAGGAGTACTGATGCAGGCAGCTATATACAGCAGTATTAAATGAAAAATAAAAAACTCTGCTACACAAAATAATATATATCTTAGACAAATTGTGTGCATACAGAGCAGAAACTCTTCTGTGAGACATGCACAGCACAAATAATACAGTCCAAAATGAGTTGTGCTTAAAATATTAAAAAGAAAACAAAGAAAGTCCAAAGAGTGATAAACCAAAGTCCATTCATTCATAAAGTGCACTGTCCATCACCCGAATGGTGTCTGATCCCAAGTGAAAAAGGCTCCACCTCATCAATTGGCTGCTTACCAGCTAATATTGACCTCCTTTTATGGAAGGTCTCTCTCACTTGTGGCTTTAAATCCAGCCTGCACCTCAAGGGGACTTAGGCTGAAGAGAATGGTACCTGCCACTCTTGAGGAAACTTCCATAACATAAAAATGTTTAAATGTTTAATCTGAATAATATAAGTTGCACTTACAGAATACACTATAAAACACGCATAGATAAAAGCCTTCCGGGACCTGAGCAAACGCGGTGCCGTCAGCACGTCACTCCACCTGACGCGTTTGATTGTGACGTCAGGTGGAGTGAAAGGACAGGCTGTTGCACTGTAATGAGTGCAACTTTTATTATTCAAAATTAAACATTTAAAAGATTTTATGCTATGGAAACTTTATCTTTTTTGGGGTTACATGTGACCGAGTTTCCTCAAGAGTGTCGGGGACCGTTCTCTTTAACCCCCAAATCAAGTCCCCTTGATTGAACAGAGGCCCAGGCTGGGTTTAAGGCAACAAGTACGAGAGACCTTCCGTAACAGGTGGTCAATATTAGCTGGTAAGCAGCCAATTGATGAGCTTGAGACTTTTTCACTTGGGGTCACACACTATTTGGGTGATGGACAGTGCACTTTGTGATTGAATGGACTTCGGTTTATCACTCTTTGGACTTTCTTTGTTTTCTTTTAAATATTTTAAAACTCTATTTGGACTATATACAGCATTATGCCAGCCTATCCCACCAACCATGAGCTGCCTGCATTTCATGAAAAAGCAGAGATACAGTGATGCCATCAGTGGGTTGAAAATTAGGCATGCAATGAAAACAGGTTGTATTTAAAAATGTAATTAGCAAAATCTGGAACCCATGGTTGCGATATTTGGAGGGGGACCCCCGAGCTGACCTGTGATAACCTTTTCCGGGCAGTCCCAGCTTTCTAGGGATGGGGTGTGGTGTCGAACTCGACTTGTGTTGGTACCGAGTGTTTGCTACCCATGGTCCTGTGTTACATTGTTTTTTCTTTTTTTTTTCCTATCTCTCTTTCTCTCCTTGCTATCTTTTCCCTGCACTGCCTAAATTTCTGTCTATGGGTGGGTGGTCCTCAAAGGTCTGCCTTGCGCCCTCCTGGGGGTCTATTGTCTACATGGATCCAACCTATGGTAGAGAAGACGCTCCGGTGCTTTGTTAGCTCATTGCCTATTCCTGTCAGTGTGTATCTGCTTACCCGTATGAAAAACGAGCAGACAGGTACACTTACAAGACTGCAGGAGTCCTGCATGGTGCCTGCGATCTGCTGATTACGGGTGCAATGCTTTCCAGGCTCCAAAAAAAATTAATAAATGCACATTTTTTTACCTGGAAAAAAGATTTTTATTTTTTTTTAAAAAGGTTAACTTATCCTTTAAACTGGAGATAGTCTAGAGAAGGGCAACAAAGTCAATAAGGGGGCTGAAGGATATCAGTTATGAGGAACAATTACAAACATTTTAACCAGGGCTAGCCCTACCATGGGTCCTGCCGGGTCCATTAGACCCAGGCAGAACTTGGAGAGGGGCGGCAAATTGACTCCCAAGATTTTCTTTCCAGCTGTTTTGTGTGTTGTCAGTTACTGGCGGCATTCCCCCATCTCATACTGCCGCCCATAGTGCAGACTGATGAGTATGAGGAGGCGGAGCGTCTCCTTACGGGGAACGTCTGTGGTGTGCGCAATGGCGGCAGGGCAGGCAGACACAGGAGGGACAGGAGGACTGAGGACAGACAGTGGGTGTTTGGTGGACCGGTCCGGTGGTGAGTTATGGAAGACGATAAACAGTATTTATAATATTTTCTAAATTTAAAATTTATATAAAATAATGTGGGGGCCTTTCGTTGGGCATGATTTTTTTTTTTTTGGGGGGGGGGGGGGGGGCAGCATTTCATTCTTGGACCCAGGCAGCACAATATCTTGGGCCAGCCCTGATTATAACTCTATTTTCCCTGTGAGGATATGATCGCAATATAGAAATCTTTAAGTGATGATTCTAGTATTGGGAGGAAACAATTTAACCACTTTAACCACTTTGCGTCTGCTCACAGTAATACTACTGCGGCAGAGTGGCTCGTTATCGTCTGACGACGTAGTATTAACGTCGTCAGACACTCCCCCTTCTGGGCGGCGCTTGCGCGCCGCCAGAGGCTCGCTCCCGCTGTTTTCATTCACAGCGGGAGTCGGGCCAGGGGAGGAGCAGCGGCGATCGCCGCTGCTCTTACCCGATCGTCGGGGATCGAGTCTGGAGATCCATAGTGACAGGGAGTGACAGATCGGAGTGTTCAGCATAGCTGGACATCCGATCTGTCCATGACTCACACAGTCACCTCCCCCCACACACGTCAGTAAGCACCAGGCATACATTAACCCCTACCTCTCCAATAAAGTTAACCCCTTCCCTGCCAGTGTCATTTTTACAGTAACAGTGCATATGTATAGCACTGATTACTGTAGTAATGTCACTGGTACCCCCAAAAGTGTCAAAAATGTCAGTCAAGGGTCCGATCTGTCCGCCGCAATGTCGCAGTCCCGCAAAAAAAATCGCAGATCGCCGTTAAAATAAAAAACACCAAAAATGACAGAAATCTTTCCCTTTGATAGTAAACGCAATAACTTTTGCGCAAACCAATCAAAATACGTTTATTGCGATTTTTTTTTACCAAACATAGGTAGCAGAAAACAAATTGGCCAAATTTTTTTTAAAAAATTGTTTTTTACATCTTTTTTGGGGGGAATTTCATATAAAAAAATGTTAAAAATATTGTTATTTTTTCAAAATAAACGCTCTTTTTTGTTTATAGCGCAAAAAGTTAAAATCGCACAGGTGATCAAATACCACCAAAAGAAAGCTCTGTTTGTGGGAAAAAAAGGACGTAAATTTCGTTTGGGTACGGCGTCGCACGACCGCGCAATTGTCAGTTGAAGTCACACAGCGCCGAATCGCAAAAAGTGGCCTGGACGGAAGACAGCAAAATCCTCCGGTGGTAAAGTGGTTAAGACCGGAAGATTTAGCTGCTTAATGACCAGGCCCTATTTTGCGATTTCGGCACTGCGTTACTTTAACAGACAATTGCTCGGTTGTGCAACGCTGTACCCAAACACAATTGATGCCCTTTTTTCCCCACAAATAGAGCTTTCTTTTAGTGGTATTTGATCACCTGTGCAATTTTTATTTTTTGCGCTATAAACAAAAAAAAAGTGTCAATTTTGAAAAAAATAAAAATAAAAAATATTTTTCACATTCTGCTATATAACATTCCCACAAACAAAATTTAAAAATCTAAATTTTTTAACATTTTAGGCCAATTTGTTTTCTGCTACATATTGTTGGTAAAAAAAAAAATCGCAATAAGCGTATTTTGATATGTTTGCTCAAAATTTATCGCGTCTACTAATTACGGGAAAGATTTATGTCATTTTTATTGTTTTTTTTTTTACTAGTAATGGCGGCGATCTGCGATTTTTTGAGGGACTGCGACATTGTGGCGGACAGATCGGACCCCTAACTGACATTTTTGACACTTTTGGGGGTACCAGTGACATTACTACAGTAATCAGTGCTAAAAATATGCACTGTTACTGTAATAATGACACTGGCAGGGAAGGGGTTAATACTATTGGTGATCAAGGGGTTAAATGTAAGCCTAGGGGAATGATTCTAAATGTGGGGGCGTGGCTTGTGAGATGATCACAGAGACATGCGATGCTATATAGCAGGATCACATAGCCTCTGTGATCATCCAAGGGAGAAGGACAGCCGTCTGTCCTTCTCTGTCAGTGGGGAGAGATCGTCGGTGTCAGGTGGCAATCGGAGCCGCCTGACACACGCACTGGCTCCCCGGCTGACGAAAGGGGGGCGGGAGCGCGCCGCCCGCAGCGCTCGCTCGCCCCCTAGCCTCCTGAGAGCGAGTGACGTAGTACTACGTCGGTTTGCCCAGAAGCGGCCGCCCGTCGCAGTAAATCTGCGGTGGGCGGTCGTCAAGTGGTAAATCTTAGGTCTCTAAAGAGGACACGATCCAAGCACAGCTTTCTTTGGGTGTTTTGCTAAAAATGGAACATGCTGAATTTAAATGCAGTGAAATGCAGTAATGGCTTCGGCTGCAAACAAAAAACTGCACATCAATAAAGGCCCGTACACACGACAAGAAATTCGGAAGGGAAATTTAGTCTGACGACCGATCTGCCGATTTTCGGATTGTTAGTATAATGCTTTCGACAGCCGACTCTGACTTTTCGGCTCACAAAATCCTGATGTGCAGGCTTTAAAATTTTTGTCCTCCGTCAACACACGTCCCATTAGTACAGATTTCGACGGGGAAAAATCTTATGAGCAAGACTAGGCATGCTCAGAGACGATAGAACACATACAAATCAATCCAACTCATGACATCACTTCTGAAGTAGAATTCTATCGTACGGGAAAATTCGTATGAAAATAACCTCTTCACTTTCCACATCAGACTAGCATGCCACAAAAGACGGACGAACGGTCGGCGGAAATTCGTAGCGTGTGTACGGGGCTTAAGAAGTATTAAAAAATGCACATCAACAAAATACGTAAAAATAATGGATGTAAACACTTATCAATTCAAGCGTATTAAGTGGACATCCAGACAATTCAAGTGTATTAAGTGGACATCCAGCCTTATTTAAACATTAAAACAATTTACCCAAATGTTTGAGATGGTTTGTGGTATGGGTTTTTTTTTTTAAACATACAGAAGATGTCAATACAGTAATCCCCCCAGATAATTTCTGTCAACTGTCACGGGTGATCTTTTTGTCACCTGAAAAGGCTGACAACAGCCTTCCTGTGCTATTACGGGTGCTATTGTCCTGGACTCTGAACTCTCCTTCAAACCCCACATCTAATCGCTGTCCAAATCTTGCCGCCTCAGCCTCCGCAACATCTCCAAAATACGCCCCTTTCTAACCAAAGACACAAAAAAACTCCTAGTTCACTCCCTGGTCATCTCGCGCCTCGACTACTGCAATTCCCTTCTCATTGGCTTACCCCTACACAGGTTATCCCCCCTTCAATCCATCATGATTGTTGCCGCCAGACTCATCCACCTCACCAATCGCTCAGTGTCCGCTGCTCCTCTCTGTCAAGCCCTCCACTGGCTTCCGCTCACCCAACGAATTAAATTCAAAATACTTACAACATCTTACAAAGCAATCCACAGCCTAGCCCCCAGCTACATCACTAGCCTAGTCTCAAAATACCAACCTAATCGCTCTCTTCATTCCTCTCAAAACCTCCTGCTTTCTAGCTCCCTCATCACCTCCCCCCATGCTCGCCTCCAGGACTTTTCCAGAGCCTCTCCAATCCTATGGAACTCCTTACCCTTATCTGTCCGATTATCTCCCACTCTATTAGCTTTTAGGTGATCTCTGAAAACCCTCCTTTTCAGAGAAGCCTATCCTACCAACCCCTAACAAATGTACCTCCTTTTTCTCCATCAACCCACCCCCCACGGTTATTGCCTTTTGTTTCACTTGACCCTCCCTTCTAGATTGTAAGCTCTAACGAGCAGGGCCCTCTAGTTCCTCCTGTTTTGAACTGTATTGTAACTGTATTGTCTTCCTTCACATTGTAAAGCGCTGCGCAAACTGTTGGCGCTATATAAATCCTGTATAATAATAATAATTACATGAATGCATACATGCCGTATTTGGGGTTGCTAAACAAAGGTACCTTGTAGGTTGACTGGTCCTGATAGAAGAAATTAATGGAAAAATATATAGACATAAAAAAAAAAAAAAATAGCCTGATTCTTTGAAGTGATCACAATGTGTCTGGAGTAAAATGTTCTTTACAAAAGCTAACCCTATAGCATAGCATTATATCTAACTAATGAACACAGAAAGTAGTACTTACAGTCTGCCTGTGCTGCTTGCTGGAGTTGACTCCGTACAAGGTGGATGCTTGTGGATTCCTCCCAGCTTCTAATTACTGATATCAGTGCTTCAGCTGTTATTAACGCTGTATGTCAAATCCGAAAGCTTATCTTCTGTTATAATGACACTGTACTTTGCTCTGTCTGTTAGTTAACTCTTCATTCAAACTACTGTACATTATGATATATCCTTAGATTATAGTAAAGATAGCTTTTTTGTTTGTCCTACCCATTCTCATTGAAGGTAAAATTTGCTATTTTTTCCCTTTATTTTAAATTACCGTATATACTCTAGCATAAGCCAACTTTTTCAGCATGTTTTTTTATGCTGAAAAAGCCCCCCTCGGCTTATACTCAAGTCACAGTCTCACTTACCTTTTCCCCGCCCGGTCAGCGCGCATGCGCCACCGCCGCTCAGGAAAGTCATACATGTTCGGCTATTCCCGGGCAGACGGCGCATGCGCAGTCACGTGTTGGCGCTGGGCAGCGCCATTTTTAAACGTAAGGCGGAAAGGTAAGTGAGACTCCTCCGCAGCCCCTCTGCGGCCATGGTACAGGAGATTCTCCCCAAATTATAGTATACTCAGGCCAAGATTAATCTTTTTTTTTTTTTTTAAGTCTGGTGTCTCTTTCGCAGACTCTGGATAGAAGTAACATGTGCGGACAAATTGGGCTTCATGTGTTAGTGATGCCTTCACACTGTAACCTTATAGAGGTACTCTTGAAATAAAAATATGTGTATTTTTCTTACGATCCTCATCATCACTGGAACCAACTTGGCAATATGCTGCAGCTAGGGGTATGACTGTCGATTTGTTGTTTATCAGTGTTCTCCCCTCTCCGAGGCTCATGTTACTCCCTTCCTCAACCTTAGAACCAACATCATAATCAAGTAATGCCTGTGCATCCTCAAGAAGCAAGGGGCTGACACTGTGTTCAAATATATCAGTGGACTCCTCCATGATATAGAAATACACAATGTTAACAGGCGCTTTATCACATATCGAACCAAAAGTCCATGGAGTTAAAAGTCATTAATGGCACAGGGGGAGAAAAAGTCCACCATGTAGGGCAGCCATCCAAAAACCAAAAGCCAGGGGTTCCACAGGGCTAAAACAAAGACAGACAGAGGCGCCTCTAAGTGTAGACTTTATGCAACAGGTTTAATGAATAAAATTATGCACTCACGTTAGTAAGCATAAATTCATGCCCATAAAACAAGGTTCCAGTGTGGAGAAGTGTACATCATCCGGTCATGGACATCCTTCCTGCTGGAGCTGAAATTATTTCGCCGTGGCCGGCTTGTACGGCAAGGTTAGAACCAGGAAGTAGGCTCGGTGTATTTGCTTGACAGCAAGGCTTGGTGGATAGTCGACCCTGGATGATGTCATCTGCATGCAACGCGTTTCCGAGTGTGCTTGCTGCCTGGGGGAGGGCAGCCGCGCTCCTTCTTCACGGCATGCGTCGCATGCAGATAACATCATCCAGGGTCGACTATCCACCAAGTCTACTTCCTGGTTCTAACCTTGCCGTACAAGCCGGCCACGGCAAAAGGATTTCAGCTCCAGCAGGACGGATGTCCATGACCGGATGATGTACACTTCTCCACACTGGAACCTTGTTTTATGGGCATGAATTTATGCTTACTTACGTGAGTGCATAATTTTATTCATTAAACCTGTTGCATAAAGTCTACACTTAGAGGCGCCTCTGTCTGTCTTTGTTTCCTCCATGATATATCATGCGGCTATTGCAGGAGTAGCTGTGGACAAGGAGGCAGAATAAGCCACTCTGGCAGCTGCGGTGAACTGCGCACTTGTCTCGGGTTGGGTGATAGAGGATGAGGAGGATGCCAGTCCACCACCTCCTCAGCATGCTGTGGCTGGATAGCACGGGCAACATCACTAAACAGAGAAAATATGCCCTGTGGACACAGATGCTACTGGTCCCCTCACAGTGTCTTTGGAACATCTGCCTCTCCCTGTTGGCCTCCCAGACATGATGGGGGGGGGGGGGGGGGCTTATTACTCTAATTTAATAGATACTGGGAAATGTGTAATTGGATGAAATGAAATAAGGGGAACAACAGCATCCCAGTCAGATACTGTATATCACTGTGATGTAATTCTGTGTTAAACACTGCACTACACTAACACTACACTCACACTACACTATACTGACACATTACCCTACACTACACTACACTATACTCATACTTTACATACACTATACTAACACACTACACTATATTGACACACTACACTACACTACACTATACTGACACACTACCCTACACTACACTATACTCATACTATACAGACACTATACTAACACACTACACTATACTGACACACTACCCTACACTACACTATACTCATACCATACAGACACTATACTAACACACTACACTATACTGACACACTACACTACACTACACTACCCTACACTACACTATACTCATACTATACAGACACTATACTAACACACTATACTATACTGACACACTATACTCACTATACTCACACTCTGGACTCAGAGTCAAAATAAGTTAACCCACTAACTCACTAGCAGCAAACTGAGCCCTGTTCTATCTATCTCCAATCAAACAACACCCTGCAAACGCTTCCTGTGGGAAGGAACCTTTTATAGTGTGGGGTGGGACTATAAGCACTGAGCTGTGATTGGACAAAGCCATCATCATTTTGTCCAATCAGGGCTCCAACAGTGCTCTGCTTCATCCAACTACGGCTCTGGAATGCACTCTGCAGCCCACAGCGCATTGTGGGGCACTCGGAGGTTGAACATCCCGCCGAGTGCCCCGTAAATTCGAGTGTTCCCTGAACAGGCAATGTTCGGGCTAAACTTTTATTCAGCTTGAACTGTTCGCTCAACTCTATATATACCATATAAAAAAATGCTTGTGGGCTTTTATGGGGGATGGGCTGTGACACTTTAACGCAGTTTGCATTTCTATGTTTAAAGGCATGCTTTATTTAAAGTAGTTGTAAAGCCTGTAGGTATTTTACCTTCATGCATTCTATAGATGAAGGTGAAAAACCTTCAGTATTAAGCCCCCCCACAATACGTACACATTAAACTCCAGGGTTGCCAACCATCCGGAGGGCAGTCTGCAATTTTCTACGCAGAGTGTCTGACAATCTTGCTCATACTGCCAAGAGCCAGCACAGGTTGGAAAAGAGGAGAGGGCTGGATCTGCTCCTCCTCCTCACCGCCCCTACCCCCCTGTGTCTGTCTGCCCACACTCCAATCCTTGATATGCTATGCCTCAAAAAAGGGGTGTGTGGGCAGGAAATTTGAAGCCCAGCAGCTGGAAGATACATTGTGGATGAAAGGTGCCGATGCCTAATCCTCCATCCTCGGGTGAGTGAGCTCACCATCCACTGTCTGTGACTGAAGTCTCCCCACTCCCTTCACTCTCCTGCCTCTGAGCGAGTGAGTACACTAAGGAAAAGGGGACCATAGTCAAGGTGAATTAAAGTGGTTCTACAACCTAAACATTTTTTTTACCTTAATGCATTTTCTCAATTAAGCTAAAAAATGTTAGGAGAACAGTATTACCCCCCCCCCATACTTACCTAAGCCCTTAATCGATCGAGCACTGTGCCCATCTGTAGCAGCTCCTTCTGCTCTCACAGGCTTTGCTGAGGCAGCGGGGGTCATCGGCAGCCAAGCCTTGCTGTCTGTATCTATGGATAGAGGCAGCATGGTTTGGTTTTAAGCCCGCAGGTGTGCCACAATAGATAGCAGAAGAGGTGGTGGCACACCAAGAAGAGAAGGAGCGCCAGCAAGAGACCCGAGAAGGGGAGGATCTAGGCCCCTCTGTGCAACTCTATTGTACAGAGAAGGTAAGTATTACCTGTTTCTAATTTAAAAAACCTTTATTTTACAATCACCTTAATAAATAGCACTTTAGCAAGTCCACACAATTGCAATCTGTGTTCCAGAGTAGAGTGACAATTTCACAGAAGCTAATCAGCCCATACATTGGCCCCTGATGGATCCTTGTGTTACCTTCTCTTACTGCGCTCTTTTTTAAAGACATCAATTTGCCCTGAAGAAGGGGACACAGATTCATGAACCATGTCAGGCTTACCATTAGCTCTTCAATAAACCACACTACATGTGTATCGCCCTCCTAGGTAAGCGCTAGAGTAAGTATATATTGTTTTTGGTTTCTCTGCTTAAAAGGGAGACAGACAGCTTGACAAATGTATGTGCTGTCTGCTTAACAGAGACCTGTGATTGATTGGTAGAGTCTGCTTAGTGTGTTCTGGGCTGCTCATGCTGTCTTGAAAGTTTCACACTGGTCTGGTAGCTATTGGATGTACTCGACAGTGGGTGGAAACCTTACAGATGAGAGCATGGATGTCTATGCAGTCCTGGCCAATTGAATGGGGATGTGCCCCAAGGCATGCTGAATGACTGTATTTATATCTAAAGAGCACATGGGCTCTGGGTCTTCCTATAGAGAGAGAGGTCCAGGATGGGATTGGGCTGCTGCCCCTCCTTAGCACAGACTGCCATGCGGCCTCAGGTGGTTGACCTGAGGGCCTGAAATACTGAAGCTGCAACCCATGGTTCTTGAGAAAGCTGACTGAGGGAGGATGTCTGTGGATCCTATCTGGTACGACTGAGGAAGGTTGCTGTGTGTGCTTTGGGAGCCTTGTGAGCACAGACCCCCACAGGGGATCACTGGGACTTGTGCTGTTAGATCCCCCTCTGTGTGTTAGAAGTCAACTGCTGGGTGCGAGCTAAAGGGGACACTGGCTAGTGTTTTGAAGAGGCAAGGTTCACTGAGTTCCTTCAGCTACAAAGGGACTTGTACATTCCATGCAGCTGCTGTATGGTCTGGCTGGTGATTAATAGAGTTGTCCTCACTTGAGAATAGTTTATTTGTAGGATCCTACTAATTCCCTTCTCCTATCCAAGTTCCCCAAATAAAACATAAAAACAAATCCCCTAGACTGGTCATTGAAGATAACAAGCAGAAGAGTGTGTGCACCTGACTGTGTGAAAATATCCTTTGACTGCTGTGGATCAATCAGTGGGAGGCTTGGGAACCGATACCCAAATGGCTCCTGCAGTGATAGTGTTACACGTGTTTAAGGAGACTAGTTGCTTCCTCTAATCTCTTCATATATATTGGCTATGAGTTTTGTCCTTGTGTTTTTTTTAACCTTTATGAAACTTATGGTTTTATATTTCTTCTCATGAAGCCTACGATGTCAGTGAGCTTAAATACCCAATATTACAATCTATATAAATGGTCTCTTTAGGCAAAAATATGAGACGAAGGTAGCCCAGTTCCTTTACCACTACTAAGCAAAAGGCCTTAGATCCTGTGCCATGTGATTCATATACTTATCATTATTGGAATACTGTTAACTGGGTACATTCTCATCGGTTTGCCATCATATCCAGGTTCCATATTGCTGACTGGATACCTACCTGCCTGTCAGATTGATTGGTCTGAGTGGAAGTTGGGGCTCTTTGAAGCCCAGGCAAAACAGTGGACACCTGAGCAAACTGGTAGTCTTTGGGTCTTCTGTTATCTTCTTGCTGGAAATATAAGTTTGTGTTGCCAACCACTGGCGTAGAACGTGACGTCATTATGAGATTATTATCCTGAGAAGGCACCATGGGTGCCGGTAAAGTCCGCTTTAACAAAAAAAAGAAAGCAAACAGTTGACCAGTGAATAAATCAATCAGTAAATTGCCATGTGACCTACTGTATATAAGAACAATTCACAAAGTGGCCTGAGTTATTTTACAGGTGTCTGTTATTTTCCCTCATCATAATTTTCAGATCAAAATGTTCAGTTAAGATAAAAAAACATTTTACACTGTCGTGGAATTGTAATTTGCATAATCTAATTGTTTAAAGCACTTTTAAATCCCCAAATTATTCTTTAGTTTACAGTAGAGTGTAGAAGGGGGTCGCCACTGGGGATAGCTATTCGCTCTATGCACTGGTTTAGTGCCCCTCCTGCATAGGGTAAAAGGGTTGGCTTACCTCCAGCACAGGGAGAAGGCTAGCATTACTCCAGGGTGGCCCATGGCAGCAGTGGAAAGCATCACACAACAATGTAGGGCATCAGTCACTTTAGTCTTTTTCAAGTTTTATTGCTTCAGCTTCACAGATGGTTAGGTCTACACAGTCAGGTCTACTCAGCACAAACACTTTGCACGCACCCTCTCCAGGAAAAGAGAGCTCACCGGGCCACTCCCAAAGCTTTTATAGCTTCCCCTAGCATGTACCACTGGCCTAAATCTCCTAGTAGTAGCCAAAAGGGGCAAATGTGACAGGGGTCACATTGGCTGGGGGCTCGTGGGACCCAGATTACTTTAGAGAGTTCAGGAAACTCCTTGTCCAGCTTTCCCAGCCCCTCTTATGTGTAAGTCACCCTGTGTCTATTAGGGGCACAGGGTGACCAAGAACCCCAGTTGGGTCTGCACTAATCAGAATCGCTGTACAACCATACCAGACTCAGCATTTCCTGTTACCCCAAGTTATCCTGGGTTCTATATGTGTGGTTTGTGTTGAAAGAGTGAAGGACCTCTTTCACTTGGGACAATAATATTTCTGGACAATGTCCCTCAAGCGATATATAGAGATAGACAATCTGACTTTTCAGGTTGCTTGAGTGTTGTTGGAGTTCTCAGAGACCCTTGCTAGATAGTGAGGTGGGGTGGGGTTTGTTATTGTTAAGTACCTGTATTCCATTGTTCTATTGTTTCTGTCTGCCTTAAGATCAACTTATTATGGGATGTATATGTGTATGTGGATTGGCTGCTAAGGGGGAGGGGGAATTGTCCCACAGTATATATCTCTTTGTGCCTGTGTTTGAATAAACAGTTTTATTCTGGTTCACTCCAAAACTGGTACTGTCTAGTACTTGAGTTAACTTTAGCCAGATTCATGGATCTCGTGTTCCAGAGCTTAGGAAGCAGCTTCTTGGAGGAGATACCCAGTCAGGGTATCCGGAGTCCATCCAAAAATGCTTGATAGCACAAGATTTGCTGCTGTCCCAGTGGGGATGGTAGAGAACAACAGTAGTCCTAAACATAGGGGGGGAACCAAATGAGAAAAACTTCAATTTGTCCCAAAAAAACTACGACCCAGGAGAACGAAATTTACTAGACACTACTGAATGACAGGATAGCTATACTGGTGACCATTGTCATCAAGACAGACAGTCAAAGGAAATCTACAATTTTACAGTTTTCACTAAAATAGGAGTTGAGGAAAAGGAGACACCTTTGCTGGTGACAACTGCCTGGAAGTAAATTTGTGCAGATTTAATCCCATTTTTAATGTGTCCCCAGGCATCAAGTAAGGGGAAATCTCTCCAATTGTACACAGACAGCATTAAAAACAATGCAGGGGTTTCAACCAATTCCTATCCAACATAAAAAGTGTAAAATTTAGAAATCCTGTACATTAATTGTTTAAAGCCTCCATTTCTATGTCCTAAGGTATCAGGACAATATCCCCCCGGACAATATCCCCCCACACATTATCCCCCCGGGCATCCTAGATCAGTATATTATCTCATGAATTGTTATTTGTATCTCCACTTTGAATGACTCTTTTTTCTGCTCTCTGCAATAAACACCTCTTAAAAATGAACAAGCCAGAAGATAACAGTAATATTTGGACTAAAAACTCATTCTCAAATCTTTCTGATATTAATATTACAACATGTATGCAGTACATTCAGCAGATTGGATAAATTCTTTAGTGTAGTGAAAAAGCAAGTTACATTCCTGAATGAGATGGGAATTGGAATACAAATACTGCATGCATTAGGTTTTTGTGACTTGATGCTACGGTATAAAAAATATTCTGACATTTATACAGGAAGGGATATATTTATTTAAAAAAATGACACAGCCATCTTGAATAATCCTCATATTGTGTTTAATATGTGTATTTTCATCATATCTATCCAGTGGCCATAATGCAGTAATTTCTGATTTACTACCAGGGCTTTTTTTCAGTGGGAACGCAGGGGAAGGCAGTTCCGACACCTCCAGAACAGAATGTATGCAATGCCAAGGGGTACTAGAGTGCGCCGGAGGGTCTATTGATGCAAGCGGCTGGGTGATCTATAGTCCCTGGGAGGATCCATTGTTGTGGGGTGGGGTCTAGTGTTGCTTGGGAAGTTTTTGTTGCTGGTGGAGGATCTAATTTTGCTGGAGGGGGTCAATTGTTGCTGGGAAGGGTTCTACTGTTGAGGGAGGGTTCTATTGTTGCTGGCTGCTGGGAGATCTATTGTTGCTAGTGGGGGATTATTGTTGCAGGGGTGAGGGGTAGTTGTTTGTGGTGGCTCTATTGTTGCTGGGTGGATCTTTTGTTGCTGGGGTGGAATCTATTGTTGATGTGGGATGTCTATTGTTGTTGGCTGCAGGGGATCCATTTTATTTTATGCTTTCTTGTTAGCAGTGTCAAATTCCATACAAATGACTTCCATATACATTACTTGGTTCTGTATTTCCTAAAAGGAGTGGTACTGGGAGGTGGGTAGGGGGTGAAAACAAGGCAAGGTGCTCGAAGGTGGGAAGGAGGCGGAGACAAGGGGGGATTCGGAAAGGGAGGAGTACCTGCACATATTCCCCTGGGAAAAAATGCCCTGTGTACTGCAATCAGGAAACCACCACATTAGCCCTGGTTTACACCAGTTCGGTGGTAAGTAGATTTACCTCATTACTGTGGTGTTGAGTGTATGTGTACAAAAGCTGGTGTAGGGATTCTATGATATCAATCAACCATCTTTAAGCCTTATGTACACTGCAGCTGGTAAACAGATGTTTAGGAGCATGAGAGAGAAAGAGAAAAAAATGGGTCACAGGGGAAGTACAGCCAAACAAGCTTTGGCTGTACTTCTCCTTTAAAGACTGGGCCCCAACACTAGCCAGCTGAAGATTTAAAGCCCAGGGGCTGTATATCAACCATTTACTCTACAGGAACTTTTCTGTATCTGCCCATAGTCAGTGGTACCTCTTAGGGAGCCAAATATATACAATACCATCACAGCCATATATGAAAAGTACACAGTGTAGGGGGTACGAGTGACTGATTGCAGAGTAGTTTCTGGTTAATCATTCGTTACTTACCATAATTGTGATTGCTGTGTAGAGTTGCTTGATGTAGTGTGCTATTCTAAGCTGCTATAATATAATGGCTTTATGGTCTAGTGAACTGTGATTGATCTAATTCTTCACTTGCTCATTTATGTATATACTGCCATTTACTTTAACCTGTGACAATATATTGGGTTCCTTTATTACTAACAAATCTTGTGTTTGATACTAGTTTTCTGTTACTGAACTTTAGTTGTGCACAGGACATCTATATATTTGTGCCCCCAATAGTATTGCAGTATCCATTTGCTGGTGCATCAGAAGGGGCAAGGTTGTTCGCCCAGTCGGAGCAAAAGAACGAGTGAACCCAATCTATTAAGCGTTTCTGCAGGGTTAGCACTACATGTGTAAAAGTTTCCTTGATGCCTTTCGGTGGGCAAAATTAACAACCCTTAACATTTGATTCTAAGAGAAAAATAGCTTAAGAACATTCCAACATAAGAGTTCATAGGCTAAGAAGAATCAACCAACAGGGCAAATACTATAAGGGAGACTTCTGGTCTGTGTACTGTGGTTTGGTCTGTGGGGTCTGTGTATGGAGAATTTTGTGAAAACAGGCGAACTAATGGGTGTTCGGCTGAACGCACCTCCAACTACAGAGTAATATGAACATTTAGCAGCAGTTGTGTTTACATCTAGACTAGATTTTTTTTTTAATGAATGTGTAGAGGTACAATGAAGCCCTTACTCATTCACATAGGGAGGGCCAGTATAAGCCTTCAGCCCGTAGCTACCCCCACAACATTTTCCTTTTGCCCTTATCCTCATAAACGCTGAGACAAGGTGCTTTGTCTGGGAGTCCCCCATGTTGAGGGCATGTGGCTTGGTATGGTTTAGGGAGGGCACATATTCATCCCTCCCTTTCCTGACCATCCAGGCTTTATGCTCAGATAAGAGTCTGGTATGGATTTTGGTGAGACCTCACACTTTTTTTCTTGTTTTTTTGTGTGATTCCAACTTAAAATCCATACCAGATCTCAAATTTGTCGTTTTTTTTTTTTTATGGGGCCTCCTTAAAATCCCTACAGATATTAAGGGCCTACTATGATTTCTTTCTGGGGAGGAGACCCTGTTCTGTTTTTTTTCCCTCACTGTTTGTTTGCATTGACCTGTCAGTTGGGAATCCACTTCTAAATGTTTCACTTCACTCTGTGATGGCTCTGATGATGAGGGCTCTGCCCATGAAATGCAAAAGCCTCACTCCCAGGAAATGGGCATTATATGAATTTTGCCATTGGATCAGCTACTGGATTGCATTGAAGTGCACGATTATACTTACTTTTGTGAGTTTATTTGCAGCGTCCCACTCAGGACATGTGGGGACGGCAAATGTATTACTTCTTTGTCATTGCTGTATTGCATGTCATTTTGCATTGCTACACCTGTTGCATCCCTGTTCATAGGCTGGTCAAGCGTGCTTAATACTTCCCACCACTAGATGGGGATAGCACCACTCTGGGATATCTAACCCAGCTCAGGTCCTATCTGTGGTCAGTTGTTCAGTTCAGTTAGTCAGTGTGCAGAGTAAGCACGAGGTGGAGAAGTGAAGTTCAGTTCAAAGAGGGGACAAATTGAAAGTGCTCAAACCAAAGGGTAATAGCCACCAACCGGCAGCAAAGACCTTTGAGAATAAAGGTGAAGGATTTCTTAGCCACCGGCAACCTCACCGAATGTCACTGGATTCAAAAGGGACCAGAAACCGAGTCACTTACCAGTAAGCATTATACTGAACCACAGCCTGAGTCAAGACCTATCAAAACCTATTAACAGTGGATCAACAGAATTCCTCTATTTACCCAGAGACTGTATTCTATCTGGATGTTTATACTGCAACCAAAACCAGTCACAGTAAAAGTTGTAAGTTGTATCCTACCACTGTCTAACTCATTCTTCAATATTGCTACTACAACTGGTTGTACCACCATTAACGGTACTGGCGTCACGACAAATACCATCAAGGGACCTAGCCGCCACAAGCCCCCTAAACACCACCGTCATCAAGGGCACCTAAACCACCATCTTGGCTAGTGTTTCCCTATCCCAGAGCATGCCCCGGAGGATTTCATGCTGTCTTCCTCTTCACTGTGCAACCGGCCCAGGGAGGCTTTCTGCTAACCGTGAGTAAACCAATTAACTGTATTATTGTTGTCTCTCATCGGCCCAACGTGCACCTCACGTGTTGCCCCTGCGGTTCTGGCACGTCGCATATTGGTACTCTTTTTATCCAATAAATTGTTTTTATGGTAATGCATGAGGCTGGGGCACCCTCTATCTGAAGAGGGCAGCAAGGTCTATACATTACCTGTGTAATATATGGAGGAACTAGAAGTTACTAGAAAATACCTACTGTGTGAAAGATTTTATCAATACGGGACTGATAGGGCCCTTGGTCCTTTAACTCTGGTTGCTATCTAGCTATTGCAGTGTTAATAATACCACTATTAAATGTTTCACTTCTTTCTGCAGCTGGAGGTTTGGCCGAATACCCATTCTTTCAGCCATTTACACAAGATTCTTCATACAATGCAGTCCCTACTGGTCAAATGTTCTTAGCCTATTAAAGAGGAAGTAAACCCTCCTCTGCAACTTTTACCTATAGGTAATCCTATGATAATAAGCCTATGATAAGGCTTACCTATAGGTACTGTAAATATCTCCTAAACATGTACCGTTTAGAAGATATTTACCTTACATGCAGCCAGTGATATCACTGGCGCATGCGCTCTGAAGGAACGGCAGCTGGTGCCGTTCCTTCAGAGCCCCGTGCCGTGACCGTCGGCTCCTGCGCGCGTGCGCGGGAGTGACGTCACCACGGCTCTGGCCATTCAGATGGTCGGATGCCGCGATCCTGGAAGACGGGCGACTGCACATGTCGCCCATCATAGAGGTAAGCGGGCGGCACGGCGGGGGATCGTTCTAAGGTAAGTATTTCATAATGAGCTAGTATGCGATGCATCCTAGCTCATTATGTGTCTCTCTTTCAGGTTGAAAAAAATAAATAAAACATTTTTAATGAGTTTACAACCTCTTTAACTTTCATGATCAAATGTTCTTCAAACTTTTTTTTACTAAGGATTGAATATGGGGGTGTTGTTACATTCGCTCGGCAAAAAGGCAACAAGGAAACTATTGCATACATTTTACAAACGTTACAGGAATTATATATTACGCTTGCACGAATGTTGCAATACTCACAAAGCTCATTTAAAAAAAAAAATTGGCTGCTTAATGTTAGTCTGTTTGAAATTTTTATTTATTTAGAATGTGATGTTAATGTAACAAATATGCAATACATAAAGTTCTCTTTAACAAACTTATAGAGCATCTTACCATTGTCCACCTCTTACCTGCCGAGAGGATCTAGCTGCCAGAGACAGACGGCCAAAATGAGAGAGAGTCACCGACGCACAGAACTGGAGCACATTGGCAATTATCATGAAAATGAAGATGTTTTGTAGGCGCTGTGCAGAAGGAACATTATGATAATTAAATGCATACACTTGTGTTTTAATATTATGATGTATGGCCAAATTTAAAGAATAATATAAGGTAAGCTATTTTTGGAAAGATACTTTTTTACAGGTTGGACCAATGTAAGTATGCATGAGCCATATCTGTGGGATCCCTGTGTAAGGGGTGGAAATCACAGTAACAGACACTACTACTTCTGGGTCCTAGCTGCAGTGATGCATAGTGAATACAGAAGGTAGACCAATTGAAATAGGCAACATTGCCTTCTCACATGGCTGGAGGGAGGAAGGAGATGATTCCCAGTCTGGTCTAGGTGCAATCAATGCTGAACACAGAAGGCCTTCTTGCATATTTTTTTGTCCTTTGGCCATTTTGAAATGTGGTTCTCATAATGTGCTCTACAAATTGAATTATGCAACATAAGACAGGTGGTTACAATGCTTCCCATTAATGCTTATATCAGAAACGACATCGTAAGACAGACATTTCTTCCAATATAGAAAAGAGATGTGTTGGTTTTGGAAAGATGAGACCAGCAGTATTGCAGCGAGGCCTACTAAACGAGGAGGGATATAAACTTTATGACATAATAAAGTAGTGAATGTAAAAAAAAAAAATGGGCAACATTCATGGAACTCCATGGAAAAATGGGCAACATTCATGGAACTTCCATTTTCTCAATGAATGCAAAGTGTTCTCTGATTGGACGAGACTGAGATTTTGACATCAGTGCCCCTTCTCCCCTTCTCATCCATTCAGAGAAAGCTTTGCATTCATTGATAAAATGAAAGGCACATGTGCAGAGCAAGCGACTTAATGTGTTCAGAATGCAGTAATGGTGCCTACTACAGTAATTTCCAGCTGTGGCGCGGTTTTCGTCTTTTGTTTACATAACATTCACTTATCCGTTAGGAATCCCTGGCTGATAGCTGATTGATCAGTGCAAGGATGAGTCATTGATTGTTAGGATACTGGTCGGTCCTGGATCCTTAACAACCAATGATTTTATATACAAATGTCTATGGGGCCAACAACACGCTGCAACTGCACCAATGAAGGGCCTGCACCTTTTCAGAAAAATGTGCTGCAGTGATGGGAGCAGGCACCATAGAGAATAATGTAATTTCCATTTCGCAGTGCAGTGCAACAGCAAACACGGGAGAAAACCCACTAATGTGAATGAAGCTAAACCTGACCACCCGAGAAAAATAGGATTTACCTTGCAGTGAGCCCTCTCCACACTACAAGGGTAAACTGTGCGCTTTGTATGACCAATAGGGACAGGGGCAGAACACCGATATCCTCCAATATCCACCAATATCCTCGCTACCGAAGGACCTGTCACCTACACCAGGTAACGCTTATTGACCAGCTGTTTTACACTTCTCACTAAGTCATGGTTACCCGTGGCAACTGTTCTCCAAAGTTGAAGAGACAAGGACTCACTGCTCAAGGTGGTGTAATTGCCTGATGACTCACACCGGTGCATGCCCCGGCTCGCCTCCGTGAAAACTTGATAAAGGAAAAGGAATTGGCAGCACTCCAGGTTGAGTCAAAATCCAGATTTATTGACTGGACATCCAAATTATGACAATCGTGACAAGGTAGACGCGTTTCACACACTGACTGTGTGCTTAATCATTAGTAATGATTAAGCACACAGTCAGTGTGTGAAACGCGTCTACCTTGTCACGATTGTCATAATTTGGATGTCCAGTCAATAAATCTGGATTTTGACTCAACCTGGAGCATTTGTTCTCCAAAGTTAATAAAAATACTAAATATTGTGCTAGAACAGAACAAATAGTAACGATAAATACAAATGATAAATAAAAGTCCAATGAACAAATTCTGAGCTGCTAGCACCACACCCTATTGGTAAAGGACAGTTCAAAATATTCACATAAACAGCAGCGCTCAAAGTGCAATAATCCAGAAGTGGTCCTCCAGTGAGATGTAACAGACACTGTGAAAGGAATTCAGTAGATCCACCACCAAGGGAAGCCAAACACACAGCCTCTTACCAGATGTATATAGTTAACACAGCCTTCAAACAAGCATGTTTCAATTGTCTGGTCAGTGGATCCAATAATGTAAACCACATCAGCCCAAAGCCTCAAAGCATGTCCCAAGAGAAATGAAAGGACATTCATTGTGCAGACATCTTTCCAAATGTTTTTTATAACACTAAAAAGCTGCAAACTAGGTACTCACACTTTCTCTGGTAAAATGAGCATACAAAATGGCATGGTTGTGATGTGGACTTGTTTCCAACCACGAAAATGGCTGACCTCCAATGGTACACAACACCAGCGTCATGTGGCTCAGCTCCCTCCGACGCGTTTCGTCATAACTGACATCATCATTTAATCATCATCCATTACCCTTGGTAATGGCTTTGCTTTTTTACCCTGTATGTGCTTTACAGGCCCTGTTCTGATATGCCATGTACCATCATGCACCCTTTGAATAACTTCAGACCAGGCTCAAGAACAATTCAAGAACTTTACTGAAAACACTGCAGGAACATTACAGCATGAAAGTGCATCCTATTCCATTTCCTAATTGGTTATATTGTGGCTGCCCAGGCATACCTGAAAAGGCGTGAGTCCAAAACTGGTAGTGTCCCAAACTGGTAAATCCTTTGGGATAGCAGATGAAGGTTACATTCTTTACTGTGACATGGACCCTCCAGCTCCCATATGATCCCACTCAGCACCACAGCTATCTCTCTCTCTTTAGCTCAGCCCTCATCCTTTATATATCAACTGGGAAGGATTCAGGAAGGCAGGACCCAAAAAGCCCAGGAAACTGATGGCAAATGCTAAACTCTTCCATGGCCCAGGCAGCATAAACTCACTTTACTGTAGCAGTACATTCCTCCTGTAGGCACCTGCCTATATATGTTTGTCCTAGGAATGCGTAAATCAACTTCTAAGCCTATCCAAAACTAAAATACCCTTGGGCTGCTTTTCCACCTTAAATATAATTATTATAGAAAATTTTATAGTGTACTTACAGTGTACTCCCTGTAGACTACCCAGTACATGTCATAACCCAGGAAACCGAGGAGTACGAGGGACACCAATGAGCTGATTGTGTTCATTGCCAAAAATGCTCTCACCTATTCAAAGATAAGAAGGTATAAGAACAATGTATCAATCCAGGGCATCAGTATCAGCTACAAGCACTGACCCAAAGCCAATTCTGCCTAACTTTCTAATACATTAAAAAGAATCAGTCACATTTGGGTTTAATTTATAACTAAAGTCAGCTTTTTACTCACCTGGGACAGATTGGAGAGAAGATAGAACACCTATCAGGTTTCTATGGATCTAGCATGTGCCCCCGCTAGGGAGTATTACTCTTTTTATTTGTAATATTTGCCGTGATCACTGAAAGTGAAATTAAAAGAAAATCCTACATTTTGGGTTGTCCCTAGAACAGTAATAGAGGGGAAATATTCAAATTCTGGTGACTCTGATGGCAACTAGGGATTTGCTTACTTTGGATGGATTTTCTCTCACTTTCTGTTTTGGCTATGCAGGAAGTTATGAGAAATCTCCCTAATGGGATACAGATATCAAAATGAACCTAACAGGGGTTATAAATCTACTTTACTCTACCCAAAATGCAAAAAAAGTTTTACCTTTACTTATACTTTAAGAATTTGTCAGTCATAGCTGGCCTGCCCTAGCGAGACATGTGGCTGCGCAGAGTGCTGTTCTTAGAGATGCATCTTCCCTTCCCCTTAGACAAACCACCCTGCATTTCCTCCATCTAAAAACACTTCTCAAATTAGTTACATAGTTGGTCTGGTTAAAAAAAGACACAAGTCCATCTAGCTCACAATCACAAAACTTGATTAACATATTGCCCTTAGCTAGGGCAAACCTTCTAATGCAGGGGTGTCAAACTTAATTTAATCACGGGCCGCATCAGCATTATGATTGCCCTGAAAAGGGCCGGTTGTATCTGTTAGACTAGATACCCAGAGCATTCTCTACCCTTACATAAGACGTCAGGAGCCTCTCCACCATCAGAAGTTGGGTTACCCACCCTCCCTTACACCACAGTGCACCCCCATTGCCTTGTGCTGCTGCTGGGAATAAGCTGGAGGCAATGCTGGAAAGCAGAAGGTACAGGATCTAGAGGAGGACCAGAGGAGGGCTGGAGCTCTTCTGCAGCTGGAGGAGAGGTGTGAGGGCCACATTAAATGGCCTGGAGGGCCGGATTCGGCCCGCGGGCCTTGTGTTTGACACCTGTGTTCTAATGGGAGGGATGAGCAGGAACAGGAATTAAACACAGAGCAGGCCTCTAAAATTGGCGCTGACCAATCAGGCAATCACCCTGCTTTCAATTTTGCATTACAATGTCTTCTAGTTGATTACTGTTGACATTAGAATGTATCATAACCCCTAGAGACCCATTGTTTTATATTTAAAAAATTTCAACCTGCTCTCCCTGGAAAATTTTGGTAGATTTGGCAAAATTTTGCCATTTGGCAAATGCATTAAAGTCAATTAAATCAAAGGTGAAAATAAAGTGTTTCTAAATCCAACAAAAATGTAATATGTTGCAGCTTACCAGTCCTCAAATGTGATGGCTACATTTGTTTTATCAGGCTTTTTTCCCTTTACTTTCAGCTGGTGATCCTGTCGGTAAGTCCTTTCCTGCCCTAGGGTAACAATGCTCATTCACGCACTGTATCTATGGAGGAGCAGCATTGTCCTCCTGGGACAAGAAGAGTGTTAGGACTATAGAATTAAGTCCCCTTTCCTCTTCTCTATAGCATGAGGAAAATGTGTTCTGTAGTCCACACAGGAGTTTTGAGCAAGGCTGAGAGTTTCTGCTTCAGCAAACATTTTTTTTTGCCTAATTTAGTCTGTTAATCCCTAGTCTGTAATAACCCTTGTTGTGATCAACTTACTAAAGAGATATTAGGATTTAGCTTTCTTCCCACTGCGATTGAGAGACTTCCTGTGATGATGTACTGCAGATAAAAAAAAAGCAAAAAAAGTTAGTGATAAATGTTATCTATACTTTTGGTAAATGTAAGAATTATATACCAAAAACACTATTGGTGACTATGGATTAGATACAAGCCATGCTAATTTTCAACCAACAAAGAATGGGTAATCTGTCAATTTTAAACCTATTTTTTTCCTTTAGTTCTTTTTTTTTTTTATATTTTTTATTTTTTAGCCCATGAAGAAGCTAAAAGGGGGGTCCTTGTTAGATACACTTTACAAAGCACAAGCCAGGGCCTAAGGGTTCCATAGTCTTCAGTCCCAATGGTATGAAAATTATCTGAAACCTACCAGCATGTGTGAACAAGTAAAAAACAATTTGATAAGTTTTTAGCTTCTGCTCTTCAAGCTGAGTTTTCAAGTTTTCATCTTCATGCTACAGGTCAATGCACTCTTTGGTTTTGAGGAAGAGCGTTTTCCCTCAAAATGCGCCAGCCTAAGCAGATTCATGCGGACATCCAGCACTGTGGAGTGCCTTGGCTACCTTGGAGATCTTTTGTCCGATCGTGTATATATGTGTGCTATCTACAATTGTTTGTGAGTATAATGTATATTATTTTGGATTTTAATAAACCTTTTTAGTGGTAATGCACAAGATCAGTGCACCCCTCTCTTTTTGTTGTTTTTTAGTGTTTTTGGATACCCTTGGTCCTGAGGGGGCGGCAAGACCATAAGTGATGCCAACAAAGACCATTGAATACTAATCTTTCCCTCATCACACAGCACTTGAGCGCAGGAGAATTTTTAAGCTTCAATGCTTGACAGTTCCCTGGACTATTCCCTGAAAGGTCCTGCCTTGAACCTTGTTTGTCTTGAACCTTAAACCATTTTGCTCCTCCCATGAATGTCCTATTAAACCCATGCCTTTACACTTCCTATTTATCAGATTATGGTGCTCTCTCCAGCCGAAATCTCACTCTTGTCTCTCTTGTTGCTGTCCATTTCTTTGCTTATTACCACTTATTACTGACCCATGATTGTTCCTCGACTATGCTTCTGCTTGATCCCAACCTGCAACCACTTGCTACTGACCTTTGGCTTGTTTAGTGACTACTCTTCTGCTTGATACCTACCTGCTATATCTTCTACTGGACCCCAGCTTACTCACCTTCTGGTGGGGTGATCCTGCGGACCAACACACAGCAAAACCAATCTCCACCATCAGGAGCTCTGGGGAATACTGGTTAGTACTTAGACCCTGCACCGTGGGTGAGCCTGTGTCATCCACCAACATGACCTGCTTGTATACCTGTCCCACTTTATGGTGGGAATCTCTCTACTGCTATAGCTATTGGTCTCTAAACCTGACCCCTGACTGTGACACATGCCTATTCTGGGTGCTTTTGGCTGCATGGGCACCCTGACTGTTCTGTGGCTACGCAGCCCCAAACTGTGATGCCCTGTGTGTTCTGAACCAGCATTAACTCTTTTAGCAATTTTAGCTACAGTAATTTTTCTATACCTGCATTAGTGGGCCTCTTAAACCCCACCATCAGTTTGACGGTTTTCCTTCCTTGGACCACTATTGGTCAGTCCTGACCACTGCAGACCTGAAACATCTCACAAGAGCTGTAGTTTTGGAGATGCTCTGACTCAGTTGTCTAGCCATTACACTTTGGACTTTGCCAAAGTTGCTTAAATCCTTATGCTTGTTCATTTTTTTCTGCTTTCAACACATTAACGACAGTGACAACATGTTCACTTGTTGCGCCATATATACAACCCACTTCCAGATTCCATTGTAATTAGATAATCAATGTTATTCACCTTACTTTCCAGCGGATATAATGGTATGTGTGATCAGCATGCATTTTTGCTGTATATATCAATAGAATCAGTGTTTACTTACAATTGGAATTCCCCACAAGAAAGTCCAATAGTATACGGTATAGGTAGGTACGTAAGTCAAATCATAACTAATCACTCCCAGAGCAATATAAATGAGCACAAGACTGACTTGTATAGCCTGTAAAAGATGAAAAAAAAACGAACAAGAAGCAAATGTAAGACCTTTTTTCCTTCGATGAGACTCTATTTATACAAGCAACAAAAATTAACAAAATATATTTTAACAATTTAAGGGCAACTGTGGGCTCATTAGTAATTCAAATAAAACAAATAGATTGCGCTAACTGTGAAGTGAGCTGCTAGCAAAAAACAACTGACAAAAAGTTGATCAAGTGAAACAAAATTAAAAAACGTGCAGCGCCAGTAAACTATTACATACTGTATAAGCAAACATATGTAATAACATGTATCAAACTAAAGTCCATGGTGATGTAAATATAACATAAGTCCCAAGTGACAAAAAAAAGTGAAGGGAAAAGTGTCCAAAGTTATAATAGGTGATTAAGGTGCACATGGAATCCCAACACCAACAGGAGATGTTATAAGCGCTCACCAGAAATTGAGGACCCAGAGTACCATATAGTACCTGGGTCTTCACAACTTGGATGGTGTATGGTGGTTAGTCGAGTCCGTACGATGTCATCAGGTGCCTCAGTGTAACTTAATAACCGGTATATGTACAAGAATGGCTCCCATTCAGAAATGATGAAAATAAACCAAAAAGGAGCAGAGCATAGTGTGATACCGCTACAAATTTATTGTTAAAATAAAGCAAATACACTTACAGACATCCTCAAGAATTATGCATCAAAAGTGCATGGATAGGCTGTTCGTGGCGTGACCTTGACGCGTTTCAACAAACCTGTGTTTAGCTGCCCTGTAGTACTGTGTCCATCCAATATGGCGTCTGTGACATCACCATGGACTTTAGTTTGATACATGTTGTTACATATATTTGTTTATATGTAATAGTTTACTAGCGCTGCACGTTTTTTTTTAATTTTGCTCATTAGTTATTAACCTCTAAATTTTTATCACTACTGGGTTAGTCCCAAAAACAGCAGTCGCTCAATAAAGGACTACCTGCAAAGGCTCTTACCGATTACAAAAATATAAACAAACCCCCATATCTATGCACAGCAAACAAAATTTCAATCTTAAATCCTAACACCTAGGAGCAGCTAAACGCTAAAAGTGATTCACACCTAAATACCAAATCATGAAATACACAATCCAGTGGCGGCCCATTCTTTGGGGGCGCAGGGGCGCCGCCCCCCCATCCATGCATCCGGCCCCCTAATCTACATGCAGGGCGCCAGATGCATGGATTCCAATGGGTTTTTTTTTCTTTGAAGCACGTGCCAGAGGCTCTAATAGGCTTCAAAAAAGGGTGAACTCAGGGTGCAGAGCACTGCGCGCTGAGCCCACCCAGTTGTATGACAGTAGCGATGAATATTTGCTATTATCATACTGATTCTCCTCCCAGCCAATCAGGAAGCGGGTCGTAAGACCCCTTTCCCGATTGGCTGAAAAGAGAAGCGATTTTATTGGCCATTGGCCAGGAAGAGGGAGGAGAGGTAGGGCTGGCTGGAGGAGAATCACAGCCACTCAGCCATCCGGGAAGGAGGTAAGAATGCTGGCTGTCTGTCCATCCGCCCATCCCGTGGGGGGTGGATTTGCCTGCCAGCTGGCCGTCCGTCCCGTGGGGGCTGTGGGTTTTGCCGCCCCCCAAATTATCATGCACCAGCCGCTTCTGACACAATTCCTACATCCAAATGAATGAATTAATTAATACAACCCACTGCATAAGTGATAAACGTGAACAAACAATATTATTAATATAATATTATCAATAGTGATCACACATATACATAAATAATCCTGGAGCACCCATGTGTAATAGATCACTAATGGTGCATAATGAATAAAGTGCAATCAATCTGATTCAAAAGTCACTTATAACATGTATCAATCAGTCCCATGTGTCTTCATTTAGTTTCCAGTGCAATCTTCCCACAACATGTATGCCACACAGTGAAACACTTTCTCCAATTGAGTCTTTTTTGTGTGCTCTCCTGGAAATTTGGACCTCTTAAATTATAGGAGGTCACGTAAACCATATATGCCATAGGGGCTTATTCTCTCTTTGTAACATCCTAAGACTGGAGACATTTCCCTAATAAGAGGCTTTGTTTGTGTTAATCCCTTGATCAGGGGCTGACTGGCAACTTTTTGGCCCAGGGGGCAAGTACAAATCAGAGGCCTATGGTGCAGCGCCTTGGCTCCCTTCCCACTCTCTCTCTTGCTAGCCTCCTTCTGACCCCCATTCCAGGCTGAAACTCTGCTCCAGGTACTCTCTACTCACAGGCCTAAACCGGGTTCCTGACCTGGCCTGCAGGGGGCGTTTGGGGGGAGCTGGGACAGCTTGTTTGGGGCTCCAGTGGGGCATGGAACCGGCCACTGCTCAGACACAGTTTACACCATCCATGCTGGGGGAGGGGGGGGGGGGAGGTGTGCTCTGTCTTTTTCTTCAACCTGCACTCAGAAGGTCAGCGGCAGGGACATTTTACTTTTCTTCACCAGGAATCCTTTAGACATGTCTGTGGCAGGAGCTACAAGGCATGAGGGGGGCCCAGGGGGCAATTGCCCCACTGCCCCCTGGCCCAGTCCTCCCCTGTCCTTGATTTTCCTGCTCTCTACACCAAATACATTCCTTCTGCTGTATGAGGGTTTACCTCCATACTGGGCCTATTCTGGCACTCCTCTCCTACTTGTAAAAATCATACTTTTTTGTGCTGGAAAATGACTCAGAGCCCCCAAACATAATATATATATTTTTTAACAGAGCCCCTAGGGAATAAAATGGCGGTCATTGCAACTTTTTATGTCACACAATATTTGTGCAGCAATTTTTCAAACGCGTTTTTTTGGAATAAAAATAGCCATTAATGTCTAAACCGCTGGCAACAAAAGTGAGTACAATGTGAAAAGTGAAAATGTCCAAATTGGGCCCAAAGTGTCAAAATTTTGTGTGGCCATCATTCTTTTCCAGCACTGCCTTAACCCTTTTGGGCATGGAGTTCACCAGAGCTTCACAGGTTGCCACTGGAGTCCTCTTCATCTCCTCCATGACGACATCATGGAGCTGGTGGATGTTAGAGACCTTGCGCTCCTCCACCTTCCATTTGAGGATGCCCCACACATGCTCAATAGGATTTAGGTCTGGAGACATGCTTGGCCAATCCATCACCTTCAGCTTTTTTAGCAAGGCAGTGGTCATCTTGAAGGTGTGCTTGGGGTAAATATCATGTTTGAATACTGCCCTGCAGCCCAGTCTCCAAAGGGAGGGGATCAGGCTCTGCTTCAGTATGTCACAGTACATTTTGACATTTATGGTTCCCTCAATGAACTGTAGCTCCTCAGTGATGGCAGCACTCATGCAGCCCCAGACCATGAAACTCCCACCACCATGCTTGACTGTAGGCAAGACACACTTGTCTTTGTACTCCTCACCTGGTTGCCGCCACACACACTTGACACCATCTTAACCAAAAAAGTTTATCTTGGTCTCATCAAACCACAGGACATGCTTCCAATAATCCATGTCCTTAGTCTGCTTATCTTCAGCAAACTGTTTGCGGGCTTTCTTGTGCATCATCCTTAGCAGAGGCTTCCTTCAGGGACGACAGCCATGCAGACCAATTTGATACAGTGTGCGGCACATGGTCTGAGCACTGGCAGGCTGACCCCCCACCCCTTCAACCGTTGCAGCAATGCTGGCAGCACTCAAACGTCTATTTCCCAAAGACAACCTCTGGATATGACGCTGTGCACTCTTCTTTGGTCGACCATGGCGAGGCCTGTTCTGAGTGGAAACTGTCCTGTTAAACCTCTGTATGGTCTTGGCCACTGTGCTGCAGCTTAGTTTCAGGGTCTTGGCAATCTCTTTATAGCCTAGGCCATCTTTATGTAGAGCAACAATTCTTTTTTCAGATCCTCAGAGAGTCCTTTGCCATGAGGTGCCATGTTGAACTTTCAGTGACCAGTATGAGAAAGTGAGAGTAATAACACCAAATTTAACTCACCTGCTCCCCAATCACACCTGAAACCTTGTAACACTATAGAGTCACATGACGCCGGGGAGGGAAAATGGCTAATTAGGCCCAATTTGGACATTTTAACTTAGGGGTGTACTCACTTTTGTTGCCAGCGGTTTAGACATTAATGGCTGTGTGTTGAGTTATTTTGAGGGGACATCAAATTTACACTGTTATACAAGCTGTACATTCACTACTTTACATTGTAGCAAAGTGTAATTTCTTCAGTGTTGTCCCATGAAGAGATATAATAAAATTTACAAAAATGTGAGGGGTGTACTCACTTGAGTGAAATACTGGACAAGTAGCGTCATGTCACAACTGAGTATAAAAGAGGAGGGAGGTGTCTATAAGTGTAGTAATACGGTTACATTTAATGAAGGTACAACATTTAGCAACTTACATGGTTGATGATTAAAACAGGCACAACTAAGTAAGCAGGCATCCGGGGTAAAGCTGTCCACATAGACCAGGGATCCTCAAACTATGGCCCTCCAGCTGTTGCAGAACTACATATCCCATGAGGCATTATAAAACTCTGATATTCACAGACATGACTAGGCGTGATGGGAATTGTAGTTCCCGGACAACTGGCGGGCCATAGTTTGAAGACCCCTGACATAGACCATCCTCCGTACCACCATCAATGTCATCCCTTCCACACTGCGCTCCACCAACGCTTGAATCCCGCTTTCAGATTGCTGTACTGCAGGGTAGTCTTCCCAATCATGACTGCAGACTGACAGCGGTGAGAGCCGGTGGTGCGTATGATGGGCTATGTGGTCAGTTTTACCCCGGATGCCTGCATACTTAGATGTGCCTCTTTTATTCATCAACCATGTGAGTTGCTAAATGTTGTACCTTCATTAAATGTAACCATAATACTACACTTAGAGGCGCCTCTCTTCTCTTTTATACTCTGTAGCTCTTGCTGGATTTTGCTTCTAATCCCCTTGTGGAGGCTGCCATTTGTGGATGACCATTTTATGGTTACAAAACAATCTATTACATTGCTATATTCTTTTTATATGGACTATAAACTGAAGGATTTATAAATAAAAGGTTGTGGAATAAATCATCTGAGTTTCCATTATTTCTTAAGGGGAAATTTACTTTGATATACGAGTGCTTTGAATTAAATGCATGTTTCCGGGAACAAATTAGGCTCATGATCCAAGGTTTTACAGTAAAAATAAAAAGAACGGAAGCTAGGAATCTCTCACAACCTTGCCACCTAGACCAGGAACTTTCCCTTATATTCTAATGGAAAGGTTGCAGAGCTTAAACAAAGTGGGGTTTGATTTTAAGACTGGATTTTATGGACTTCATGTAGAATTCAACAAACCCCCTACAACTCAAACCCAGGTCCCCTAGACTAACAGTCTTCTTTCTATTGGTATACTAATCTAAATTACTAGTAAGCAGGATTCCTATCTTTCATAGGAAGAAAAACTTAATTTTAGAGGGAACTGATACTTTGACCATTAAGGGCAAAGGAACAGGGTGACTTAAAATCCCATTCTTCTGCTGCTATTACATTCCTCATGCTCCACTCTGCCCTGTTTACCCACCAGGGCTCCTAATAATAGTGATCAAGGAAGAAAAACAGGCGCCTGAGGAAGGAGCCCAGTACGCATGCTCCGAAACACGTTACGTCACTTCCGGTAGGCTTGTGGTTCACTGCAGCCTCTACCAGATCCAGCTCCCTCGCAGTCCTTCCTACATCGTCATCTCCCGGCTGCGGGTCAGTTGGCATGCGGACATACCAATACAGGAAGCGAGTTAGGAATATGGACACAAGCTAATTCCCATGTGAGTTGCTATATCATTTCATGTATTAAACTTTTATGCTACACTCAGCTGCGCCTGTTTTTCTTCCTTGTTTGCCAGCGGGATTTCCGTCTTTTGCCTGCCAGAGCTGCCCTGAATCACATCAGCACCTGTAGAGCTTAGTCTCCAGCAGTCCCTGATCGTCTCAACTTACAGTATCATCTGTTGCTGCACTGGGGTCCTTTCCCCTTGGCACAAGCGCCCAACACCCCTCCTGCCTAATAATAGTGATGATAATTATAATTCTAGTTATGGGAGAGCATGTGACTCTTCCCACTTCCTCCTATAATGTACTGCTGTGTGCCTGAGAGGCATAGGGACAGAGGGAGGGCCCTTACTCCTGGGTAAACTCTAAACCAGACCAACCAGATCAACACAGGGCCTTCTGGGGACATTAACCTTATACAGGTTTGTTCTAATCCGAGAGAGATAAAAAATCCAATTAGTATCAACTCAGCTGGCTAAAAATCAACCCAATCTGGGGCAGATCTAAACTCCTATTGACTGGTTCACTCATCTTTCATACTTACTCCTAAAATTTTTGGTTGTCCTTTACGCAATACTTTGAGAAAAGCTGGTTTCTCTTCCTGGGTTCCACGTCCTCTGTCCATTGCTCGATTTCCTGATGTTCCTAAACATAGAGCACACTCGTTATAGGTACATATGATCCAAATAGCCATGAATGCATGTATGCATAGCAGCCAAAGAGCTGATAAATTTCTAGTTCAGGCTATAAAGCTAGAATAGCTGCAAATCTTGTTTTAGGCATTTAAAATGGATATTTAAAATTGATATATTATACATTTACATATACTGTAGTTACATAGGTTGAAAAAAGACACAGTCCATCTTGTTCAAGCAATAGAAAAAAAAAAGAAAACCTCTGTATACACAATTCTATACAGATGATCCAGAGGAAGGAAAAAATCTTATAACGCATGGTCTAACTTTCTCCAGCAGTGGGATAGTATTTCCTGATCCCTCAGGAGGTTACATATTTAATCTGGTTATTAAAAAGTCCATCCAGTTAAACCAACATAGAAAAAAAACACACAAGCACATAAATAGAAAATATACATATATACAATGCTATAACCAAAGTTGACCCAGAGGAAGGCAAAAAAAACCCCAATAAAGCATTATCCAATTTGGTCCAGCGAGGAAAAAAAGTTCCTGTCTGTTCCCCCAACAGGCAATCGGATATTCCCTGGATCAACTTTACCTATAAATATTAGTATCCAGT
Source organism: Pelophylax lessonae (assembly GCF_965119305.1). Lineage (NCBI taxonomy): Eukaryota > Metazoa > Chordata > Amphibia > Anura > Ranidae > Pelophylax > Pelophylax lessonae. The sequence goes on from NC_138776.1 coordinate 237,962,294, forward strand.
AATATTATGCACATTTAGGAAAAATTCCATCCCCTTTTAAAACAATAACTGAGCTGGCCAGAACCAGCTCTTGAGGGAGTCTTCAGTATATCAGATTTTCACAGCTTACCACGAAGAAGACTTTCCAAATTGGAGATTAAATCTCTTTTCTTCCGGATGTAAAGAATGTCCACTTGTCCTCTGTGATGACCTTAAGGTGACAAGCTCTATACCAAGTTCACTATATGGACCACTTATGTATTTAAGTATACATGCTGATTCTCCTTAATCTCCTCTTCTCAAGAAAGAATAAATTCAGTTCCTCTCATCTTTCCTCATAGCTGAGCTCCTCCATGTCTCTTATCAGTTTGGTTGCCCTTCTCTGGACTGTCTCCAGTTCCCCAATATCCTTTTAGAGAACTGGTGCCCAAAACTGAACTGCATATTCCAGATAAGGTTTTACTAATGATTTGTACAGTAGCAAAAAAATTATCTAATTTCTCTCCAGTCCATACCTCTTTTAATACAAGAAGGTATTTTGCTTGCTTTTCAAACCGCTGCTTGGCATTGCATGCCATTATTAAGCTTATGGGTAATTAAAATTGTGCATTATAATCACTGTCCCACTTGCAGCCCTTTCTATCTGTGCAAGGAGCTGAGTCTCTGCCTCCTCATTAACACTGGGTGGCCTGTAACAAACTCCAATTATTAAAGCGGAGTTCCGGGCACAGAAATGATTTTTTACTGAACATACCCCCGGGACAGTCAGGGCTAGCACATTCCACAATGGCTAGCCCCTGATCTGTCCCGGTTCGCACTTACCTTTTAGAAGAAATACTTACTTTGAAAATTTCTTCCACAGCGTTTCCATCTCTCTTGTGGATAGCTGAAGCCGGCGCGGTCCTCTTCGGTGTCTTCTTCCCCGTCTTCTTCTCCCAGAATGCGCCGCACCGGCCCCTCTCGTCACTTCCGGTGCGGCGCCGCATTCCTAAACAGCTTCTGGGCATGCCCAGAAGCTGTTTAGCAGGGGAATGCGGCGTCGCCCGGAAGTGACGTGCGGGGCCGGTGCCGTCGCATTGATTCCTGGGAGCGATGATGTTCAGCTCCCAGGAATCATTGCGAGGCAGGAAGTGACGGGGTGAGCCTCGGCGCTGGAGGAGGAAGTACCTTCAGGTTATGTGTAGCTAGCGGAGGGGCACAAAAAAAAAATACAGATTTTGTGCCCGGAACTCCGCTTTAACTTTGAACTATGCACACACATTTACAATTCCACTTATAATTCTTCAGCCTCATCACACTCTCCATCAAATACAGAAAATAAAATATAAAATACCGAAAAAGGGTTGCAACCAATCAGTCCATCCACACTGCATCAGTGTATGGCTAGCTTTAGATTGAAAGCAGAACCATCATAACTCTCATTAACCACTTAAGCCCCGGAAGATTTTACCCCCCCCCCTGACCAGGGGGTATTTTGCGATTCGGCACTGCGTGAATTTAACGAACAATTGCGCGGGCGTGCGACGCTGTATCTAAACGAATTTGGCGTCCTTTTATTCCCACAAACAGAGCTTTCTTTTGGTGGTATTTAATCACCTGTGCGATTTTTTGATCATGCGCTATAAACAAAAAAAGAGCGTAAATTTTGCAAAAATAGCAATATTTTTCACATTTTGTTATATGAAATTCCCCCCCAAAAAAATGTAAAAATCTAAATTTTTTAACATTTTCGGCCAATTTGTTTTATGCTACCTATGTTTGGTAAAAAAAAATCGCAAAAAGCGTATTTTGATTGGTTTGCACAAAAGTTATCGCGTTTACTAACAAAGGGAAAGATTTTTGTCATTTTTGTTGTTTTTTATTTAACGCGTAATGGCGGCGATCTGCGATTTTTTTGCGGTACTGCGACATTGCGGCGGACAGATCGGACCCTTGACTGACATTTTTGACACTTTTGGGGTTACCAGTGACATTTCTACAGTAATCAGTGCTATACATATGCACTGTTACTGTAAAAATACACTGGCAGTGAAGGGGTTAACTTTTTTGAAAGGGCGGGGCTATGTGTGTCCCTAGGGGCGTGCTTTCTACTGTGATTGGCTGTGGCTTCATATGTATGAACAGTGATCAACGGTTCTACATAGTAGAACCGTATGATCATCCTTCATACACAGGGGAGAATGACAGGCAGCTTGTTTACACAAGCTGCCTGCCTTTCTCCCTCTTCCCCGACGATCGCCGAGTGACCGGTGGACATCGGGTCCGCCGGTCACACGCGCAGGGGGGTTCGTGACCGCGTGGGAGCGGGAGCGCGCCTCCGGCGGCGCACGCTCGCTCCCTAAACCCTCACAAGCGAGCGACGTAGACCTACGTCACTTTGCCTGTGAGGGGCTGACTGCCGACGTAGATCGGCGTTAGGCAGTCGGCAAGTGGTTAAAACAGTCCAGGCTAGAAACATTGCAGGCTGTCATAGAACTACCATGACGTAAATAGTCCTGATAAGATAAGATCAGATAAGATAAGAAGGACTTTATTGTCAATGTAAAATAAAACTTACAACAAGTTTACAGTGACATACTTCACACACACATTCACAAAATAAATATTGTATTTATAAACGTAAATTAAGAATTTACATTTTGATAAAAAAAGGTTATATTAGCGAAAAATAACCCCTGACCTCTTGGCTAATAAACATGATTTCATTCTTGCATTAATGATGGTAATGGTCCCCTGAAAAAAACTTTGTGTTTATGTTGTTTCAGCAATATAGTAGATCAACTTTTATTTTTTATTTTTCATTTTTATTTCTGTTAGTTTTGCAACTTTGGATTAATTATAAGGTAACATCCAGCTGGATCTATTTTCTTTTGCTGTCCATCTGTATAATAGCAGAATTCCTGTAAAGCCTCTATTAATCTTTCTCAGTATTAGGGATGGGCTTCGAGTTCGAGTTGAACATTGGCTGTTCGCTGGTTCGTAGAACTTCGAACAAATCTGGATGTTCGAACCAAATTCGAAAATTCAAACTTTAAAAAAAAAAAAAGGAAAATAGGCAAAAAGGAAGGTGCTTATTAAGTTCTAAGTGCAGTGAGATTGAGCAGTGATTATATATCAGCTACTAGTCCATCAAGAACCATGTAGAACATCAGTTTGATTAGGGTTAGGGTTAGGGTTAGAGTAACTCTAAGGGTTAGGGTTAGTGTTAGGGTTCGGGTTTTTTTCATTGATATTGTGTTCTTTAGGGCATTACCCAGGTCCCCATACCCTTTTGGGGGAAAAACTTGCATTAAAGGCTTTAAAATGAGTTATTTTGATTTTAGAAGTTCGAATTCCCATAGACTTCAATGGAGTTCGAAAGTTCGAGTTCAGCGAACCTTTCCGATGTTCGCAGTGTTCTGTGCGAACCGAACAGGGGTATGTTTAGGTCCATCACTACTCAGTATGTATTTACCCAATTTTGGGTAGCTTATTGGCCCTTTCTCTTTCTTAGATATACAATATGTTCATGATAGTTGTTTATTTAGTTTTTTTTTCTAGAAATTGCAGTCTTTACCTCCTTTTTCTTTATTTGGATTGGTGGTGGATACCGACAGCATATTACTTTCTGGCACACTTTTCCTTTTTTTCCTTCATTGTTTTGGCAAAGATGCAGATGTACAGGTGCCAAACAGGTTGGTTTCCATAAATATGGCTGCAGCTACTGCCAACTTTGTGTATAAGATCGATAACTAGGTTTAATCAGAAACTATATTTATTTATTGCTTTACACTCTTAATTGGAGAGCTTACCCCCACGCGAGCTGCTGTAGGTGATCGGTTTTCTGTTCTGTGTTCCTGACAAGGGGTACCCCTGGAGATGACTACAAAGTACCTGGCACCAAATTGTCAGTACTAAGGAGGCTAATGTTGGGGTCTGTCTGTAAAGTGCTGCACATGAAGCTATCCCTTTAAGAATGTACACAGACTGCCCAGACCTCCAGTGAATTGCCGAGGTAAAGTCCTGTTCTCTCATTCTCTCTGAGTAATGTAATGCGCAGGTAATCTGTATATTTAAGTCCACAGCTCCATAGATTGCTTCAAAGACTACATATCCTATTGTTCTAAATGATCGATTGTGGCTGCATAGCAGGTCCTTTCCTCACCCCGTTGTTTGGCCCAAGCATTGCTGCTAGGAGGGTGGGAAAACAGGAGCAAGGAGGATACGACCCACAGCCACTCTGATCCTCACTGCAGTGGCGGAGGGTGAGAAAGAGCAGCCAGAGGAGCACACAGGAACAACACAGCTACTCTGGGGGGTGGGGGGGGTGGGGCTTGAAGAAGGAGAGCAGGCAAAAAGCGCCTACCCCTCCAGCTGGTAGGGAGCACCTGGCTATATTTTGTTGTTTTTTCCTTTTTGTCAATTTCTTTACTTGCCCCTTGTCTGAGGGAAAAGTTTATATATGTTGGGGGATTCGACTCCTCTCTGGTAGATATATGCTCCCATGCTCACCCTGGGGATGGGACTGCAACTGGGATGTGCATTTTCCTTTTGTTTTCTTGCTTCTTTTGTAAGTTGATACTTGCAATATTTGATTTACTTGATTATTGTTTGGATACATATAACTTTGATACTAATCACGTATTATTATCTCTATCTATGTTTTTTTGCTTAGAAGTAATGGTGATGCCTCCCTTCTCCCCCTGAGGAAGCAGATAGTTTTCACGAGATAGGTCAAGGATTTAAAAAAACATCAGGAATGCCCCCGTTTATTGGTCACTATTTTTACTTTTTTATTTAACTTTGGGTCAATTTACTTACATATTTTTACATGTTTACACATCAGGGGTTCCTCGTGCTCTGATAGGGAGGCACATCTCTTATTATTTGTCTATGTACATGTTTAAAGCCTTTTATTTATTTTTCAATGTAATAAAGTTTGTTAATTGTATTCCATTGTTTGGGAAGTTTATGGGGTACTGATAAAGTCCCTACTTGTCCACATTTTTTTCTATTAAATCTATTTATCCCCACCCTAATATTTCTGAAATACCTACTGGAAGGTAATAATTCAAATAAATGATGACCAGGATGGGAAGAATCATTCAATCATTCATTTTTCTCTCTGCTCTACAAAAGCAATGGGACCAGGGCAACCATCAGAAGTTTTGGAGCCCTTTACTCAGTTTTAGGCCTGAGCCCTCTGGGCCTGACCAGAAACATTCCTCAAGGCCCAGCGACTGGTCATCCCACCAAGTCTTTCAGTGGACTCACTTTTATTTCAATACCATTACAACCTAATATATCCTCTATCCCATGTCCTCTTCCTCCTCCACTCCCATCTTCTCCATCCCATGTCCTCCATCCCATATGTACTCAGCTTTCTCTTCTAGTCCTATCTCCCCCATCTTATGTCCTCCTCCTCCTCCATCCCATGTCCTCCTCCTCCTCCAATCCCATCTCCTTCATTCCATGTCCTCCTCCAGTCTCATCATCTCCTCATCATCTGCAGGTCATGTCCTCCTCTTCCAGTCCCGTCGCCCCCATACCATGTCCTCCTCTTCCAGTTTCATCCCCCCCACATCACATGTCCTCCTCCTCCATTCTATGTCCTCCTCCTCTACTCTATGTCCTCCTTTTTCCCCTCTATTCTATGTCCTCCCCCTCCTCCATCCCATGTCATTCTATCCTTTCTGTGCCCTCAGTATAGCCCTGACCCAGTTCTGTGTAATCCCTCCAGTTTTTAGAGGAGAGGAGTGTGGAGAGTATGACAGTGGCAGAATGGGGAGGGATTTATCTTAGTGGCAGTCTGGGGTTGTGACCAGGGAGCAATAAGGGTCTGAATGATGTCTGTCAGCTGGATGTATGAAGTGGCCAGGGGGTGATGCAAGCTGGGGGGAGTAGGGGGCTGAGAAGTGGTCTGATAGTGATGTCTATAATAAAAAAAAAGCTATTGAGCTCATCTACTAATATCTACAACAATACATAAAACAAAAGTACAACTCAAAGAGAACAACCTCCTTTTATAAGATGTAAATATGTATCTATATAAGCCAGCCCCTAGCACTCTGTATGTCCAGATAATGTGAAGTCAACTTATGACCATTCATTTAACCCTGTGTTATCCAAGCTCTGAATCTGTGCAATCAAAAGTGTGGGAGTGGGAGTTATCTGTCACACTCCCTGTCTCTCGATTCTCCTTGTCTCCTTATCACTGCAATACCTACAAGACAAATCCGCTAACAGAAATGTTGGCAGCTTTTTATCCAAGGAAACTTTGCTCAGAAAAAAACTGAGCTCACCCCCTCCATGTCTGTAGTGTGAGCAACCGGCCGGCAATAGCTACAGTGAGCTCCACCTCCCCTCAGGACACTGTACTGGTAATCGGGGGGGAGCTGAGTCAGAGATCTTACAGACAGTGCAGGAGACTGGGGTGGGGGGAAGAAAGGAGCTTCAGAGATTCTAAATACATACACCGCTCGTGCAGTGTATGTATTCAGAAGCAATGGCACTACTGCTGTCCCCACAGTGGCAAGTATGCTCTTGGGTCCCCCCCCTCTACTTATCCGGGCCCTGGGTCAGTCCGCCCCTGGTCAGAGTGAAGGGGGATCCTAGGTTCCATCGGCTCCTCAGAGGATATGCGGGGAAGGTGCCCAGAGTAGCGAGCCCTGTCTGGGCCCCTAGGGATGCCTGGGCCTTTTAGGTGTATGGGCTGTCCTCCCCTGTTGGCACCCCTCAATGGGACTGATAGATTTCAGCAAAAAGTTTGCAGCCCACAATTTTCAGTGGGGTATAGATTGCTTTCTGAAGAGCAGTCTTATCAGCCATAGAGCAACTGGAGTACAACACTCAGATCCAGTACGCTCCTAATAAACCTAGTCGGCCGCCTATACCTTCTTCACTAGACCATTTTCCTGAGTATTCTTAGAAAAAAACTTGACTATGATACATTTTCAGAAATAACAATACAAAGAAACTTGAAGGCAGAAATCAGCCTTAATTTTCCTGAAGTAAGTTCTTTCCTTTTCCCAGTGTTCAAAATCAAATTGTTGCACACCATTAAACTTACAGAGTACAATCATAGGTGTAAAGAGCATAAAGAAGGGGGCTCAGCACAAAGCCTTGCGGAGATCCTGTGCTTAATTTACTCTGGGAGGAACAAATTGGGCCCATTTTGACAACCTGAGAATATTATACCAGAAAAATCCTTTATCCAGGTACAAATGAAAAGTGGCAAAGCCAACTGCAGATGTTTCCCAAATATAAGATCTGGAAAGATGGTATTAAAGACCGAACTGTAATCTATATTTTGGAATCAGGATAGATGAAACAATATCAAACGATAACAAAAGATTAAAAATTCCAATAAAAACACCAGCCAGTGAATTTGCACAAGCCTTGACAACCCTTCCAGTAACACCATCTGGACCTGCTGATTTCCTTATATTTGAGCCTTAATCACCTGCCTTACCTCATATAGAGGAATCACTAGCAAGAAGGAGGTCCTGATTCCCCAATATACTCGTTATCTTTAGTTAGACCTTGTTTAAAATACTGTGTCTAGTTCTGGAGACCTCTCCTAAAAAAGATATTGATAAGATAGAATGTGTCCAGAGAAAGGCAACAAAAATGGTGAAAGGTATGAGGGATAAAACATATCAGGGGAGACTTTAGAAACCTAAACCTAAGAGTACAGTCTGGAGGAAAGAAGTGAAAGGGGAGACAAGACTGAAACCTTTTAATACATCAAGGAGGTGAAAAAGCTTTGTATTTTCAATACAAAGCCAAGATCAAGGACATGGGGACATGACCTCAGACCAGCAGGATGAAAGTTCAAAACTAACCTTAGAAAGTATTGATTTACTGAAAGAGTAGTTGATGCTTGGAATAGACTTCCAACAGAAGTCGTGAGTCAGTCAACAGTAAGTCCCAAACATGCTTGGGGAAAACAAACTGTAGATCTATACAAAAAAAGTGAATATACTGTATATATATATATATATATATATATATATATGCACAGTACTGTATGGGAAAAAAAATGGGCGAAACTCAATCGACCATGGTCTTTTTTCTGCTATTACACTTCTATGTTTCTCTGTGTTACATAGTTACATAGTTGGTAAGGTTGAATAATGACATCAGTCCATAAGTTCAACCTGTGTGCGTATATGAGTGTGTATGTATTTATGTCTATGTTTTTATGACACCATCTGGACCCACTGATGTCCTCATATTTACAACCTTACTTATCTCATATTGCCCCGCAGTGAATATAAAATACCAGGACCTAGTGGAACCCCCATGTCATGCTGGGGTAATGTAACGTCAAACGTTTGTAAAGTACCTATTCAGTTGCTCAGCTAGTGATACATTGGAGTTCACATCATACATATAAACTAGTATGCAAGTGCATTGTGAGTTCAATTACATCTCATGTTAGTATCATTGTATTAATCAATATAAAGATAAGTTTGCACGTCAAAATATACCCTATACAGTATATATGACTTCTAAAACGCATGGCTTGTTCACACACTTAAGGCTCCATGTACACGGGACGCTGGAAATGGCCGTTTAGGAGCAGTTGGGCGTTTTTTTCAGAAGCCCCTGAACCCATCTACATTTTATCTTATCTGTCCATGTAAACCAGGTCGTTTACAGTCATTTGCAGGCAGTTGCGTTCAGGGACTGTTTTTAGAATGCAATTATTTGCGTTCGAACGTGTGTTTTTCCGGCGTTTCAAACGCGTCCGAACGCGTCTGAATGCGATGACCCGCGTTTAGCGTTCTCGTTTTTCCATTTTAAAGGGGAATAATTTTTTTGACCTCTAGGAACGCTTCTAAACGCAAATGCCCGCAAACGCTGCTAAACGCCCGCTAAACGCGGGTACAAACGCGACCGAACGGACGTTTCAAACGTCCTAAAAATTCCAGCATTCAAAGGGACTTTTAACAACGTCCCGTGTACATGGAGCCTTACTGAGATATGAAGGAAGGCAATGGCTTGGTACTTTGATTTGCCTACTACTACAGTATCCAAATTTGAGTGCATATACCTGTATATGTGTGTGTGTATATATATATATATATATATATATATATATATATATATATACATATTTAACAATAACGAGATCCTAAACGATGTACACTATGAGGCTTTGTTCTTTTTGTTCTGGGCTTTTAAGACCAGGTCTGTTGTTCAGCACACCGACTATCTATAGTAAGTGTTTATATGTCCATGGGTTACCTGGCTGTAGCAGCTATTTGAAAGGTTTTGCTCATATGTAAAGGCTCCAATGGCCACTATAATAAGGGTCCATCTATGAGGTGAGCAGATACCCTAGAGCAGTGATGGCGAACCTTGGCACCCCAGATGTTTTGGAACTACATTTCCCATGATGCTCATGCACTCTGCAGTGTAGCTTAGCCTCATGGGAAATGTAGTTCCAAAACATCTGGGGTGCCAAGGTTCGCCATCACTGCCCTAGAGGGTTCCCTGTGGTGGTCTTCTTGTTATCTGTGATTCATCTTGGATTGGAGTCTCACTTTTCACACTGATATTTTGGACTTTAGGAATTATAAATAGCGATGAGCCAAACACCCCCTGGTTCGGTTGGACACTAGAACTCCCGAACATGGAAAAAAATCGGACCAGAACCCTATTAAAGTCTATGGAACCTGAACTCCAAAAATCAAAATTCCCCATTATTAAGGCTTATATGCAATTTATTGGCAATTAAACGGTATGGAGGGCCCAGGTACTGCCCTTGGGGACATGTATCAATGCAAACATTATTTCTTTTTAAATGAGAAGTGATTTTAATGATGCTTAACCACTTGCTGACCAGCCTCCACCTATATACGGCGGCAAGTCGGCAGATTCCCGCGAATCGCCGTACCTGTATCGTGATTCGCAGGAGCGATCCTGGGGGCGCACCAGAGGGGAAGTTAAGGTGCGGGGCACCCGCGATTACTCCCCATGGAGAGAGAACAAGTTGTTCTCTCAGTAATCATCACAGGGCTCCTGTGTTCTCCTATTTAGGAACACAGGTCCCTGTGATGATTCCATAAGCCCACCCCCCCCAAAGTTAGAAAACACCCCCTAGGTCAGTGATGGCGAACCTTGGCACCCCAGATGTTTTGGAACTACATTTCCCATGATGCTCGTGCACTTTGCAGTGTAGTTGAGCATCATGGGAAATGTAGTTCCAAAACAAGGTTTGCCATCACTGCCCTAGGTATACATTTAACCCCTTGATCGCCCCTGGGTTAACCCCTTCCCTGCCAGTGTCATTAGTACAGTAACAGTGCATATTTTTTAGCACTGATTACGGTAGTAATGTCACTGGTCCCCCCAAAAGTGTCAACAATATCAGTTAGGGGTTTGATCTGTCCACTGCAATGTCGCAGTCCCACTAAAAATCGCTTATCACAGCCATTACTAGTAAAAAAAAAAAATGACAAATCTTTTCCCCAGTTTGTAGACATTATAACTTTTCAAAATTTCAAATATGGTTATTGGGATTTTTTTTTTTTACCAAAAATATGTAGCAGAATACAAATTAGCCTAAAATGATGAAAAATGTAATTTCAATTTTTTTTTATTGGGAATGTTATATAGCAGAAAGTGAAAAATTTTGTTTTTTTCATTTCAGAAATGTTGCTCTTTTTATGTTTAAAAATAAAAATCGCACAGGTGATCAAATACCACCAAAAGAAATTTCTATTTGTGGGAAAAAAGGACATCAATTTTATTTGGATACAGTGTTGCACGACTGCGCAATTGTCAGTTAAAGTAACGCAGTGCCAAATCGCAAAAAATGGCATGATCATTAAGGGGGAAAATCTTCCGGTCCAGAAGTGGTTAAAGTGAAACAATAAAAAATGAACAATTCCATTAAATATAGTGTCTGAGAGGATCCCCTTAGTCTGCCTATAAAGTGGCGCATCTGTACTGGGTATAGAACCTGCTGCAGCAAAACTGACATACAGTGCATCCAGAAAGTATTCACAGCGCTTCACTTTTCCACATTTTATTATGTTACAGCCTTATTCCAAAATGGATTAAATTCATTGTTTTCCTCAAAATTCTACAAACAATAACCCACAATGACAATATAAAACAAGTTTGTTTGAAATCTTTGCAAATTTATTAAAAATGAAAAAATCCCATGTACATAAGTATTCACAGCCTTTGACATTACACTCAAACTGTAACTCCTGTTTCCACTAATAATCCTTGAGCTGTTTCTACAACTTGTTTGGAGTTCACCTGCGGTAAATGCAGTTGTTTGGGCATGATTTGTAAAGGCACACACCTGCCTATATAATGTCCCACAGTTGAAAGTGCATGTCAGAGCACAAATCAAGTCATGGAGTCCAAGGAATTATCTGTAGACCTCCGAGAAACGATTGCATCGAGGCATAGATCTGGGGAAGGGTACAGAAACATTTCTGCAGCATTGAAGGTCCCAATAAGTACAGTGGCCTCCATCATTTATAAATAGAAGAAGTTTGGAACCACCAGGACTGCGCGGCCAAACTGAGAAATCGGGGGAGAAGGTAACCAAAAACCCGATGGTCACTCTGACAGAGCTCTTCAGCGTTTCTCTGTGGAGAGAGGAGAACCTTCCAGAGGAACCCCCAACACTCCACCAATTAGCCCTGTATGGTGGAGTGGCCAGACGGAAGCCACTCCTCAGTAAAAGGCACATGACAGCCCACCTGGAGTTTGCCAAAATGCACTTGAAGGACTTTCAGACCATGAGAAACAAAATTCCTGGTCTGATGAAACAAAGATTAAACTCTTTGGCCTGAATAGCAAGCTTCATGTCTGGAGGAAACCAGGCACCGCTCATCACCTGGCCAATACAATCCCTACAGTGAAGCATGGTGGTGGCAACATCATGCTGTGGGGATATTTTTTAGTGGCACGAATTGTGAGACTAGTCACAATCAAGGGACAGATGAATGCAACAATGTACAGAGACATCCTTGATGAAAACCTGGTCCAGAGCGTTCTGAACCTCAGACTGGGATGAAGATTCATCTTCCAACAGAACAATGATCCTAAGCACACAGCCAAGATAACAAAGGAGTGGCTATGGGACAACTCTGTGAATGTTCTTGAGTGGCCTAGCCAGAGCCCAGACTTGAACCCGATTGAACATCTCTGGAGTGATCTGAAAATGGCTGTGCACCGACACTCCCCATCCAACCTGATGGAGCTTGAGAGGTCCTGCAAAGAAGAATGGAAGAAACTGCCCAAAAATAGGTGTGCCAAGTTTGTAGCATCATACTCAAAAAGACTTGAGGCTGTAATTGGTGCCAAAGGTTCATCAACAAAGTATTGAGCAAAGGCTGTGAATACTTATGTAGATGTGATTTTTTTCATTTTTTATTTTTAATGCATTTGCAAAGATTTCAAACAAACTTCTTTCATGTTGTCATTATGGGGTATTGCTTATAGAATTTTGAGGAAAATAATGAATTGAATCAATTTTGGAAGGCTGCAACATAAAAAAATGTGGAAAAAGGGAAGCGCTGTGAATACTTTCCAGATGCACTGTATATAAAGATAAAAATTAAATTTGAATTGATTTTCCTACAAGCTTTCTTTATTTTGTAAACAATGGCTTGGGGAGCCAGTGAATCCACATTTTAGTGCATAATAGTAATGGGGGTACCTGCGCTTAGGCTAGATATAGCACACTTATATATTAAAGCTGTTGCTAGATGAAAAAGGAGGGACCCTTTTATAAATGAGTGTGAAGATGTATCAGCGCTGCTTAAAAAAGTGTGAAACGAAAGTGCGACATATAGTGAAATACATATATTAACCACTTAACCCCCGGAAGATTTTACCCCCTTCCTGACCAGGGCCTATTTTGCGATTCGGCACTGCGTGACTTTGACGGACAATTGCACGATCGTGCGACGCTGTACCCAAATGAAATTGGCGTTCTTTTTTTCCCACAAACAGAGCTTTCTTTTGGTGGTATTTGATCACCTGTGCGATTTTTTGATCATGCGCTATAAACAAAAAAAGAGCGACAATTTTGCAAAAATAACAATATTTTTCACATTTTTTTATATGAAATCCCCCCCCCCCCCAAAAAAAAGTAAAAATCTAGTTTTTTTAACATTTTAGGCCAATTTGTTTTATGCTACATATGTTTGGTAATAAAAACCTCAAAAAGCGTATTTTGATTGGTTTGCGCAAAAGTTATTGCGTTTACTAACTAAGGGAAAGATTTTTGTAATTTTTATTGTTTTTTTTTTAACGAGTAATGGCGGCGATCTGCGATTTTTTTTGTGGGACTGCGACATTGCGGCCGACAGATCGGACCCTTGACTGACATTTTTGACACTTTTGGGGTTACCAGTGACATTACTACAGTAATCAGTGCTATACATATGCACTGTTACTGTAAAAATGACACTGTCAGGGAAGGGGTTAACTTTATTGGAGAAGGAGGGGTTAAGTGTGTCCCTAGGGGCGTGCTTCTAACTGTGATTGGATGTGGCTTTTCATGTAACAGCAGAGATCTACGGTCCTACATAGCAGGACCGTATGATCTCTGCTGTTACACAGGGGAGAATGACAGGCGGCTTTGTTTACATTAGCCGCCTGCCTTTCTTCTGGTGTAACCGACGATCGCGAGTGACCGGCGGACATCGGGTCCACCGCTCACACGCATGGGGGGGGGGGGGGGTCCGTGAGCAAGCGGGAGCGCGCCTCCAGCGGCGCGCGCTCGCTCCCTAGGGCCTCACAGGCTAGTGACGTACCCCTACTAAATCTTCATTAGGCAGTCGGCAAGTGGTTAATAATAATAAATTACTGCTAGAAAATTATTACAATCAATCAAATTATTACATTAATACATTTTTCTTTGTGTTATATATCATAAACAAAGTGCACAATATGTAAACTTAAATTGCAAGATCCCACCCGGATCTCCTCCACATAAACCAAAGTGCTCAGTGCTCAGTGCATAAGTAAATTATTGCTGACAGTCCCATAAATTAATAAATCAATAGTCCCCCAAGGATCTTCTATTCAAAGTGCTCAGTGCTTGATGTAAACATGACATATATTGCTGACAGTTCCACACAGAGGTGCAATAGTACTTAGGTGCCTTCCTCTTGTGCTCCCCTCCCGGTCCCTCACTCACCGGATAACCAGAAATCTATAGCCCGTCAGTAACACCTTCCTCCTCACGGTCTGGAAAACGGCTGGTTTGGGGTATGCACATTCAAATATGCGTGGCAGCGTGGCTCTGGATTCTATACAGCTCCCCCACAGGCGTAGCCATATAAAGAGAGAAGGGCTTCCATAGTGCAGTATTAAGTTAAACTTTTATTAAACACAATACATTACACTTACAATTTAGAAGGTTGCAATGCGCCTATCTTCCGGGTGGTGGACGCCTCCGGAAGTAGGCGGGAAAGTGGGCGCCCTCCTGAACCATACCAGGCCACATGCCCTCAACATGGGGGGGGGGGGATGCTTTGGGGCAGGGGGCCTACTCATTCACCAAAAAAAAAGAAATAAATATATACACAGTTTTTAAAAATGTATTTTAAATGTATTAGGTAGATCCATCGTCAATCACTACGCCTATGAATCCTGGGCGAGACTCAAGGCATTTTTCTCACATTTTGGCATGGGATTCCCCTTAACCAGTTCTGGACCGGAAGGATTTGCCCCCTTAATGACCAGGCCATATTTTGCGATTCGGCACTGCGTTACTTTAATGGACAATTGCTCAGTTGTGCGACGCTGTACCCAAATAAAATGTATGTCTTTTTTTCCCCCAAAAATAGAGCTTTCTTTTGGTGGTATTTGATCACCTCTGCGATTTTTTTTTTATTTGTGCTATAAACAAAAAAAGTGACAATTCTGAAAAAAAAAAAACAATATTTTTCACATTCTGCTACATTCCCAAATAAAAAAAAAAAAAACTTAAAACTCCAAATTTTTTTCACATTTTTGGCCAATTTGTCTTCTGCTACATATTTTTGGTAAAAAAAATTGCAATAAGCATATTCTGATTGGTTTGCGCAAAAGTTATCGCATCTACTAACTAATCATAGCAATTACTCCCATGATCCCAAATTGCTAGATGTAAATGGGACCTAAAAAGTGTTCTGTGTGAAAAAGGGAATTCTTGCAAAACCCTCAGGGCTCCAGTCACATGCAAACTGATGACGGTGGCATCACTGTCAGCACTACTGCTGATACATTTGGATTGGTTGTGCCAACCTTTGTAAAGAAAAGGACTGTACAGTATACATGTGCACTGCAGAAAATTTAATTACGATATGTTACGATAAGACCCCGTTCACACTGGGGCGACCTGGTCGCCTGACAAGTCGCCGTGGGTCGCCTGCCATAGAGCAGCACAGGACCCGTTCTAAAAGGAGCGACTCAAGTCGCTCCGACTTAGAAAAAGGGACCGGAGCTTCTTTGGGGCGACCTGGAGCGACCTGCATTGACTTCAATGATATGAAGTCCGTGCCGGCCGCTCCGAGGTCGCGGTGCGAGCTGCGCACCGCGACTTCACAGGTCGCCCCGGCAAGTCGGGTCGCCCCAGTGTGAACGGGGTCTAATTCGTTTTCAGATAACTTGTTATTTGTGTAAAGTATAGATATTCATTATAACAGATTGATTCATTTTATTGTTTGTTTGTTTTGTTTTCGGATAAATTGTTATTTATGTATATATATTTGTGATAACGAATCATATTTATGAAAGATGTCTGTTTACTGAATCCATTACACACACAATGACAATGTCTCTTCTGTTGCTTCTCAAAACTTGTCCCCTCTGCTTAACCACTTCTGGACCGAAAGGATTTCGGTCCAGAATGACCAGGCCCTCTTTTGATTCGGCACTACGTTACTTTAACGGACAATTGCGTGGTCGTACGACACTGTATCTAAATAAAATTGATGTCCTTTTTTTCCCCACAAATAGAACTATCTTTTGGTGGTATTTGATCACCTCTGCAATTTTTATTTTTTGCGCTATAAAAAAAGCGACAATTCTGAAAAAAAAAAACTATATTTTCCACATTCTGCTATATAACATTACTCAAAAAAATATAAAAAATCAAAATTTTTTAACATTTAGGCCAATTTTTTGTTTGCTACATATTTTTGGTAAAAAAAAAAATGGAAATAAGCGTATTTTGATTAGTTTTCGCAAAAGTTATCGCATCTACCAACTAGGGGAAAGATTTATGTCATTTTTATTGTTTTTTTTTTTTTTTACTAGTAATGGCAGGGAACTGCGATTTTTAGCAGGTTTGCAACAATGTGGCGGACAGATCAGACCCCTAATTGACATTTTTGACACTTTTTGGGGGGACCAGTGACATTACTACAGTAATCAGTGCAAAAAATATGCACTGTTACTGTAATAATGTCTTTGGCAGGGAAGGGGTTAACCCAGGGGCGATCAAAGGGTTAAATGTTTACCTAGGGGCATGTTTCTAACTGTATGGGGGCGGGGATTGTGAAATAATCATAGAGACCTGTGATCGTACATAAAGGGATTACAGGGGCTCTGTGATAATTCCAGGGAAAAGAACGGTCAGCTGTGTTTACAACAGCTGACCGTTCTTCTCTCTCAGCGGTGAGCGATCGTGGGTGGCAGGTGGCAATCGGAGCCGTCTGCACCGTGCATCCGTGTCCTAGCGGCAGGCGCATGACCGACGTATACCTACGGCGGTTCGCGCAGGAGGGCCAGCCTGCCGCAGTATTTCTGGGGCAGGCGGTCCGAAAGCGGTTAAATGCAATACAACACCCTTCCCAGGGATGCACTTTTCAAGTGGTTGTGTCACTGCTGCTGGTACCAGGAGGAACTTGATATTTAGAGCTTGAATCCATTAGCACACACACACACAATATCTCTTCTGCAACTTCTCAAAACTCGTCTCCTCTGCTCTAATACAACACGCTTCTCACTTGATTCTCATTAATGCACTTTCCCAATATTGGTAATCTAACCTCCAGCACAAAATGAATCAGCTGATTGGGCTGTAATATTTACTCCGGGTCAACCTGCTGTTTCATTAGACCTTATTCAAATTAATGAATAATGCCAAATTATTTTGTTATTTTCGTTATAATTTCTTTCGTATTAGTTGAAATTCGTTATTCTTGTTTTGGACATTCGGATGCATCCGAATGTCCGAAAGATGAAAAATTTGTCTGAATTTTCATTCATTATGAAACGAATTGCACATGTCTACTGTACAGGAGCAGAGCCCTCTTAAAAGCATTCTCCTACTCCTACAGGTACTTAATTTTTTGCAATAATATAAATGTATCTATTGTAAGAAAATAAGAACCTATGCGCTACCAGTAGGTAAATGAGGGAGAAGATAAAGAAGGGAAATATAGAGAGAAGAATGGAGCACCAGAATTCTGCAGTCAATTCAGTAATGTCCCCACATACTATAAATAATCTTAGGTAAAAGGAATCAGCGCAAAATATTCTAAAATCGGTCAACCAGACAATCTCTAAAAAAATAAATAAATGGCAATGTTGACAGATAAAAAAAAAGTGGAACCACTATAAAATCACAGTGAACGATATAAATCAATAAATCAGTAAAAATAATTATAATTAAAATAAAAATCAATAAATAAATAAATCATATAAAAATAAAAGCTATTAGAAGATTTATTTTAATTATTTTTATTGATTTATTGATTTATATCGTTCACTGTGATTTTATAGTGGTTCTACATTATTTTTATCTGTCAACATTGCCATTTATTTATTTTTTAGAGATTGTCTGGTTCACCAATTTTAGAATATTTTGCGCTGATTCCTTTTACCTAAGATAAATGTATCTATTTTGTCTCCTGCACATAAACTAAAAAACAGTATGGTTAAAAAAACGATCAATTTTATTTCCTCATATAAATACATTTATTGTGCCTCTTACACATAAAATCTCTTTTAAAATAAAGAGCAATATTTAAAAAAATATCAAATTTCTTTCTTTCTATTAAATAAAAAATATAGTTGTTAAATAAATTTAAAAAATTCAAATGCAAACAATTCTATGTCAAAACTGAATCCAACACGACAACTCATATTGAGGTAATTGATCCAATAGGACCCAGTTGTCTACATCTTTTTGATAAAAATTAACCGCAGGGGATCCATGAATATATTCCTTGTTGAATCAGGGCATAACAGAATGGATGGCACTTTTCTGACATTAGTGCCTGTTAGGTTTTGCTACATTTTGACAGTAGACCTTTCCAGACTAATGGATATGTGTGCAGCTGTTTAAAACTGGACTTTTGTCCCCCCCCCCAGGCTACCTCCAATCTGTCACTTGGTTGCAAGGATGCAGTTCTTTTACTTTATTTTTCCAGACCTGTGTGAACTAAATAGATTAAAAAAGAAGCACATCTGTTTATAGCTGCCTGCCAATGGACTTACGTGGAGCTTACGTGAAGCCAGTACTGGGACCCAATCATGTGACTAGACCAGAGGGACTTCACAATTGGTAAGTATAGGAATCTTTACTTTTACAGGGTATACTTACCTATTCTGAAGTTGCTCCGATCCTGTCACATGACCAGGTCCCAGAGCCAGCTTCAGTGTAGAAGAGGGACTGCTGACAAAGGATGCCCCATTGAAAGCCAATGGGTGATGTCATCACTCAGGCTCTGCAACCATTGGCTGAAATCTCTCCTCTACACTGAAGCTAGCACTGGGACCTGATCACCGGACTGGAGCAATTTCAGAATAGGTAAGTAAGTATAGGTGTCTTTCCTTTTACAGGGTAAATAGAATAAGCTAGGAATGGGGAGGGGGAGTGGGTTTAAGCTTAGTTAGGTTTTTACCTGCCTTCCACTTTAAAAAAAAGTCATATAGTAGGGTTGTTTCATCCACCAACCTTATTTTCATTGATGATGGAACCTATTGCCTCGGGACAGGTGGTTAGGATTTCAGTAGACCCCATAAAAGAGAAACTAGCAGATGACCTTGTACATTTTCTCAGGGATCCGGGACCAAAGTTCATGGAGGCTATTAGGCTCCTCTCCCAGTTTGTGGACTTCTCTGGACTGAGGGTATGGGACAAGTCCCTCATATTTTATATTGACTCCGGGGCACATGTAGTGGTTGATCTAACTCTACCCCTGACATGGACAGATCATTTTCGATATTTGGGTATAACCATCTTTCCTAATATTGCTGACTTTTGTAAATTAAATATATTCCCATTATTGCAACTCATGAAACATAAATGAAAGTGGTGGTGGGGGGGGGGGGGTCTACCACTGTCTCTGATTGGCAGAATTAGCCTAGTAAAAATAAAAATATTTCCACCGTTACTCTACGTGCTATGGCATTCCACAGTGTGGATTCCTAGATCAGCATTCCATCAAACTATTTATTTAATTAGTTTCTGCATTTTTATGGGACTCCCATCCCCTATATTTCACTTATCAGTGCTTCAAAGACCCTGGACCTAAGGAATCTTGGCTTGCACTTATTTATATGTCTATCATTTGGCTGTTCTCCTTACACATGAACACAATTGCTTGTAATCAGATGACTCTAATGCCTCAGTGGTCTTGAAAGTGGCCCATTTTGCTTTCTTTGAGGCGCTAAGGAATATCCTTTATAGCAGTGCTAATGTTCCTCTTTCTAATACACCCTCTATAAGGGCAGTAATTTGGGCATGGACCTAGGTTATACCTAGACTGACAAGTGCTCCCAAAAGTAGGTCCTACCATACCCCTTTATGGCTAAGTCCTACTTTTCCTGGTTTATTTCAATGCCAAACCCTTCTCTTTGGGCATCCAAAAGTGTAAAATACATCGAACACCTTAGCAAAAATGTTGCTCTGAAGTCTTTTGACAAATTAAACCAACAATTTGGTTTTCCTAACCTCTTATTTTCAGATACCTGCTGCTTCACTATAAATATCATACTCAATTTGGGGTGTCTATCTTGGATCTTACTCCTACCAGGACTGAATCTTTCTTGAGAGATGACTGCCTAATTAAACCTGTATCTATTATCTACAAGGCCTTGCTGCCGTCCATACTTTTTGTTCTGGAATGGTTACTTTCTAATTGGCAGGCAGTGGTGCTAGAGCTGGATGGAGAGGGTTGGGAGGACATGTGGGAATATCCTTTTCTCCAGTAAATCTCTGCTTGTGGCATATTGATACAGTTTACAATACTTCATAGAATCTACCTCAAACCATGAAGATTACGCACAAATTTTCTTAGAGTTTTTGGTCTGAATGCCTCATTTTCATTTTTGACTTGAATACTATTTGAATCCCAGTGCAGGTAGATATATGTATATTGGTCTTAGGGGAATCGTTGGTCCCTACTAGAGCACTTAGGGCCTTCCTAGGTCTTCTTTTATTTTATGCTAGGAAATAAATTGTGCAAAAGTGGAAACCAAATGTAGCCCCCACTCTAATAGCCCTGTATATAAGGCAACATATCAATCCTGTTTTAGCCCTAGGAAATTTCATAAGGTGTGGGATCTCTAGATTAATACAGATTCCACAAATGCATTTTATGCAAGGTTTACTCCGTGATTAAAGGGTGCCCTGAGTAATGGCCTTGGGCTGTGGAGGACAAGAAATGTTGTTATATACTTTCTTTCTCCCCATTGCTTTTCTTTGGTGGAACTGAGCTTGCTTTAAATTGATGCTGTGTAAGCTGCAATGGTTTGTTTGGTTATATTTGTTTTTTTCCTATTGTATGGTGCCTTGCGCCAGGGTATGCCCAAATTGCTCTGTTTTGTACTCTTAACATTTCCAAAGCTAATAAAAAATTTTTTAAAAAAATATATCATACAGTATATAAACAGCCCTTGGTGTCAAATATACTAAGCACAGCATGTTCCTTTATTATATTCATTATCAATAATTAGGAATGCAAGATAACTTGTGTTGAAAACAATAAAAGTTACGTTTGAAAGGACACTTGATGCAAATCCCCTGTCATATAATGATAGTGCCCGCACTACAAGGAAGTAGATTTTAAATTTTTCATTTTACCTTTAGACGGACTTTGTGTTTTATGATGCTCAGGTTTATCTATATTGCATATTCTTGTTTGGTTTACTTGAAAAAACCCAGATGCCACCCTGGAAACATTTTTAGGGATTAAAGTGAGCATGATGAAATATAAATATGTTTAAAATGTGGCCAGACTTTCCACTCCCATAGAATAAAATCACTGTGCTGCTTGTCAGTCGCTGTTTTTATTAAGGACATGTACCCAAGCCACTGGCCCAAATATCAGAGGTACCAAACCAAGACAGCTCCTCATCAGACTAAAGCCCCGTACACACGATAAGAAATTTGGCCGGGAAATTTCGTCCGACGACCGATCTGCCGATTTTCGGCTTGTTAGTATGGTGCTTTTGACAGCCGACTCCGACTTTTCAGCTGACAAAATCCTAGTGTGCAGGCTATATAATTTTTGTCCTCCGTCAAAACACGTCCGATTTTCGTCTCATTAGTACAGATTTCGATGGGGAAAAATCTTATGAGCAAGACTAGGCATGCTCAGAGATGAAAGAACACATAGAAAGCAATCCAACACATGACATCACTTCTGAAGTAGAATTCTGTCATACGGGAAAATTCGTGTGCAGTCTAGAGCACATTCCAACCAACAGACATGCACTCTGGACAAAAGACGGAAGACCGGTCGACGGAAATTCGCTGCGTGTGTACGAGGCTTTAGCCTTCTAGTGAAATGGGTTAGAGGGACACCTTAGTTGATGTTGTTGTGGACCTCCAAGCATGCTTCCCCTGGTCACACACCACCTCCATTTACACATTGGGGTTGATTTACTGAAACTGGAGAGTGCAAAATCTGGTGCAGCTGGATATGATAGCCAATCAACTTTTAGCTTCAGCTGGTTCAAATAATCTTTGACACAAAAGAAAATGGAAGCTGACTGGTTTCTATGCAGAGCTGCACCAATCTCCACTTGGACTTGGGGTAATGGGAGTATTATTTGTAGCAAATTGGTGTACTGGAAGTACTATTTGTAGTAACTTGGTGTACTGGAAGCATAATTTGGAGTACTGGGAGTATCATTTAGATTACTGGGACTAATATCTGTAGTAACTTGGATTACTAAAAGTAATATTTTTAGTAATTTAGAGTACTGGGAGTAAAATTTGTAATACTTGGAGTACTGAGCTAATTGTTTTTACAATTTTTGTAGTAACTACGTCTACGAGTAACTTTGTAGTACTTTGGAGTAACTTGAAGTGACCTTGGAGTGACTTTGGAGAAACTTGGAGCGACTTTGCAGAAACTTGGAGCGACTTTGGAGAAACTTGGAGTGACTTCGGAGTAACTTTGTAGTAACTGGAGTACTGGGAGTGACTTTGTACTAACGTGGAGTAACTTTGTAGTAACTTGGAGTACTGGGAGTAATTCAGAGTACTAAGGGTGACTTGGAATACTGGAAGGGATTTGGAGTACAGAGATAAACTAGAAGTAACTTATAGTATTGGGAGTATCTGTGAGCAATCTGGAATAACTTGGAGTACTGAGTAGTAACTGAAAGTACTGGATAGGGTGTATTGGTGTATTGGGAGCAACAATAAGTACTGTAATTTAGAATAACATTGGAGTACTGGGAGTAATATTGACAGAGTGCTGGGAGTGACTTGGAGTAGCTTATAGAATTGGGAGTAACTGTGAATATAACCTGGAATACTGAGTAGTAACCTGGAATACTGAGTAGTACCTTGGAGTGCTGATTAGTAACTTGAGATACTGATTACTGATTTGGAGTACGGACTAATAACTTGGGTTCTAATTAGTAACTTGGATAATCGGTAGGGACTTGGAGTGCTGTGAGTGATTTGGAGTAACTTGGAGTTTTGGGAGTAACTGTGAGTAATTTGGAACAACGTGGAGTACTGGGAGTGACCGTGAGGAAATTGGAGTAGCTGTAGCACCAGACTTAACTTGGAGTAGCATAGAGTACCGGGAGTAATATGTTTTTTTAATCCCTTTTAGAGTAGTGGGTAAAATGTCCAACAGTATTGGTGATGCCACCAAGTGGACATCTTGCTTCATGTATGCGTTCCTTGAAAAGCTGTTCAAGGGTGAATACTGCTGTACGAGATGTTTGCTAGTTGTTTCTCTGGAAGCCCAGATCCTGGATCTAGAGAATCAGGTCACAACACTTTGAAGCATCAGTAACCAGGAGAACCTGGAGTGGAGTTTGGACATTATCCACAGGGCTGGCGTTAGGGGGGGGCAAACTGGGAAAATGCCCAGGGCCCCCGAATGTCCAGGGGCCCCGTGTCACTGTCAGCCAGGGCCGGACCGGGCAGAATCTGATGACAGCGCTCAGAGTCATCAGATTCACTCACAGACACTAGAAGACATTCCCGGTGTACTTGCCAGCTACACCGACTCCGCGGCCAATCAGCCTTCTGTTCAGGGGGGGTGTGGGTCACACCCCCCCCTGAGCAGAAGGCTGATTGGCCGCGGAGCCGGTCCGGAAGTCAAGTAGTCAGTGTGTGTCTGTGAGTTCCTTCCCGCGCGGCCGCCGATGATCACTGAAGCCGCCGTAGATGGGAGCTCCTTCAGCCCGACTTCGGGCTGCTCGCGGGGGGGGGGGGGGGGGGGCGGCTGCGGGGAGAGAAGGTAAGTGACTGCCACTGCAGCCTGTGCTGAATAGGAGGGGGGTGGGGCGGCTCGGCTGCATATAGAGAGGATTTGATGTCTCCTTATGCCGCTGGATGGATGGATTCTTCTCCTCCCTTCTGCAGGCATTCTGCGGCTGCAGGAGAGATATGGAAATATCAATTTCTCTATATGCAGCTGAGCTGTCCCGTCCCCCTCCTATTCAACTTCTTTTACTGCCCCCCCCCGTGTTCTTAGCCCCCCCCCAGTGTTGTGATCGTAGCCCCCCTCCCCAGTGATCGTAGCCCCCCTCCCCAGTGATCGTAGCCCCCCTCCCCAGTGATCGTAGCCCCCCTCCCCAGTGATCGTAGCCCCCGTCCCCAGTGATCGTAGCCCCCGTCCCCAGTGATCGTAGCCCCCGTCCCCAGTGATCGTAGCCCCCCTCCCCAGTGATCGTAGCCCCCGTCCCCAGTGATCGTAGCCCCCGTCCCCAGTGATCGTAGCCCCCGTCCCCAGTGATCGTAGCCCCCGTCCCCAGTGATCGTAGCCCCCGTCCCCAGTGATCGTAGCCCCCCTCCCCAGTGATCGTAGCCCCCGTCCCAAGTGATCGTAGCCCCCCTCCCCAGTGCTCTTAAACCCCCTGTACTCTTTAGCCCCCCCGTGCTCTTCAAGTCCCCACAGTGCTTTTCATCTCCCCCTATGCTCTCTGGCTCCCCCAGTGCTCTCCACCCCCCTGTGCTCCCTGGCTTTCCAGCCCCCCCCCATGCTTTCCATCCCCCTGGTTTTCCCTGCCCACCAACCCCCCCCCCAGTGCTATCCACACCCTGCGCCTTCCAACCCCCCTGCAATGCTTTCCAAACCCCCCCCCTTAATTCTCTCCAGTTCCCCCCCCCCCTTGCCCTTCAGCTCCTCCAGTGCTATCTGCTTTCCCTGTGCTCTCCAGCCCCCCTAGTGTCCTTCTATATTCTATCATGTCTGCAGTCTCTGACCTTCTCTTGTATCACATCCGCAGTCTCTGGACCATCTCCTGTACTATGTCTGCAGTCTCTGACCAGTTCTTGTATCACGTCTGCAGTCTCTGACCATCTACTGTATCACGTCTGCACTCTCTGACCATCTACTGTATCACGTCTGCAGTCTCTGACCATCTCTTGTATCACGTCTGCACTCTCTGACCATCTACTGTATCGTGCCCTCAGTCTCTGACCATCTCCTGTATCGTGCCCTCAGTCTCTGACCATCTCCTGTATCGTGTCCTCAGTCTCTGACCATCTCCTGTATCATGCCCTCAGTCTCTGACCATCTCCTGTATCATGCCCTCAGTCTCTGACCATCTCCTGTATCATGCCCTCAGTCTCTGACCATCTCCTGTACTATGTCTGCAGTCTCTGACCAGTTCTTGTATCACGTCTGCAGTCTCTGACCATCTACTGTATCACGTCTGCACTCTCTGACCATCTACTGTATCACGTCTGCAGTCTCTGACCATCTCTTGTATCACGTCTGCACTCTCTGACCATCTACTGTATCGTGCCCTCAGTCTCTGACCATCTCCTGTATCGTGCCCTCAGTCTCTGACCATCTCCTGTATCGTGTCCTCAGTCTCTGACCATCTCCTGTATCATGCCCTCAGTCTCTGACCATCTCCTGTATCATGCCCTCAGTCTCTGACCATCTCCTGTATCATGCCCTCAGTCTCTGACCATCTCCTGTATCATGCCCTCAGTCTCTGACCATCTCCTGTATCATGCCCTCAGTCTCTGACCATCTCCTGTATCATGCCCTCAGTCTCTGACCATCTCCTGTATCATGCCCTCAGTCTCTGACCATCTCCTGTATCACGCCCTCAGTCTCTGACCATCTCCTGTATCATGCCCTCAGTCTCTGACCATCTCCTGTATCATGCCCTCAGTCTCTGACCATCTCCTGTATCATGCCCTCAGTCTCTGACCATCTCCTGTATCATGCCCTCAGTCTCTGACCATCTCCTGTATCATGCCCTCAGTCTCTGACCATCTCCTGTATCATGCCCTCAGTCTCTGACCATCTCCTGTATCATGCCCTCAGTCTCTGACCATCTCCTGTATCATGCCCTCAGTCTCTGACCATCTCCTGTATCATGCCCTCAGTCTCTGGCCTTCTCCTGTATCATGCCCTCAGTCTCTGGCCATCTCCTGTATCATGCCCTCAGTCTCTGACCATCTCCTGTATCATGCCCTCAGTCTCTGGCCATCTCCTGTATCATGCCCTCAGTCTCTGACCATCTCCTGTATCATGCCCTCAGTCTCTGACCATCTCCTGTATCATGCCCTCAGTCTCTGACCATCTCCTGTATCATGCCCTCGGTCTCTGACCATCTCCTGTATCATGCCCTCAGTCTCTGACCATCTCCTGTATCATGTCCTCAGTCTCTGACCATCTCCTGTATCATGTCCTCAGTCTCTGACCATCTCCTGTATCATGTCCTCAGTCTCTGACCATCTCCTGTATCATGTCTTCAGTCTCTGACCATCTCCTGTATCATGTCTTCAGTCTCTGACCATCTCCTGTATCATGTCCTCAGTCTCTGACCATCTCCTGTATCATGTCCTCAGTCTCTGACCATCTCCTGTATCATGTCCTCAGTCTCTGACCATCTCCTGTATCATGTCCTCAGTCTCTGACCATCTCCTGTATCATGTCCTCAGTCTCTGACCATCTCCTGTATCATGTCCTCAGTCTCTGACCATCTCTTGTATCAGGTCCGTAGTCTCTGACCATCTCTTGTATCATGTTTGCAGTCTCTGACCATCTCCTGTACTATGTCCAGCGGGAACACTCTGCAGCCACACCGCACAGCACACCAAAGGTAAGTGGAGGACTGGAGAGAGGAGTGACTTCTACTTAGGGATTTATTTTGCAAATAGGCTGGGCTGGCACTGGCAGCAACAATTTTATTCAAAGAAATCAGGATTTCTTCTGCAAATAGGCTGGCACTGGCAGCAACAACTTAATTCAAATCAGGATTTCTTTTGCAAATAGGCTGGCCTGGCACTGGCAGCCAGGCATAGTACTAGTCTAGTACAATGCCTGCCAGTGCCTTGTCTGATCTGATGATGTCACTGCCAGGCTATTTGCAGAAGAAATCCTTATTTTTCCTCATTTTTTTGATCATGTGTCATGATGACATTGGTTTTGGTAATTGTCTGACTCTGATGCCAGCCTATTTGCAGAAGAAATCCTGATTTGAATAAAATTGTTGCTGCCAGTGCCAGCCTACCAGGGGCTGATCTGAGGTGTGAAGGTGCAGGAATTGGGGTGACCTGAGGTGTGAAGGTGCAGGAATTGGGGTGGTCTGAGGTGTGAAGGTGCAGAAATTGGGGTGGTCTGAGGTGTGAAGGTGCAGAAATTGGGGTGGCCTGAGGTGTGAAGGTGCAGAAATTGGGGTGGCCTGAGGTGTGAAGGTGCAGGAATTGGGGTGGCCTGAGGTGTGAAGGTGCAGAAATTGGGGTGGTCTGAGGTGTGAAGGTGCAGAAATTGGGGTGGTCTGAGGTGTGAAGGTGCAGAAATTGGGGTGGCCTGAGGTGTGAAGGTGCAGAAATTGGGGTGGTCTGAGGTGTGAAGGTGCAGAAATTGGGGTGGTCTGAGGTGTGAAGGTGCAGAAATTGGGGTGGTCTGAGGTGTGAAGGTGCAGAAATTGGGGTGGTCTGAGGTGTGAAGGTGCAGAAATTGGGGTGGTCTGAGGTGTGAAGGTGCAGAAATTGGGGTGGTCTGAGGTGTGAAGGTGCAGAAATTGGGGTGGTCTGAGGTGTGAAGGTGCAGAAATTGGGGTGGTCTGAGGTGTGAAGGTGCAGAAATTGGGGTGGTCTGAGGTGTGAAGGTGCAGAAATTGGGGTGGTCTGAGGTGTGAAGGTGCAGAAATTGGGGTGGTCTGAGGTGTGAAGGTGCAGAAATTGGGGTGGTCTGAGGTGTGAAGGTGCAGAAATTGGGGTGGTCTGAGGTGTGAAGGTGCAGAAATTGGGGTGGTCTGAGGTGTGAAGGTGCAGAAATTGGGGTGGTCTGATTTGTGAAGGTGTGCAAAGCTCACTTGATTTCTTATTTATTCTATTTAATGTTATTTAATTAAAGCATATTTTCATGTAGTTGTATGTTTTATTTGGCTAAATGATTAAATGCGCCTATATTTTTGGTAGAATATAAAAAAATTTGGGGCCCCACTTTTAGGTTTGCCCAGGGCCACACTTTATCTAAAACCGGCCCTGATTATCCAGCAGATGCTAGCGGGGGCTAGCATAGAGGGGTGGGGAGATATGGAGGTACAGGAGCCAGAGGTAGGTAGCTGGGTGACAGAAGGGGAGGTAGAGGGAAGAGCCTTAGGGAGGCTAGTCCTGAGCTGGTTTATCAAACAAATATGCCAAGTTGTGTGATGTTGGGGATATCAGCTCAGCGATGACATTGCTGAAGCAGGCGCCCTCCCCTAGCTGCCAGGGGAATGACTGCTCCGGTAAGAAGAGAGGTAAGGATACAGGCATGGTTAGACAGATACTGCTGGTAGGGGACTCAATTATTAGAATGACAAATAGGTAATCTGTCACAAAGACCGTGATCGCCAAACGGTATGTTGTTTAGCGGACGCTCGGTTTCAGCACATCTCCGATCAGATGGACAGATTACTGGGTGGCGCCGGGGAGGAACTAGCTGTCATGCTACATGTTGGTACCAACGACAAAGTTATAGGAAGGTGAAGTGTCCTAAAAATTGATTTCAGGGACTTAGGGGCTACATTGAAGAGAAGGATCTCAAATGTGGTTTTCTCAGAAATACCGCCTGTACCTTGAGATACACCAGAGAGGCATCTGGAGCTTAGGGAACTCAACAAGTGGCTGGGGAATTGGTGTAGGAAGGAGGGTTTCCGGTTCCTGGGGAACTGAGCTGACCAATTCTGTTTAATTTATTCATAAGTGATATACAGGTTGGTATAAATAGTTCAATCCCAGTTTTTGCTGATTACACAAAATTAAGTAGGGCAATAACTTCACAGCAGGATATAGAAACATTACAAGAAGACCTGAATAAAATAATGAGGAAGGCAACTACAAGGCAAATGAGGTTTAATGTTGAAAAACGTAAAGTAATGCATTTGGGGGTTACAAATATAAACACAAGTTACCTACTAGGGGGGATAACCTCTGGGGGAATCCAGGGACAGAAAGATCTGAGGGTCCTAGTTGAGGACAGACTGAGCAATAGCATGCAATGTCAAAACGCAGCAATTAAAGAAGCAGACTATTAGCATGCATTAAAAAGTGAATTTACTCCATGGATAAAACAATAATCCTGCCACTTTATAAAACTCTGGATCGGCCACATCTGGATTATTCAATCCAGTTCTGGTTATCAATCCTCAGGAAAGATGTGTTGGAACTAAAGAGAGTCCAGAGAAGGGCAAAAAAATTAATAAGAGGACTTGTGGACCTTAAAGCGGAGTTCCACCTAAAAAAAAAAAAAAAATACATAAAAATACCCCCGGGACAGTCAGGGCTAGTACTTTCCACAATGGATAGCCTCTGTACTGTCCCGGGTTGCACTTACCTGCAAGAAGAAATACTTACCTTGAAAATGTCTGGTCCAGCACTGCCATCTCAGGTGTGGGCAGCTTGAAGCCAGCGCGATCCTCTTCTGCGTCCTCTTCTGTCTTCTTCGGTCCCACGATGCACTGCACTGGCCCCGCCGTCACTTACGGGGCTGCAGCGTCATCCCTGCACAGCTTCTGGGCATGCCCAGAAGCTGTTTAGCAAGGTATGATGGCCCCTGCACCGGAACTGAAGTCGGGGCCGGTGCAGGCGCATTGATTCCTTTGAATTGACGTTCAGCTCCCAGGAATCATTGCAAGCCAGGAAGTGACGACTCGCCGTGGCCGCCGAGGGGAGGAAGAGGAAGTAAGGTAAGTATATTATCTTCTAAACAAGGTAAATAAAAAAAAAAAAAATTGCGATTATCCATTTGTTTTTCAGGTGACCCCGGGCATGAAGATGGACGGAACTTGTATTTTAGGGTGGAACTCCTCTTTAATTATGAGCAACAGCTACAAGTACTAAACATATTTTCCCTGGATAAGAGACACTTGAGAGAAGATATGATAGTGATATATAAATATCTAAATGGTGAACCCAGCATAGGTAGGAAACTATTTGGTCTCAGGGAGTGTAAGAGGACATGGGCCCACACAATAAAACTGGATGAGAAGCGGTTTAACCCTAAGCTGTGTAGGGGTTTTTTCACTGTGTTTCACTGGGTAAGGATGTGGAACTATCTTCCACAACTGATGGTAATAGCAGGAAGTATTGATAGTTTAAAAAAACTCTTGGACGTGCATCTTAGTGAACACAATATACAGGAATATGGGAAATGATTATCGGCAAACACACACACCCTGCCTCGCTTTCTTACTATTATTAGTAATTGAAATCCCCCATTATTATAAGATTGCCCCTCCTTGCTGCCATTCCTAACTGTGACAGGAGGTCAGACTCCTCATCCTTCAAGTCAGGGGGCCTGTAGCATGTGCCCACTATTATTTTCCATTCGTTTCCTCCCTTTGAAGCTTCAGCCACAAGGATTCCACCTCCTTCCTTGCCCCATTAGCTATGTCGTCCCTCAACGACAACTATCAAATCATTCTTGAGGTATGGGCATTTCCCTCCCCCTCGTCTACCCTCCTTGTCTTTCCAATACAAGGAGTACCCCTGGACAGTGGCAAGCCAGTTATGTGAGCTGTCAAGCCAGGTTTCATATATTTCCACAAAATTGAAATCCTTCTTGTGAATCAGCAACACTTCTAACATTTGTGTACATACCTTTTTTGTTTTGTACAAGCGCATATTTTTTCCCCCTTGGTTGTTCTGAGGCTCTAATGCCCCAAGTAACATCCTCTGACCTTTGCTTACTGCCAGCTATCGATTACTCCAAACAGCCCCCCCCCCCCCCACCACCACCACTTAGTTAAAAAGTCCCTCTAACCTTTTGACCATCTTCTCCCCCAACAAAGTTGTACCCTTCCCATTTAGGTGCAGTCCATGCCTGCTATAGAGCTCAAAACCAACCAAAAAGTCAGCCCAGATCTCCAGAAACCCAAAAGCCTCTTTCCTGCAACAGTTCCTCAGCCACGTGTTAAGTTACATAGCTAGTCACATAGTTACGTCTGGTTGAAAGAAAGTCCATCTATTTTAACAAATAAAAGGCTGGCCCCTACCTTGCAGGTATAGGTATGTACAGTAAAACATTAAAAATAAGTGTCTATACTGTTTAAAATCTAATAATACACTGTATTACCCTGCTCTGCATGTGCTCAGTTACTCTCCATTTTGAGGCATTTTTTGGCACTGAAGAGTTTGTAGAGGCCGATCTGCTGACAGACTTAAAGTGGAATTAAACCCTCCTATGCTTTAGGCTGCATTCACATGTCAGCTTATAATCGCGGGCAGAACCGCCGCGGTTCCGCCCGCGATTCGGAGATTTATTGCAAATCGCGGGACGCCTAGCGTTGCCCGTTGATTTGCAATAGCCCCCCAAACGCTGAGCGATGTTGCCGCGATTTACGCCCGCCGAATCGCGGCAACATCGCGCAAACAAAATCGCGGGACGCAATACGCTCCAAAAAAGTACAAGAGCTTCTTTGGAGCGTATTGCGTCCCGCAATTTTGTTTTCGCGATGTTGCCGCGATTCGGCGGGCGTAAATCGCGGCAACATCGCTCGGCGTTTGGGGGGCTATTGCAAATCAACGGGCAACGCTAGGCGTCCCGCGATTTGCAATAAATCTCGGAAACGCGGGCGGAACCGCGGCGGTTCTGCCCGCGATTATAAGCTGACATGTGAATGCAGCCTTACAGCTAAGGAAGCTGCTTCTTTGTTATCTTCAACTGCCATGGTGCTGCACATGTGGTCAATTATGACACCAGCCATTTGATGGTTTGACAGTTTGGTTGAGGACAAAAGCAAATGTGACAGTTAGCATTTCTAGGAATGTAACTGTTTTTTGAAACCATTAAATCGATGGGTTTAGTTCCACTTTATGATTTTCCACTGGGGCTCTAGGCTTTAGCAAAATGGCTGCCTCCAGCAAGAAGTAACAGGAGCAATGCTGGAGGCAAATTACAGCACACACTTATTTTGGTGTCATAATTATTAATGTAGAATGCATATTTCTTGCTATAAAACATTATTTTTTATCAAGTTGTTATGATATAATTCTGCTTTAAGTAAAGCGTTTGAAACATAGTACTTGCCTGGTTTGAAGGTACTAAAGAGGTGTATCATAAGTAATGGACACACACATACTGTAGTTCACTGAGTGGGTCTTAACCACTTAAGCCCCGGAAGATTTTACCCCCTTCCTGACCAGGGCCTATTTTGCGATTCGGCACTGCGTGACTTTAACAGACAATTGCGCGGTCGTGCGACGCTGTACCAAAATGAAATTGGTGTCCTTTTTTTCCCACAAACAGAGCTTTCTTTTGGTGGTATTTGATCACCTTTGCGATTTTTTGATCATGCGATATAAACAAAAAAAAAGCGACAATTTTGCAAAAATAACAATATTTTTCACATTTTTTTTATATGAAATTCCCCCCAAAAAAATGTAAAAATCAAAATTTTTTAACATTTTTGGCCAATTTGTTTTCTGCTACATATGTTTGGTAAAAAAAATCTCAATAAGCGTATTTTGATTGGTTTGCGCAAAAGTTATTGGGAAAGGGAAAGATTTCTGTCATTTTTGGTGTTTTTTTATTTAACGAGTAATGGCGGCGATCTGCGATTTTTTTTGCGGGACTGCAACATTGCGGCGGACAGATCGGACCCTTGACTGACATTTTTGACACTTTTGGGGGTGCCAGTGACATCACTACAGTAATCAGTGCTATACATATGCACTGTTACTGTAAAAATGACACTGGCAGGGAAGGGGTTAACTTTACTGGAGCGGCAGGGGTTAAATGTGTCCCTAGGGGCGTGTTTCTTACTGTAAAGGGGCGTGGCTTTTCATGTAACCACAGAGACATACTATCCTAAATAGCAGGATTGTATGATCTCTGCAGTTACACAAGGGAGAATGACAGGCGGCTGTGTTTACATCAGCCGTCTGCCTTTCTCCCTCTGTAACGGACGATCGCGAGTGACTGGCGGATATCCGAGCCGCCGTTCACTCGCGCTGGAGTGTCCGAGAACCAGCGTTGGGGTGGGAGCGCGTTTTGGCTCGCGGGCGAGTGACGTATATATACGTCACTTTGCCCAGGCGGGGCTGACCACCGCCGTAAATAGTCGTGCGGCGGTCGGCAAGCGGTTAAACACATTGGGGTATGAAGACGACAGTGTGGAACAGAGTAGTGTGAAGACTCAAGTGGCTTCCTAGAGTAAAAGAAGTGTAACAAGCAGCCTGCCAATAGCATGTACCTGTTATTGGTGACACGGCCTCTAGCAGTGGGGGAGTTGTTGTCAGCACTCCTTCCACCAGCGGTCTGTCTCCCACGGCAACAGGGGTGGATTGCACCACAGAGGTTCCCATCCTGTACAGAGGTGCGGAAGTTCAAGAGTTAAGTTGAGTGCACGTGTGGAGCCCGCGCAGAGTGCACGGTGGGGCCCACTCTGCTGCTGGAAAATGTAGTGGAAAATGCTGGACAGGTGGTTGTGGACATTAGCTCAGCATGTTCATCCAAAAAGTTATAATGAAGTAATGCACTAGCCTGGAAAATCGAGAGTTAGCTGGAGAACAGTTGCAGTGCAGTGTACATGGTGTACATTCAGCTCTAAGCGTAGAGGACTGCCTTAAGGTTGAGTATTCTCCCATGGCAGCCTCAGCTCTATCACAAGGTATTGAGAAAACAGCCCCAAGCAAAAGTACCCCATGTGTGCAGTAAAGTGACCCAGTAACAAAGTCCCTAACGTAGCCCAGAAGCAGTGACGGCTGGTGCTCCATGGGCCAAGGGGCGGCAGACGGACCACACCATACCCCCCCGACCACACCAGCCTGCACTGTCCCCCACCAGCTCTAGTCCACACTGCCCCCCCCCCCTCGGTCGCCGGATCACTCACCCTGGGCAGGCAGCGGCGGCAGTGGCTTCCCCCTCAGTCTCCTCCCTCCTCCACTCCTCAGCCAATAGCATGGCTTTTCCTTTCGGCTGATCGGTAAACGAGTCTCAGGACCCACTTCCTGATTAGCCAGGAGGAGAATCAGTGTGGCAATAGTGAACATTCATTCGCTATTGTCACAAAACTGGGTGGGCTCGGAACGCAGTGCTCTGCGCCCCAAGCCCACCCTTTTTTGAAGCCTATTAGAGCCTCTGGCTCTAATCACGTGCTTCAAAAAAAAAAAAAAAAAACATTGGAATCCATGCGTCCGGCACCCTGCATGTAGATTAGGGGGACGGCGCATGCACCAATGCACCAGCCGCCACTGCGCAGAAGAACCCATGCAGGGTGGGCCTCACATGTGACCCAGTACTTGGCGCCCAACGAGTTTATGAGAAACATGGAGCATGTGACAAACAACAGCCTGCTACCCCCCATGCACACAAGCTGTTTGGAAAAATAGAACGTCTACATTTTTCTGCACCGCTCTGCAGTCATCTGTGGAACCCTGTGTGTCTGCACACAGGAGATAAACTGCTGTGCATACAAATGAATGTGATGCCACTTTGTGACATTACAATAAAGTTGAAAAAAAGGGGGAAAAAACTCCTTGCATTCTGAAAAAGCAAGGCACCGTACCTGATACAATGACTACCCGCAGAAAAAAACTGCAGGTGATGTACCTTCCCTTGATGGAAATACACAAGTATAAATGCATTTATTTAGACAGACGTAGACAGAGTAAATAAGCCATTTATGAGTGTCATTACTATTATTACCAAGTAGCGCAACTCTTTTATAATAAGTCAGAGTAAATAAGCCACAGCGGAAACCAAAAGAGGGTGTTCAGTTCCAACACGTTTCACAAAATTAGCTTCTTCAGGGGGTTCAAGGGTGCAGTGCAACCGATAAGATATGAACAGCAAATTACAATGAATAATATTTAATTATGACAACCACATGATATCTGACTTATGTAGGTTACTCACATAGAAGAAACATTCAGTGACACATCTCCTTATTGGGGGAGCATTTCCAAGTACTAACGGATAACCCCCTGGAAGTGCCTGCAGAGAGAGCTAATGATGATAGAAGTGGGGAATGGACAAACAGCTAGAAGATGTGGAGGCAGCGTATAAGGAAAGGGTACACCATCATGCCTGCCCTAAGTCTACACTCTTCTGTAAGATGTCGGGAATGGAGCCAGGTTCAGGGGATGCACATGTACAGGAGGTACATCATCAATGGCCACCCAAGGAGTGAAGATGTGACAGAAGACCTGTAAGAAGTGGAAGAGGAGATGGTGGTTGACAGCCTGGATTGGACAGTGCAGAAGAAGGGCTCCCATGTAAGGTATATGTGCCATAACATGCAAGTTTTCTGAGAGAGAGGGGCAACCTATATACACATTGCAAGTCTGCTGAAGAAAGAGATGAATTTCATATCAAAGTGTATGCAAACCCTAACAATGGACTGTTCTTATTTGTTTACTTTTGGCCTGGTAAAATTACTATTAAAGGCATAAAGGCAGGCGCTTTCTTTCAGGGTACATGCTACCTTAAGATATTAACTTGCACTGTTTTTCTCATAGGGTCTTTGTTAGAGAGATCTAGTCTATTAAGCTGCTTTGGAAGTTAGGAAGGGGTTAGGGCTGCGAATTTCCATGTGTTCATAGCTCTGTGGTGGGCTTTAAATACAAGGGGAGGCAATCTAGCAGGGTCCTTGGGTCTTGGATGGGAACATACAAGGAGGACTTTAACCACATGTATCTGGACTCTATTCTTTGGGGATTCCCACTAGTTGGGTACCAAGTCGGGATACCAAGGAAAGTTATGGACTTGATTGGGAAGGACTTTTCTACCTAGGAGGTATGAACTGAGCCTTAGATCAGAGTTAGGATGGACTAGAGCTGTGTATGGAGGGACCTGTGAATGACTCTTTTCTACCAATTTGTATCTGAGGAATGAGGCTTTTAACAGGGGACAAAAAAGAGTTCCGGAGAAGACACAAGCAAGGGTTACCAGGTGGTAAAGCCTAAAATTAAAGGACTACATTGCCATTGCAATGAGTAATCGGAGATGTATTTGGGGCTTTCGCTGCTAACCGGCGGGAAAACAGTGCGACTTGGCAGGGCTTAGTTCTGGTAGCATGGGGGATGCTTAGCTTGATCCCCTCCCTAGCAATCGGTGCCCCATACACGGGACCCACATTGCAGCACCGAATCCCTGTGCATCTAGCCTGTATGCAGAAGAGGTGAGGATCCTTGGGAGTACAGAAGCTCAGAAGCATATGGAGAGTTTGTTGCCTAAAGCTAGTGAGAAGTGTCACTAGGAGTGAGGTGACTAGGTGGCTGGGCTGGACGAGCGGGATACAGGCTCTGCAATATCCCCTTTAGGCCTCATGTACACTGCTGCTGATAAATTGACAATTAGGAGCAGTTGGGCATTTTTTTGAGCAGCCCCTGAACTCTCCTCTACTGTATGTTATCCTATCTGTCCATGTACACTGAGACGTTTATAGTCATTTAGAGGCAGTTGAGTTTAGTGGAATTTTTTTAAAGCAAAAAAATGCATTCAGACGGAAGTTTATTGGCATTTGAAATGCCAAATGCTTGTAACAGCGTGCAAACGCGTCTAAACGCGGTAACTCACATTTATAACATTTATGACCATTTTACAATGTAAAAACACTTCTAATCACCAATGAAGCTAAACACACATAAACGTGGCATGTAAAAGAGGCAAAACTGAGGTTTTTAACCATCGGTTACTAGCTGTCAAGTTCCAGCGCTCAGGAGAGGTTTTCAAACGTCCCGTGTACATGAAGCCTAAGAAGTGCTGCGCTGGGTGAAAGAAGTCTAAGCACAGATGGGGAAGTGTGATTAGCTGTAAGGTGCATTGTACACAAAGAGTTCATTGTGCAAAGTAGAACAAACTCGCTTCTAACTTGAAGTGCTGTCTTAATGCTGATTTCACATTAATGCGGCCTCTGCCTGCTTTGGTACACATTAGAGAGCGGTAAGTGTGATACTGATGGATCCTGACAAATTTTGTGACCGGATAATCTCCTGTGCTTTCTGCCTCTGCTGACTACTATCAGGGCCCCCCCCCCTTTAGAGTCACTCCTGGTCTCTGCCCCCTATCCACCTCCCACCTCTGAGCACCGTCCCTTGGTTCCACCCTTTACCCACCTCTTAGCGCTGTCCCTTGGTTCCACCCCCTACCTACTGTACCTACTACCCGATGTCCACCAGGACCCCTGATCGTTCCTGAGAGAGGCAGAACGGCGGTCTGCCTATGTAAGCAAGGCGAACACCGTTCTGTAACAAGGGAAGACAGAGATTCTGTGTTTCTGCTAAGCAGGAACACGGATCTCTGTCTTCCCACAGTGAAAGCCTCCCTTATACACTTAGCAAGCACACCCTTGGGACACATTTAACCCTTTCATCGCCCCTCGATGTTAACCCCTTTCCTGCAAGTGTCAATAGCATAGTGACAGTGCATATTTTTAGCACTGATCACTGTATTAGTCTCACTGGTTCCCAAAAAAGTGTCAAAAGTGTCCGATTTGTCCATTGCTAGGCCACAGTCCCACTATAAGTCTCTGATTGCCACCATTACCAGTAAAAAAATAAATAAATAAATAAAAATACCATAAAAATAGCCCATAGTTTGTAGATGCTTTAACCAATCAATATACGCTTATTTGAATTTTGTTTTACTAAAAACATGTAGCAGAATACATCTTGTCCTAAATTGATGAAGAAATATGATTTCTTACATATTTATTTTTTATTGGATGTGTTTTATAACAGAAAGTAAAACATATTGGGTTTTTTCGAAATTGTGGGTCTTTTTTTGTTTATTAATTATTTAGTAATTTATTCTCTCTTAAAAAGAGGAGATAAGGGGGATATGATCAACATGTATAAATACATAAGGGGTCCATATAGTGAACTTGGTGTTGAGTTATTCACTTTAAGCTCATCACAGAGGACAAGGGGGCACTCTTTACGTCTATAGGAAAAGAGAATTAATCTTAATTTATGGAAAGGTTTCTTCACAGTAAGTAAGGTAAGTAACTAAGGTTTCTTCTAGTAGAATAGATAAGCAGGGACAAAGCTTCTACCAAGACAGAGGACAGTTTTTAGGCAGCAAACATGAAAAAGAGGTCTCCAGAGAACATTTTATTAGAAAATCTAGGTCAATTGAAAGAGACTTGTGTAGATCATAAGCTTAATAATAGCATGCAATGCCAAGCTGCAGTTTCCAAAGCAAGCGAAGTCCTTTGTTGTATTAACAGAGGCATGGACTCCAGAGAGAGAGATATCATTTTGCCCCTTTACAAATCATTAGTAAGACCTCATCTGGAATATGCAATTCAGTTTTGGGCACCAGTTCTTAAAAAGGATATCGGGGAACTGGAGAAAGTGCAGAGAAGGGCAACCAACTGATAAGAGGCACAGAGAAAGATTAGAGGAACTGAATTTATTCTCTCTTGAGAAGAGGAGATCAAGGGGGGATATGATCAACATGTACAAATACGTAAGCGGTCCATATAGTCAACTTGGTGTTGAGTTGTTCACTTTAAAGTCATCATAGAGGACAAGGGGGCACGCTTTGTAATTAATCTATTCGACCCGCAAACAAGTCTAACCAATTAGCCACTCATCCTCAAGAAATATTATCTATCTTCCAAAAATTCTATTCAGACCTCCTTTCTAGCCTCACTTCTATACCACCCTCAGCACTTTCATGGTTAGAAAAAATTCCTATTCCATCACTAAATTCTGCTCAACTTGATAAACTAAACGCCCCTTGTACAGATGGTGAAATACATCATATTATTAAATCTCTTAAAGGAGGCTCAGCCCAGGCTCAGACGGCTTCTCCTATTACAATTTGTGCATCTTTTGATCCCAAAATTAACATCTTTATACAATAACAGTTGACGTATTCCCAAAATGCTACTCGCCAACATGTCCCTAATATCAAAACCAGATAAAGCTCATACCTTACCGCAAAATTACAGACCAATATCAGTGATCTCAAAATCTTTAGTAGACTTTTAGCAAACAGACTTTCTACAATAGTTCCCTCACTGATATCCCCCTACCAATCCAGATTTATACCAGGTTGCCAAATTACAGATAATATCCGTTTAGCAACAAATATAATGCAGGATGAAAACCTCAAATCCCAAGCTGTATTATTTTTGAGTCTGGACATAAATAAAGCATTTGATAGTGTCTCATGGAACTATCTTAATATTGTCTTACAAAGATATGATTTCCAAGGTGAATTTACCGTATTCATGCTTTTCAAACACTATCATAACCCTCATACAAGTATACAATTACCGGGTTGCAATTCAGAATTTTTCAAGGCTGTCCCCTTTCCCACTTTTATTTTCATAGAACCCTTGGCAACTGCAATTTTATCGCACTCAGATATTAAGGGATATACATCAGATAACTCGACATAGATATTGAGCATGTATGCAGATGACATGCTTCTATTTCTCACTCAACCCGAAATTGCATTACCAAATTCATTACAAATGTTACAAACATTCTCAATGATTTCAGGTTTATCGGTCAATATCTCAAAATCCATTGGAATGCCAATTAACATACCTCCCTCACAATTTAATGCCTTACGTAATTATTTCCCCTTTATGTGATCTATGGATTCTTACCTGGGTATCAATCTTACTCCAGATATTAAATATCTATTTTCCAAAAACGACCTCCCATTAATGCAAACATTTGGAGGGATGCTTATGTAGCACCCTCCTAGATTGGTGCTAGGTAGGGAGAATAGTTTTGCTCTGCCTGCAAAACATAGTTGCACTCTGCCTATCAGGGGAGCATGATCAATAGTTAGGCCTGCCCCATGTGCTCAATGTGTGATTAATGTGGGCTGAGGGAGTGTCCCCACTGTATCCAATGGACAGTGGAAGAAACCCAGCCAATGACACACAGGCTTTGGTATCTATCCCATTGGTTGGGCACAGAAGAGGTGCATCATTGGATAGGGTATAAAAGCCAAGAGCACATTAGGCAAGAGGTCTTTGGGTTGGAAGCCAGGTCCCGGAAGGAGGGTGATGGCTGTCTCTCCTTCTGTAGTTATGGATGGTGGTCACAGGCAGTTGGCCTGGTGAACCAGACAGTGTTTCTGAACCCAGAGGTCCTGGAGATGCTGACTGAAGGAGTTGGGGCTGAAGTAAATCTGGAAAAACAGTGTCCGTGAGTACAGAGGAACCTGCCC
Organism: Pelophylax lessonae; assembly: GCF_965119305.1. Classification (NCBI taxonomy): domain Eukaryota; kingdom Metazoa; phylum Chordata; class Amphibia; order Anura; family Ranidae; genus Pelophylax; species Pelophylax lessonae. The sequence goes on from NC_138776.1 coordinate 238,002,292, forward strand.
AGGGGTCTGCTCGGGAAGGGGACCACTCCGGAGTGTAGAGTCAGTTGATGGGTGTCAGCACACAGAAAGAGAGTGAAAGGGGGTCCCAAGTTTAAATCCCTGAAGAGAATTTCAAACACCTTCACCTTAGTGTCAGGGTGAAGCAGCGGCCTTGCCGTACTTTAAAGTCAGTTGTCCTCAGTATTGTGAATAGTTGTCAGTTGGATTATCCCACCCATCACTTCTCCTATTCAAGTTCTCAATAAAAACAAAAAAACAACATCCCCTGGACTGATCATTGACTGGGCCAAGGACTTAAAGTACTAATTTTCTGATATCAGTTGTTAAGGGTAACCCCGGGGAATTCAGAAAGTGTTATATCCAGCAGTCCCCTAGGGGGCAGTGCTACACTTAAACTATGGGAATCATACCACATCTCCTTTTTGGGCAGAATTATGGTCATTAAAATGACAGTACTCCTGTAATTATTATACTTGTATAGAGCACTCCCTATCAGAAAAAAAACAAAACAATTGTGACTAAATTCCAGGTAGATGTCAATAAGTTTTAGTCAGATTTAGTCAGACTCTCACCCCCACTTTTCTAAAACAGTCTTAGATCAGAAAACAGAGGGGGGCTTGGTTTACCAGACTTTTGGTTGTATTATTTAGCAGCATGTTGGTCACAAATGGCCCAATAGCATGTGCATAGCCCGAAAATTCCATGGGTCAGATTTGAGAGAGACTCAATTTTCCCGCTCTCAATTTCAGGACTTTTATGGGGCAATGGTGTCCCACAACATGCCCTTGCAACACAGAACCAATTAGTATTGCAATGTTATCTCTGGAAATTATACAACAAGAAGTATAGTTTGATTTCTGCCACTCCCCCACAAGCGTCTTTTTTTAGGAGACCCAAAATGTTCTCCTGGAGAACATGGTGTTAAAGACTTTGCATGGTGGACTAATAACAATTTAATCACCCTCTCATAATTTATTGACAACTCTACATTTACTGCTTTTGCATCACTACAAGCAAAATACCATTTACCTAATAATGACCACTGTAGATTCCTTCAGATTAGATTTTTTACCACACTTTCAAACATCAAACATAGACCCTTCATTATTTTATAAAAAAATATGTCGGAGCTCTCCTAGAGGGCAAGGCCTGATTTTAGCTATATATATATATATATATATATATATATATATATATAGCAATATGATGAATATTGATACACAAGAGAAACTTTACCAATTCGGTTCCTTAACACTCCATTCACACTACCGCGGCACGACTTCGGGGGCGACCTGTGAAGTCCCGTGCACCGCGACTTCGGCACCACTTGCACGGACTTCACATTATGGAAGTCAATGCAAGTCGCCTCCAGGTCGCCCCGAAGTAGTACAGGACCCTTTTTCTAAGTCGGAGCGACTTGTGTCGCTCCTATTAGAACGGCTCCTGTACTACACTATAAGAGCATGAGGACCTCGACTTGTCAGGCTGGCAAGTCGCGGTCCAAGTCGCGGTAGTGTGAATGGGGTCTAATTCTATTTGTTTCTCATAAAATGTATCCAATACACCAATACGTATGCTTTTATATCCTTTGTACTATGAATATTTAACAAACCCAGCACAACATGTCCCTTACAATAACTTTGTACTGTTTAACATAATCTAATGCTGGCCATACACTAGCTGAAAAATAGTTTTAAAATCTGTAATTTGGCCCATGCGTTTGTTTTTCGTCCAGTTAATGGGCACAAATAGAAAATCGGTTTTAACTTTTCAAAAAAAAAAAATTGAAGGAACAGTTTGGAAAATTCTGCTGAGCGAACGATAAATTGAAAGGTTAATGTGGTTCTCGCCCGAACTGTTTACACTATGTGTATGCGACAAAATGAATGAAAGACTGAATTATTTATGTCCATTGAATGATTTATCATTCAAAATTCGGTCATTACATGAGGGCACAATCGTCTGCTCTCACGGCCGATGTTCGTTTTTCGAAAATGAGTTTGAACAATTTTTCGGCTAGTATATGACCGCTTCTTTACACCAAATAAAAAAAATTGTATACAAAAAAAAAAAAAAGCAAAAGTATGATTTTTCAGCAATCATACAATTTCTTCAGAAAAAAAAATCACACATTGGAGCTGGAGAGAGTCCAGAGAAGGGCAACTAAACTAATTAGGGGTTTGGAGGACCTTAATTATGAAGAGCATCTACAATCGCTTAATTTATTCTCCCTGGAGAAGAGACACCTGAGAGGGGACATGATAGCAATTTACAAATACCTCAATGGTGATCTCAGCATAGAAAAAAAGCTATTTAGTTGCAAGGATTGCATGAGGACGCAAGGACTCAAGGACGCAACATTAAGGGCTATGAGAGATGATTACGGCCACACACACCTACACAGGTTGAACTGGATGGACTAATTTCTTTATTCAGCCTCAACTACTATATGTAACTATGTAACTATGACTTGATGGAACTACAACTTTCACACCTTCCATCCTGCTCTTGGACAATCGACATTTACACATTCCATTGTGATTGGATTAAGATGTCTTAAGGTGTGAATATTAATGCTGGGATATCTTCCTGACACTTTAGGAACTGAAGAAGTGGCTTGATAAGTTATGAAATATCATCAACGTTAAAGAACAAGTCCAGTTGAATATGCCTGCAGCTGCAGGCATCATTCAGAAATCGTTTTTTTCTGCTGGCGATTCCCGGCAGTTCAGCTGCTTGATTGTTTGTACAGGCTGCTGTCGGGGGGGACATCCTGTGCGATCCCAGAGAAGGAATCCACAGGCAGCGGAAGCTTACCATAGAGCTGACCGAGGACCAGATGGTTCCTGGTCATCTCTATGACTCTCGGAGGCCGGGCGCGATGTTATGACTTTACGTCCGGCCCTGGCAGTTGTGTTGGCTGGAAAGCCTGAGATTATTTTATTTTTTTTTAATCTCAGGCTTTTTCAGCCTAGAGGAGAGATGTTGGGATTTATAGACCCCAGATCTCTCCATATAGAGGACCTGCCATGCCCTGTTCCTATTACAAGGGATGTTTGCATTCCTTGTAAAAAGAATAAAAGTGATCAAAATTTTTTTTTAAGGGAAAGTGTAATAATAAAAAAATTCAAATCAAATAAATAATATTTAAAAAAAAATGAAAGCGCCCCTGTCCCCTCGTGCTCGCACGCAGAAGCAAACACATGCGTAGGTCACATCCGCATATGTAAAGGGCTTTAAAACCACACGTGTGAGGTAGTGCCGGGAATGTTAGAGCAGGAGCAATAATTTTAGCACCTCCTCTGTAACTCTAAACTGGTAACCTGTAAAAAAATGTAAAGCATAGCCTATGGAGATTTCTAGATTGCGCCATTCTACAAGTGTGTGCATTTTCAATTGTGACATGTTAGTTATCTATTCTCTCGCCGGAAAAAACATCATATTTCACAATATACAAAAAATTTAACCTAACTTTACTGTTTTGTTTTTTTCAATTCATGAAAATGTTTTTTTTCCAAAAAAATTTGCGTTTGAAAAATTGCTGCTCAAATACCGTGTGACTTAAAAAATTGTAATGATCACCATTTTATTACCTAGGGTCTCTGCTTAAAAACACATACATAAGGTTTGGGGGTTCTGAGTAATTTTCTAGGAAAAAATGATAATTTTTACATGTAGGAGAGTAATGCTGGAATTTGCCCATATTGAAGCGGTTAAGTCTATTATCTACCAGAACACCCAGATCCTTCTCCACCATGGACTCTTCAGCTGTTTTACTCCTAGTATGTCTACCTCATTCATGTTTTTAGCCCCCAAGTGTATAAGGCCCCTTTCACATGGCTCCGTTCCGTCGACTGAGCCGTGCTGCTCAGCGAGGGGATCGGTCTGCCGTTCCCCCGCTGAGCAGGCGGATGACAGCTCTGTCTCCGCTTTGTGTGGAGACAGAGGTGTCAGATCCCCGCTCTCCTCTATGGGGGAATCGGATGAGAACAGACCACCTGTCCGTTCTCATCTGATCCCATCCGATCTGCTGGACGGATGGTAAATAGGGTTTCCATCAGTCCGGATTTGACGGACAGGATCGGATCGGATGGCAGCAGGTGTCAGTGGACATGTCTCCGCTGACATCCGCTGCCCCATAGAGATGCATGAGGTATCCGTTCCGATCCGCCTGAAAAACTGATAGGTGGATCTGAACGGTCCGCATGTGTGAAAGGGGCCTAACTTAACATTTATCAACATTATTATTTGCCACATACTGTAGTTGCCCAGTTAAATAGTGCATTGAGGTTGGCTTGTAAGTAAGGCCAGGTTCACACATATGCGATCGCGTGTTACCTTCTTAAGTGGTTGTTAAGCCACTTTATACCATCCTGTCTGGTCTGTTTAATAATCCTGTGTGTCCCTGTGTCTGTGTATTTGTTTTAAAAAATAAGGCATTCTTTAGCAGTTTTCAGAGTGCCGAGCACTGCTCATGTGACCCGTCGGCTCTCTCCTATCCCCGTCTGACAGCTGCCTGCAGTGGGTGCGGCCGAGGGGAGGGAGAAGCGGCGGGTCACACGAGCGGCGATTGGCGCTCTGAAAACTTGTAAAGAATGGCTTATTTTTTTATAAAACACAGACACAGGGGCACACAGGATTATTAAACAGACTGTAGACAGGATATAAAACTACAGCACCAGGAGGAGAAAGGGGACTGACACAGGAGCAGACAAGCAGGGAGGGAGGGGGGAGAGAGGACAGAGGAGGACAGATAAGCTGCAGATGACAGGGGCATGTAAACTGACCACGGTGTCAGGACTTAGCAGCCATGATATACCGTGGTCAGTGTACAGAAGGGAGGGCATAGCCAGGCAGGATCAGCTAGGTATTTTAGGTGATACCTGGGAGCCAATTTACACAGCACAAGCACTGTGCTGTTTAACATGCTTTAAGGGAACAGGATCATTTTGTTTATTTTTTTTAGGTTAACAAATGATGCCATTTGCCCTTTAAAAATAAATACTCAAAATAAGTATAATGACTAAGCCCCTCTGCTTCATGACATTGTTAAAAAGGGGCAGAGCATGGGTGACCTTAAAATTATGCCCCCCCCTAAAAAAAGTTCTGTGGACGCCCATGGTCTGGTGCGTCCCTGTTCACCGGTTCAGGTGTGAATCAGGTCCGAATTTTATCCTGAATTCGCATCTGAATTGGACCCAAAGTGGAACATTTTTGAATGCGGACCGCACCTCCGCATGGAGAACCCACATCCAATTTGCATATGTGTGAACCCAGCCTCAGAGACATCCCGTAAGGACATTATTCCACTGCATAGCTTGGTGTCACCTGCAAATACTGAAATTGTACTTTTATTCCCACACCCTATATCATTTATAAATACAGTATATTAAATAATAAGGGTTCCAATAATGAACCTTGGGAGACACCACTGATAATCTTAGTTACAGAGTATAAATGATTACCACTATTCTCTGAATACTACCGTATTTATCGACGTATAACACGCACCGGCGTATAACACGCACCTAAATTTTAGGAGAGAAATTTCAGGAAAAAAGCTGAAATATGAAATAATTGAACTCAGAACATTTATTTTTTAATCAAATGCAGTCTCACCAGTGCCCACGAATGCAGCCTCATCAGCGCAGTGCCCACGAATGCAGCCCACCAGCGCAGTGTCCTTATACGCCGATAAATACGGTATTTACAAACTGAATTTTCTAAGCCCGTAGATTTTACCTTACACATTAGCAGGCCGGTGCTCCATGGGCTGGGGGGCAGCAGGCGGACCACACCATACCCCCCCTGACCACACCAGCTGGCACACCATACCACCCCTCCCCCCTCACCGGCTCACTCACCTGGACTAACATGGAGGGCAGGCAGCGGCGGTGGGTTCCCCCAGCAGCGGCAGCTTCCCCTGTGTCTCCTCCCTCCTCCTCCTCCTTGGTCAATAGCATGGCCTCTCCTTTCGGCCAATCAGGAAACGGGACTCAGGACCCGCTTCCTGATTGGCTGGGAGGAGAATCGGTGTGATAATAGTAAATATTCATTCACTATTGTCACACAACTGGGTGGGCTCGGGGCGCAGTGCTGTGTGCCCCGAGCCCACCCTTTTTTGAAGACTATTAGAGCCTCGGGCTCTAATCACGTGCTTCAAAAAAAAAAAAAAACTATTGGAATCCATGCGTCCGGTGCCCTGCATGTAGATTAAGGGGTCGGACGCATGGATAGGGGGGGGCAGCGCCCCTGCTCCCCCAATGCACCAGCCACCACTGCACATTAGCCCTGTGTGGGGAACTGTGTCAGTCAATGCTTTGACAAAATCCAAGTATACTACGTCCAAAACTGCTCCTTTGTCTAAAGCAGGGATTTTCAAACTATGGCCCTCCAGATGTTGCGGAACTACACATACCATGAGGCATTGTGAAACTCTGACATTCACAGACATGACAAGGCATGATGGGAATTGTAGTTCCTGATCAACTGGAGGGCCATAGTTTGAAGACTCCTGGTCTAAAGGCTCATACACTTGATCAGAAAATCGTAGAAAAAAACGACAGCTTTCAAAGTGATTGTATGATAATCTGATTGTTAGTACACAGCTTTTGTCCGAATTTATCCGAAGGGACAAACGCAAAAAAGTTTCTCATATCATACCAGATCGTATGATTTTTGTTAAATTAGTAAAGTCTTCTTCTGAAAAATACAATACATTACATCACTACCAAATTTTTATTCTGTCGTATGAGAATTTACGTACTTTAGTAACCTCTTTATTGTCAACGCATGCTCATGTGCAACATACGGTAACTAATATATATGGCTCGTGTTGCGAAACAAAAAGCCTGCATATGAATGCAATGCAATAGAAATGCATATCAACATAATGCTTAAAAATAACGGATCTCAACAAACGTCAATTCAAGTGTATTTTTCGAGCACCCAGCCTTTTTTACCCATTCAAACAATTTGCCAGAACAGAAAATGTTTGAGATAAAGCTGATTTGTAGTAGTTTTTTTCTTAAGATACAGAAGACTTCTATTAAATAATCTCCCAGTCCCAGACGGTTTCTGCCAACTGCCACAGTCAAGTCCTTTGTCACCTGAAATGACTGACAACTGGATAATCCTTCAGTCGAAAATCTACCGTAGCTTCCTGTGCAGTTACATGTACCTCTACATACCTATTTAGAGTTTCTAAATTAAGTTACATGGGTTGACTGGTCCTGAGAAAATTAGAAGAAAAAAAAAAAAAAAAAAATATATATATATATATATATATATATATATACACAAAAAGAAAAAAAAATAGTAGCTTGATGGGTTCTTCAAAGTGATCACAAGGTTTCTGGAGTAAAATGTTCTTTACAAAATCCCACCCCATAGCACAGCGTTATACGGAACTAATGAAAACAGAAAGAGGAATTACTTACAGTCTGGCTGTGCTGCTTGTTGGAGTTTACTCCCAATTGAATGTGGATCCTTGCTGATTCCTCACAGTATATATCTGTGTTTCCACATCTGTTATCAACTCTGTCAAAAACTCAAGCTTATCTTCTTTCTGATGTACTGACAATGTACTTTGCTCAGGCTTATTATGGTCTACTCTTCACGTAAATCACATTATGCTATATCTTTAGGTTATGATAAAAATAGGGTTTTATTTTTACCATTTCTCCTACTGGTGGAAGTTGTCATTGTTTTTTTTTTTCCTCCTTTCTTATTTTCATTTATTTCTATTATCCTGTATGTAGGACCCCCATAGTACAGCACTTACATAGGAACATTAACCACTACCACCGGAGGATTTTCCTGCTTTACGTCCAGGCCACTTTTTGCGATTCGGCCCTGTGCGATTTTAACTGACAATTGCGCGGTCATGCAACGCCGTACCCAAACGAAATTTACGTCCTTTTTTTCCCACAAGCATGGCTTTCTTTTGGTGGTATTTGATCACCTGTGCGATTTTAATTTTTTGCGATATTAATTAAAAAAATGCGACGATTTTGAAAAAATAACAATATTTTTCTACTTTGACAGTTAAAAAATATCCAATATATTCAATTTTTGTCATATATTTAGGCCAAAATGTATTTAGCTACATGTCTTTGACGAAAAAATTCTCAATGAGCGTATTTTTAACCGCTTTAAGACCGGAAGATTTTGCCCCATTCCTGACCAGGCCATATTTTGCTATTCGGCACTGCGTTACTTTAACGGACAATTGCGCGGTCGTGCAACGCTGTACCCAAATTCAATTGATGTTTTTTTTTTCCCCACAAATAGAGCTTTCTTTTGGTGGTATTTGATCACCTGTGCGATTTTTACTTTTTGCGCTATAAACAAAAAAAGAGCGACAATTTTGAAAAAATAACAATATTTTTCACATTTTTTTATATGAAATTCCCCCCCCCCCAAAAAAATGTAAAAATCAAAATGTTTTAACATTTTAGGCCAATTTGTTTTCTGCTACACATATTTTTGGTAAAAAAAATCGCAATAAGCGTATTTTGATTGGTTTGCGCAAAAGTTATCGCAGCTACTAACTACGGGAAATTTATGTCATTTTTATTGTTTTTTTTTTAACTAGTAATGGCGGCGATCTGCGATTTTTTTTTTGCAGGACTCCGACATTGCGGCGGACAGATCGGACCCTTGACTGACATTTTTGACACTTTTGGGGGTATCAGTGACATTAATACAGTAATCAGTGCTATAAATATGCACTGTTACTGTAAAAATGACACTGGCAGGGAAGGGGTTAACTTTTATTGGTGATCAAGGGATTAATGTATGCCTGGTGCTTACTGACGTGTGTGGGGGGAGGGGACTGAGTGACACAGGGACAGATCGCATGTTCAGCTATGCTGAATCCTGTAATCTGTCCCTGCCTGTCACTTAGGAGATGTGTAAAAAAAGCGGGCGGATCTCCACACTCGATCCCCGACGATCGGGGAAGAGCGGCGGTAATCACCGCCGCTCCTCTCCTGGCCCGACTCCCGCTGTGACTGAAAACAGCGGGAGTGGGCCTCCGGTGGCGCGCGCGCGCCGCCCACAAGTGGAGGAGTCCAGCGACGTAGGTCTACGTCACTGGACGATATCGAGCCACTTTGCCGCAGTACGGTCAACGTGACCGGTCGGCAAGTGGTTAAAGTGTTGTAGCATTAGACATAATGTTTTCTTTTTTACCATAGGTCCACACCAAGGGACCAGGTGTGTGAGGGCTAAAGAGAGGGGGATTTTGTTGGTATCGTACTCCAAAAATATATATCACCAAATTTTTATTACAAATTTCATATGTTAAAAATACAAACATACACAAGTAAAAAAAAAGAAAAATACTCTAAAATGAGGTAATGAGTATATACAGGATTTCCTATTAGGTGGGCCAATGGGCTTACACCTTAATCCATGCCCGACATGTTTCTGGCCATAGGTGAGTATTTTTTTTTTTTTTCAGCCAGCAGCTAGCTAAATGCAAAAAAAAAAAAAAACAAGAATAGACCAAACAGATTCCTCCAGCAACACTAACATGGTGGATAGAGGAAACCCCTGCTGGGACATTGTATTTTGACAGCAGGATCCAATCAGGATACACTGATTAGCCACTGACAAAAGAAGCAGAATCGGGAACCACTGGGATGCAGCTACCGATTAGATGTTCACAATGTGATACTGTTTTGCATTGTTCTTATGTAAGTGTGTACTTATTTATTTATATTTTAATAAATCCTGGTTTAAAATATGCAGCACTACCCCAGTAAGGGCCGCTGGATGTATAGGCCTTCCCCTTACACCCGCAGCCAGGCGACAGGGATTTTGTGACTCTCTGACAGGCTCAATAATACTCCAGGGTGCTTTGTTTTAGTTTTGTTTATTTACAGTGCCTTGCGAAAGTATTCGGCCCCCTTGAACTTTGCGACCTTTTGCCACATTTCAGGCTTCAAACATAAAGATATAAAACTGTAATTTTTTGTGAAGAATCAACAACAAGTGGGACACAATCATGAAGTGGAACGAAATTTATTGGATATTTCAAACTTTGTTAACAAATAAAAAACTGAAAAATTGGGCATGCAAAATTATTAAGCCCCTTTACTTTCAGTGCAGCAAACTCTCTCCAGAAGTTCAGTGAGGATCTCTGAATGATCCAATGTTGACCTAAATGACTAATGATGATAAATAGAATCCACCTGTGTGTAATCAAGTCTCCGTATAAATGCACCTGCACTGTGATAGTCTCAGAGGTCCGTTTAAAGCGCAGAGAGCATCATGGAGAACAAGGAACACACCAGGCAGGTCCGAGATACTGTTGTGGAGAAGTTTAAAGCCGGATTTGGATACCAAAAGATTTCCCAAGCTTTAAACATCCCAAGGAGCACTCTGCAAGCGATAATATTGAAATGGAAGGAGTATCAGACCACTGGAAATCTACGAAGACCTAGCCGTCCCTCTAAACTTTCAGCTCATACAAGGAGAAGACTGATCAGAGATGCAGCCAAGAGGCCCATGATCACTCTGGATGAACTGCAGAGATCTACAGCTGAGGTGGGAGACTCTGTCCATAGGACAACAATCAGTCGTATACTGCACAAATCTGGCCTTTATGGAAGAGTGGCAAGAAGAAAGCCATTTCTTAAAGATATCCATAAAAAGTGTTGTTTAAAGTTTGCCACAAGCCACCTGGGAGACACCAAACATGTGGAAGAAGGTGCTCTGGTCAGATGAAACCAAAATCAAACTTTTTGGCAACAATGCAAAACGTTAGGTTTGGCGTAAAAGCAACACAGCTCATCACCCTGAACACACCATCCCCACTGTCAAACATGGTGGTGGCAGCATCATGGTTTGGGCCTGCTTTTCTTCAGCAGGGACAGGGAAGATGGTTAAAATTGATGGGAAGATGGATGGAGCCAAATACAGGACCATTCTGGAAGAAAACCCGATGGAGTCTGCAAAAGACCTGAGACCGGGACGGAGATTTGTCTTCTAACAAGACAATGATCCAAAACATAAAGCAAAATCTACAATGGAGTGGTTCACAAATAAACATATACAGGTGTTAGAATGGCCAAGTCAAAGTCCAGACCTGAATCCAATCGAGAATCTGTGGAAAGAACTGAAAACTGCTGTTCACAAACGCTCTTCATCCAACCTCACTGAGCTCGAGCTGTTTTGCAAGGAGGAATGGGCAAAAATGTCAGTCTCTCGATGAACAAAACTGACAGAGACATACCCCAAGCGACTTACAGCTGTAATCGCAGCAAAAGGTGGCGCTACAAAGTATTAACTTAAGGGGGCTGAATAATTTTGCACGCCCAATTTTTCAGTTTTTTATTTGTTAAAAAAGTTTGAAATATCCAATAAATTTCGTTCCACTTCATGATTGTGTCCCACTTGTTGTTGATTCGTCACAAAAAATTACAGTTTTATATCTTTATGTTTGAAGCCTGAAATGTGGCAAAAGGTCGAAAAGTTCAAGGGGGCCGAATACTTTCGCAAGGCACTGTAGGGGATAAACTTGGATAGGGATTAGAAAGGCATGGGATACCCAGAACTATAGAACTTGAATGAAATACTGAGGACTTGCTAATATCTCTGGCTGCTAGGTGTTAAGTCAACAATGTTGTCCACCTGTAGGATTTTCGGCACAGCTAACATAGTAACAAAAATTTCCAGCTGAAGGTAAATGCTAACACATCTGGCTGCTACTGACCCAAGCTAGAGGTGTGGGATGGCTTCTGATAGCACTATGCTCTCCCTTTGTTATGGACAAGCAAAATATTGCACCTTGCTGTCCACCCTATAGCAAGGCTTGGTATATGATGAAAAGGAAGTTACTTACTTTTTTGGTGAATCCTGGACTCCAAGAGGCTGCTGTACAGGATTTTTGCTACACAGGCCGGACCTATTCTGTCAGAATGGCTTTAACTAAGCCTATCTGAGGCTGGTGAACTGGTAGTGGTCAAACTTCCAGATGCACCTTCTCTTCTCCTGTCCTTCCTTCTGCCCAGGGGCAGAGACTTGAGCACAGGGGTCCCCTCCTGGGGACTGGACCCTGAACTCTGCATTTTCACTGCCAGGCTTCTGAACATATATGGCTTATATTCCCACCTTCTGGGACTTACCTCCCTGGGGATTGGTGAAAACTCCATAAATATTCAGGCTTTAGCCTCTGTTCCTCCACCCTCTATGTTCTAGAACTACCCGGAAAGTTCTAGAAGCCAGGGGAGGGGGCCTAGCCCTCATAGCTCTGCACAGCTAAGCCCAGCTCCTATGCCTATAGAGGAGCCAAACTAAATGTACCTTCTCTGTAACACTGAGGGTGCTACAACTATATTACACTATATGAGTTTTCCTCTCTGTATTATATTGCCATCTGGACTGTTGGATTGTGTGTATTGTGATGCACACAGATGACCATGGAATGGCTGTAATTATTAAAGCACTATGTGACCATTCCTTTATAGGGGGTCATATATATATATATATATATATATATATATATATATAGTATATCTGGTAAGGAGATTTAGTTCACTCTGAGGTGGACACTTCTAGGTGGTCTTCTGTTTCTTTAGCGAGGTGGAAAATTATTAGTGTTTGTACTGAACTCACACTTTATATAACAGCGGTTCATGCTTATTTTGAGACATTTGAGAGGTTTTATGTTTTTTTCTGTTTGCACTTCATATGTTTAGTGGTACATATGCCACTACTTTTGAATGCACCCTGAAGGGGTGGCATACCGTTCCTTTCCTTTCAGAGCTCCGTGCCGCGGTCTGCTACTCCTGCCCAAATGCGCAAAAGTGCTGTCAATGCGGCATGGCCAATCAGACCCGGGTGAAGATGGAAGCGCCTTCAGCGGTGACAGCACGCCGCTGGAAGATTTCATTCTAAGATGTTTCATTATGTGCTAGTATGCCATGCATACTAGCACATTATGCCACTGTCTTACAGGGTTAAAAAAAATAAATACGGATTACTACCGCTTTAACTTTGACAGTTTTGGGTTCGTGGTTAGTAAGAGTAAAAATGCCCCTACACTGGTGGTCAGTGGAAGTACAAAATGCCCCCATGTTAGTGGTCAGAAGTGGATAAAAATACCCCTAAAGTGTGAGTAATAAATTTCCCTACATCAATGGAAGTTAAAAATGCTCCTTTATCAGTGATCAATGGGGGGCAAAAATTACCCCAGTGTCAGTGGTCATTGAGAATAAAAAAAATTGCCCCTGTGTCTGTGGAAGCAAAAGAAAATGCCACTGCATCCATAAAAGTAAAACTTACCCCTGCATCAATGGTCAGTAGGAGAAATAAATGCCTCTGTCTCAGTGGTCACGGTTCAATGTGACAGGGGTCACTGGGAGGAATGGTGTACCTGTGTCAGCGGGAGGAATTTGGCTCTTGTGTCAGTGGTTAGTGGGAGTGATAGTGCCCCTCTTTCCATGGGAAGAATGGTGTCCTTCTGTTAGTGGGAGGAATAGTGCCTTTGTGTCAGAGGGAAATGGTGCCCAGCACTAGTTTAGTTAGACTTGCCATGCTAGCTCCATGTCGTGCTCCACTTCTCTTGATGGCTTCACAGCTTGGACTACATAGCTGTCAACATTTGAAAATAACCTAAAAATGAAACAATAAGCTGCGCTTGGGTCTATTAAAATAATTTGATAAATAACAGCTGCTGCACATATGTTGGATAAAACATAAAAAACAGTATAAAATTGAAAAGCAGCGCTATGTAAATTAAAGTCCAAAAGTAAAGGTAAGGTCCAGCTGATTGGTCTCCTTGAAGTGCCACCACCACCAGAGAGAGAGTAACCCCAATCACACTGCCGCTTACCGTCCCACCATTAAAAGAAGGCTCAAAGGGTCCACCAAACTGCTCCTCTAGAATTCTTCAGCAATCCCAAGTCACACCTAATTAGCTTGATCTTGGGATTGCTGAGGAATTCTGGAGGAGCAGTTTGGTGGACCCTTTGAGCCTACTTTTACTGGTGGGATGATAAGCGGTAGTGTGATTGGGGTTACTCTCTCTCTGGTGGTGGTGGCACTTCAAGGAGACCAATCAGCTGGACCTTACCTTTACTTTTGGACTTTAATTTACATAGCGCTGCTTTTCAATTTTATAACATTTGAAAATAATTAGAGGGGGCAACCTGAAGGGTCTGAGAAGCAGAAATGTCAGGTGAATGAATTTGGCCAACAAAGTGAATGCCACTTCACAGAATTTTGGCTTGTAGCTTCATATTATTCCTCCCATGCTTTGCTATGTCTTAGACAAAATAGGACCTGGAAGTACACTGACGAGAAAATGTGGGTTAAATAGGTTGGTTAGTGGGAGTGATAGTGCCCCTCTTTCAATGGTGTCCCTTTGTTAGTGGGAGGAATAGTGCCTTTGTGTCAGAGGGAAATGGTGCCCAGCACTAGTTTAGTGAGACTTACCATACTAGCTCCATGTCATGCTCCACTTCTCTTGAAGGCTTCACAGCCTGGACTACATAGTTGTCAACATTTTAAAATAATTAGAGAGGGCAACCTGAGAAGCAAAATGCCAGGGGAATGGCTTTGGCCAACAAAGTAAATGCCCCTTCACAGCAGTTTAGCTTGCGGCTTCATATCATTCCCTTCATGCTTTGCTATGTCTTTGACAAAATAGGGCCTGGAAAGACACTGAAGAGAAAACGTGAGTTAAATAAGTTCCATGTTGTTGTCCGTGATAGTTAAATCCGTTGCATATTATAAAGGTTATATTGTATTTTACAGTATTCACATTCAGATATGTTCAGATATGCATTTCATGTTTTTTTTTTTTTTAAATACCTTGCTTTTTTAATGTTTTTATTTTACTTTTTTTACAGTTGTATAACAGTATACTGTATCTGTAGCTGTAAAAGAAGACCAGTGAATAATAATTGTCGCCTGTCACATTGGAAGATTAAATTACAATAGTGTTAAACTACAAATACAATGCCTAGAGGTGTGAAATATCAGTCGCTGCTGAATGACACAATACATCCTAGCCATGGAAACATCACAAAGCACAAATTGTAGCATCATAAGGTCCGACATAAGGCACAATAAAGAAAAAGACACTTGAAAGACAACCGACTTTTGTAAAGGAGAGAAATAACAGAGCAAGAGGTAAATTTTATTTTTATATATTTTATATTTAAGAGGTTAAAAAAAGAATAATGTTTATTTGCTCAGTATGTAACACCAACTTTTGTCCAAAGGAACCCAAAGCAAAACTCCTTGGACAGCCACTGCTAGTCTTCCAGACCACCTATGGGAAGTTAGATCATTTTCTCAGCTGTAAAGTGACACTAAACTCTTTTTATTTAAGTTTAGGCACCCCGTCTCCTCAAAATTTCCAAATTCCATTTTTTTTTTTGCTGCTATGATCTGACTGAGGGTGGCTACAATAATTTTCCATGGTCCCACTGTATATAGGAATGTAGCCACCCTCTCTTGCTTGCTACCAAAAATGGACAAGGGACTATGAATTATAGGATGTTTAGTGTGCAAAGAGCAGAGCATATGCCCACAACTAACGTGCAACGCTTAAAAGTAGGGGGAAAATGAACAGTTTGCAAGCTCACAGAGGGTGGTACAAGGAGGCAGAAAACAAAGTAAGAAACAATTTCAATAAAAACAGACTATAGGGCCATTAAGCAGTAGATGTATATGAATTATTTTTGGGGAAAAAGGATATCCTTTAATGTCACTTTAAGTTGTTTGGCATATTATTATTTGGTAGTGATGGCAGTCAGAAGGTTCTGTAGGAATAATCTCCTTTTGCACTAAGCACACACCCCTGGCAACAAGGGGTCAGCGGCTATGGGACTACAGCAGAGATGTGCAAAACTGTTTTTTTTTCATTTTGCCAAATTTTAAATATTTGACCAAATTTTCCCTACTTCAGTGAAATGTATTGTATCACCATCCAAGTTAGGTTGCTGGGATGTTAGGCACATTTAGTTCTTTTTGACTCCTCTGTATTCAGTGCAGCAGTTGTTGATTATTTCCCCCTGCATTCTAGACATTTCTAGAACATAGTGGGCATTGTCTGGGATAGCTTCTAAAAAGGTACTCAGTTCTATCATCTGTGTTTGCTATTGCATTGAGACTGTTCAGGGAGGCTTAGCAAAGTGGAGTGTCCTAGTGCATATATTCAGTGAATTAGGAGTATCCCATATCACCCCACACCCCATCCAAGTTCTTCAGCAATAAAAAACAATCCCCTAGACTCGGGGTCGGCAACACGTTGATCGCGATTTACCATTTGACAGGGAGCAGGTGACTGGTAGATCGCAATAATGCCCATGCCCTGATGACCCGCAACTAGCAGAGCTGTGCAGAAAAGTCACGAGTGCTGGGAACCTGTCAAAAGCCGGAAAAAAGGCATTTCCCGCCCCTGCAGCAATCCCTTTGATACATGCGGCTGTGAGGCGGAGGAAGCCTCTGCTCTCTATGCAGCAGGGTTTGGGCTGCGGGGCGAGAAAAGCCTCAGCTGCTGATGACAGCTAGCGGGTTAGTGCTGCTGGGCGGGGAGAGCCTCTGCCGCCTATGACAGTGGCTAGGTTCTGAGGTTCTGACTTTTTCAGAAGGCTTTAAAGGTCATCCACGTAGTGTATTGTGCTGATCCCCTCTCTCTTCCTCAGTCCATCCAAGGCACTTATGAATGACATTATGTGGGATAGAAGAGAGAGGAGGGCTGGCTGGGGTCAGCACTAGAACAGTTAGTAATATAATATAAGGTGCAGTGCTAAATCATGATGGATACACTGACACCAATGTATCAAAAGTGAAAACTTAAATAAATGAATAATAAATAATGCAATAAAGTCTTTGGATAAAGGATGATTAAATAAAGTGAAGGTATTCCATAGATGGTTCCAAAAAGTGAACTGTTAATCTTCCAAAATTGTGCAGGTAATGGAAATCAAGTGAAGAGACATCACCAGCAAAAGGAGGATATAGATGTATGTTCACCAGATACTGTTGACCCAGGTGCCTTATAGCAAATGGGTCTAACTCGCTTAGTATTAATCCATGGCTCCCACGGTGTATGGTAGTCCTGGGTAGAGTCGATAACACTATAACGATAGATCTCTGGGAGTAGATGACTCAAACATCCAGGGAATCTATTTTCCATATATAAAAGATGATGACATAAACATAGTGTGATACTGCTTAATAAATTGCTTTAATAAAAGGATAAATCTACTTACAGACGTCCATATGAAAAGGCATAGTCAAAGGATATATCCTTTGAAACCATCGGTATTGATGGCAAAATTCCCAATAAAGAGATAAGCGCTGATAGTATAAAACCTCTTTACGAGCTATATTTAGTGTAAAATGTTCCAGAAACAAATCAGCATAAAAACAACATGGTTCCAATTTTAATATGGCGATCGCTAATGTATCCGGAATTTGCGATGATAGGAACTTTTAACTCCGCCCGACCAGTTTCGTCACCAAAGGACTTCTTCCGGGGCATGAGCGTCACATCCTGTCATCGCTATAAACAACAATCAAGGTCAACCAAGCCTCACTTTCATTTCTTTAACCCTGCAGTTCATAAAGCAACCAAGCCTTGATCTCATGGAAAAGGATAATCATGCCTCAATCTCAAGACAAAAGCGTTGTAAAAGAAAATCAAAAATCAAAAAGGCCCTGCCTAATACAGTTACCTACAGTTCACGAACAGACAGGGTTTCAAAACTATCTGGGAAGTGAAAGCTAAGCTTGATTGGAAAACAAATTCAGACAAAATATCCATATAATAAAAATAGAAAATACATATATACATTAAAAATGAAAAATAGAAAATAATAGAATAAAGTATAAACAATTTCTACAGATATAAAAGCAGGTTTTAGGAGTTATCAATAAAACAGGATTAACCATTTGGAGTGTAGCTCCACTTAGTTTCCATCTTTGATAATTCCCTTACTCTAAGACTCCCTCTCCAATGGGATACAAACTGGTCTATTCCCATTAAAAGGGTCCAAGCTGGTTCTCTATCATGTACAAGATCACAGTGTCGTGAGACACTAGGATTTTTTTACCCCTTTCGAATGTTAGCAATATGCTAATTTAGTCTGACATTCAACACACGGGTGGTGAGGCCCACATATTTTAACCCACAAGGGCACTGAAGTAAATACACCACATGCGTAGTACTACAAGTGATAAAGGGTCTCCCCGTATATGTCTTGGAAGAAATGTTGGAGGAAAATTCTCCTGACTGCGGACCTGACACCTACCACATTTGTAATAACCAATAAAGTTATGAAAAAAGGAACAAAGGAGAATATATTTTGCGCTTGGAACACACTACATATAAATAAAAAAATTAGGAAGGCAGCCAACCAAAAAGGTAAGATTACACACCCAAAAATACAATATAAAACAAGGTAGCGCCAATATGATAAAATCAACAATAAAGGTCCATAATCTAGTTGAAAAGAAAATACATCCAGCACCAATAAATAAAGATGGAGTATAATTCATAAATCAACTATAAGAATCCATGTGAAGGTGAAAGGAAGGTAGGTCCATCACCAGTGAATAGAGGAAAATGTAATGCATAGATCACCCCATGGGTATTCCAAACTGCTTACCGGACAAACATGACCCTCAAATTTATAGAGTGGTCATATGAGGCAATAGTGGTAGATATTCAGCAGTAATGGCACCAAACAGATGATGAATGGGTGACTTTCAGCATGTAGTGGAGATTGAATACCTAATAATATAAAGGTGCTTGGAGTGCTTCAGAGGGTACTGGGGTGCTTCAAACAAAACAGCCAGTGCGGTTGCTTCACTCCCCTACTGTATCCCCACACAGAAATGATGGACCCTCAGCTATTTCAGTCTGAGGGTCAAATGAGCTTGAAACAGATACAAAAACGAACAAGGTCCCCCTGATGATGGTACTCTGTTCCTAAGATCACTTTGTCCTGTATCTTGAGCAGCTCAAAGAAAACAAATAGCCCACATAGTAAAGTCCATATTAATGGTTTTTACTTGCCCATAATTGTAAAACGTACAGAATTCCTATAGGAGAAGCACATGTAAAAAGACGGCTTGCAGGACCGGAGTACAGCTCTTCTAGGAACGCCACGTAGCATGCATTCCACTGATACCAGGAAGTGACGTCAATGGTTGTAGTGTTACCAAAAATATGTTGATGCGTTTCGCCCCACCTTCCAGGGCGTCATCAATAGACATGAAAAAACGAAGGAATGCTCTCCTAAGGCCCCCCGTGGTGTTCCCCCTGAGCCCCCCAGTGGCGTTCCCCCATGAGGCCCCCCAGTGGCATCTCCCCCTGAGGCCCCCAGTGGCGTGCCTCTCTGAGGCTCCCAGTGGCGTGTACCCCTGAGTCCCCTATACCCTGCCCTACTGACCTCCCTGTACCATGCCTTCCTGAGCCCCCTGTACCATGCCCTCCTGACCTTTCCATACCTAAAAAAAGTTCACAGTAGTGCGAGCCGTACTTCCTGCGTTTGCTTAGCCATGTGAAACACACAAAAAAATGTGCATGCACCTTTTTAAAAATGTGGCCGCAGGGAAACCGCACGGTCTTTTCACCTATGAGGTTTCCCTGCGGGTTCCGCACTCGGGATCAAGCTGCAGGCTGAAAAGCGTGGGGAAGGCATTCAGAATGAATGGCAGCTCCACGCATCTCGCAAGAGCAGTGCGATTCAGCTGCCAGTTGTTGCACGTGTGTGTGGAATTTATGCAATTTCCGCACCCGCAACCAGAATGCACAGTGCGGGCTAGTGTGAACCTAGCATAAAAATATATTTCAATAATTACTAATATGAATCAATACATTAAAAATTCATCTGAGTGTTATGGAAACCACATACATAAAATCTCTAATATTTACACAGTGTGCATTAAAAAAAATGTACAAACTGTACAAATGATTGAGTTGTTTTTGCTGGTGTAATGCTCCTCTGTCACGCACTGTGAAAACCTGTCTTGCTCATTCACTTCATTGAAAGCTTCTCAGTCATCTATTGAAGTTGTTTATTGGACAGCCAGAAGAAGAGAAAGCCCCCTCCTCATGTTAATTTTTAATGTTTCACTTTAAGCATTATTAAAATCATTGCTCCTGTAAAAACTATTGTTTTTTTTTTTTTTTTAAATGTTGCACTGATACATGTCCCCCAGGGCAGTACCGGGTCCCCACTTTTTATGTAAATAACTTGCATATTAGCCTTTAAAATTAGGATTTTGATTTTTCGTGGTCGTGTCCTAAAGAATCTAATAGAGTTTGCATGTTCGCTAGAACTTTTTCCCTGTTCGAGATGTTCTGGTGCGAAACCGAACAGGGGGGTGTTTGGCCCATCAATAGCTGCTTCTTCACCCCCCCCCCCCCCGTGTGCTTCTGGGATGGTGAATAAGGGAAGTAGATCTTTCAAATCTTCCCTGGAAGGTTCCAAGCATCCTTGGTCTGGTAAGCCTAGAGCTAGCTTCTCCGGATCAGCAGACAAGACTCCTTCAGCATGAACGTGTCTGCCCTCACCCATTATTGGGGGGGATATCTTCACAGATTTTTGGCCCCGTGGACTTCTTTGGTGAGCATCAAGGAGATCCACAAAATTTTTCTTTTGGGGTACCCAGAAAGGGGGACAAAGCTTGACCTTTTCAGGTTTTTTTTTTTTTTTTTAAACCAGTGAGTTTATTGAACAAAAAAACAAGGATGTACAGAGTTTACAGAGATGATTGCATAAAAAAGAAAACAACAAGCGTCAACTAGGACAGTGCATACAGATATAGTCAAGGCAATGTGCTTCAACAGTACATGACATCAAACCCAGTGAGTGTACAATACAGACTCGGAGCGCAGCAGCCCGAGAGGGCCCCAGCCACCACCCCAGATCATCTCAATGTCCAGTATCAGGACTCTGGACCCATCTATCCCATATCTTAGCAAACTTAGCTGGGTTTCCCCTGTTTACATGAGTTTATGGTATGGTATAACATGATTTATCTCAGCCTTCCACGCACCGAACGTGGGCGGGGAATCCCGCATCCATTTTCTAGCAATTAACTTACGAGCTATAAATAGAGTGGTCTGGAGGAAGGTAAGAAGGCTTTTGTCCATGTCTTCATCCGGGTATATACCCAGTAGGCATTACTTGGGGACCAATTGGACCGGGGAGCCCATTTTGTCATGTAGGAACGTGACAATTTGTTTCCAGTACCCCTGGAGCTGAGGGCAACTCCAGAGGAGGTGGAAAAAAGTACCCACGGCCGTCCGGCACATTGGGCATTGAGGAGACAGCCCAGGTCGGTATCGCTGCTTTTCAGGTTTTTTTAGATCCTGAGTCTCCTTGTGCAGATTTAATTCCTGCAAAGGTTCAGGTGATGTCTGAACTACCTAAGGTCCCTCCCATACCTTTCCAGGGAATTAATTTAGCCAGGTCTGATTCTGACCAGGGTGGTCCTTCCTCTGCACAAACTTCAGGGACCACAGACCGTGATTCACTGGCTGCTGTCACACAGATAGTTCTCTCTCCCATTTTGCATACAGGTTCTGAGTCTGGTGGTATCCACCTTCAAGACAGTTCTGTCTGCACAGTCTTACATGCAGCTCCTTTAGCAGGTTCAGCTCCACAGGAGGATACTGAAGTTCGTGACGAGGTCACGAGGTCCTCTGACAGATGGCGCAGGCGTCCAAGGGCCACAGTAAGGCCAGTGTCATCCTTGGGTAAGGCTTCTTCTGCAGTTCCTGCGAGGAATCAAGAGGGAGGATCTTCCAATCATCCTAGTGGCTGTAAACATCCCTTGGGGGCTTCCTCTCAGAGAAGACCAGTTGTCCCAAGGGCTGATCTACCCGACTGCTTTACAGTTGCTGGTTTTACAGGCTTAGCTATTGAAAGCCAGGGATAGAGGTCTGTTTGGATCATCCTTGATCCTTTTCTGTGGCTCGGATCTTAAGCTTTGATCAGAAGTTGGCCTTGAGTACCATTAAGGGCCAGGTGTCTGCCCTGGCAATCTTCTTTCAGCGACCCCTAGCCATGCACTCTTTAGTTCGTACCTTCATTCAGGAAGTTTTACATGTGGCTCCACCTGTATGGTCTCTTTTGCCACCATGGGATTTTTTTTTTTTTTTTTCAAAAATATTTTATTGAGTAACAAGATAAGTCATACAGCCATAGAGACAGTAAGTAAATCAAATATTGGTTCATTGAACACAGTAGACAGGGCAAATTCTAAACAGTGTTAAACTCAAACATCCAAGAAAATGTTACATTAGTAGTTCTACATCTGGTAGTGCAGATAAGGTTGTGATCAATATGTAATGGAATGCTTAATACAGATGCTAGAACCGTAACGTGAGAAGCAAAGAACAGTACAAAACTTTATAAGGACGTTACATGACTAGGGCAATAGAGTTAGTTTTGTATATCAATATGTATAACGTCTGTCAACATCGATAGAGGTCCAAAGTAAAGTCCAAAGGAGTGAAATCTAATCAACGGAGAACTGTGGTTGAGCTTGAGAATAACATGAAATAGTATGAAATGTGTGCAAATACAATTGCAATGCTGTATGAAGGGTCAGGTGTAGGGAGGGGGAACCTGCTCCCAGGGTGTAGGGGATCAGGCCTCACCTCCACTATAAAATTGGGGAGCGGGAAAGAGGAAGGAAGGGGGAAGGGAAAGGGGAGAAGGTAGATTATAGGTGTGTAGGGAGGAAGGGAAGTAGGGGGGATGGAGGGATAGAAGGAGCCTTTTCAGTCTCTGTCCCGAGGGCAATCAATGGCTTGTGTCCAAAAAGTAGTAGCTTTAGAGGGCGACATGTTGGGGTGATGAGGGAACAGGGGTAAAATTAGGCTACCTCCCATCTTCTTCCCTTGTTTAGGGCTGGGAGGGGCCAGAAAATGCGTTCAAATAGGTAAATGGGATCCCAAAATAGAATTTTAGTGATGATATCATGTTTTTGTTTCCAAAATGGTTGGATTCGTGGACACGTCCAAAAGACGTGAAGGAGTGTACCTGGATCTTTGTGACATCTCCAACAATTTTTGGGCAGGTAAGGGTAATATTTATTTCAGATCGTCGGGGTTCTGTACCATCGCGTCAGGATCTTGTAGCAGTTCTCCTGAGTTGAATCGGGGATAAATCTTGATAGATTTTTACTTCAGACCCACGGTATAGCAACGTGCGCCGGTCTTTATCTTTTCTGAGTATGTCTTCTTTTAGTTTATAGTTTACTAAGCAGCAGACAATGTCTCTAGGAGGATCAGTTTCCCTTGTTCTGGGCCTAAGAGCTCTGTGCAAGCTATAAATGCCAAGGCAGCACAAAAAAACCCCAAATGACCTCTTTTCAGAAAGTAGACACCCTAAGATATTTGCTAAAAGGCATGTTGACTATTTTGCAGATCTCGCTTTTTGCCACAAATTTTTGAAAATTGAAAAAAGAAAAAAATATATTTTCTTTACTTTCTTCATTTTCCAAAACAAACGAGAGCTGCAAAATACTCACCATGCCTCTTAGCAAATACCTTGGGGTGTCTACTTTCCAAAAAGCGGTCATTTGGGGGAGTTTTGTGCTATCTTGGCATTTCCTCTGCCCTTAAAGCATCTGGCCACACCAAGATTGGTGTGATAAGATGCTTTCCCAATCTCCCAATGGTGCTGTTTATATCTGGCGAAACCGAAGTCATGAAATGCTCGTAGCTTCCAGTATCTTAGGCCAAAGAGCAGATTTGAGCCATTCTGGTCTCCGATCATCTCTATGGTCAGCTGACGGAACCACCGGCTGCAGTCTCGGGTTACCCGATGGGACAGAAGAGCTCAAATAAACCGTGGAAGGCAGCGGGAGGGGCAGTCCCCTCCCACTGCTTCTAAAAGCAGTCTAGCAGGTAATTAACTGTTAGGATTGCTTTTACATGAAAGCCGACCGCTGGCTGTAAAAAATTATACCAAGATGATGCCTAAATTTGCAGGCCTCCTTCTGGAATGGCCACTCAATATCCAACGACCTCCTTGTTGGGCATATATTGTAAGGTTCTTTTTTTTTTCATACAGCCATTGGGCTGAACGAAAAACAAGAACCTAACAGATTCCTCCATTCACATTGATCGATGTGGATGAAGAAATCTCTGCCAAGAAAAGTGTTAAAAAATATGGCATATATAGCATGGGGGAGATCCACCCTCTGTGTCCACCCCATCCCCCTTTCTTTGACATATATGCTCTTTTTTTAAACTGCGGTGGTGAAATCACCTCCTACAGTGCTGCAATCATTGATTTATGTGTTGCTGTCAGAATAAACAAATCAGTGCTGCAGCTGTTGGGCGTACCTACAAAGCAAACAATGGTTGATAGGATATTGATCTCTCTGAATATGGATTTTATGCAGAAATTGATAAATTACATGTATTTGAAATGTTATGAGGTTTGGGGTTGGGAAACCACTTTAAGATCATGAGATTATGTGTAAAAGTGTGTAGAGGAAATTACTTACCTAGGAATAAGACAGTTTTTTCATGTCCTAGCTTACCGCAAATGTGCAGACTGATACAATGTCTGCAAGTAAGCAATATTTAACAATAGTTTTCAATAGGTTATAGATTCTGGTGAGATGAGCACAGAGGGGGAGGTAATTTGAAAGATAGATGCACCCACCCCTGGGAGGTGAATTATATCCTATTAAGAGATACCATAATTAAGTGCCACCTCTAATTGTCATGTGATATCCTATACTGTGCATCTTTGTATCCTGTAATCTGGTTTTGTATAAGATGATTGTATGCAGAAATAAACTTTCAACATCATACCCACTTCCATTGTACGTCTGTGTGGTGTTACCCACGTGGTTTCTGAGCAAATTGAACAGCGGGAATAGGTTACCAGAGAATACAGATAAAGTAAAAGGTTATAGTGTTTTACAGGTAATTATAGGAAACTTAGCCTATTAATGGTTAACAATAAAACACAGTAACAATAAAACATTACAATATAATAGTATACAGTGCAGTAAAACAGTGGTATCTGCAAAAAAAAAAGAAAAAAACTATGGTTAACAGAGAAAAACACAACAACGATAAAACATTACATTATTATAGCATACAGTACAGTAGAATGGTGGTATCTGCAAAGCAAACTATGATTAACTATGAAAAACAGTAACAATAAAACATTATAGTATAGCAGTATATTATAAAGTACAGTAAAAGAGTAAGAACAGAAAATTATTTCAATAAAACGATAACTATTTTGGCTTTTTTATTTATTTATTTTTACATTTTTTAATTTTTTTTTTTTTTTTTGTAACTGTAAAACAACTTTGAACATTCCAGGCTAGGGTCTCTCAAAATGCGATAGCCATCTAACGTCTTTCGAGACCCTGTGTGAAAGTGTGCCCTAGACTGTGGAAAGAAAGAAAAAGCGCCACTCTAAGTGCAGTAGACTCTATGGTTTATTACACATCCACCAAAACTGGGTACTCACAAATATAAACGATTAAAAACATCATGGGAATCCTCAAAGGATCGGTTGTTCCACTGCCTGAGCGAGGGGGGATACTGATGTACTCCAAGGAAATCCGTGTCCGACTGTGCAAGCCAGCAATGTCCGGACCCAGGGGACACCTGTAATACCTCCGGCGGCGAACTTCCGGGTTGGGCGTGGAGCGTAGGGCGTGATGACGTAGGCGATGCGTTGTCGGAGCAAGCGCTCCTTCCTCAGGCCTCTAGACCTGCCATCTTGGAGAGGGGCATTATATAGGAGAGGAACGTTCGGCTGCCGCAGGGTCCTAAGAGGAGTCCAATTACCTAACTGTGGACTCCTGAACGGCTGTGGAACGTACTGGCTGATTTTAAATGATGTTGGATATATACACAAATTGAGTGTGGTCATATAGTGTGAATAAATATGAGTGACATACATGCTAATTAAAACCCTAATGGCAGAAAGAAATGTACCTTAAACCAATCAAAAGAAAATGTGAAAATAATGAGAATAAATGAAAATGATAAATGGTGAAAAAGAAAAATGAATACTAATAAATAAAAATAAAAATAAAACTAATAATAATGATAAATAAAAAATGAAAATGAAAAATAAAAATAATAATAAAAATAAAAATAAAAAATAATAAATAAAGATAAAAATAAAAAAAACTATAATAAAAATAAAAGTAAAAAATAATAATAAAAATAAAAATGATAATAAAAAAAAATAAAAATAAAAATAAAAATAAATATAAAAAAAAAATCCCGATGCAGAGACCAGGTTGGCCAGGACAGGAGGGACAAAATAAGCGGGTGTCATGCCTATTTCCGTGTTTTATACAGACACGACATCTTCTTTGGGGTTCTCTTTGGGTAGGGGTACTAGGGAGGGCATCTGGAAAATGCCTCTCATGCAGCCAACTCACTGCATCTGGATTGTGAATTTGGACCACAGCACCTTTTGGATACAGAAGGGCAGTGATGATCTCTTCCTGGAACTTTAGGAAGGATCCACTTCTTCCTGATGCTTTTGTATAGCACATAAGCATTCAGCAGAGCCAATTGGAATAAGTACACAGACACTTTTTTGTACCAGCGTCTGTCCTGACGGGCAATTAATTACGGTGCCATCATCTTGTCGTTGAAGTCCACCCCTGCCATGTTAAGGTTGTATTCGTGGACACAGAGGGGCTTCCCAACAACACCAGTCACCGTTGCAATTTGGTCTGTCATATCTGCGTGAATGAAGGACAGAAAGAAAACATTCCGTATGTCCCTCCACTTCATTGCAAGCAACACTTCAAGCAGGCTTTCTCCCCCCCGATTAGGTCGCACAGGGCCACATGCGCCAATTCCAAAAATCAAAAAGGTGATTAAAAAGTGGCACGCTTGTGTAATAATTATCCATGTATAAATAGTACCCCTTTCCGAATAAGGGTGACACCAAGTCCCAAACAATCTTGCCGCTGCTCCCCATGTAGTCTGGGCAGTCGGAGGGCTCCACATTGCTATCTATTACATCATAAATCCGGAAACTACATGTATAGCCTGTTGCCCTTGAACCCATATCTGGCATGCTTGCTGGGGAGAAACTGTTTGAAATCATGGAGGCCAGAAAATTTAATCAGGGACTCATCAATGTAGACAGCTTGTTGGGGCATATAAAAGGTTCATTGTCACTGAAGTGCATGAACCCAAGATTTGCTCATATCTAGTCCGGCCATGGCAGCAGAGAACCTTCATCTCCTCTTCTCAAGGGAGAATAAATTCAGTTCCTCTAATCTCTCCCCATAGCTGAGCTCCTCCATGCCTCTTATCAGTTTGGTTGCCCTTCTCTGCACTTTCTCCAGTTCCCAAATATCGTTCCCCAATTTTGTGAACTGGTGCCCAGAACTGAATATCCCAGATGAGGTCTTTCTAATGATTTGTACAGGGGCAAAATTATATCTTTCTCTCTGAAATCTATACCTCTCTTAATACAAGAAAGGATTTTGCTCACTTTAGGAACTACAGCTTGGCATTGCATTCTAATATTAAGCTTATGATCTGCCAGAGCACCCAGATCCTTCTCCACCATTGAAACCCCCAGTTGTACCCCCCCTATTATGTATAATGCACACATATTCTTAGCCCCCAAGTGCATAACTTTACTTTTATCAAGATTAAACCTCATTTTCCACATAGTTTTCCAAATAAACAATGCATTGAGGTCGGCTTGTAAGTTGGAGACATCCTGTAAAGATTTTTTTCACTTCATAGCTTGGTGTCATCTGCAAAGACTTAAATCAGGCATGTCCAACCTGCGGCTCGGGGGCCGCATGCGGCCAAGAACCGCAGGCAATGCGGCCCACTGCCCCCTGACAATCTTTTTTTTTTTTTGCTGGGGAGGAAGGAAGTCGAGTCGGGGGCAGGGCCACAGAGGCTGCCTCAGAGGGGATCATCCACTAGTTGTGTTAAATTAGTGCTGGGGGGGGGAGGCGGCAGCACGGGAGGGCGCGGCGGCATTTTATTACTTATATACCTTAACTATAGTATATATTTTATATGCGGCCCGAGAAAATTTCTCTACACTCAATGTGGCCCAGAGAAGCCATAAGGTTGGACACCCATGACTTAAATGGTCATTTTAATCCCAGACCCTATACCCTTTAAAATATATAAAAAAGTAAGGGTCCCAACACTGAACCTTCGGGTACACTACTAATAACATTTAGAGTATGAATCTTGACCCACCTGAATTCAGACTTTTAGCCAGTTTGCTATCAATTTACAAACTGATTTTTCCAGGCCTGTAGACTTTACCTTACACATTAGCCGTGTGTGGGGAACTGTGTCAAACGCTTTTGCAAAATCTAAGTATACTATGTCCACAGCCACTCCTTTGTCTAAGGTTTTACTTACCTCTGTACAAAAATATATCAGATTTGTCTGACAACTTCTGTCTTTCATTAATCCATGCTGTCTGTTGCTTAAAATATTTTTTTTCCTGCAAGAACTCTTCTATGTGATCTTTTAATAAACTTTCCAGTACCTTACCAACTATAGCAGGTAATCTAACAGCATTATAAAAGCATTCTGAAAAAATGGGACTTTACTATATCTGCAAAAGACAATAGCAGCAGTATTTCAATCATATGGATCAAATATAACAGAAAGTTGTCAGCCATTAATTCTGGTAAAAAGGGCAGATATTAAAACGATAAGAATTCCACATCACAAACATATCTCCGCAGTGAATACCAGGGCCCCGGCTGGCTGATATACATTTGTGCGGTGGAGTTCTCCTTGCACTGCCATAGATCCAGACCGGCACAGCCGATAGGGATGATCAGGCTACAAGTAGTCTGCAGTCTCCATTTAATGGAAGGTTTCCACAATTACAGGTCTTTCCTCAAGGCCAATTAAAGCAATACTCGCTGTGCATAGCAATTACCGGTAAGCTGACACTAGGAGACATAATGGCAAATTAACTAAAAATACATCCTAAAGAAATGTCCACAAATATTAATAATATTTCCACAACATACCGAGTTCTGTATGTGGTTAAAAACACAGATTCTTGTCTACTCTAAGCTCTTGTATTTGATCCTTGCTTAGAACATACAGTACTCTGTACCAGGGGTCTGCAAACTTTCTAAGTAAAAGGCCAATTTACTGTCCTTCAGACTTTAGGGGGGCTAGACTGTGGCCAGTGGGATTTGAAAATGTTTTGGTGTCAGTGGGAGTAAACAATGCCCCATCTTTAGTGGGAGGAATAATGCCTCATCATTGGTGTCAGTGGCAAGAATTATGCCCCCATTGTTGGTGTCAGTAGGATGAATAGTGCCCCAAGGGCTGGATAAAGGCAACCAACGGGATATCAGGGCCACAGTTTGAAAGCTACTGCTCTATACAATAAAAAAAGCTGGTGTATCTTGACAACATTAGGACTGTGGCACCTTAGGCAGTAAAACAAAGCTTAAGTCCCACTACTCAGCCCCCAGCCCTCCTTTTTCATTCCTAGAGGCCACCTCATGCTGTACATTTTGCTTTTGTTTTTTTTTTCATACTTTAACTGCCTCCTATAGGGGTGACTCGTGTGTGCTCACTCCGGGGTCCCCATCTGTGTGTTCATAGGGACAAGCTGAACGGGGCTTGGTCCTGCCCCCGCTCTTTCTTTATTGGCTGTGAGGTGTGTGATTGACAGCAGCAGGAGCCAATGGCTCAGCTGTCTCTCAGCCAATCAGGAGGCAGAGACCCGTAAGGATAGCCACTCTCTTGCACATCGCTGGATCACGGTCGGGCTTGGGTAAGTATTAGGGGGGCTGTAGGGGGAGCTGCATACCGAAGGTATTTTATCTTCATGCATAGAAAACCTTCAGCCTTTAGAACCATTTTAACGTTATCAAAGTCGTCACTAGGCCGGTCATGCGATGCAAAGGGTCCTCTTTTTCTTATGATCTCTTTTTGGAGGTGGGCATTCCACAGTGATGCTAAATGGTGTGCTAACATGATGATAAGGCTCCTCTTTGAGTAATTATACTGTGAATGAAGGAGGGGATCTATTTTAATTAGGAGGTAAAAGAATTGTAGGATATCATTGCTGAATGATTTAGTCTGGTTGTCTTTGCTTTAAACAAATGAAATCAGAACACCTGATCTACATACTTTTTCCAGTCAAGAAAAATTTATACAAAGTAAGACATATTAAAGAAAAAAAAAATTGTTATTAAATTATGAGCTTGGGTTAAAAATCTATTATGAGGGAACTGTTGGTGCATACATACATGAAAAAATAATAAAGGAATAAAAACCAGACAGAGCTCAAACTCAATATGAAAATATGTGCAATGTATCCCTAGATAAATCTATATTATTTGAGGGGACCTGGCAAAGTAGTCAGACACAAGTAACCATAAAGAAAATCATTTTATTAAACACTAATATTCTAGAAAATACAAAACCCTCTATCCAGCTAATAAAATCAAATCATGATTGGCCATTTATTAAAAACACAACTATGGCAGCTGCAGGAAAATTGTATATGCATCATCCCTCTTAAAAAAGAGGGGGAACAAAAAAAAATGTGATGTCAAGTGTTCATGGGTGTGTACCCCAGTGGGGGGGCACAGTCTACATAAACCAGATCTACATAAACCGCATCAAAAACATAAAAACTTCTTCATATTCTATATAACTTGTTGTTCTTCAGGATTCCTGAAATGATCCCCTAGTAGAATATATTCCAGAACTGGTATACAGTTGAATATTATTCAAAGTCCATTAAAGTATCCTCTCATGGATTGTAAGGGGAACCAGTCCACATATAGGGGATATTAATGGGCCACTCTATATGGCCAGTGGCATTTAAATTCCTTTGGGCTGTAGCATAAGACCAACACACATATATATGATGTGAAGTGCCACTACATGTGGCTAATGACATTTAAAGTCCATGAGGGTGTCCTTCAATAAAATGTGTTATGAGACCAACCCCCATATAAGCAGCATGGAGTCAGAGTGAATAATGGCATATACTGTATATCAAACATTAGGCATAATTGGAAAACTCCCAGGGAGAGATGCCCCTGTCATCACATATAGCACTAATATAGCTTATAGCATGCCATCGTCTGCCCTTCCATTGGTGGCAACCAGGTAGACACAGGAGAACTCCTCCAACTGTGTTGTATATAATTCTTTATTGCTCAATGTGGGAGCCATCAGTTTAGATTAAAGAAGAGTTTCCAACCATATAACACTCAAGTAGAGAAAATGTATTTAGCCATCCCTGTGGATCTTGAGAGGCCCAAGCTGTAAAAATAGAGGTGTTTCAGTCCATATCCAGAGCTGTCATGGAGGAGATAGGGGAGGAGGTATCCCAGAAGCTGGCAGCAAGGGAGCAAGACTGATAAAAGGAAAGAAAGGCGCCTCTAAGTGCAGTATTAAAAGGATTTATGTGTGCCATTTGCCTCTCCGCTTCATTGTTCCTCCATGTCACCAGGGAATCCAGACAGCTGCAGGATGGCTCTTTCATCCTCCCTCATCCGCTAGACAGAGGACACAGCGAACCAAAAAGGGGACAGTTATTACATGCCTGTTATCTCGTCAGTGTTTTTAATCCCTTGCACCAAAAAATAAATATTTTAATACTGCACTTAGAGGTGCCTTTCTTTCACTATATGATCCTATAGAGCTGCTTCTTCTCACACAAGTGCTGCCCTCAGTGCAACCTTTCCACCGCAACAAAGGACCGGACTGCCTTCCTCACCAGAGCGCCCTCATCTCTCAATTTCTTTACATAGGAGCAAGGCTGGAAGCATGACCGGTTTCCCTGGTCACGCTAGCTGCTTCAGAAGCAATTGTCACCCATCCATGTGAGGAATGTTTGTAATGTAAATCATGAATGAGTTTTAATTGGGCGATTTCTGTGGATTGTTTAACACTTAATAAAAATCAGTATAGTAAAAAACTAACTTTTCTCAACAAGCACAAGCAAAAACAGTGATTTATTTGTAAAGAGAATGGTGTAGTGAGTCCTGCGCTGTCTAAACAAGGGCGATTAAAAAGGGGTTAAAGGAGAACCCAGATGCTGCTAGTACCGGGGCTGATAACCAAACAGTGTCAAAGATATAAATAGGTGGGGGGTACTGCGCTTCTGGGAGGTGTTTAAATAAATAAATAAATTAAACCAGGTGTGTGTGCCTATCACAATAAATATAGAAGGAAACTAAATCATACAAAATAGATCCATATTCATAATAAACATATTAAATATTAGTGCAATACTTTAAAGAATACTTCATGTGTTCAAAATGCTCTAGTGACCAATAAAGTGCTCAAGTGCATCTATATACAAAGCAAAGTGTCCTCAGTGCTTCACAACTAAATATATAACAGTCTGGGTGTAAATAAAGTCCAAATAATTTAAAATAAGTATTCAAGTGAAAAAAATATATCCATAGGTGCAACTCAGGGGTCTGAAGAAGCCACGTGACGCGGAAGTGGCGTAACGCGTAGGGACGTTCGGACCGGAAGTGACGCACATCGCGGAAGTGAGGACCGCGATCCCACTCCGACGCTATCCTGTTTGCGCTTTGTTTATTCAGCTAATGTGAGTGGTTTTAATTATACTTAATAAAAATACCCGTTATCCATACATACTTGCACCATTTTGAGTTTCTGCTTTGAGATCCATTTGGGACCGTGGGGATTCTGGAGAGGGAGAGTGAGCCACGTCACCCGCAGCAGCCCAGATATCTGACCCCAGTGGATCATGGTATAAAATTGGAGAGGAGCCCCCATGATTTCTGATAAGGCTTTTACCCCTAGTATTGAAGGTGAGCGGTTAGAGCACCTAGAGGGGATAAGGAGAAGCACCCCACTATTGTCAACACGGTGTTTGGTGAAGGAGTTGCACCTATGGATATATTTTTTTCACTTGAATACTTATTTTAAATTATTTGGACTTTATTTACACCCAGACTGTTATATATTTAGTTGTGAAGCACTGAGGACACTTTGCTTTGTATATAGATGCACTTGAGCACTTTATTGGTCACTAGAGCATTTTGAACACATGAAGTATTCTTTAAAGTATTGCACTAATATTTAATATGTTTATTATGAATATGGATCTATTTTGTATGATTTAGTTTCCTTCTATATTTATTGTGATAGGCACACACACCTGGTTTAATTTATTTATTTATTTAAACACCTCCCAGAAGCGCAGTACCCCCCACCTATTTATAGTGATTTATTTGTAATGAGCATATTCTGTCCCATCTCCAACAACGAAGAACCTTTAATAGTAAGTGGTAAATTTGACTAGCATTTTTTTTACCTTACAGGAAATGTCTAACATGGCCCTGGTAGGAAATGCTCCAAGGATGGTTGCTGCTCCTGGTTCCATGTGGAATGGCCCCTTCTCAGCTCAACAACCAAAAGCAAGATTTCATCTGATATTCCTGAAAGGACAACCAAAGGCTCTTGGGGTGAGCGTATAGGTGGAAAACTATATTTTTAGGGGTATGTGGCATAGGTAAAAGTAAATATTTAATACATTTTAATAAGAGTTAAATGGTTAGTATGTGATAGGGTGGTGAGGGCTGATTTCATAAATAAATACACAATGTGGAAATGAAAGTCTGTTTTTGAAAAATGATTACCTGTGCCTAGAGATAGGCTTTAAGGGTAAAGTTCTACTTTGAAGAACATCTTCGCCCAAAACTCTTTGTGTAGTGAGACAAGTAAGTAATTGGTAAGTTGACTTCACCACAAAGAAACTCTGTCAAATGATTTGGACCAGTGCAAAAAGCAAGGTCCATAAAGACATGGATGAGCGAGCTGGGTGAAGGAACTTAACTGGCCTGCACAGAGTCCTGACCTCAAACCGATAGAACACCTTTGGGATGAATTAGAGTGGAGGCTGCGAGCCAGGCCCTCTTTCCAACATCAGCGCCTGACCTCACAAATGTGCTTCTGGAAGAATAGTCAAACATTCTAATAGACACACTCCTAAACCTTGTGGACAGCTTTCCCAGAACAGTTGAATCTGCTATATCTGCAAAGGGTGGGCCAACTCAATAATGAACCCTTTGGACTAAGACCGGGATGCCATAAAAGTTCATGTGCGTGTAAAGGCAGGCATGCCAATACTTTTGCTAATG
Source organism: Pelophylax lessonae (assembly GCF_965119305.1). Lineage (NCBI taxonomy): Eukaryota > Metazoa > Chordata > Amphibia > Anura > Ranidae > Pelophylax > Pelophylax lessonae. Next base: position 238,036,429 of record NC_138776.1, read on the forward strand.
AAGTGTAGGCTTTTATGGAGTTGGGTTTAGGAGCTTTGGCAAAAAAACACCAAAACCTCTTAATCTCAAGTTTAGGAGCTGTAGTGTACATGAAGCCTTAGTCTATGTTCTGCTCTTCCCATGTAATCCTTGATTTTGCTAATCATAAATGGACTTGAATAAATGCAATTCTTGCCCTACTAGAGCAATGTCTACAAAGGGGACAGAGCCCAAAACTCTAATACTCGTTTTATGTAGACTAAGGAAGGGTTATAATAACCTTTGAGAAGGAGCCAGAGCTTCACCTGCTGACTGGAGATATAAATGTAAAATTTTAATTATCGAGTCTTCCACATGCTCTTCAAGGTTACTGGTGTCAGGGTTCCCAGACAGGCGGCCATTGCCCTCTTGAATTCCAGAGTGCCTAAGGTGCCTAAACACACACACACACAACAACTAATATACTTTATTTTCTTGGGTACCAAAATGACAATTGCTGCAGCCTGGAAACAGTGATCGGTGCCTATGAGGAAATTTAGAAATAAAATTACGTGGATCATGACGCAGGAGAAGATGGTAGGCACCCTGACAGACACGGTATCTAAGTTTGAAAAGATTTGGGAACCATGGGCCAATTACTTGGGAATGTCCTTTACTCCGGGCTTAGTTTAAAGTCATGTGGTTTGGGTGCGCCTCCCCAGAGCGCGGCTGCTCCCCCTTGTCCCTTCCCTCCCCTCCCCTTTCCTTTCTCTCTAATCTCAGGGTCTGTCAACCCTGGGAGGGTTAACATTGGGATATCCGTTGACGTTTTCCCCCCTCCTTCTTGCTCGGTTCTAGGAGAAGGGGTCATGAAACGGACGACTCTGTTATACCAATTGCCTCTTTTTTTATAGGGGAGAATGGACAACCTCAATAAGGGTTATACTAGATTTAGGCTATGCAGGATTCCTTCAATTTGTCCGTATATATCCAGTACCATCATTTTCAGAGACTTTTGTTGCCATTTATTATGTACCTAGAGCCGCTTAAGCATCGCAAGTAACTTAAAGCGGAGTTCCGGGCACAAAACCGACCTAATTGATTTTGTGTCCATCCGTTTGCTCTTCTTCACCTGAAAAGGAATTGGATAGTTAGGAAATTTTTTTTTTTAACTTACCTTGTAATTGTAGAAAGAAATACTCACCTATTTTCCACTTCCTCCCTCTGTGGCCGCGGACCGCGCCGTCACTTCCGGTTTGCAATGATTCCTGGGAGCTGAACGTCATCGCTCCCAGGAATCAATGCAACGGCACCGGCCCTGCTTGTCACTTCCCGTGCCGCACCGGAAGTGACAAGAGGGGTCGGTGAAGGCGCATTCTGGAAGAAGAAGACGCGGAAGAGGGCGCAGAAGAGGATCGTGCTGGCTTCAGCTGCCCACAACAGAGATGGCAATGCTGGAGAAGAATTTTAAAAGTGAGTATTTCTTCTTGCAGGTAAGTGCGAACCGGGACAGATCAGAGGCTATCCATTGTGGAATGTACTAGCCCTGACTGTCCCGGGGGTATGTTCATTGAAAAAACGTTTCTGTGCCCGGAACTCCGCTTTAAGACCCCTTCTCATGTGTAACCCAATTTGCATTTGTTATGCTTGTTATATCCTTTATGCTCTTGTTTTCTTGTAATCTCAAAATAAAAACTTTTGAAAGTAAAATTTTATTCATCAATTTTTACTCACCTGAATCTCGGGGTGTTTTTCTACCTAAATTCCTTTGAGTTTCAGAGCATTTTATTTTCATTTCTACGATGTCTCTGTTCTGCACATTATACCTTTTAGTGTTTATAGTCTCCCCTAACATATTATTCATCTTTTTTTTTGGACTGGATGAAACTTAAGTTGGTAGCAGATTTGGGTACACATATTTTTATCTCCTTGGCTTTTATTGTGAATAAATGGAAAAAAACTTTATATAATGCATTTTCCTAAAAATTTTAACAATGGAACTTTTTTTTTTTTTTTTAAAAAGTGTGCTTCCCCATCAATTTTCTGCCAAAGATAATCAGCAAAATCTTCTGATAAAAATAATATCACATTAGTGAGACGTTTATGTAAAGTAAGGGAAATAATAAAGCTCAAGGTGAACATGTGCGTTTTACTTTGGGAGAGCTTTATTGCCCTTTCATTGCTACACAAGAATAAAAAATGGTTTGCATAAACTGTTGACCTACTGTTAAGAGATGATTAATCTGGATTGATGAGTGTGCAAATTAGCACAAGGCTGATTTTATCACAGGTTTGTGATCACTAAAAATTTGAATGACGTTGCATTCACTTACATAAGCATTTTATGCCTGCCCAGGCTGTCTGAGTCCAGGGCTAATCATTTGCAGGTAATTTCTTCATGAGCAATTACATGCGAGCAGCCATAAATAACTTCGGGAGCTTTCAACCTCCCATTGTTTTTAATGGGCTTCCATCCCCAGCATGTCGCAGAGAACCCCCAACGTGTCTCTCACATCTAAAGCTGGATACACACTATACAACTTTCTTTAGATTTTTTTCCTTTAGATTTACCAAAACCATATAATATGAGGTCAAACCTAAACACTTTCAATTTGTATGCAATCAGGCAGGCCCTTGTATTACATAGTTGAAGGTAAATCTAAAGGAAATCTACCAACAAAAGTTGTATAGTGTGTATCCAGCTTTACAGTGATCTTCTACAGGTGCTCTTATATGTAGCAAGGTCAGAAGCCCAAGAGCAGATTGTTTTAGTACCTGGGCCTAATGCCCCGTACACACATGCAGATTATCTGAAGACTTTTGTCTGTAGACTTACCAAAACCATATAATATGAGGTCAAACCTAAACACTTTCAATTTGTATGCAATCCGGCAGGCCCTTGCACTACATAGAAAAGGTAAATCTGAAGACAAAAGTCTTCAGATAATCTGCACGTGTATACGGGGCATTAGTGCTGGACCTGGCTGTCACTGACAGCTGGCAGTTCCAGCACCAAAAGCTGTCAATACCCGCTTACTCTAGGTGCCTTTTTAAAATGGTGCTGGGACAAACAGTCGCTGTCCCTGTACTGTTTTTAAATATATATATTTTTTTCGTTTTCTAAACCCTTAATGTGGGTAAAGAATAAAATACAAATACAGGTGCATCTCATAAAATTGGAATATCATCAAAAAGGTCATTTATTTCAGTAATTTAATTCAAAAAGTGAAACTCATATATTTTATATACATTTAGGTCCATAAATATTGGGACATCGACACAATTCTAATCTTTTTGGCTCTATACACCACCACAATGAAATGAAACAAACAAGAGGTGCTTTAAAGCGGAGTTCCAGCCATTTACTCACCTGTCCAACGGTCCAGCGATGCGGCCGCCGGAAGCCTCGATCCTCTCCCTCGGCGCCGGCATCACTGCTGTGGGCACCCGGCTGTTACAGTTTGCGGCTTCACAGCCGGGTACCCACTGCGCATGCGCGAGTCGCGCTGCGCGCCGTGATTGGCCGGCAATCTTCTGGGACCTCTGACGTGTCCCAGAAGATTGCAGGGAGGGAGGGGGAGAGGAGAACTTCCGCTCAGGGCGCCGCGGCGCTCCGAGCGGAAGTGGGAGCGGGTACCTGTCAAAACTAGGTACCCGCTCCCCCCCCAAAAAATGACATGCCAAATGTGGCATGTCGGGGGGTCAGGACTCCCTAAAGCGGAAGTTCCACTTTTGGGTGGAACTCCGCTTTAACTGCAGACTTTCAGCTTTAATTTGAGGGTATTTACATCCAAATCAGGTGAATGGTGTAGGAATTACAACAGTTTGTATATGTGCCTCCCACTTTTTAAGGGACCAGAAGTAATGGGACAGATTAACAATCATAAATCAAACTTTCACTTTTTAATACTTGGTTGCAAATCCTTTTCAGTCAATTAAAGCCTGAAGTCTGGAATGCATAGACATCACCAGACGTTGGGTTTCATCCCTGGTGATGCTCTGCCAGGCCTCTACTGCAACTGTCTTCAGTTCCTGCTTCTTCTTGGGGTATTTCCCCTTCAGTTTTGTCTTCAGCAAGTGAAATGCATGCTCAATCGGATTCAGGTCAGGTGATTGACTTGGCCATTGCATAAAATTCCACTTCTTTCCCTTAAAAAACTCTTTGGTTGCTTTCGCAATATGAGCAGATAATATTTTCCGAAACACTTCAGACTTCATCCTGCTGCTTTTGTCAACAGTCACATCATCAATAAATACAAGAGAACCAGTTCCATTGGCAGCCATACATGCCCATGCCATGACACTACCACCACCATGCTTCACTGATGAGGTGGTATGCTTTGGATCATGAGCATTTCCTTTCCTTCTCCATACTCTTCTCTTCCCATCACTCTGGTACAAGTTGATCTTGGTCTCATCTGTCCATAGGATGTTGTTCCAGAACTGTGAAGGCTTTTTTAGATGTTGTTTGGCAAACTCTAATCTGGCCTTCCTGTTTTTGAGGCTCACCAATGGTTTACATCTTGTGGTGAACCCTCTGTATTCACTCTGGTGAAGTCTTCTCTTGATTGTTGACTTTGACACACATACACCTACCTCCTGGAGAGTGTTCTTGATCTGGCCAACTGTTGTGAAGGGTGTTTTCTTCACCAGGGAAAGAATTCTTCGGTCATCCACCACAGTTGTTTTCCATGGTCTTTAGGGTCTTTTGGTGTTGCTGAGCTCACCGGTGCGTTCTTTCTTTTTAAGGATGTTCCAAACAGTTGATTTGGCCACACCTAATGTTTTGGCTATCTCTCTGATGGGTTTGTTTTGTTTTTTCAGCCTAATGATGGTGTCAGCAACAGGTGTGACCAGAAATGTGTGGACTGACACAGAGAACATTAGACATAATTAAGGTGTAAAGAATATAATTTATTTAAAAATAAGTGAATAACACAAATGTAAACGCACCTCCAGAAAACTATAACTGTGTAAATCCAACCAGATACCCAAACAATAGTGACACACAGCAAACAACTGCTCAAACCAAATATATACAAAACAGGATAAATGAATAGTAATAGTAACAGAGCCGGGGTCATACACGGGAGATCAAGCAGAGGGAGCTGGGAGCAAGACAGAACAGAGAGAGGGTTGCAGGAGACGGAGTAAGCAAACAGGAAGGAAGGAATCAGGCTGCAGGGTCAGGGTCAGGGTCAGGATCAGAGTCCAGGATCAGGATACAGGGACACAGGCATGCAGGTCAGGCGCACATGGAGACAATACCAAGGCAGTGAGAAGAAGCATACACAGGGTTTAAATATACTTCCTGCAACCAGCATCAGGTGATGACTGATTGCATAAGATGTTCGCTTCTGACTACTGAGAGACACCCGCTGGTGGACACTGGAACTGCAGCTTATGGATCTGGGAGCTACAGTGCCACCAGCAGGTGAGCTCTTTCCTGACAGTACCCCCCCTCTAAGGAGCGGCCTCAGGACGCTCCAAAAAACCCTAGCTAAACCAGTCCATAAAAGACAGTCATTTGCTGCACAAATCCAGAGCAAAAGTTCCTTGTAGGCTGAAGAAGTGCCGGGTTCCAAGCAAGATGCCCCATTGCCAAGATCCAACAATAGGCAAAGTGTCCCACCGCCTGGGTCAGGTGACTGACTGGGTATCCCACCGCTGAGGTCAAGCAACTGGCTGGGTGTCCTGCTGGCCAGATCCTCTGACATGTACAGAATTTGATACTTCAAGTCCCTCAGAACAGCAGGTACCCCATTGCTGGGGTCCCACGAGTTGCCTGCAGACTTAGCCATGGGGTCATGTGACAATACCAGAACTCTGACACAGAAGTGTCTTGCCATAACCAAGTAGCTTGCCTGGTTTCCAGGACTTACTCTGCACTTCAAAAGCCACCTAGGTATCTCTGAGGCACTGGTTACCCAACCCAGGTCCCCTAGTGCACCCAAAGCTGGGGCAAGCGCATCCGGATCATGGAGAGGCACAGATAGTACCCCCCCATTCCCCAGGAGCTTACCATGACCAGGGCCATGAAGGCAAATGCAGCTACTAGTTACCATGGGCATGTCCGGACCACCAGGCTTTGGAGCCATAGGAACAACACTCTGCCAGAGGGACTCAACCGAGGCAACCGACAAACGAATCTCAGGCCAAGCAGGTAACCCATATAAAGCATGCGAGGACTCAGAGCTTTCAAACCCATTAGCAGGTGAACACTTTGTTTTTGCATGACAGTCCAACCGAGCAGCTGGTATTGAGTCAGTAGAACCCGGCTGGGTGGTTAGTAGAAGAGAAGTAAGATCAGGCTGGTCAATGGTAAAAGGATCATCAGACGCATGCTGGACATCAAGCATGGGATCATCAGGCTGGACATCTGTCACCGGATCAGAGGCAGAAGAAGGCAGGTTGTCAGACAGCAGATCCCTAGGGGTAGACGTGTCATCGAGCAGCAGACCATCAGAGGCAGGCAGGTTGTTAGGGACAGGATGTCCAGAGACAGGCTGGGCATTGGGCACCTGCCCCTTTGGCTGGGCAACAGGGACCGAAACTTCAAGCTGGGCAACAGGGACCGAAACTTCAAGCTGGGCAACAGGGACCGGAACTTCAAGCTGGGCAACAGGGACCGGAACTTCAAGCTGGGCAACAGGGACCGGAACTTCAAGCTGGGCAACAGGGACCGGAACTTCAAGCTGGGCAACAGGGACCGGAACTTCAAGCTGGGCAACAGGGACCGGAACTTCAAGCTGGGCAACAGGGACCGGAACTTCAAGCTGGGCAACAGGGACCGGAACTTCAAGCTGGGCAACAGGGACCGGAACTTCAAGCTGGGCAAAAGGGACCGGAACTTCAAGCTGGGCAAAAGGGACCGGAACTTCAAGCTGGGCAAAAGGGACCGGAACTTCAGGCTGGGCAAAAGGGACCGGAACTTCAGGCTGGGCAAAAGGGACCGGAACTTCAGGCTGGGCAAAAGGGACCGGAACTTCAGGCTGGGCAAAAGGGACCGGAACTTCAGGCTGGGCAAAAGGGACCAGAACTTCAGGCTGGACAAAAGGGACCAGAACTTCAGGCTGGACAAAAGGGACCAGAACTTCAAGCTGGGCAAAAGGTACCGGAACTTCAGGCTGGGCAAAAGGTACCGGAACTTCAGGCTGGGCAAAAGGTACCGGAACTTCAGGCTGGGCAAAAGGGACCGGAACTTCAGGCTGGGCAAAAGGGACCGGAACTTCAGGCTGGGCAAAAGGGACCAGAACTTCAGGCTGGACAAAAGGGACCAGAACTTCAGGCTGGAGCAGTTCGGCTGGCGTGGAAGTAGGCTGGAGCAGATCGGCTGGCGTGGAAGCAAGCTGGAGCAGATCAGCTGGCGTGGAAGCAAGCTGGAGCAGATCGGCTGGCGTGGAAGCAGGCTGGAGCAGATCGGCTGGCGTGGAAGCAGGCTGGAGCAGATCGGCTGGCGTGGATGCAGGCAGATCGGCTGGTGTGGATGCAGGCTGGAGCAGATCGTCTGGCGTGGATGCAGGCTGGAGCAGATCGACTGGCGTGGATGCAGGCTGGAGTAGATCGGCTGGCGTGGATGCAGGCAGATCCGCTGGCGTGGAAGCAGGCAGATCCGCTGGCGTGGATGCAGGATGGAGCAGATCCGCTGGCGTGGATGCAGGCAGATCGGCTAGTGTGGAAGCAAGCTGAAGCAGATCGGCTGGCGTGGAAGCAGGCTGGAGCAGATCGGCTGGCGTGGATGCAGGCAGATCGGCTGGCGTGGAAGCAGGCTGGAGCAGATCGGCTGGCGTGGAAGCAAGCTGGAGCAGATCGGCTGGCGTGGATGCAGGCAGATCGGCTGGTGTGGATGCAGGCTGGAGCAGATCGGCTGGCGTGGATGCAGGCTGATCCGCTGGCGTGGAAGCAGGCAGATCCGCTGGCGTGGATGCAGGATGGAGCAGATCCGCTGGCGTGGATGCAGGCAGATCGGCTAGTGTGGAAGCAAGCTGAAGCAGATCGGCTGGCGTGGAAGCAGGCTGGGGTAGATCCGCTGGCGTGGAAGCAGGCATGGATGCAGGCTGGGGTAGATCCGCTGGCGTGGAAGCAGGCATGGATGCAGCCTGGAGCAGATCCGCTGGTGTGGATGCACAATTGGATAGTGGCAAGATTTTGCAAGTTGGGAAAAACTTTCGTTTCTTTTTGGGTTTTGCCACTGAGGTTCTGCATGTGAACACAGGGCTGTGAGTAGGGGGAGCAGCTGGTAGCAAAGAAAAGCTGGGGGATTTTGAAAAAGAGGGAGCAGTAACTAAGGAGGATTTCTGAAGGATTGGTGCAGACAGTGGAGAAGAGGTAAGCTTCAAGGAGTTAAAGGCAGGGTAGGTGCAGCAAGTGGGAACAGGGTACTGACATATGGTTGGTAGAAGGGTAAACTGGGCTGCAACTGTGGTTGCTGTGGGTGATGGAGAGAGAGATGTTTGAGCAGGCAGGTGTCTAGCAGTAGGAAGGGGTTGTTGCAAACTGACTGAAGCTGAGTGCAATATATCTGACCATGCTTGTAGTAACGGTTGAACAAGATTCAGTTTACACTCTGCCTGTCTGACAAGAGACTGCACTGCATTAATACAATCTACTAGCACCTGTTGGGAACATGCTGAATAGTGCTCAAAGAAATAAGAGGAGTCATCCTCCAATAACCATACCAGTGATTCTACCTGAGCCATACTAAAGGGGGGAGAAAAGTCATCACTTTCTTTAGGAATACTGGACAAAGCCAACTCTGCACAAACTTGAATCAATGGCTGAACATCATCAAACAGCATCCTGCCCTGATCAACTAGGGAATGAGCAAGACAAATGCATTCTAACAGCTGGTCCCTGGCCCACTCCTTTAATATCTGGCAGCAGTATTCCTTTTCCTCTGTCACCAGCAAAGAAAAGTAAATTACCTCCTCAAGATGCATCTTGCCACAAACAACAGAGCTAAGATGGCTTCTCTGTGCAGCCACTTCTGGTCAGGACTGCCTTGGTATTCTGTCAGCAACAGGTGTGACCAGAAATGTGTGGACTGACACAGAGAACATTAGACATAATTAAGGTGTAAAGAATATAATTTATTTAAAAATAAGTGAATAACACAAATGTAAACGCACCTCCAGAAAACTATAACTGTGTAAATCCAACCAGATACCCAAACAATAGTGACACACAGCAAACAACTGCTCAAACCAAATATATACAAAACAGGATAAATGAATAGTAATAGTAACAGAGCCGGGGTCATACACGGGAGATCAAGCAGAGGGAGCTGGGAGCAAGACAGAACAGAGAGAGGGTTGCAGGAGACGGAGTAAGCAAACAGGAAGGAAGGAATCAGGCTGCAGGGTCAGGGTCAGGGTCAGGATCAGAGTCCAGGATCAGGATACAGGGACACAGGCATGCAGGTCAGGCGCACATGGAGACAATACCAAGGCAGTGAGAAGAAGCATACACAGGGTTTAAATATACTTCCTGCAACCAGCATCAGGTGATGACTGATTGCATAAGATGTTCGCTTCTGACTACTGAGAGACACCCACTGGTGGACACTGGAACTGCAGCTTATGGATCTGGGAGCTACAGTGCCACCAGCAGGTGAGCTCTTTCCTGACAGATGGCTTGCTTCACTGATAGTGACAGCTCTTTGGATCTCATATTGAGAGTTGACAGCAACAGATTCCAAATGCAAATAGCACACTTGAAATGAACTCTGGACCTTTTATCTGCTCCTTGTAAATGGTATAATGAGGGAATAACACACACCTGGCCATGGAGCAGCCAATTGTCCCATTACATTTGGTCCCTTAAAAAGTGGGAGGCACATATACAAACTGTTGTAATTCCTACACCTTTCACCTGATTTGAATGTAAATACCCTCAAATTAAATCTGAAAGTCTGCAGTTAAAGCACATCTTGTTTGTTTCATTTCAAATCCATTTTGGTGGTGTATAGAGCCAAAAGTATTAGAATTGTGTTAATGTCCCATTATTTATGGACCTGACTGTAGATGCGTTACACACAGAGTGATATATTTCAAACATTTCTTTCCTTTAATTTTGATAAATATGGCTTACAGCTAGTGAAAACCCAAAATTTAGTATTTAAGAAAATCAGAATATTACATAAGACCATAGAGGGGTGGCTGTGGATGTAGTATACTTGGATTTTGCAAAAGCGTTTGACACCGTTTCCCCACACACAGCTAATGTGTAGGGTAAAGTCTACAGGCTTGGAAAGATCAGTTTGTAAATGGATAGAAAATTGGCTAAAAGATAGAATTCAGAGAGTAGTGGTTAATGATTCTTACTCTGAATGGTCTAAGGTTATCAATGGTGTACCCCAAGGTTCAGTGTTGGGACCCTTACTTTTTTATATCTTTATAAATTATATAGGGTCTGGGATTAAAAGGACCATTTCAGTCTTTGCAGATGACACCAAGCTTTGTAGTGGAATAACTTCCTTACAGGATGTCTCCAACTTACAAGCTGACCTCAATGCACTGTTTCATTGGTCAACTATGTGGCAAATGAGGTTTAATGTTGATAAATGTAAAGTAATGCACTTGGGGGCTAAGAATATGCATGCATCATACATACTAGTAGAACTGTAGGAATCCGTAGCAGAGAAGGATCTGGGTGTTCTGGTAGATCCTAAGCTTAATAATAGCATGCAATGCCAAGCTGCGGTTTCCAAAGCAAGCAAAGTCTTTTCTTGTGTTAACAGAGGCTGGTCTCCAGAGAGAGATATATAATTTTGCCCCTGTACAAATCATTAGTAAGACCTCATCTGGAATATGCAGTTCAGTTTTGGGCACCAGTTCTTAAAAAGGATATCAGGAAACTGGAGAAAGTGCAGAGAAGGGCAACCAAACTGATAAGAGGCATGGAGAAGCTCAGCTATGAGGAAAGATTAGAGGAACTGAATTTATTCTCTTGAGAAAAGGTGATTAAGGGGGGATATAATCAACATGTATAAATAGATAAGGGGTCCATATAGTGAACTTGGTGTTGAGTTGTTCACTTTAAGGTCATCACAGAGGACAAGGGAGCACTCTTTACACCTAGAGGAAAAGAGATTTCATCTCCAAATATGGAAATGTTTCTTCACCGTAAGAGCTGTGAAAATGTGGAATAGACTCCCTCCAGAGGTGTTTCTGGCCAGCTCACCAGATTGCTTTAAAAAAGGCCTGGATTCTTTACTAGGTGTACATAATAACAATGGGTACTAATATTTATAGGTAAAGTTGATCAAGGGAATATCCGATTGCCTCTCGGGGGATCAGGAAGGAATTTTTTCCCCTGCTATAGCAAATTGGATCATGCTTTGCTGGGATTTTTCGCCTTCCTCTGGATCAACTGCGGTATAGGATTGTGTATATGGGATTGTATGGTTGAGTTTTCTTTACTGTGTTTTTGTTTTTTATTGGTTGAGCCAGGTGGACTTGTGTCTTCTTTAAACCTGACTAACTATGTAACTATGTAAGACCAATAAAAAGAAAAGGATTTTTTATTAGAGAAATATTGGCTTAGTGAACGGTATGTCTATGATGATTTGGGGAGCCATGTCATCTGCTGGTGTTGGTCCACTGTGTTTTATCAAGTTCAAAGTCAGCTCAGCCCTTTACCAGGAAATTCTAGAGCACTTCATGCTTCCCTCTGCTGACCAGCTTTATGTAGATGCTGATTTCATTTTCCAGCAGGACTTGGCACCGCCCACACTGCCAAAAGTACCAATACCTGGTTTCATGATCATGGTATTACTGTGCTTGGATGGCCAGCAAACTCGCCTGATGTAAACCCCATAGACTATCTGTGAGGTATTGTCAAGAGGAAGATGAGAGACACCAGACCAAACAATGCAAACGAGCTGAAGGATGCTATCAAAGCAACCTGGGCTACCATAACACCTCAGCAGTGCCACAGGCTGATCACCTCCATGCTATGCTGCAAAGATGCAGTAATTCATGCAAAAGGAGCCCCAACCACCCCGCTCTGGCTATCTTAAGTGTTGGATCCGAAAATATCCACCCATCTATTAGACCTATTTGTATGCAGATTATTTTTGCAGCTAGAGCAAGTATAACGAGGAAGCGGAGATCAGAGGAACCCCCTGAGTTGAAAAAAGTAATTAAACATATTCAAAAAATATATGTTTTCAAACAATTGATGGCTTCAAAAGATTGTTTGATCAATAAATTTAAAGTGCACTCACGAGGGTGGATTCCAACACAGCACTCCCTTTTGGTTATCTACAGAGGTCCCTTTGGATTCATATTTTGTCTATCTGCCCTAAATTTTAGGTGCTGAAAGCGGTGCCATTATTTTGCATGTAATTCTTGTGAATGAGCAGCCCAAACCAACTGTATACATTTATTATATATATTATATATATATATGTATGTATACATATATTATATATATATATATATATATATATATATATATATATATATATATATATATATATAATGTATACAGTTGGTTTGGGCTGCTCATTCACAAGAATTACGCATATATATATATATATATACACGTGTATATATATATATATATATATATATATATATATATATATATATATATATATATATACATATATACGTACATATATATATATATATATTTACACATATATATATATATATATTGTGACAGGAAGTCAGGTAAATCTGGGAATGTAGTCACTGAGAGGAGACACATTCCCACCTGCTTTGAAAAGTTCACTGATACTATAGGGTGTTGGCTGCAAAAAGAGCCAGCAGGAAGTTGAAAACCATTCAGCTGTTCAGAATGAGGAGATCAAGGCCTCTATAATTTGTCCAGAGAAAATCTATTGAGTGCTGCCTCCTGTCGCCGTGTGGGCTGGGAGAGGAAGGCAGACATACGTGTACCTCCTGACGCCGTGTGGGCATGGGAGAAGGACTGCTGCCTCCTGTCGCCGTGTGGGCTGGGAGAGGGGGACAGTCGGATGTGTGCCTCCCGACAAGCTGGTGAGCATGGGAGAAGACCCCCTACAGCGATGTGAAGCTAAGGAGGGTAACCACGAGTGAAGACGTCTCAAAGGTGAGAAGACAAAGTGTTCCATGTGAAGAGTGTGAAGAGTAAAGGGACCTGCTAAATGAACTGTGTTCAATGTGAAGAATCTGAAGAGTAAAGGATCCTGTTATAAATGAACATGTGCTGTGTGAAAGAAAACAAAGGGACATGTTCAATGGACAATGTTTGTGCTGTGTGAAAAGCAAACAAATGGACATTTGAGTGTCTGCTGTAGGATCAGCAGTGTCGGCCCAACAGTAGGTTGGGAAGACTTCTTAGGTAGGTTCCAGCGTGAGAAGGTAGCCGCCCACAGAGGCAAGGATTTATTTTGTCTTTTATTTTATTTTGGCTGTTTTGATGCTTGCAATTGTGTTAAGTAAATTGCATGAATAAATCAGTCTTGTTTTCAACCTCAAATCGGCTATCTCTCTGTGAAAACGCACCCCCAAAGGGGTCATCCACGCCTACCACCGAGCTAATCCCTTACATATGGTGGAGGTATGCAGTGGGCATAAGCAGAGATCCCTGCAAGGAAGTGCAAATGTTTGATGAACTTTATCTGGTGCATGAGATTGCACAATCTATGTGTGCAGGAGAGAAGATCCTGACAGAAAAAAAAAAGTGTTTTAAAGAGACAGCGGTCTCAAAATTATTTGATGAACTTTGTTGTGTCTGGTGCAAGTGACTGCACAAACTGTGTGCGCAGGAAAAGAGATCTTGCAAGAGAGAGAAAAACTACATGTGTTAAAGAGACAGTGGTCTGAAAATTTTTTGCTGGACTGTGAAAAATTTGTTTGTGGAGTTATTGAAGATGGGGCGATCCAAACGCCTGAAAAATGCAAAGATAGATGAAATGAGAGACCGGATTCTATGGATGGAGGGGATGCTACCATTTGAACCAGCCCCATCCATGCCTAAAGAGAGTCTACTAAAGAGGAAGGTTGTTGTCCCTAGCAACACTGGGGCAAATGAAACTGCTATGGAGACGCAGGGTTCTCAGATGAAAAGTAAACCCAAAATGGGGGAGATGCTGAAACAACGGAGCTTTGCAGCTCAACAAAAGGATCACCAAGAGAGCATGGCAGGCTGGAAACAGAGACGCCAGCAGCCAATGGAGGCCATCGGTTTGGAGGAAACCGAGTATGTGTGCAGGGCTGAGTTGGATGCCTTGCAACGGAAAATGGAAGAAAAGGAACAAGCCTTGGAATTGCTTAAGATGGAGCATAGAAACTTGCAGGAAACGAATGAACTACTCAAGTCTCATGTGTCACAGTGGGAAGAATCCACTGCTCTTCTTTTGGTCGAGTTGCAAAAACGCAGAGAGACTATAATGGAGAAAGATACCATCCTCCTGGAAAAGGAAAGTGAAATTCAGACTTTGCAGAAGCAAAGCATGTGTGAAATGTTGGAGTTGCGTAATCAGCTGGAAAAAAGTCTTCAGTGTTTGGAAGTTACAAAAATAGACCTGCAGGAGTCGCAGGAACAGAATGTCGCTCTGAAAACGACATTGTCTCTCAGCGACAACGAGAAAAGTGAAAGAGAGGCTAAATTACTGAGTACTGTGTATGAGCTCACCACTTTGAGCAATGTGGTAGATGAATTACGTGCAGACTGTGAAAGTTGGAAAGGTGAAGCCCAACGTTTCCAGCAGCAGTTAAAGGAGAAAGAAGCCTGTGTGGCAGAATTACAGTCTCATTCCCAGAAGCTAGCCAATGAGGTGAAAGCTCTTATGCAGGGAAAAGGAGATTGTGAACATAAGAGGGAAAAAGTAGAGGCACGGCTTCTGGAATCGCAAGTCAAGGTGTCAGAAGGTGACCGATTGTGTGCTAAGCTGTCAGAGAAGGCAAACCGACTGCAGGTTGAGTTGGACAATGTTACAAATCGGCTTTCTCAAGCAGACAGCAAATCTAGAGAAATTGCGGAAGATTTTTCTATCTTGGAATCGCAGCTGCAAGACACGCAGGAACTCTTACAGGAAGAGAGGTGTCAAAGGCTGAGTTTTAGCACAAAGCTCAAACAAATGGAAGATGAGAAAAATGGCTTCCTGGAACAATTAAAAGAGGAGGCGGAAGCAAAGAAAAACCTATCAGAGCAAGTCGCAACATTGCAAGCTCAGATAGCGGATATGAAAAAACGCATGGAAGAAAGCGTTGGTTCATTACAGTGTGTTGAAGATGTGAAAAAGAAGTTTGATCAGATGCTTGGTGAAGAGAAGACTGTGTCTGCAAAATATGCAGAAGAACGCGACCGCGCAGAAGCGGAGGCGCGTGATAACGAGAGCAAAGCCCTGTTCTTGGCTCGCTCTTTGGAGGAAGCTCTAGAGTGTAAGGCTGAACTAGAAAGTGTTAACAAACAGCTGCGTACAGAAATGGAAGAATTGGTCAGCTCCAAGGATGATGTTGTGAAAAGAGTTCAGGAGCTAGAAAAGTCTAAGCGAGCCTTAGAACAGCAAGTAGAAGAGATGAAGATTCCGTTGCAGGAACTGGAAGAGGAATTCCAGGCAACAGAGGATCTGTCCCAAAGAGGGGATAGTGTGCCTGATGCAGTTTTTAAAAGGATCAGTGTTTTGGGGTCTGTCCTGAGTGAGCCTCAGAAATGTGATGACATGTGGCTTGAATCACCCCTGTGGAATAAACCGTTCCTTCAAAAACTTCAGCAAACAAAGGAGCTGTGTAAGAAATGTGATGTTTTCTCAGTTCAGGCTGAAAACCTAGTGGAGAAAACTAAAGCGGAGAAAACTAAAGCAAGTGATATAAATCTGGGAGAAAAAAGCAAACGCCACCTAGTGGAGAAAACTAAGGCTGTTGATGAAAACGTGAAGCAAATTAAGTTCAAGTGCCTTTCAGGGAATATTTCCAAAATGGAACTGGTGAAAGACAGGTGGCAGAAATTTGATCGTGATCTTGAGATACATTCCATGTGGAATTCAGATAGAGAAAAGGAACTAGGTGACCTTGAGCGGTCAAATAGTTCAGCAGAAAGTGCATTGAAGAAACCTGTAAAAGAATGTGTTGCAGTTCCATGCTTCTTCACTGATGCAGAGAGGAGGTCTATAATGGATACCACCCAGATCGCTGGGTTCAACTGTGTTGTTGCCTTTAACCCCTATGTTGGTGGAAGGAAAGTTGATGATGTTCTGGTTGGCTACTTCTGTGAAGAGTTTGGCAAGAAATATAAACTGAATATCAAATCAAATAGTAGGCCTTTACTGCGACTCGCTCAGGAGGGCGAAAAGTTTAAGAAGTTGATGAGTGCAAATGCTTCAGATCTGCCTATGAATATGAAATGTTTGAATGATATTGATATCTCTGGGAAAAGGAACAGGGGTCACTTTGAAGAAATGTGTGACAGCCTGTTGTCTCAATTGGAAAATCCTCTGCACAGCATCTTAGAGCAAGCAAAGCTCAAGAAGGAAGATCATTCCCTTTTACAACAAAAAGTCAATGATTGTGTACAGCTGTATGGAGAGGCAACTCAAGTCACAGAGGGATGTCAAGAGTCCCTACTTGGAACAAAGCTTAGTGAAGCAAAGGTTCTCAAAGTTTTGTGGAAAACATTTATGGATTGCAGAGAGAGGCGTCTTAAGAATGTTGAAGACATTAAGACTAGCCCAATTGAGTTGCCTATGGATCACGGTCCTCCATGGTGGATTGGACAGACGGTTATGAGGGACAAGCTGTCTGACATTTATGAGAAAGCTGTCAATGAAGATGACAGAAACGAGAAGGAGCAAAATTATGCCAAAAATGCAGTTGAAGAATGTGTATATGAGATGAGAGACAAACTGTGTGGCATTTATGAGAAATCTGTCAGTGAAGATGACAGAAACAGTTTCATCCGGAAGCTTGAGGATAATAGGAGGCTTATCAGTGAGTCAGCAGTGCCTGACACATGCGTGCCTGGAAATATGTGTCCCAACCCTAGGGTTGAAACAAGAGGGGGGGGTATGTGACAGGAAGTCAGGTAAATCTGGGAATGTAGTCACTGAGAGGAGACACATTCCCACCTGCTTTGAAAAGTTCACTGATACTATAGGGTGTTGGCTGCAAAAAGAGCCAGCAGGAAGTTGAAAACCATTCAGCTGTTCAGAATGAGGAGATCAAGGCCTCTATAATTTGTCCAGAGAAAATCTATTGAGTGCTGCCTCCTGTCGCCGTGTGGGCTGGGAGAGGAAGGCAGACATACGTGTACCTCCCGACGCCGTGTGGGCATGGGAGAAGGACTGCTGCCTCCTGTCGCCGTGTGGGCTGGGAGAGGGGGACAGTCGGATGTGTGCCTCCCGACAAGCTGGTGAGCATGGGAGAAGACCCCCTACAGCGATGTGAAGCTAAGGAGGGTAACCACGAGTGAAGACGTCTCAAAGGTGAGAAGACAAAGTGTTCCATGTGAAGAGTGTGAAGAGTAAAGGGACCTGCTAAATGAACTGTGTTCAATGTGAAGAATCTAAAGAGTAAAGGATCCTGTTATAAATAGGGTTGAGCGAACACCTAGATGTCCGTGTTCGACGGGTTCGGCCGAACTTTAAAAAAAAGTCCGGGTCCGTGTCCCGGACTTTTACCGAACTTTTCCCGGACACCGAACCCCATTGAAGTCAATGGGGACCCGAACTTTAAGGCACTAAAATGGCTCTAAAACACCAAAGGAAAGGGCTAGAGTGCTGCAAATGGCAGCAAAACGTAATTAAGAGCATGGCAAGTGCTCTGCAAACAAATGTGGATAGGGAAATAACTTAAAACAACAAAAAAAAAACAGAAAAATAAAACAATGTTCTTCTTCATCTCTGAAGGACGAGGCCCATATGGAGTAGGAGGGAGGTTGAGGTGGTGGTGGATGTGGCGGTGACATAGGCGTGCGCACAGGGTGTGCTGGGTGTGCCTGGGCACACCCTAATCACCTAGGGCACATAGCATTGCCAGTGAGGAGATGGGAAAGATCTCCCTGGGACCTGCTCTGCTCTATTTCTCCTTGCCTACAGGTACATGGCCCCGATACATTACTCTCCCTGCTGGCAAACACATGCATGTGTATTTCAACTTTGGGGTGCACACCTTAATGCAATAGGCTGCGCACACCTATGGGCGGTGTAGGTGGAAGCGGTGGTGGAGGAGGACCAGGGCCGGATTAACAGCATCATGGGCTTGGTGCTGAGGATTTTGAAGGGCCTTAAGGGCCGTGCCTTGCCATGCACCCAGAGGAGGAAGGGTGCAGCCATGCATGCCTAATTCAACATGGGATGCTGTCTCTGAAGCCCATAAACACATCCATGCATCGCCAACTGTCCCTCCTTGTCCGGCCTTCACGCTGTGTGGGGAGGTTCTGAGGGTGCTGCCTGGGGAAGCGAGCATAGAAGCCAGACTTCTGTGTTTACAAGTGACAGAAGAGCGGTAACAGTGAATATGGCCAACCCGGGGCCTATATAAAAGGTAGGGGCCTGGAGCTGCAGCTCCAATAGCCCCTACATTAATCTGGCCCTGAGGAGGAGGACGAGGTAGCCAACACTGCTTCTTTTCAAAAATTTTAAATGAGGGTACACCCCAAAAGAGTGAGAAAGAGCAAAAATGGAACAATGGGTGGGTAAGGTCGGTATCCATTGCTATTCTGCATAAGGTACGGAAAAGTCCCGTGGGATCCATGCCTGGTTCATTTTAATGAACGTGAGCTTGTCCACATTGTCTCTGGACAGGCGGCTGCGCTTGTCTGTTATAACGCCCCCAGCCGTGCTAAATACCCGTTCAGATAATACACTGGCTGCAGGGCACGCCAGCACCTCCAAGGCGTAAAGGGCAAGCTCAAGCCATGTGCCCAATTTGGAGACCCAGAAGTTGAAGGGGGCAGACCCGTCATTCACTACATGTAGGCGTGTGCACACATACTGCTCCACCATGTTGGTAAAATGCTGCCTCCTGCTAAGACGTTCCATCTGAGCTGCTGGTGCTGCTGTTTGTTGTGGCGTGCTGACAAAGCTTTTCCACATTTCGGCCATGCTAACCCTGCCTTCTGAGGTGCTGGCGGTGCCCTGGTTGCGTTGGCGACCTCCTCCTCCTCCTCCTCTGCCTTGTGCTTCCACTGTGGCCCCGCTGTCAGATGGGAATGCCAGCAGCATGGCGTCTACCAGCGTGCGCTTGTACTCGCGCATCTTGCGATCGCGCTCCAGTGAGTGAATTAAGGACGGTACGTTGTCCTTGTAACGGGGATCC
This sequence comes from Pelophylax lessonae, assembly GCF_965119305.1. Classification (NCBI taxonomy): domain Eukaryota; kingdom Metazoa; phylum Chordata; class Amphibia; order Anura; family Ranidae; genus Pelophylax; species Pelophylax lessonae. Next base: position 238,055,634 of record NC_138776.1, read on the forward strand.
AGCAGCGTGGCCACCCAGTAATCAGCACAAGTTAGAATGTGGGCAACTCGGCGGTCGTTGTGGAGACACTGCAGCATGTAATCGCTCATGTGTGCCAGGCTGCCCAGAGGCAACGAAAGGCTGTCCTCTGTGGGAGGTGTATCGTCCGTGTCCTCTGTATCCCCCCAGCCACGCACCAGTGATGGCCATGAGCTGGCCTGGGTGCCACCCTGCTGTGAACATGGTTCCATCTCCTCCTCCAGCTCCTCCTCCTCCTCATCCTCCTCATCCTCCAGAACTGTGCCCCTGCTGGACAATTGCGTCCCTGGCGTTTGCGTGTGCAGGAACCCACCCTCGGAGCCCCTTGCGAATGACTGCCCTGAAAGCCTTGGAAATGTTACCTCTTCATCCTCCTCCTCCTCCTCATCCTGTGCCACATCCTCTTCCATCATCGCCCGAATTGTTTTTTCAAGGAGGCATAGAAGTGGGATAGTTAAGCTGAGAACGGCGTCATTGCCACTGGCCATGTTGGTGGAGTACTCAAAACAGCGCAACAAGGCACACAGGTCTCGCATGGAGGCCCAGTTAAATTAAATAGCGGAATAGAAAATATGATCCAAAAAAAGTGTATGTATATCACACGTACACAACCACACTAGGCCCCAATTACTATTGTTTGTACCCCTAAAAGGCTAGATGAGGAGTAGGGGGAGTATGGAACAGGCAGCACCCTCAAACCTTCAGAAGTATGAGATGAACCCCAACAACTTGGAAAGGTGGATCTCTCTCACACGTACCAACACAGACTATCCCCCAATTTAACTGATCCCCAAAGGTTTTTGATTAAATAGCGGAATAGAAAATATGATCCAAAAAAAGTGTATGTATATCACACGTACACAACCACACTAGGCCCCAATTACTATTGTTTGTACCCCTAAAAGGCTAGATGAGGAGTAGGGGGAGTATGGAACAGGCAGCACCCTCAAACCTTCAGAAGTATGAGATGAACCCCAACAACTTGGAAAGGTGGATCTCTCTCACACGTACCGACACAGACTATCCCGCAATTCAATTGATCCTCAAAGGTTTTTATTGAATAGCGGAATAGGAAATATGATCAAAAAAAGTGTATGTATCTCGCACGTACACAACCACACTAGGCCCCAATTACTATTGTTTGTACCCCTAAAAGGCTAGATGAGGAGTAGGGGGGGTATGGAACAGGCAGCACCCTCAAACCTTCAGAAGTATGAGATGAACCCCAACAACTTGGAAAGGTGGATCTCTCTCACACGTACCGACACAGACTATCCCCCAATTTAACTGATCCCCAAAGGTTTTTGATTAAATAGCGGAATAGAAAATATGATCCAAAAAAAGTGTATGTATATCACACGTACACAACCACACTAGGCCCCAATTACTATTGTTTGTACCCCTAAAAGGCTAGATGAGGAGTAGGGGGGGTATGGAACAGGCAGCACCCTCAAACCTTCAGAAGTATGAGATGAACCCCAACAACTTGGAAAGGTGGATCTCTCTCACACGTACCAACACAGACTATCCCCCAATTTAACTGATCCCCAAAGGTTTTTGATTAAATAGCGGAATAGAAAATATGATCCAAAAAAAGTGTATGTATATCACACGTACACAACCACACTAGGCCCCAATTACTATTGTTTGTACCCCTAAAAGGCTAGGAGTAGGGGGAGTATGGAACAGGCAGCACCCTCAAACCTTCAGAAGTATGAGATGAACCCCAACAACTTGGAAAGGTGGATCTCTCTCACACGTACCAACACAGACTATCCCCCAATTTAACTGATCCCCAAAGGTTTTTGATTAAATAGCGGAATAGAAAATATGATCCCAAAAAAGTGTATGTATATCACACGTACACAACCACACTAGGCCCCAATTACTATTGTTTGTACCCCTAAAAGGCTAGGAGTAGGGGGAGTATGGAACAGGCAGCACCCTCAAACCTTCAGAAGTATGAGATGAACCCCAACAACTTGGAAAGGTGGATCTCTCTCACACGTACCAACACAGACTATCCCCCAATTTAACTGATCCCCAAAGGTTTTCGATTAAATAGCGGAATAGAAAATATGATCCCAAAAAAGTGTATGTATATCACACGTACACAACCACACTAGGCCCCAATTACTATTGTTTGTACCCCTAAAAGGCTAGGAGTAGGGGGAGTATGGAACAGGCAGCACCCTCAAACCTTCAGAAGTATGAGATGAACCCCAACAACTTGGAAAGGTGGATCTCTCTCACACGTACCAACACAGACTATCCCCCAATTTAACTGATCCCCAAAGGTTTTTGATTAAATAGCGGAATTGAAAATATGATCCCAAAAAAGTGTATGTATATCACACGTACACAACCACACTAGGCCCCAATTACTATTGTTTGTACCCCTAAAAGGCTAGGAGTAGGGGGAGTATGGAACAGGCAGCACCCTCAAACCTTCAGAAGTATGAGATGAACCCCAACAACTTGGAAAGGTGGATCTCTCTCACACGTACCAACACAGACTATCCCCCAATTTAACTGATCCCCAAAGGTTTTTGATTAAATAGCGGAATAGAAAATATGATCCCAAAAAAGTGTATGTATATCACACGTACACAACCACACTAGGCCCCAATTACTATTGTTTGTACCCCTAAAAGGCTAGGAGTAGGGGGAGTATGGAACAGGCAGCACCCTCAAACCTTCAGAAGTATGAGATGAACCCCAACAACTTGGAAAGGTGGATCTCTCTCACACGTACCAACACAGACTATCCCCCAATTTAACTGATCCCCAAAGGTTTTTGATTAAATAGCGGAATAGAAAATATGATCCCAAAAAAGTGTATGTATATCACACGTACACAACCACACTAGGCCCCAATTACTATTGTTTGTACCCCTAAAAGGCTAGGAGTAGGGGGAGTATGGAACAGGCAGCACCCTCAAACCTTCAGAAGTATGAGATGAACCCCAACAACTTGGAAAGGTGGATCTCTCTCACACGTACCAACACAGACTATCCCCCAATTTAACTGATCCCCAAAGGTTTTTGATTAAATAGCGGAATAGAAAATATGATCCCAAAAAAGTGTATGTATATCACACGTACACAACCACACTAGGCCCCAATTACTATTGTTTGTACCCCTAAAAGGCTAGGAGTAGGGGGAGTATGGAACAGGCAGCACCCTCAAACCTTCAGAAGTATGAGATGAACCCCAACAACTTGGAAAGGTGGATCTCTCTCACACGTACCAACACAGACTATCCCCCAATTTAACTGATCCCCAAAGGTTTTTGATTAAATAGCGGAATAGAAAATATGATCCCAAAAAAGTGTATGTATATCACACGTACACAACCACACTAGGCCCCAATTACTATTGTTTGTACCCCTAAAAGGCTAGATGAGGAGTAGGGGGAGTATGGAACAGGCAGCACCCTCAAACCTTCAGAAGTATGAGATTGTGTTCACTGTACCCCACAAAGATTGAGTTCACTGCACCCCACAATGATTGTGTTCACTGCACCCCACAAAGATTGTGTTCACTGCACCTCACAAAGATTGTGTTCACTGTACCCCCCAAAGATTGTGTTCACTGCACCCCACAAAGATTCTGTTCACTGTACCCCACAAAGATTGTGTTCACTGCACCCCAAAAAGATTGTGTTCACTGCACCCCAAAAAGGATGTTGTTCACTGCACCCCAAAAAGGATGTTGTTCACTCCACCCCAAAAAGATTGTGTTCACTGCACCCCACAAAGATTGTGTTCACTGCACCCCAAAAAGATTGTGTTCACTGCACCCCAAAAATGATTTTGTTCACTGCACCCCAAAAAGGATTTTGTTCACTGCACCCCAAAAAGGATGTTGTTCACTCCACCCCAAAAAGATTGTGTTCACTGCACCCCAAAAAGATTGTGTTCACTGCACCCCACAAAGGATTTTGTTCACTGCACCCCAAAAAGATTGTGTTCACTGCACCCCAAAAAGGATGTTGTTCACTGCACCCCAAAAAGGATTTTGTTCACTGCACCCCAAAAAGTTTGTGTTCACTGCACCCCACAAAGGATTTTGTTCACTGCACCCCACAAAGATTGTGTTCACTGCACACCAAAAAGGATTGTGTTCACTGCACCCCAAAAAGATTTTGTTCACTGCACCCCAAAAAGATTGTGTTCACTGCAGCCCAAAAAGATTGTGTTCACTGCAGCCCAAAAAGATTGTGTTCACTGCAGCCCAAAAAGATTGTGTTCACTGCAGCCCAAAAAGATTGTGTTCACTGCAGCTCACACACAGAAAAATGGATGTGGATCACTGACACCTGCCTATCTCCAATCCCACACCACACAGCAATATCGATTGTAGTTTGTAGAACACAGTTTCCCTAAAATTCAGCAGACTCTGTCCCTAACAGGATTGAGAAGAGATCGTAGATCAGGATTGAGTGCAGACCCCACCCCCCACACAGCAATATCGATTGTAGTTTGTAGAAGACACTGACCCTATAATTCAGCAGACTCTATCCCTAAAATGCCTACAACTCGCCCTGCCTAAACACTCCGACCTGTCCCTCAATTCTATCCGGACACAAATGGTTTTTTCCTGCCTATCTTTCCCTAATCAGCAGCCAGCACGTTGATGTGTGCTCTGTCCCTGAATCTAAGCAGCATAATGACGCCGCTGCGGCTGCCTCGAACTTATAAAGACTTGGTCACATGCTTCAGACGGCCAATCACAGCTACTGAGACATTTGCAGGCATGGCTGGGATTGCTTAAGGCACACCAGTTAAACGATTGTTGATTGGCTGTTGAAAGCCCGCCATGAAAAGAGCGCCAAAGCATGCAAAACCCGGAAATAAAACGACCGAACACGGATTTTTACCCGAACATACAGTAAAGTGTCCGTGTCCGTGTTCGGGTACAAAAAATCCAATTATTCGGTACGAACACGAATAATACAGTCCGTGTTCGCTCAACACTAGTTATAAATGAACATGTGCTGTGTGAAAGAAAACAAAGGGACATGTTCAATGGACAATGTTTGTGCTGTGTGAAAAGCAAACAAATGGACATTTGAGTGTCTGCTGTAGGATCAGCAGTGTCGGCCCAACAGTAGGTTGGAAAGACTTCTTAGGTAGGTTCCAGCGTGAGAAGGTAGCCGCCCACAGAGGCAAGGATTTATTTTGTCTTTTATTTTATTTTGGCTGTTTTGATGCTTGCAATTGTGTTAAGTAAATTGCATGAATAAATCAGTCTTGTTTTCAACCTCAAATCGGCTATCTCTCTGTGAAAACGCACCCCCAAAGGGGTCATCCACGCCTACCACCGAGCTAATCCCTTACAATATATATATAAATAAATATATATACATACTGTATATATATATATATATATATATTTACATAAAAATACAGTAAAACTGCAGGAAAGGGCACCGGGGGTCAATGTAATGTGTTTTTTTTTTTATTTTGAATGGTATCAGTGTGTTTGGTGTGTTTTTACATTTGAATTTGCCGCCGGTTCCCCCCCCCCCCCCCCCCCCGGTGAACGTCACGTCGCCGGAGACGGAAGCCGGGGCTCGCAGGGGATTGGAAGGAAGCTCCGCCGCCGCATACAGCCCGCATTCTTCGCTGGATCCCGGAGAAAAGGTAAGTAAAACCTCTACCAGGATCCAGCGATCTTCCTAGCGGTACCCCGAGTGTGGCTCGGGGTTACCGCTTTTGGCTCTAAAATCTAACCCCGAGTCACGCTCGGGAATACCGCTAGGAAGGTTAAAGCTGGTAAGCAGTGAATTCACCAGGTGATGGGATTTTCACGTCACGTTCATTGATTTGCAGCAGCACTTGGTTTTCTCACGGCCACCAGTGATTATTTTTGGAATTTTCATGAACACTGGACTTCATTTGCACATTCATCTATTTAGCTTTTTTCTGGTGGAGTTGTTCACGGAAAACACATTATATTAATTTGCAAGAGAAACCAGAGACTTTGTTTACTCACATTTTCATTTGTTTCAAATTGTTTCAAAGTGTTTGTACACTAATTTGTATGCATGATTGACATTGTTCATTTTATTGCAATTTAGTAGCGCACCAGACTTTTTTACACTATTTCATTTATTCGCCTTTGGTAGCAGCACACTCACATTTATCAGCGCACTTTTTCATTTATATATAAGGTGTTATTGTTACCTTGAAAAGGACTGTCTGTCATTTTGAAAAGACACTGTAAGGTATTTACTGGCATATTACATTGTATTAGATAACCATAAATATGGCTGTTGATTTCAATTTCAGATAAGTCAGATTTTGATGGCCTACCTGCAGGTTGCATTTGGGATTGTGCTGGTGTTCACGGATTACGTTTACTTGCAAAGCATATCTGTGCAAATTGCAATCACCTTTTGGGCAGCTGTGGCAGTAAGTATGAAAATCTGCTCTTTAACTCATCATAATAATAGAGTTTGTAAGGTTCATGTAAGGCTGGTATTTGTGTAATTTTTTTTGTTCTGTGATATATATATATATATCTATTGTCCCCAAAAGCCCTTTTGAGGGCTGGTATTTGTGTAATTTTTTTTGTTCTGTGATATATATATATATATATATTGTCCCCAAAAGCCCCTTTGAGGGCTGGTATTTGAGTATTTTTTAATATATATATATATATATATATATATATATATATATATATATATATATATATATATATATATATATATATATATGTAGCATGTCCATAACCAGAAAAAAAAGATCATATAGGTGTAAAAGGGGTTCCCACCATCCCTGCTCTACTGAAAAATTATCTTTTTTTTCTGGTTCTGGACATGCTACAGAGCTGAAACTTCACAAGTACACTTTTTAGACCCCCTAGACACTAAATCACACAAAAAAAGTTCTTAAAAATTGTCATTTTTGATAGAGAGCCAATTATTGGAAAACTTAAAAAAAAAAAAAAAAAATTCTTTGGATTTATTGTCTGGGGGGTCTAAAAAGTGTACCTGTGAAGTTTCAGCTCTGTAGCATGTCCAGAACCAGAAAAAAAAATAGAATCAGAAATAGAAACCTAACCCTAACCCTAGCCCTAACCCTAGCCCTAACCCTAATTCATATTTTTTTCTGGTTCTGGACATGCTACAGAGCTGAAACTTCACAGGTACACTTTTTAGACCCCCCAGATGCTAAATCCAAAGAATTTTTTTATTTTTATTTTTTTTAATTTTTCCAATAATTGGCTCTCTATCAAAAAATTACAATTTTTAAGAACTTTTTTTTGTGTGATCCCTCTCCGGCATGCCACAGTCCAGGTGTTTGTCCCCTTGAAACAACTTTTCCATTACTATTGTGACCAGAAAGAGTCCCTGTGGGTTTTAAAATTCGCCTGCCTATTAAAGTCTATGGCGGTTCGCAATGTTCGCCGGTTCGCGAACATTCGCCGATGTTCGCGTTCGCCGTTCGCGAACAGCGAATTTTATGTTCGCGACATCACTAATAGCAGTGTTTTATATTTTAAAACTCACCTTCCCCTGCGATCCCCCGCCGTCGTCCCCCGCCATCCTCCAGCCATCCTCCCGCTGTCCTCCCAGCCGATGCCAGCACCTGTCTTCCGGTTCCCTTCCCTGCGAGCGTTGCGTCGGCGGCAATTTAGAAAATGTAAGTACACGAAATGAGATGATACAAAGTTGTGATCCTAACGGATTACACTGTATCATTCCATTTCACCACAGGATTTCACCTGGTGGCTTTTCCAGTGCCCTGCCTGTGCTTTTCCAGTTCTTTGTGCCTGGAAAATAGAGAACAACCATGACGTCCAAAAAGCGTTCTTTTTGCGCAAAAGTGCTTTTAGACAAACTGGAAAACAGCGATGGTGAAACAGAGTTACTTGAAGAACTGAGTGATAGCGATTCGTGGGAAAATTCGTCTTCAGGTATGGAAAGTGACGACAGCGACGATTCTGATGTCTCTTTCTGGCACATCGCTACGTTGGAAATTCTGAAGAATCATTTGATATACTTCCCAAATTCCACAAGCGATGTGCCAGAAAGAGACATCAGAATCGTTGCTGTCGTCACTTTCCGTACCTGAAGACTAATTTTCCCAGGAATCGCTATCGCTCAGTTCTTCAAGTAACTTAGTTTCGCTGTCGCTGTTTTCCAGTTCGTCTAAAAGCGCTTTTGTGCAAAAAAAAAAAAAAAGCTTTTTGGACGCCATGGTTGTTCTCTATTTTCCAGGCACAAAGCATTGGAAAAGCACAGGCAGGGCACTGGAAAAGTCACCAGGTGCAATCCTGTGGGGAAATGGGATGATACAGTGTAATCCGTTAGGATCACAGCTTTGTATCATATCATTTGGTGTATTTACACTTTTGAATTTGCCGCCGGTTCCACCCCCCTGCGTTGCAACGCTCGCAGGGAAGGGAACCGGAAGCAAGTGCTGGCATCTGCCGAGCACAGAGCGGGCAGAGAGTGTGAGGACGGCGGGGAGGATGCCGGGGAGGACGACGGGGAGGACGGCAGGGGATCGCAGGGAAGGTGAGTAACGTTCTGGGGTAATCCCGAGTGTGGCTCGGGATTACTGCTTTTGGTACTGATAGTTAACCCCCGAGCCACACTCAGAAATACCGCCAGGGAGGTTAGGAGTCTATGGCAAAGGCAAAGCCGTGGGTGAACTGTGCTGCACCTGTGGTGCAGGTAAACCACAGTTCATCAGTGTGAAAGCAGTCTATATTGGCACTTTTCCACTGCAAGTACCGGCTCGGCTCTACTCGGCCCTGCTTGGCCCTGTTTGGTTTTCCACTGCATGGTACCGCATGGTACGGTGTTGGAACGGTTCGGTACGGTTTGGTACGGTTTGCTTTTCCACTAAAGTAGTACTAAAGTAAGTGGGTGGGATAACAATGATTCTCTGACCAATCAGTGGCTAGTAGTGACAAACAGTCAAGGCTGCATGCAAAGGATTGTGGGATATGGTACCGAGCCGTACCGTTCGGTTCCATGTAGTGGAAAAGCGCCGCCGTACCGTACCGAACCGTTCCTACACCGTACCATGCGGTACCAGCAGTGGAAAAGCACAAAAGCGAGCCGAACCGTTCGGTTCCATGCAGTGGAAAAGCGCCAATAGTGGGCTCTGGTCAGCACCCTCAGCATATGCACATATGAACACAAGTACAATACATGTGCAGGGAGCCACTGTGTAAACAAGGATTGCACAACATACATTGGGCATTGTCCTGCACACTGGAGTGAGGGGAATCATTTTAGGGCTATTATTCATAGTTAACTCTGATGAGCTGGAAAGTTTTTTAGAATGTCATCTAATTTTGAGCACGGTTGTGTTGTACACATTTCTGAGGTTTGACATACTTGGTATCTGTTTACTTGACACTGTCTCACTTTCACAAAAAAAAAAAAAAATAAGGGTTATATTGTTTTTGTGTGCAATAAAATTCATATTAGGTTATTTTCTACTGAAAATATAGATAGGTGAATAGTTGACCTAATATCATGCGACAGAAATTTGCAGCTACCATCTTTCTATTCTATAGGTCCTCTCTTTCAGAAAATATACAGTGGGAAAAGTGTACTAAAGCTGGTATACACAGAGCTTATAGGATTTATTGTCAAAGCTTAATTAACCAACTTAAAATTAGAAGCTGATTGGTAACTGTGCACAGCTGCACCAGATTCTGTGTGCACCAGTTTCAGTTAACTACTTGCCGACAGCCGCAAGTAAATTTACTGCGGCGGTCAGCCCCGGCCAGGCAGAGTGACGTTAATTAACGTCACTCGCCTGTCACTCCTTTTAGAGCCAATAGCGGGCGAGCGCGCGCCCGCTGAGGCGCGCGCCCGCCTCGGCTCGTTCACGGAGGAGTGCGGGAGTGTGACTGGCGGACCCGATGTCCGCCGGTCACACTACGATCGCCGGTACAGCGGGAGAAAGACAGAGCGGCTTATGTAAACAAGCCGCCTGTCATTCTCCCCTGTGTAAAAATGAAGATCAGACGGTTCTGCTATGTAGAACCGTTGATCTTTGTTTTTACACTAGGAGACCTGTCCCTGCACAGTTATAATCACGCCCCTAGGACACACTTAACCCCTCCCTCTCCAATACAGTTAACCCCTTCCCTGCCAGTGTCATTTTTGCAGTAACAGTGCATATATATAGCACTGATTACTGCAGTAATGTCACTGGTACCCCCAAAAGTGTCAAAAATGTCAGTCTAGGGTCCGATCTGTCCGCCGCAATGTCGCAGTACCGCAAAAAAAATCGCAGATCGCCGCCATTACTCATTAAAAAAAAACACCAAAAATTACAAAAATCTTTCCCTTTGTTAGTAAACGCGATAACTTTTGCGCAAACCAATCAAAATACGCTTTTTGCGATTTTTTTTACCAAACATATGTAGCGTAAAACAATTTGGCCGAAAATGTTAAAAAATTTTGATTTTTACATTTTTTTGGGGGGGAATTTCATATAAAAAAAAGTGAAAAATATTGTTATTTTTGCAAAAATTACGCACTTTTTTTGTTTATAGCGCATGATCAAAAAATCGCACAGGTGATCAAATACCACCAAAAGAAAGCTCTGTTTGTGGGAAAAAAAGGACGTGAAATTCGTTTAGGTACAGCGTCGCACGACCGCGAAATTGTCCGTTAAATTCACGCAGTAAAAAATCGCAAAAAACCCCCTGGTCAGGAAGGGGGTAAAATCTTCTGGGGCTTAAGTGGTTAATCTCTCACAAAAAATGGAAATAAAAGGTACAATGGCGAAAGCGTTTTTCATGATTTCAGATGATTCTAAAATGAACACTTTAAAATGGCATACTGTTGTCACTGTAATGACAGGTGCATTTTGAATCCTGATTTAGTGATTTTTTTTTTTCTGTAGAACAAAAAAAGAACACCAGAGGTCGTGCTCTGAGTGTAATAAAAAGTAAATTTATTTCTAAATTAGAAAATGATAAATCACAACTCACATTTAAAAGGAGAAAAAACTGCTTATCATATAGCCTCATCCAAGGCATTGTCAACCCTTCAGCGGTGGTGTGTGGATGATGTGGAAGATCCAGACCAGGAAGTGGAGGAAACCTCCACCAGACAGGTGTGCTGAGGATTTGAGGAGCTTCAGTGAGAAAGAGAGCAGGGATTGACATCACATGGCGTGAGGGGGCATGCAGGGCCGGCGCTACCTGTAAGGCGACCTAGGCAGCCACCTAGGGCGCAACTTCGCAGGGGGCGCTGGCATCCTGCACCCGGAATCAGGATGAGGACCTCCAGTGTTGCCGAAATCCCAATAGGAAAGCATTGAATAATGCTTTTCTATGGAGAGGTCTAATGCGCGTGTGCGGCAATTGCCGCGCATGCGCATTAGGTCTCCCCCACCGGCTGATGTTGGTGGGAGAGGAGAGTAGGCGGAGCCTGGCCCAGTGCTGAGGTAAGTCAATGAAGGGGTTTTAACCCCTTCAGCAACTTGGGATGGGGAGGGGGGGTGGGAGGCAGAGGGGCACTACAGGGTCCTGCAGTGCCAGGAAAACTAATATTTTTTCCAGGGGGCAGCAATTTTTATTTTGCCTAGGGTGGCAAAAATCCTTGCACTGGCCCTGGGGGCATGGCTACACTTTTTAAAGCCACCCAGCCTTTTGTCAAGCCTGTACCTACCTTCTGGACACTAAATTTGAATAGCAAGTGGGACTACAAGGCTCAGCATTAGCCAGAATGATACTGGTGCTATTAGCGTTGGATGTCCCCAGAATACTATTGCATATAAAAAAAAAATAAAAATCAGAGTCTACCAATCAAAGCTAAATTTAGTTGACAGAAGACTCAAATGATTTTCCGTACACAAAATAAATGATAATAAATACTGAAGATCATTGTTATCAATGATAAACCATAAAATAAATATAAAAAATATAAAAACTATATATCAAAGCATAAAAAAACCATGTAAGGATTATAAAAGTGATGGATTTCTTGGCATATAAAACACAGTAAAACAAATAAACATTTATAATGGATGATATTGGACGATAAATGATAGATCACTAAATGGCCACCAGAGGGAGTGCTGATGTAATTATACCGTATGACAGTATTCACTTCTATTTCCTCACTGAGACTCATTGAGGGATGAGGAATTCAGAGTGAAGGTACAATGTTTCCAGTGAACACATTTTTTTTAAATGTTCAGCAGGTGACAATTTGTTTGGAATGGATTCAATAAGCCAAATTCTTAACCCATCTGAGGATTTTCCATGTAATTCTGCAAAATGGATGCTACGTTTAGTACTCCCATCTTCTACATGCCTGCACTGCTCCCCAAATCTGGCACGAAGAGTTAAGATGGGTTTTCCTACATATTACAGTCCATATGGACACATCTAACAGCAGATGACAATATGGGAAGAGCAAGTACAGAAAAACCTCCGACAGGTTAAGAGTTTGGATTATTACGTCTATTAGATACCCAATACCAAGTTACCCTCATTCTCCTAGGTTGAATGACACCTAGGGTCATTTACCCGGGAGAGTGAGGGCAGGCTAAAAGCACAGGACTTCAAAGCCTTGCCCTTGAGAAGGCTTCACCGTGGCCCCCTTTACTCTGTGTATTGATGCAGAGAGTGGTGCTGATGCCATCAAACAAGTGCTAAAGTATTCATACCCCCTTGAAACTTTCCACATTTTGTCATGTTACAACCATAAACGTAAATGTATTGTATTGGGACTTTATGTGATAGACCAACACAAAGTGGCACATAATTGTGGAGTGGAAAGAAACTGATAAGTGGCTTTGAACATTTTTTATGTAGCAGAATTCCCAGCCGTTTTGCTGGATATGGGTCTGCCTGGGTTACCGCTAACAACAACAGCACATTTAAGCATGTTCTCCAAGTGTGAGCACTGAGACAATGACCAGTCCAGTATCTTTGGGGTTTTTGTATTTATTGAGAACTTGGATGGGAGAAGGGAATGAGTGGCATACTCCTTTGGCTCAACTATGCATAAATTGCTAGGGACAACTGAAAAATGCCGATTGGCGCTGACTCGACGCTGGCAAGTTGCCGGTCAATGCTGGTTGACGCGGGTTAACGTTGGCTTGCTGCCTGTTGACTCCAAACTAACTTTGGACTGCTTTCTTCCATAACGAAGTCCTCTTTGAGCTCCCTTAAGGACTCCTTGCTGAGGTAGATACTTGTACTACTGCTGCGCTGCTGAAAATTTTAGGGCCCACACTGGCCCTTTAACTCACTTATCTTCAGGGCTTAGACTCTGGCACCCCCTTTCCAAGCCTTCTCTACTGGTTAGCTGGCTCTCGGATCCCTCTGACCTTCTGGAGTGGTCCCCTTTACTTGGCAGACCCCTGGGCAGTTTTGAGTACTCACAATACTGTTTTTCCTGGAAACTTCTGCCCAGCAGCTCCACTCGGTCCACAACACACTGGATCTCTCTCTGCAGCTCAGCTCAACCTTCGTCCTCTAGGCCGACTGCCCAGGACACCCTCACTCGCTGACAGGAGGAGAGACAGCCATCACCCTCCTCCTGGGACTCTGCTTTCCACCAAAGACACTCTGTCATGTGCTCCCCTGAGACTTATATCCCATCCCAGGGTGCATTGCGGCAGGTTGTGCCCACTGAGACTAATATAAGCCCTGGTGTGCTATTGGTCATGTTTCCTCCACTGTCCAACAAAAGCCCTCATTGAATACAGTGGGGAGACTCCCCAAGCTCAACAGACACACCTGGAAACACATGACAGCCTAGCTGAATGATCAGGCCCCCCTGATAAGCAGACAGGGCCACAATATGCTCTTTCCTAGCACCTACCTAGGAGGGTGCTACATTTACAAATAAATGTATTAAAAGTGTGGCATTCATTTGTATTCAGCCCCCTTGAGTCAAGGCCTCTTGTACAGCTCTGGCTCGAGGACCACTGGGGGTGAGACAGTAGCCGCTGGTAAGAGCGCCTATGATCAGTCCAGAAGTCTGTGTGGGTAGACTTGCCAGCAGGATAGCTGGAAGCAGGCAAACTGGCTCGGCTTGGCTGATGACAGACTGTGGATGCACAGCAGGAGGCAGGTGCCAGAAGATGCTGAGCTGGAGCCATCGCAGGCTGGAAGAGCTGGAAGCAGAGTCAGACGAGCTGGGTCTGTAATAGACAGACAGATCATGGATATACGGCTGACAGCAGGGTAGTTGGGTCACAGGCAGAGTCGGCAATGGATGTAGGATCAACAGGTGCAGCAGGCAGAGACAGAATCCAAAGTCAGGGGTCAGGACAAGTAACAGACAGAATGGTCAGAAGCAAGCTGGGTCAAGATCAGAGGTCAAACACAGGAATCAGGAATCCGGGTGCGACACAGAACGCTGTAGAGCAAACAGTAATTAGCCAGTGCTGAAGCTCTGTTTAAATACTTTGTAGGCTGTTTGGTGGCAGATGCGTGTCCGCGAGTGCGTATTTGCATTCGCGCATGCGCGTGTGCATGTTGGCGCATGCGCATACGTGTGCGCCTGGAAACCTGGAAACAGCATCTGTACTATGGCAAAGCCTTTCCTGACAGGGCCATTCTAACACATAAATATGCTTTGATCTAAACCATTCCATTGTAGCTCTGGCTACATTTATATTTAGGGTCGTATTTATTTATATTTATACATTTATATTTAGGGTCGTTGTCCTGCTGGAAGGTGAACCTCCGCCCCAATCTCAAGTCTTTGGCAGACTCTAACAGGTTTTCTTCTAAGATTGCCCTGTATTTGGCTCCACCCATCTTCCCATCAACTCTGACCTCCCTGTCCCTGCTGAAGAAAAGCATCCCCACAACATGATGCTGCCACCACCATGTTTCAAGGTGGGGATGGTGTGTTTAGGGTGATGTGCAGTGTTACTTTTCCGCCACACATAGCAATATGCTTTTAAGCCAAAAAGCTAAATTTTGGTCTCATCTGAACCAGAGCACCTTCTTCCACATGTTTGCTGTGTCCCCACATGGCTTCTCACAAACTGCAAATGGGACTTATGGCTTTTTTTCAACAATGGCTTTCTTCTTACTCCTCTTCTATAAAGTCCAGATTTGTGGAGTGCACGACTAATAGTTGTCCTGTGGACAGATTCTCCCACCTGAGCTGTGCATCTTTGCAGCTTCTCCAGAGTTACCATGGGCCTCTTGGCTGCTTCTCTAATTATTGCTCTCCTTGCCCGGCCTGTCAGTTTAGGTGGACGGCCATGTCTTGGTAGGTTTGCAGTTGTACCATACTCTTTCCATTTTCAGATGATGGATTGAACAGTTCTCCATGAGATGTTTAAAACTTGGGATATTTTTTTTTTTATAACCTAACCCTGCTTTAAATCTCTCCACTATTTTATCCCTGACCTGTCTGGTGTGTTCCTTGGCCTTCTTGATGCTGTTTGTTCACTAAGGTTCTCTAACAAACCTATGTGGGCTTCACAGAACAGCTGTATTTATACTGAGATTAATTTACACACAGGTGGACTCTATTTACTAATTAAGTGACTACCAAAGGAAATTGCTTCTACTAGATTTTAGTATCAGAGTAAAAGGGGCTGAAAACAAATGCACACCACACTATTCAGATATTTATTTGTAAAAATTTTGAAAACCATTTATCATTTTCCTTAAATAAAACAACTTTTACTAATTTATACATCCTTAAACATTGCACTATGGTATCTAATCTGTTTTGATCTGTTTTGCAGTATATTTTCTCTGGGTCCCTGTCCATTGCAGCAGAAAAGAGTGAATCACGCTGTCTGGTAAGCCACCCTAATGAAATTTAAAGTGAACCTGTTCTTACCCCATTCACTTAAATCCTCCCCATTAGCATACGGCATAATCACCTTTTCTTTGCTCCCCATCACATTCTGTTCGGCTATTGGGAGAAGGATACATCCCAATGCGAGCTACAAGTTGATAGTGCTATGGACTCATTGGCCCTGTCACATGGAATTAAAGTTTTATTAAATTAAATATTTTTTTTAAAAATCAACAGTGACAAATTTGAAAAAGGTATATTATTTTATGTCTTTTAAACACATAGGAATTAAATGAGTGGTTAAACAATCCTTTTATTTCATAACCAGTCGGATAGGTTCTTGCCTTACATAGCTGCTGGTTCATCTAAAGATAGTCACACATGTTATATTGTGATTGCACAACCACCTTCAGATTTAAAGTTATTGATGAGATAGACCAGCGGTCTCCAAACTGTGGACAGGGAGCCAGATGCAGCCCTTTGCTTGGCTTTATCCAGCCCTTGGGGCACTATTCCATCCACTGACACCAACAATGGGGCATAATTATTGTCACTGACACCAACAATGGGGCATTATTTATCCCACTGACACCATCAAAAGGCCACAATTCCTCCCACTGACACTAACGATAGAGCACAATTCCTTTCATTGACACTGATGATGGGGCACTATTCCTCCCATTGACACCAAAAATGGGACACTATTCCTCCTACTGGCACCAACGAAAGGGCACAGTTCCTTCCATTGACGCCAAGGATTGGGCACAATTCCCTCCACTGACACCAATAAAGGGGCACAAGTCCTTTCATTGGCACCAACGATGGAGCATAATTCCTTTCATTGATACCAACAATGGGTCACTATTCCTCCCACTGACACCAACAATGGGGCACTATTTCTCCCACAGACACCAACAATGGAGCAGAATTCCATCCATTGATATCAACGACAGGTCACTATTCCTCTCCTGACATCAACAGTGGGCCAATATTCCTTCCACTGACACAAACAATGGGGCACAATTCCCCTCACAGGCACAAACGATAGGGCAGAATTCCTTCCATTGATACCAATGACGAGGCATTATTCCTTCACTGACAACAACAATGGGGCAGTATTCTTCCCACTGGCATCAACAATGGGGCAGTATTCTTCCCACTGACACCAACGATGGTACAATTTTCCTACCACTAATACCAACGATAGGGCACTATTCCTCCCACTAATATCAACAATGGGGCACTATTCCTCCCAATGACACCAAAGATTGAGCATACGTTTACTCCTACTGGATACCAGAACATTGTCTACTCACACTGGTTCTAGTCCGGCCCCCCTTAGTCTGAAGAACAGTAAACTGGCCCTTCGTTTAGAAAGTTTGGAGACTCCTGGGATAGACCATCAAAACAGAGAGCTGACCACAAGGATTATGGAACATTTGCAAAGGTTATGAATTTGTTGAATGTTCTATCCCATCAATACCTGCAGTATATGCAGTTGGATAAATTTAGAGGATTGCCCTCTAATTAGAGAGTGAGCTTAGTATAATTTGAGATCTTGTAGAGAAACATAGAGCACAATTCCTTGAAGTGACAGCACATCCATAGACATATGGAAAGAATAAAAAATACAAAATAAGACTTTAAAGTGCCACACATACCTCCAGAAAAATGAATACTCAACTGATTCCTTAAAAACTTATACACTTATAAAAACAGTGTCAAATTGCATATAAGAAGCTCCCTAAAGTAGTGCTCATTCTGCTAGGCCCTAACTCTTGAATATTCATACATAAAATAGTTCTTAAAATACAAATGAGTTAGGAAAAACTGCAGAAGAATAAGCGCTGCTCTCTCCACATTTTGCCATTTACTGGCTTCCTCAGGAGGCCATAAATATAATCAAAACCTATTTATATAATGCTGCGTCTAGATGGGAAAGTAACCCAAGTCGCCTCAGGTAGGAAAATATACACTGGAGATTCAGCGGCAGATAGGAGCCCAAAAAAGGCAGTACACTACACTGTTTTGACAAATAGGAGATATTGAAAACAATGCTCAAACCTGTTGGACTCTCTTCCTGTAAGACCCAGAAGCTGAGCAACTTTAGGTATGCTTAAGAAATGCAGGAAATATGTACTGATCCCTTTGCACGCCTCCATAGCCCCTTCTCGGAGCTTCATACTTATGGTCTCCTGAGGAAATAGCGAAACGCGTAGAGACCGCCACTTAGTCTTCTGCAGTTTGGCCTAACACATTCGTTGAATATTGAAAACTTTAATATGTATGAATATTCAAGAGTTATGGCATAGCAGAATGAGTGCTATCTTAGGGAGCTTCTAATATGTAATTTGACACGGTTTTTATGGAATACGTATTTAAGGAATCATGTTGTAAATAAAAACTGTTTTTTGATTTTATTCAGTCAAGTATTCATTTTTCTGGAGTTATGTGTGGCAACCTTAAAGTCCTTTTTGTATTTATTTTTCATCATTTGAGATCTTACTAACAAATCCTAACTAGTTTTTCGTAGATTTGCTACCTTTTAGATTTACCAGCAACTATGTAGAGTGAGGACCAGCATGATCAAATATTAATTCTCACTCATACTCAAGGCAATCTCCCTGGCCTAGGCTGATATCCTTACTCGGTGTTCTCCTAGGTTTGGCATCTTCAGCCATTTTGTTTGGCCAGCCTGGAATTATTTAATCCAGTGCATGCATACAGTGAGGAAAAAAGTATTTAATCCCCTGCTGATTTTGTACGTTTGCCCACTGACAAAGAAATGATCAGTCTATAATATTAATGGTAGGTTTATTTTAACAGTGAGAGACAGAATAACAACAAAAATATCCAGAAAAACGTATTTCAAAAAAGTTTTAAATTGGATTTCTTGGCTTAATAGATCATAAACTCGCCCCGAATCTACTGAAGAATTTCGAGTCTACCAGGCCGGGCCCTGGCGGCCCAGGCTTGGACACAGTATGGATCCCAATGGGGGTGTCCTTTCCTGGGTCGTAGGGGTTTCGGAAGTGTTTGATCTAACAAAGGGGTATACTTTTACTGTGATATGCTTTTGACGACATATAGTGGCAGCTAGGATGATTTTTACTTTGTGTGTTATCTGGTTCCCTTGGAAGAAGTCCTATGACTACAGGTTTCATGAATACAGTTACGTTTCTACTCATTGTTATTAATTTAATTCAACTAATGCTATGTTTGCATCTGTTATGTGATACAGTATTACTTGCATTCCTTGTTTACCTTGGGAATTGTATTCCCCTGTTGTCAATGTTTCTGTGATGAAAATTTAATAAAAAAGATTTATATAAAAAAAAAAGTTTTAAATTGATTTGCATTTTAATGAGTGAAATAAGTATTTAATCCCCTATCAATCAGCAAGATTTCTAGCTCCAAGGTGTCTTCTATACAGGTAAAAAGCTGAGATTAGGAGCACTCTCCTAAAGGGAGTGCTCCTAGTCTCAGTTTGTCACCTGTATAAAATTCACCTGTCCACAAAAGCAATCAATCAATCAGATTCCAATCTCTCCCCCATGGCCAAGACCAAAGAACTGTCCAAGGATGTCAGGGACAAGATTACCGACCTACACAGGGCTGGAATGGGCTACAAGACCATCGCAAATACGCTTGGTTAGAGAATTACAACAGTTGGTGCGATTATTTGCAAATGGAAGAAACACAAAATGACTGTCAAGCTTCCTCGGTCTGGGGCTCCATGCAAGATCTCACCTTGTAGAGTTTCAATGATCATGAGAACGGTGAGGAATCAACCGAGGACTACACGAGAGAATCATGTCAATGATCTCAAGGCAGCTGGGACCTTAATCACCAAGAAAACAAATGGTAATCCACTACACCTTGAAGGACTGAAAACCTGCAGCGCCTGCCAGGTCCCCCTACTCAAAAAAGCACATGTACAGGTCCTTCTGAAGTTTGCTGATGAACAGCTGAATAATTCAGAGGAGAACTGGGTGAAAGTGTTGCAATCAGATGAGACCAGAATCGAGCTCTTTGGCATCAACTCAACCTGCCGTGTTTGGAGGAGGAGGAATGCTGCCTATGACCCCAAGAACACCATCCCCACCATCAAACGTGGAGGTGGAAACATTATGCTTTGGGGGTGTTTTTCTGCTAAGGGGACAGGACAACTTCACTGCATCAAAAGGACAATGGACGGGGCCATGTGCCGTCAAAACTTAGGTGAGAGGAGTCCTTCCCTCAGCCAGTGTATTAAAAATGGGCCATGGATAGGTACTCCAGCATGACAATGACCCAAAACACACAGCCAAGGCAACAAAGGAGTTGCTCAAGAAGAAGCACATTAAGGTCCTGGAGTGGCCTACCCAGTCTCCAGATCTTAATCCCATAGAAAATATATGGAGGAAGCTGAAGGTAAGAGTTATCAAATGTCAGCCTCAAAACCTTAACCGGTTGCCGACCGCCGCAAGTACATTTACTGCGGAGGTCAGCTCCGGCCAGGCAAAGTGACGTAGGGGTACGTCACTTGCCTGTCACTGACTTGCGAGCCAATAGCGGGCAAGCGCGCGCCCGCCGAGGCGCGCCCGCCCCGGTTTGTTCACTGACAAGTCAGTGCATGTGACCGGCGGACCCGATTGTCCGCCAGTCACTCACGATTGTTCACCGGGAAGGGAGAAAGGCAGGCGGCTAATGTACACAAGCCGCCTGTCATTCTCCCCTGTGTAAAAATTGAGATCAGATGGTTCTACTATGTAGGACCGTTGATCTCTGTTTTTACACTAGTAGCATGTCCCTTCACAGTTAGAAGCACGCCCCTAGGACACACTTAACCCCTCCCTCTCCAATACAGTTAACCCCTTCCCTGCCAGTGTCATTTTTGCAGTAACATTGCATATGTATAGCACTGATTACTGCAGTAATGTCACTGGTAACCCCAAAAGTGTCAAAAATGTCAGTCAAGGGTCCGATCTGTCCGCCGAAATACCGCAGTCCCGCAAATAAAATCGCAGATCGCCGCCATTACTAGTTAAAAAAAAAAAACACCAAAAATCTTTCCCTTTGTTAGTAAACGCGATAACTTTTGCGCAAACCAATCAAAATACGCTTTTTGCGATTTTTTTTACCAGACATATGTAGCATAAAACAAATTGGCCGAAAATGTTAAAAAATTTTGATTTTTACATTTTTTTTGGGGGAATTTCATATAAAAAAATTTGAAAAATATTGTTATTTTTGCAAAATTTACGCTCTTTTTTTGTTTATAGCGCATGATCAAAAAATCGCACAGGTGATCAAATACCACCAAAAGAAAGCCCTGTTTGTGGGAAAAAAAAGGACGTAAAATTTGTTTAGGTACAGCGTCGCACAACCGCGCAATTGTCTGTTAAAGTCACGCAGTAAAAAATCGCAAAAAAAACCCTGGTCAGGAAGGGGGTAAAATCTTCCGGGGCTTAAGTGGTTAATGACTTGGAGAGGATCTGCAAATAGGAGTGGCACAAAATTCCTCCTGAGATGTGTGCAAACCTAGTGGCCAACTACAAGAAACCTCTGAACTCTGATTGCCAACAACAGTTTTGCTACCAAGTAGAAAGTCATGGTTTGCGAAGGGGTCAAATACTTACTTCACTCATTAAATTGCAAATCAATTTATAACTTTTTTAAATGCGTTTTTCTGGATTTTTTTTGTTGTTATTCTGTCTCTCACTGGTAAATTAAACCTACCATTACCATTATAGACTGATCATTTATTTTTTTTATTTTTTTACTAGTTTAGGCCAGTTTTCCTTTAACCACTTTACCACTGAGCCTATTTTTGACACTTTTTGTTCACAAGTTTAAATCAGTATTTTTTGCTAGAAAACTACTTAAAACCCCCAAACATTATATATATATTTTTAGCAAAGACTCTGGAGAATAAAATGTCGGTCATTGCAAAATTTTTTGTCACGCGGTATTTGCGCAGCAGTCTTTAAAACGCCATTTTTTTGGAAAAAATTAGAAAAATCACATTTCACTGCATTTAAAAATACTAAACAGTAAAGTTAGCCCATTTTTTTTATATATTGTGAAAGATGATGTCACGCCGAGTAAATAGATACCCAATATGTTACGGTTTAAAATTGCGCCCCCCCGTGGGATGGCGACAAACTACGGTCAATAGAGATCTAAATCTGCGACGCTTTAAATTTATTTAACCAGTTTAGAGTTGGAGTGTAGCTCTTTTTTTAAAATTATTGCCCACGCTCTGGTGATCGCGGCGATACCTCACATGTGTGGTTTGAACAGCGATTTAATTCGCGGCTCGACTTGCGTATACGTTTTTTTTTGTGCGCGAGCTAACGGTGACGGGGGCGGCTAAATTTTTTATTTTTTTTTCCTATTTATTTTTTCTTTTTTTTTAAGTTTATTACAGGTTTTTTTAAAAAAAAAAATCTGATCACTTTTATTGCTGTCACAAGCAATGTAAACATCCCTTGTGACAGCAATATGTCGTGACAGGTACACTTTATGGAGGGATCGAGGGTCTAAAAGACCCTAGACCCCTCCACTACACTTCCCTGTATGCAAAACGCCGAAAACGGCATTTTTGCATACAGCCGTTTTTCAACTCTGCTGCCTTTTGCAGCACAGTATCCCGGAAGTGACGTCATGGACGCCGCCTCCGGGTTACGTCATCGAAGACCCGATCGATGCCGTTTCCGGCATTCATTGGGACTCCATCCAGTCGGCGGACGTGCCGCCTGGGTGCTTGGGGCTCCCGGTGGGACGGGAGCCCCGAGCAAAGCCACGGGAGGGGGGGGGGACGTCCCCTCCCGCCCCCCCCGGGTAATGATCGAGCGGCTCCCGAGCCGCATCGGTCGTTACCGACGGAAAGCCGACCGTCGGCTTCAAACAACGGTACCGGGATGATGCCTCTAGCTAGAGGCATCATCCCGGTATAACCCCGCAAAGTTTACTGACGTAGATCTACATGGCTAGACGTTAAGTGGTTAATAATAACAAAAATGCATGAGGACACGAGGCCATACAATGCGATTAGAGGAGAAGAGATTTAACCTCAGGCTATGCTGGGTTTTTTTTTACAGTAAGGGCTACACAATTGTGGAATTCTCTACCACAAGAGGTGGTTTCTGCGGGGAGTATGGCTACTTTAAAAAAACTCCTGGACGTACATCTCAAGGATCAGAACATTCAGGGGTATGAGAGATGATTACGTCCACACACACCTAAACAGGTTGAACTGGATGGACTATTGTATTTATTCAACCTCAACTACTATGTAACTATGTAACAAACCAGGAGATATCCATTAAAATGTACCACCAAAAGAAAGCCCAATTTATCCTGAAAAAAAATCTGACATAATCCAACTGGATGCACAAAGTAGTTGTGAATGATGATATGTACAGTTTTACTAACACATGTCAAAGTTTCAAAATTGTGCTTAAACATTTAAATATGTTGTACCCTTAGGTGCAAAGGGATTAGGTAGTCCCTTACACATGTTATATAAGGAGAAGCTAAAGAAAAATTGATGTGAGTGGACAGTTTAAGGTTTAAACCTAGTTGTGTTTTGATAAAAATATTGCAACCTTATCCTACTTAGCAATGCAATTTAACCAGTTGCCGACCACCCACCGCAGAAATACTGCGCAAAATCAAGTATATCTGCATGATTTCATGCACGTGGTCTCGGCGGTGCACGCTTGCCACTGGAGCCACACATTAGACACAGTGGGAGGTGGGCTGCGGGAGGAGTGGTGGCGATCGCCGCCGGCCTCCCGCTATCGTCAGAGGAACTGACAGAAGAACCACCTGCCTATGTAAACAAAGCAGGCGAGTCTTCTGTCACACAGGCAGGGAGAGATCAGGAGCTAAGCTGAAACCCCGTTCTCTCTGGGCCTGTCACAGAACCCATCCCCCACACAGTCAGTGAGCATTGTTAGGCATACATTAACCTCTTTGATCATCCCCAGTGTTAACCCTTTCCTGCCAGTGTCATTTATACAGTAACAGTGCATATTATTTAGCACTGATTACTGTATTAATGTCACTGGTCCCCAAAAAGTGTCAAAAATGTCAGTTAGGGGTCTGATCTGTCCGCCGAAATGTCGCAGTCCCTCTAAAAATCGCTGATCGCCACCATTACTAATAAAAACAAGAACAAAAAAAAAAAGTCCAAAAATCTATCCCGTAGTTTGTAAATGCTATAACTTTTGGGCAAACCAATTAAAATTCGCTTTATGGGATTTTTTTTCTACCAAAAATATGTAGAATACAAATTGGCCTAAACTGATAAAAAAAAAAAAAAATTTTAATTTTTTTTTTAATTTTTTTATTGGGAATGTTTTATAGCAGAAAGTAAAAAATATTGTGTTTTTTTTTAAATTGTCGCTCTTTTTTTGTTTATAGCGCAAAATCTAAAAACCACAGAGGTGATCAAATACCACCAAAAGAAAGCTATATTTGTGGGAAAAAAAGCACATCAATTGTATTTGGGTACGGCGTTGCACGACCGCGCAATTTGTTGTTAAAGTAACGCAGTGCAAAATCGCAAAAAATGGCCTGGTCATTAAGGGGGTAAACCCTTCCGGGGCTGAAGTAGTTAAATGAAAGATGCAAGCTCTTATTAATGCCTCGTACACACGTGCAGATTGTCGGCCGAACGATCGGCCGTCTTTTGTCCAGGGCTGTCGTGTCTGTTGAAAACTGCAAAAGACTGCACACGAATTTTGTCGGCCAACAACAGCCGACTGCAGAAGTGATGTCATGTGATGGTTAACTTTCCTTGTCTTTTTTCTTTTCTGAGCATGCCCAGTCTTGCAAATCTGCTGTCTGTCGGCCGAAATCTGTACTGACTGGCGAACAATCGGCCGTTCTGGTGTTGGTCAACAAAAATTTTAATGCTTGCACGACAGATTCTGTTCGACCGAAAGTGCGCTGTCGGCTGTCGGAAGCATCATACTAACAAGCCGAAAATCGGCCGATCGTTCGGCGGCCGAATCTTTTCGGCCGACAATCTGCACGTGTGTACGGGGCATTAGTTGCTCATGTCACCCAACCAGATTCCATGTGCATCACTACAGCCAGCATGCATTCCACCCCTTTGTACATTTTGCTTTGTTTTCCAATGTCCTTTCTGAATGATAATCCCAGTGATGTCTTCATGGGTTTGGCACAGGTTGGAACTAGCTTGGCCCTGAACATTATCAGTGCAGTGATATCCGCGGTGGAGATTGTGATCCTTTTAGTGGATGTGGTCATGAATGGATATTACATCTGCTATGACACCTGTGCTACAATATGGGTGAGTACAATAACCAAAAAGTAGTAACTGGACCTCCTCTTTAGGGCATCACAGTTTGAAAACATAAAATATCGCTTTGTGCTAAACACATGCTTTATTTAACCCTGCCTCTTCTCTAAAATAATCCTTTGAGCTGCATGCTGTAATAAAAGAAAATAATTACTAACCTATTTTTTGTTTAAAGTGGAACTTTACAGTTTGATAGCAATTAATATTTTACTAACAAAAGAACATACATTCCACATTAATAGTTATGCTAACAAAATTAGTGTGCGCTTTAAGTTGCTTCCACCATTGCTCCTGTTTCTTCTTGCTAGAGGCCACCATTTTTTTTTTTTTTTAGGCCCAGAGCAGTCACGTCCTTTTTGGAAACTCTCCCCCTCTCCTTGGTCTCAAAAATGATATCACTTTCTGTAATTAAAATATGTACATCTCCAGCCTTGATTGTGTGACTTGGCCCAGATAGAGAGGAAGGCTGACAGAAGCTTTGGCCCAGTTCACTCTGGTGAAACATGGGATCGGACAAGTCACATGACATGTCAAATTAAATGTTTCCCTATGAGAGCCATCTTAACTGATCCAACACAAATTGCTCCGACTTTAGAAAAGGTTCCTGCACTACTTTGGTCCGAATTTGATACGAATTCAATGCCATAAAGTGTGAAAAGTCACATTAAGTCAGATCAAAGTCAGACTGAAGTTGCAGGGCAAAGTTGCTCGACTTTCATGTCGGAGCAGTGTGGACCTGGGCTTACATTGCTGAAGTTCACAGCCTGCGATGAGGGAGAAAGGAAAGAATGTCAGGGAGATAAGATCAGACACAGTTAACACTTTTGTGTCTCCCTGGCAGCAAAGTTTGTCCTGTCACTTTTCTGCCTGCTTTTCTTTTCTCCCTTCCTAATCTTTGTTTCCTAAGCAAGGTCTGTGTCATTCCTGTTGCTTTCTTCCCACTTTAGCAGCAGTAAATCTTAAAGTAGGACTATAGGCAAAACTTTTTTTTTCCATTTGGGATAGAGTAAGGGAGGGCCATAACCCCTGTAAGGTTTATTTTTTTCATCTTTGTCCTATTATGGAGATTTACCTTCACTTCCTGTCCCATAGCCAAACAGGAAGTGAGAGGAACTCCCTGCAAATTAAGGGAATCTCTTGGGGACCCCCAAGTCTCCAAGACCAGTGCCCCCATTAGAAGATTTCCCCTCTATTACTTTTCTAGAGAAAACCCAAAATTTTGGATTTTCTTTTACTTTTACTTTCTATGAAAATGGTCATACCAGGACAAATAGAGAGGGTGAATCTCCTTAACCCCTTGCCATCGCTGCACTGCCTATTTACATCGGCAGTGTGGCTCTCCCAGGCAAAATCACGTTAATAGGTGTCATCTGTCTGTGAGGCCACTAGGGGGCGAGTGCGCGCCATCGATAGCACGCTCCCGCCCCTGCTCGTCCCCGGGGAAGCCAGTGCGTGTGTCAGGAGGCTCCGATTGCCGTCTGACACCCCCGATCTCCCCCCGCTGACAGAGAAGGACAGATGGCTGATGTAAACACAGCCGTCCGTCCTTCTCCCTGCAATGATCACAGAGACCATGTGATCCTGCTATATAGGATCACATGTCTCTTTGATCATTTCAAAAGCCCAAACCCCCCCACAGTTAGAATCACTCCCCTAGGCTTTCATTTAACCCCTTGATTAACAATAGTATTAACCCCTTCCCTGCCAATGGCATTATTACAGTAACAGTGCATATTTTTAGCACTGATTACTGTAGTAATGTCACTGGTACCCCAAAAAGTGTCAAAAATATCAGTTAGGGGTCCGATCTGTCCGCCACAATGTCGCAGTCCCGCTAAAAATCGCAGATCGCCGCCATTACTAGTAAAAAAAAAAAAAAACAATAAAAATGACATAAATCTTTCCCGTAGTTAGTAAACGCAGCAATAACTTTTGCGCAAACCAATCAAAATACGCTTATTGCGATTTTTTTATGTAGCAGAAAACATATTGGCCTAAAGTGTTAAAAAATTTAGATTTTAAAATTTTTTTTTTTGGGAATGTTATGTAGCAGAAAGTGAAAAATATTGTTTTTTTTTCAAAATTGTCGCTTTTTCTTTGTTTATAGCGCAAAAAATAAAAATTGCACAGGTGATCAAATATCACCAAAAGAAAGCTCTATTTGTGGGGAAAAAAGGACATCAATTTTGTTTGGGTACAGCATCGCATGACCGTGAAATTGTCCGTTAAATTAACGCAGTGCCGAATCGCAAAGTAGGGCCTGGTCATTAAGCAGCAAAATCTTCTGGTCTTAAAGTGGTTAATGGGGGCACAGACAGCAAAACGAATTGACAGTTGTTCTAATCCATCTCCCTTCTATCCAAAACTAAAAAAAAAAAAAGATTTTGCCTTTAGTTGTACTTTAAAGCTGTCAGCAGATCAGCCTCTAGTCTAGTGGCTCTGATTTTAGGCACAGTGCCGAAAATGGAGAGCAACTGAGCATGTGCAGAGCAGGGCGGGACAATGTATTGCTGGATTTTAAACAGTATAGGGATTTATTTTTAATAGCGATACCTGCAAAAGGGGCCATGTCAGGACTAGGGATGATCGAACCTTTCAAAAGTTCGGTTCGACCAGAACACCCAAACTTCCCGAAAGTTCGGCCCGGATTTCAGAACCCCATTGAAATCAATGGGACCCGAACTTCGGTAATCAAAAAACACCATTTTGAAGCCCTAAAACCCAATAAATGCCCCTAAAAAGTGCCTAGGGTTCTGGGTCATGCCCCAGGGACTATTAATCACACACAAAAAAGTTCTTAAAAATTGTCATTTTTGATAGAGAGACAATTATTGAAAAAATTATTGAAAAAAAAAAGAAAATTATATTTCTTTGGATTTAGTGTCGGGGGGGGGGGGTCCAAAAAGGGTACCTGTGAAGTTTCAGCTCTGTAGCATGTCCAGAACCAGAAAAAAAAGATTGTTTGTATTAGAATTGCAATAGAACAGGATAGTGGCTCCGCTATTTTCACACCTTGCAGGTTTTGTAGCAAGCGTTTTTTTGGGCATTTTTTGGGGGTCTTTGGAGGCAGGCATAACATCAGAACTTCTGTGTAGGGGTATATATACACATACACATATATAGGTATATAGGTGTGAAAGTAGCAGAACACTATGCTTAAAAATTAATGAAATAATTAACACCCATATGGCTTCTCTCCTTTCACACTTTTTATGTGTATAAATACATATAAGTGTGTGTGTATATATACCCCTATACAGAAATTCAGATGTTTTGCCTGCCTCCAAAGACCCCCAAAAAATGCCCAAAAAAAACGCCTGCTGCAAAAACACACCTGGGCGCTTTTGTAGCTAGCGTTTTTTTGGACATTTTTTGGGTGTCTTTGGAGGCAGGCATAACATCTGTACTTCTGTGTAGGGGTATATATACACATACACGTATATAGTTGTGAAAGTAGCAGAAACCTATGCTTGCGCTAATGAAATAATTAACCGGCATATGTCTCCGCTCCTATCACACCTATATGTGTGTATGTGTATAAATACATATAAGTGTGTGTGTATATATACCCCTATACAGAAGTTCAGATGTTATGCCTGCCTCCAAAGACGCCAAAAAAATGCCCAAAAAAACGCCTGCGCCAAAATAAAACGCCCAGGTGTGTTGTTGCAGGCGGGTTTTTTTGGGCATTTTTTGGGGGTCTTTGGAGGCAGGCATAACATTTGAACTTCTGTATAGGGGTATATATACACACACACCTATATGTATTTATACACATATACATATATAGGTGTTATAGCAGAGAAGCCATATGCCTGTTAATTATTTCATTAGCGCAAGCATAGGTTTCTGCCAATTTCACACCTATTTATGTGCATGCCAAGGTGCATCTGTAGGCAAGCCATTACATTCCTGTGACCATGTAATATGCTGGTGGGGATTCCAGGTTTTCTAGCACCCTAAACAATGCTCTGAAGGGGGTGTCAGGGCACCATTCAGGGTGCTAGAAGACCTGGAATCCCCATCAGCATATTACACGGCCGCAGGAATGTATTAGCTTGCCCACAGATGCGCCTTGGCATGCACTGGCGCGCAGTTGTGCACGCGGAAGCAAATAGGAAAAAAAAAAAGCTCCCTCCTCTTGAGACGCCACTGGCGTAATGAACTGCTGGAGCAGTGACAGCTCTTTCAAAGGGAAGGTGGGGGAAACCACCCAGTGACACCGCCCCCTCTGAACTGAAGTCAGTAATTTATTCACTGCACCTGAGCAGTGCATTATGGGGCACTCGTGATGTCAGATTCCTATAAAAGAGCTGTCACAACTCAAACACCTCATTGCGCGGGAAGTGTCTGAAGAGGCAAGAGCTTCTTTTTTTTTTTTTTCTATTTTTTGGGTGCAGCGGCCAGCAATGTGATTGACGATGGATTTACATCAGGGGCACTATTTCTTTATTTTTATTTTTAATAAAGGTCAAAAACTGGCTTTTGTCTTAATTTTTTTTTGTACACTTTTTTGGTAAATTGGTAAGGGTACGATGTACCCGATATCCATTCACATAGGGGGGGCAGGATCTGGGGGCCCCTTTGTTAAAGGGGACTTCCAGATTATGATAAGCCCCCCACCCGCAGACCCCCACAACCACAGCCCAGGGTTGTCGGGAAGAGACCCTTGTCCCCATCAACATGGGGACAAGGTGCTTCGGTCTGGTATAGATTTTGGGGGGGACCCCACACCGTTTTTTTTTTTTTTTTCAATTTTGAGAGAAGGGTCTGGTATGGACTGGGGGGGGGGGGGCAACCCCACGCTATTTTTTTTCATGTTTTTTTATCTGTATTGCCGTGAGCTGGAAATACATTACAGGCGCAAGCAAGTTTAAATGACAGTTTTTCCTTTAGAAATGTCAGTATTGCTGCAGCAGGCTACATACATCGTACAAATACGCCACTTTACAGGCACATTAAGGGTACCCCCCCAGGCACAATATTTAAATGATTTTTTCATTTTTATTGTTTCACTTTAAGCATCATTAAAATCACTGCTCCTGTAAAAACGATTGTTTTTAAAAAAATGTTTGCATTGGTACATGTCCCCAAGGGCAGTACCCGTACACCCATAAACTTTTTTTGGGCAATAACCTGCATTTAAGCCTTTAAAATGAGGACTTTTGATTTTTCTTGTTTGAGTCCCATAGACTTCAATGAAGTTTGCATGTTCTAACAAGCTTTTCCCCTCATCACTAATTATTACCATACTTCTTTTGACAGGCTGTCAGAGAGACCATTTTCATATCTCTGATCATAGCAGCCATGCTACAACTGTGTGTGTCCATCTCCATTTCATCATTTGGATGTAGCTCAATGATTGGAAATTCTGTTCCACAGCAGGTAAGAAGAGAAACTTTTTGTAAAAAGCATCAAGCATCAATTTCCATCTCATCAGATCTCCTTACCTTTTTTTCACCTTTTAGGTTTGTTTACATCATATATAAGTTTTAAGATGTATTGGTTTGTAGATGTGTTAAAGTGGAACTACTGCCAAAAGTGACATGTATGATGTTATCTGTCAATAGCATTAACACAGTAGTTTTTGTACCCAACTGTTGGTTCCATCCATGCTTTTGGCTGCACAAAATGGCAGTTAGATGGCTTATTTTTAGTTTAACGTTATCACAAAATATTGGGAACCATAACCGGTTATGTGAGAATATAAAAATAAATACCATAGAATCAATAGTTCCCAACCTTGAGTTCTTAAGTACTTTCAACAGGCCATGTTTCCAGTGGTTCCCAACCTCAGTCCTTTAGTACCTCCAACAGGCCATATTCAGTATTTCCTTTTTAGGTGCATTAAGTCAATGCCAGTGATTTGGTATTTAGGACAGTTATTTTATCTAAGAAGAATTCCAAAAACTGGCCTACTGGAGGAACTTGAGGACAGAGATTGTGAACCACTGCCATAGATCATCATTGGAAAACAACTAAAGGGAATCTTTTACTTAGTGGAAGATGCAGTCAGCAAAGGGTCCCATTACAGCCTTTTTAACTAATGAGTATTCCCCAAAAAATAGCCTATTACGGGTACTTGAGGACAGAGGTTGTGAACCACTGTCATAAATCTTTGTAGGAAAATAACTAAAGAGAGTCTTCTACTTAGTGGAAGATGTAATCAGTAAAGGGTCCCTGTACAATAATTCAATTACACATCAAAGTATAAACACTTATTCATCAGACACATTGATACAGGTGAAGACTAGTGATGTCCTTTCCCCTCTGGGGCCCTAAAGTGCTTTACTTTCAGTAAGCAAAAGGTATAAAGAGGAAAGTAAAAGAAAAAAAAAATCTGTATAGCCCATGGCCAATCAGGCAGCAGGAGATAATCCCTCTGCCTGTCACTATTTGAATACTGCAGACACCTTGAACGCATAGAGCATCATAGAGAAATCCTCCTGATTGTTACTGCCTTAGATGAACGTCGTCCAAGTCTACATGATAGTGGTAGGAGTCCCAGCCCTTGCTACAACCATATCACATGTAAATGACTCCCTAAATCCCAGTGCGGCCTTATAATACAGCTGCATCATCTCCTAAAATGGTTTGTACAAAAATTTAAATTGAGACATCACACCACTATTAAGAAGTCCACATACAACTTTATTCCAATGTAAGTCAGGGGGGACAATCTAAAAAGTAGTCAACATGTTTTGTTGGTCCAAAAGCACATCTGTCATCAGGGGGTAATTGAAAACAATGTAAATAGACTAAAAATTAACTGGACCTTTAATGTTTTTTTTTTTTTCAAAGTGATTGCAAGCACAGCCCTTTTAAGCAGATGGTTTGGCAGCAGTTGGCTACTTTTTGGATTATCCTTTTGACTTCTATTGGAATAAAGTTGTATCTAGTCCTCCCAGTAGTGGTGTGGTGCTTAATTTTCATTTTTTGTTACATTACACTACAAGCCAAGGAGACTGCTGAGATCTTATGGGGTGTAGAAGCTGCCTGTAATGGATCAACTGGCACCCCGACTGGGCACCTCCGTTGACGGATGCTCCTAGTGCTTCCCGAGGGCTCCAAGCACTCCACCAGACACCATAACAATGTCAGACCCCACGAACCGCCACAGCTTGGTTGGGGTCTTGCTGTCTCCTACCCACCCTGGACCTACAACAAGGCTCCAGGTTCCCGTGGGGGAACCTCTCTTTCCCCAGAGAGTGAAGCAGGAACAAGCTCTTACACAAGTTCTTACAAGAGCTTAGTGATTATCCAAGGGAGTATGAAGAGCATAGCAATCCCTTGTAGCAGGTTCCCCTAATGAGAGACAGGACTCTAAATTGAGGGTGAAATAGAACTCAAACTTTATTGAACAAGAAACAGACTTTTATACAGTTTTCCCGCCCAGGTGGACCTTGTTGGGGACAGGATATGACATTTACAATCCAATAAAAACAGAGTTTTACACACCCATACAGTGTACACAATCCCTCCCCTCTGGCTGATTACAGTATCATATGCAGATGAAAGTGTATACAGGAACAGAATTAACCTAAACTAATTATCTAGCCATCTGGACAGAACAATGTGAGGTCATTAACATTTAACAATGGGACAGACACAATCCACATTCCATTTCAATACACAAACAATATGGAAGCCTGTTAATGACAGTCTGTGTGTCTCTCTCACAGACAAGCACACAGAATACACATTATCTAGGAGTCAGGCTTCATGGCGATGGTCTATAACAGTCTATGTCTCCCAGTGTAAAGTGGGAATAAATCTTCATATTTCTATATGAAGATATTGCTGACAAATATTACTGTCCCATCTGAAGCAATTCAAACCATTAAGTATCTGTTTTTCACTTGCAGTGACGGTGAATACCGTCACACTGCCAATCCGAGAACCATATCATTTACATCAACACCAATACTTTAAGATAGTAACACCAGTGAGATAACCTTACAGGTCCAGCATAATAAATATGTGACATTCTCTCCATGCACCAAATACTCTGAGTCAAACACAAATCATAAATAATCAGGCCTGTCTGTATTTTGCAATTTTTTTTGGTTTGATTGGAATGTCTTTGTAGGGCCTAAAATTGTGAATTTAACTTTGTGAATATACAGTGCTTACCTTTTTTATCCTTATATTACTAATATTGCTTTCCCAGCAGGTGTTTGTGATCGGGAACAGTGGCCTGGAAAGAAATGTACACCCAACCGCTCCCAGCCAAGGAATGCCTCTTTCTCCTCCAGTGAACCCAGCTCCTCAGTACCCAATGTTTCCTTCCAATTATCAGAACTAGATGGATCGCATTATTCCCATTAACGACACCCCTAATGAAAAACAACTTAAACAGCAGCTTTAGCAGAGTGCACATATTTTTTCCCGTAAACGTCAGTATAGATGTACTTCTATCCAATGGCACCCTAATATATAGTTTATTCCTAAAGCTGAACTCCAGGAAGATATAAAAAGCACAAACTATTCAAGTTCTCTCATCTAAATACACCATTAAATGCAAGTAGCGTAAGTACCTGAATTTCTCTTTTAAGCCCATTGCGGTCTAATGTACAGCCTGTACAGTAGAGCTCAGAAGAAAGGGGAAGGAGAAGCAGCGCAAGGACCCAACCAGGCATGCTGCAGTTAATGGAGCATCAGTGGCGGCTGTTGCTCCATGGGTCTGGGAAGCAGCAGACGGACCTGACCACCAACCACACCAACCTGCACCGCACACCATATTCCCCCCCCCCCCCGGTCGCCGTCTCACTCACCCTGTGCTGCCCCTAGACTGACATGTGGAGGCGGCGGCGACTTCCCCCTCAGTCTCCTCCGTGTCCCCCTTCGTTGGTCGGACTTCCCCTGCGTCTCCTCCCTCCTCCTTCACCAATAGGACGGCTTCTCCTTTCGGCCAATCAGGAAACGGGTCTCAGGACCCGCTTCCTGATTGGCCAAGAGGAAAATCCGTGTCACAATAGCGAATATTCATTCACTATTGTCACACAACTGGGTGGGCTCTGCGCCCCAAGCCCACCCTTTTTTGAAGCCTATTAAAGCCTCTGGCCCTAATCACGTGCTTCAAAAAAAAAAAAATCCCCCATTGGAACAATGCATCCGGCACCCTGCATGTAGATTAGGGGGCCGGACGCACCCCTGCACCCCTAATGGACAGTCTGCCACTGTGGAGCATTCTGATAGGATAACAGAGCATAATGGAAGAGATATAAGCTTATTGGTCCACTGCTTTTACTTTCATTATCCAAAAACAAGGTGAGGGAAGGGAGGGGACTTTTAGGAGCAGAGAAAAATTAGGTTACCTTTCCAGGTCAGACAGAGCTGTGCAAATCTCAGAACTGGATGGTCAAAAATAAAAAGCCTTTGGCAGGTAAAACAGCTCTAATATATGTATTTCTTCCATGTATTTAGCTGTTTGTCTGGAATATAGCTTTAAAGGATAACTGTACTTTCAGTGATCCTTTACATAACCCCACCCTCTCCCCCCAAAATCTTATACTTACCTGCCCCTGCTATATGAGATCTTCACTGTGCTACCCCCTGGGAGCCAAACAGCCTCCTTTCCAAATGTCTTCCAGCCAGGCTCTTCTTTTTCTGCACAAGTATAGCACATACTCTTCATTTCTTAGGAAAGGTCTTCCACCTTTCAAAACAGTGGATGGTCTTTCCTACGAATGAAGTGGAGCCCTACTAGATGACTATCTAAAGGGACTGTGTGGTTCTCAGTTGGTTGCACACAGCGGGAAAAAGTATATGATGGATTTTGGGAGGCTGTTGAGGAAAAGGAGGAGTGGATACATAGAAGGTTAACTTTATAAAAAGTACATTTATCATCTAAATATATGGAAATTGGTGGTTAAAGGGGAATGTAAGCCTAACTATTTTTAAAATCGCCCCCTCACCTATTCTGTCTACCCTGTGTAAAAATAATACTAACTTTTTTTAGCCCACTCCAGTCCGGTCACACGATCCCGCAGCTCTGGCTCCTATGCATTACTAGGTGGCTGCAGGGGAGAGGAGGTAACACCGATGATGGCTGTACTATGGTAGGGGGGGCCAGATTTAGACCTTGGGGGCCTGGGGCACTTCAGGTTTTGCAGGCCTCTCATACACAGAGTTGGTTTACATTCTCAGTGAAAGTCACACATTTTTAAATTGCATGACGCAATGTCATTCTGAGGTCATGCGTGCACACACACACACATGCACACATTTTTAGCGTTCTATGTGTTGCTCATTTTAACTGACAAAATGTGTTTTTAAAAAACAATGCAATATTCCAGTCCAGAGTAAAAGCTTTAGAAATGGTGGCCGGCAAAATATTACTTTCCAACATACATTTAATAAAAGAAAATAATTATAATTATGTATATTTGTTCTTTATTTTTAATTATTTTATATATTTTTTTATATTATTTAATATTATTTTTGTGTAGAGTGGGGGCCCTACTGTTGGGCGCTGGAGGGCAGTTGCCCTTTTTGCCTCCTTATAAATCCAATGGGTGTCATCATAGCTGGAATTTCCAGCCGTTGTCAAGCGCTCAATGACACAAGGGAGCCAGAGCTGCAGGATCATATGACTGGACTAAAAAGATAATTATACACATGGTAGGCAGGACAGATGGGTGAAAGAAATACAGAACATTTTAACCACTTGCCGACCGCCGCACGACTATCTACGTCGGCGGTCAGCCCCTCACAGGCAAAGTGACGTAGGGCTACGTCACTAGCTTGTGAGGGTCTAGGGAGCGAGCGCACGCCGCCGGAGGCGCGCTCCCGCTCCCGCGTGGTCACGGACCCCCCCGCGCGTGTGACCGGCGGACCCGATGTCCGCCGATCACTCTGCGATCGGCGGGGGAGAGGGAGAAAGTCAGGCGGCTTGTGTAAACAAGCTGCCTGTCATTCTCCCCTGTGTATGAAGGATGATCATACGGTTCTACCCCCTAGGGACACACATAGCCCCTCCCTTTCAAAAAAAGTTAACCCCTTCACTGCCAGTGTATTTTTACAGTAACAGTGCATATGTATAGCACTGATTACTGTAGAAATGTCACTGGTAACCCCAAAAGTGTCAAAAATGTCAGTCAACGGTCCCATCTGTCCGCCGCAATGTCGCAGTACCGCAAAAGAAATCGCAGATCGCCGCCATTACGCGTTAAAAAAAACAACAAAAATGACAAAAATCTTCCCCTTTGTTAGTAAACGCGATAACTTTTGTCGCAAACCAATCAAAATACGCTTTTTGTGATTTTTTTTACCAAACTTAGGTAGCATAAAACAAATTGGCCGAAAATGTTAAAAAATGTTGATTTTTACATTTTTTTGGGGGGGAATTTCATATAAAAAAATGTGAAATATATTGCTATTTTTGCAAAATTGACGCTCTTTTTTTGTTTATAGCGCATGATCAAAAAATCACACAGGTGATCAAATACCACCAAAAGAAAGCTCTGTTTGTGGGAAAAAAAGGACACCAAATTCGTTTAGATACAGCGTCGCACGACCGCGCAATTGTCCGTTAAATTCACGCAGTGCCGAATCGCAAAATACCCCCTGGTCAGGAAGGGGGTAAAATCTTCCGGGGCTTAAGTGGTTAAGAAATACAGTGCCTTGAAAAAGTATTCACACCCCTTGAAATTTGCCACACTTTTTTCCTGTGGATATATTCTCCCACCTGAGCTGTGTATCTCTGCAGCTCCTCCAGAGTTACCATGGGCCTCTTGGCTGCTTCTCTGATTAAAGCTCTCCTTGCCCGGCCTGTCAGTTTAGGTGGACGGCCATGTCTTGGTAGGTTTGCAGTTGTGCCATACTCTTTCCATTTTCGGATGATGGATTGCACAGTGCTCCGTCAGATGTTCAAAGCTTGGGATATTTTTTTTATAACCTAACCCTTTATCAACTTTAGCAACTTTATCACTGACCTGTCTGTTGTGTTCCTTGGGCTTCATGATGCTGTTTGTTCACTAAGGTTCTCTAACAAACCTCTGAGGGCTTTACAGAACAGCTGTATTTATACTGAGATTAAATTCCACATAGGTGGACTCTATTTACTAATTAGGTGACTTCTGAAGACAATTGGTTCCACTAGATTTTAGTTAGGGGTATCAGAGTAAAGGGGGCTGAATACAAATGCATGCCACACTTTTCAGATATTTCAGATATTTATTTGTAAAAAAAAATGAAAACCATTTATCATTTTCCTTCCACTTCACAATTATGTGCCACTTTGTGTTGGTCTATCACATTAAATCCCAATAAAATATACATTTACATCTTTGGTTGTTACATGACAAAACATGGGAAATTTTAAGGGGTGTGAATACTTTTTCAAGGCACTGTAGTTAGTATTAGGTTGAATTCCACTTAAAATGTACAATTCAAACTTATTGGTATACGGCATATCTTTTTAAAGTATTTATTGAATAATTATAATATACCGTATGATAGTTATATAATAAACAATTTTTAGTACACATTTGTAAATCAACTTGGATAGTTTAGTGTAAAAGCCAATTAAGTCTCATCTCTGTTACATTAAAGGTATGCATTTTTACTTGGCTTACTATACAGTATATTGTAATTGGGTATTTATTTTATTTTTACTTTAACATCATTTCTTTTATGACTTTTTACATGCTTGTTCTTCTCTAATTTTGCTTTTGTATTAAATGTAGACATTTGTAGATTAGTCACTAGATGGAGCTGCAATGAATATCTCACTATTTACCATTCCCAACAGCTGCGATAAGATACCAGCCACACAGGGAGTAAAAAGGTAGAAAATATAGAAAACAAATATGGTTAATTAAAACACAAAGCTTCAATCTAGAAATGTCACTCTGTAACTTTATTCAATAAAGCAGGCTTCATGGCCCTTTCCTTGCTCTACACCAGTGATGGTGAACCTTGGCACCCCAGATGTTTTGGAACTACATTTCCCAAGATGCTCAACCACAGTGCAGAGTGCATAAGCATAATGGGAAATGTAGTTCCAAAACATCTGGGGTGCCAAGGTTCGCCATCACTGCTCTAGACCATGCCCTTTTCATGTGTTTTTTGTGAACATTTAAACTCCTTACAAGATTAATTAATTGAAAAAAGCAAAAAAACAAAACAAAACCTAGTACTATGTACTACTATCCCTTGCAGGACCAGGGGGGGGGGGGGTCACTGAGACCCAATATATGGATGGTGTTACTTTTGTAAAAGGATAAGCAGCATATCTAGAAGGCACAAAACTCAGATTATGCAGCCATTGGATTAGCTTAATACAACCGTTATGGGACTACCCATATGTACTCAAGTATAATACGACCCGAATATAAGCTGAGGCACCTAATTTTACCACAAAAAACTGGGAAAACATATTGACTCGAGTATAAGCCTAGGGTGGGAAATGCAGCAGCTACTGGACCCAACTGGACCACCACGAGACCCAAAACAGGGGCTGCAGGCATGGTGCAGGGGCTGCGGATATGGTACAGTAGATGCAGGGCTGTGGGCATGGTACAGGAGATGATGGTACAGACATGGCACAGGAGATGGTACAGGGATGGTACAGCATGGCACAGATATGGCACAGATGGTACAGGCATGGCACAGATATGATACAGGCATGGCACAGATATGGCACAAATGGTAAAGGTATGGCACAGATGGTTCAGGTATGGTACAGCATGGCACAGATATGGCACAGATGGTACAGCATGGCACAGATATGATACAGGCATGGCACAGATATGATACAGGCATGGCACAGATATGGCACAGATGGTACAAGTATGGCATAGATATGGCACAGATGGTACAGGTATGGCACAGATATGGCACAGATGGTAAAGGCATGGCACATATATGGCACTGATGGTCTCACTTACCTTTACCTGCAGTGCTGCGGAGGAGTCTCGCTTACCTTTCTGCCTTACATTTTAAAATGGCGCCGCCTGGCGCCAACACATCACTGCGCATGCGCCATCTGCCCAGGAATAGCCAAACGTGTACAGGCTTTCCCGAGCAGCAGAGGCGCATGCGCACTGACCGGGGAGAAGGTAAGTGAGGCCGTGACTCGAGTATAAGCCGAGGGGGGCTTTTTCAGCATGAAAAAACATGCAGAAAGACTTTGCTTATACTCGACTATATACGTAACTTACTTAGTAATGTGACTAACATTTAACAAGGTTATATCATCATTCATAATTAGTGATGTCGCGAACCTAAAATTCGCCGTTCGCGAACGGCGAACGCGAACATCGGCAAATTTTAAAACACACAGGGACTCTTTCTGGCCACAATAGTGATGGAAAAGTTGTTTCAAGGGGACTAACACCTGGACTGTGGCATGCCGGAGAGGGATCACGCAAAAAAAAGTTCTTAAAAATTATAATTTTTTGATAGAGAGCCAATTATTGGAAAAATTAAAAAAAAAAAATAAAAATAAAAAATTTCTTTGGATTTAGCATCTGGGGGGTCTAAAAAGTGTACCTGTGAAGTTTCAGCTCTGTAGCATGTCCAGAACCCCTAAAAAACAGCATTTGTCTTATATTTTCAGGAATATGGCTTCTCTGCGGCTGGCTTTTTCTCTTGCAGGCATTTATCGGGCATTTTTTTAGGCAGGCATGTCATTTTTTGTATTTAGTGTCTGGGGGGTCTAAAAAGTGTACCTGTCAAGTTTCAGCTCTGTAGCATGTCCAGAACCCCTAAAAAACAGCATTTTTATTATATTTTCAGGAATATGGCTTCTCTGCGGCTGGCTTTTTCTCTTGCAGGCATTTAGCGGGCATTTTTTTAGGCAGGCATGTAATTTTTTGTATTTAGTGTCTGGGGGGTCTAAAAGGTGTACCTGTCAAGTTTCAGCTCTGTAGCATGTCCAGAACCCCTAAAAAACAGCATTTTTCTTATATTTTCAGTAATACGGCTTCTCTGCGGCTGGCTTTTTCTCTTGCAGGCATTTATCGGGCATTTTTTTAGGCAGGCATGTCATTTTTTGTATTTAGTGTCTGGGGGGTCTAAAAAGTGTACCTGTCAAGTTTCAGCTCTGTAGCATGTCCAGAACCCCTAAAAAACAGCATTTTTCTTATATTTTCAGGAATACGGCTTCTCTGCGGCTGGCTTTTTCTCTTGCAGGCATTTATCGGGCATTTTTTTAGGCAGGCATGTCATTTTTTGTATTTAGTGTCTGGGGGGTCTAAAATGTGTACCTGTCAAGTTTCAGCTCTGTAGCATGTCCAGAACCCCTAAAAAACAGCATTTTTCTTATATTTTCAGGAATACGGCTTCTCTGCGGCTGGCTTTTTTTCTTGCAGGCATTTAGCGGGCATTTTTTAGGCAGGCATGTCATTTTTTGTATTCAGTGTCTGGGGGGTCTAAAAAGTGTACCTGTCAAGTTTCAGCTCTGTAGCATGTCCAGAACCCCTAAAAAACAGCATTTTTCTTATATTATCAGGAATACGGCTTCTCTGCGGCTGGCTTTTTCTCTTGCAGGCATATATATCAGTGGTGGGTGGGCAGTGGCACAGTACACTCTCTGTGGACCTGACAGCAGTCACTGGCACCCAGGCAACTGCAATTTTAAAAAATATATATTTTATTTTACTTTGCAAGCTGCTGTGCCACCTTATATATCAGTGGTGGGTGGGCAGTGGCACAGTACACTCTCTGTGGACCTGACAGCAGTCACTGGCACCCAGGCAACTGCAATTTAAAAAAATATATATTTTATTTTACTTTGCAAGCTGCTGTGCCACCTTATATATCAGTGGTGGGTGGGCAGTGGCACAGTACACTCTCTGTGGACCTGACAGCAGTCACTGGCACCCAGGCAACTGCAATTTAAAAAAATATATATTTTATTTTACTTTGCAAGCTGCTGTGCCACCTTATATATCAGTGGTGGGTGGGCAGTGGCACAGTACACTCTCTGTGGACCTGACAGCAGTCACTGGCACCCAGGCAACTGCAATTTTAAAAAAATATATTTTATTTTACTTTGCAAGCTGCTGTGCCACCTTATATATCAGTGGTGGGTGGGCAGTGGCACAGTACACTCTCTGTGGACCTGACAGCAGTCACTGGCACCCAGGCAACTGCAATTAAAAAATATATATTTTTTTTTTACTTTGCAAGCTGCTGTGCCACCTTATATATCAGTGGTGGGTGGGCACACAGTGGCACTGCAGTGGGCACAGTACACTCTGTGGACCTGACAGTAACTGGCAGCCCAGGCAACTGCAATAATAAAAAATATATTTTTTTCTTCAATTTATTGCAACAAGATGCTGTGCCACCGTATATATATCAGTGGTGGGCAGTGCACTGCAGTGGGTACAGTGCACTCTGTGGACCTGACACAGCACTCACTGCAATTATGACAGAGGAAAAAAAAATATTTTTTAAAATGCAAGGTACTGTGCCTGTGCCACCCGAAATGAGTGTGGTGTGCACACAGTACAGTCTGTGGTAGGTCTGTGGCCTCTCACACACAGCGGGCAGGCAACTGCAGTGTACAATAGATATATATAGATATATATATAAAGAAAAAACTCTATTACCTTACCAGCCCTTAAAAGGGCTTTTGGGGACACTATATATATATATATATATATATATGTATATATATAAATAAAAAAAATCCTCAATTACCAGCCCTTAAAAGGGCTTTTGGGGACACTAGATAGATATAGATATCTATATATATAAGAAGAAACAACTCAATTACCAGCCCTTAAAAGGGCTTTTGGGGACGCTAGGTATATATATATATATATATATATATATATATATATATATATATATATATATATATATATAAAAAAAAAAAAACACAAATACCAGCCCTTAGAAGGGCTTTTTGGGGTGCTGATGATATTACAGCAGTAGTGGACCAAGAACACTGCAAGACCAGGAACACTGACTAACTGTCCCTAGCTTAACAGCAGCAGCAGCAGCAGCAGCAGCAGCAGCAGCAGCTCTCTCCCTACTCTCACTACACACACTGCTTCAGAATGATCTAAGATGGATGCTGCCCTTGCTTATTTATAGGAGGTGGGAGGGTGTGGGAGGGAGGTATGCTGATTGGCTGGAAATGTGTCTGCTGACTGTAAAGTTCAGGGTCAAAGTTTGCCTCAATGATGTCTTA
The DNA here is from genome assembly GCF_965119305.1 of Pelophylax lessonae. Classification (NCBI taxonomy): domain Eukaryota; kingdom Metazoa; phylum Chordata; class Amphibia; order Anura; family Ranidae; genus Pelophylax; species Pelophylax lessonae. The sequence continues at coordinate 238,097,890 of NC_138776.1, forward strand.
TGGGGGGCGGACCGAACATCGCATATGTTCGCCGGCAGCGGCGAACGCGAACATGCTAAGTTCGCCGGGAACTGTTCGCCGGCGAACAGTTCTATACATCTCTATTCATAATGTTGCAACTACAGAGTATTCCATCCTCATCTTGATTTTTACAAGTCAATAAATGGTAACAAGATAAATGATGCACCCCCGCCTCCTTGATCGCAGGATGAACTCAGCTACATCCCCACTCAACTGATGTGATCTTGTACTCTATTACCTTAGAGGAATCTGTTTTTAGTTGCTGAAGATATTGATTGGCCCAATTGAAATGTCCTGAAGAAGCGCTAGGGTGCGAAACATGTAGAACCCATTGTCAAAATTCGATGTTGGCTTCCCACTACCATTGACTGTTTCCCGCCCGTGGGTTGAGGCACACCTAACACGTTTTTAGGGGGTATATCTACCTGCATCGACTTTAAGGGTGAATCCTATTCTTTGTTGGAGAAGGTTTGGTTTATTGTTAATATGTTGTCATACTTGTATTTTACTGTCGCTAAGGTGACATTTGAATGAAATATAATAAAATTGATATTTTTATAAAAACTAACTGATTGGTGTAAACTATGTTGTGCCATTAAAGTCCATCCTGTTACGTTACTCTGTTAAAACTGAATTTCAGGACGAGCCACTGATTCTAATTGTGGTGTCCATAGTTGCCTCCCTATGGTGACACTTAGGCAAACTTTACTAGTACTATGTTGAGTATGTTGAGTAGAGGGATGACAGCTGCTCCTAATACGGTTTTAGGTGTTCGCTGCAAGTTGTGCACCGGTAGTTGCAAAGCTCCATGGATTTCCATTACGGTTCCTTTCCACACTGGGTTAACATGGCTATTTGATTATTCATTACTCAGTTTTGTTTTTCTGCTGTTTATAAATAATTAATCATGCAAGGAAGGTAAACGTCCTCTGGATAAAAGCCACCCCTGCCTCTACAAATAGGCATAGTCAGGGTGAAATGCGTCAGAAGGGTATGGCCCAGGGCTGGGACAGTGTCTGGAAGCCTGCTTCATTGAATAACCACATCCCGCCCGCCCTATAGCAGATTGACAGCGGGAATGTGGTTGTATTATCCTGACCGGACGTCATATGTCAGAGCGGCGATCGGTGATGCGGCGTGTCAGTCTGACTCAGGCTCACTCAGTACTGACGTAGGCTCTTTGCCATGTGACCAGCTGTGTCCAATCACGGCTGTTCACATAGTAAACAGGAAGAGCCATTGATCGGCTTTCCTCAGTACGTGCCTGACAGGCACGAGTAAAGGAGCGCCGATCGGCGGCTCCCCTGACAGGGGGGGTCGCATTGGTAATCAGATCATTGATTACCAGTGCAGACCCTCGGGGGGGGGGGGTGCCAATAGAACCACCAGGGATGCCCACCCATAACCCAGGGATGCCCACTATGGCCACCAGGGATGGCAATCAGGGCTCAGGGAGCCCCCCAGTGCCCTACACATCAGTGCTGCCCACCAGTGCCCTCCCCATCAGTGCTGCCCACCAGTGCCCATCATTGCCATCAGTGCCATCCACCAGTGCCCATTATTGCCCACCAGTGCCGCTTATCAGTGCCCATTAGTGCCCATCAGTGCCGCCCGTCAGTGTCAATCAGTGCCGCCTATCAGTGCCCATTAGTGCCCATCAATGCCACCTATCAGTGCCCATCAGTGCCACCTATCAGTGCCCAGCAGTGCCGCCTATCAGTGCCCACCAATGCTGCATATCAGTGCTACTTATCAGTGCCACATATCAGTGCCCATCAGTTCCGCCTATCAGTGCCGCATATCAGTTCCACCCCATCAGTGCCACCCCATCAGTGCCTCCTCATCATCAGTGCCTGTCAGTGCAGCCTCATCAGTGCTCATCAATGCAGGAAAAAACTTATTTATTTACAAAATTGTATAACATAAACAAAAAACTTTTTTTTTTTTCAAACTTTTCGGTCGTTTTTTTATTTGTTTAGCAAAAAAGAAAAAATCTTGCGGTGATCAAATACCACCAAAAGAAAGCTCTATTTGTGGGGGGGGGGGGAAATGACATAAATTTGGTGTAGGTACAGTGTTGCATGACCGCGCAATTGTCATTCAAAATGCAACAGTGCTAAAAGCTGAAAATTGGCCTGGGCAGGAAGGGGGTGAAAGTGCCCTGTATTGAAGTGGATAAGGTTATTGAGTGACATTTCCAGGGTGAAGCTTTGTTTTTAATTTGTTATTATGCTGGTGCAAGCTCATGGCGGCTGATACCTGGTAGAGTGAAGGATCTGGGGACTGAACACGGAGCTTGGAGAGGTGCAGCTTTGTTTGGAACTTCTGAAGCAAATATGGTTGCATCACGTCCATATAAAATGTTTTTTTTTTTCCAACACTAATCCATATTGGTTACATCAAGCTGATTTTATTTAGTTTTATGTAAAATCTGTTAAGCCTAACGCCGGTGTTGATGTAATAGCGCTAGACCAATAGAATGAGGCTTGATTCTGATGGAAATCCTGTGAAAATTGGTTATTTATGAAGGTGGTCTTTATTTAAAATGATTATAAAGAAAATAAAATTGCGTTACCTTGGTTTATTCTGGTTTGTTCTTTAACTTTAGCCATAACTTTTATTTTTTTTTTAGTTTTGGATTGCATGGGGAATAGTTTTATTGGTGTGCAAGAAGAAAAGGCAAGAAGTTGGTTTTAATTAAAGTAACATTCAGTTTAAATCAACATGTTTCAGGGGTTTAAAGGATCTCCCTTCATCAGGGCTATAGGAAGACAACATAAAAAATGCAATAAATACATTTTCCGGATTGTAAATTAAAGAGTGTACGTAAACCTAAATCAATTTTTCAGTATGTTTAGCATCGTGTTTCCCTGTAAATAGTTTTCTTAAGAAAATTGCTTTTGAGAATCTGTTGCAAGGTTACTTACCCGGAGATCCTACCAGTAACAGCACTTCCTGTTTCAGACTGACAGCCCTAAGCCAATGCCTTGCAAATACCAGAAGTGTTGTCAGCCTGTCCTGTGCACTCCTTCAATTAGCTATTTCCCTGCCTATCTGTTGACAAGCAGCCTAGCAGACACTCAAGGAGCCTGCTCAAAAGCTAATTGGTAATTGCAAAAAACTTTTTGTTTAAGAAAACCATATACAGTGAGGCATGATGCCAAACAAACTGAAGATTAGATTTTGAATTTGCATACACTTTAACCACTTGTCAACCGTGCCAATTATGACACTTCTCTCCTACACGTAAGAATTTACTTTTTTATGCTGGAAAATCACTTGGAACACCCAAACATTATATATATGTATATATATATATATGTGTATATATATATATATATATATATATATATATATATATATATATATATATATATATATATATATATATATATATATATTTATATATATATATATATATATATATATATATATATATATATATATATATATATATATATATATTTTTTTTTTTTTTTTTTTTTTTTTTAGCCTGAGGCCCTATAAAATAAAATGATGGGTGTTGTATTTGTATGTCACACGGTATTTTCGCAGCGGTTTTTCAAATGCAATTTTTTGGGAAAAAAAAACACTTAGATTAATTTTATAGCACACAAACACAATATAATACTTATTTATTTATTTTTTTTTGTAAAATATAAAAAATGATGCTACATCAAGTAAACAGATACCTAACACATCATGCTTTAAAATTGCATCCGCCCGTGAAATGGCGACAAACTACGGTACTTAAAATTCTCCATAGGCAACACTTTAAAATCATCTTCACAGGTTACCAGTTTAGAGATACACCGGGGATGTGGTGGTAGAATTATTGGTCTAAATCTGACATTCATGACAATACCTCACATGTGTGGGGCAATCACCATTCACATATGTGTGCGGGAGTAACGTATGCATTAGCATCTGTGCACAAGGGGACGGGGGTGCTTCAAATGTTTTATTATTATAATTATTATTATTATTTATTTTATCCAAAACTTTTGTTAAACTGTCTCTAATTTTTTTTTTTTTTGTATTAACTTGCTTTAACAAGAGATGGACAACATCCTTTATGACAGCATGGACTGTGACAGGTCCTTTTTATGGAGAGATCTGGGGTCTATTAGACTCCAAATCTCCCTTCTGGCCTCCAGTGCAGCAGATCAGACACAGATCAGTCTGATCAGCTGCTTTCCTGGCCAAGGTAAACAGAGAGGCAGAAACAGAAGTGACGTAAAGAGTGCCCCCTTGTCCTCGGCGTTGACCTTAAAATGAATAACTCAAAACCAAGTTCATTATATAGACCTCTTATGTATTTATACATGTTGATTTTAAGCCCCTCAATCTCCTCTTATAAATATGAATCTAATAAATTCAGTTCCTCTAATCTTTTCTCATAGCTCAGGTCCTCCATGCCTCTTATCAGTTTAGTTGCTCTTCTCAGCACTTTCTCCAGTTCCCCGATATCCTTTTTAAGAACTGGTGCCCAAAACTGAACTGCATATTTCATATGAGGTCTTACTAATGATTTGTACAGGGACAAAATTATATCTCTATCTCTGGAGTCCATGCCTCTGTTAATACAAGAAAGGATTTTGCTTGCTTTGGAAACGGCAGCTTGGCATTGCATGCTATTATTAGGCTTATGATCTACCAGAACACCCAGATTTTTCTCCGTTATGGAAACCTTTAACCTTTTGTTAAGACAGAAAGGAGTTGATTTACTAAAGCCAAACAGACTTTGCATTTGCAGTTGCACTCTGTAGGGGCATTTGCTCCAGAGCTTTGTAAATGAGGTGAAGCTCTGCTGACTTCCATCATCCAATCATGTGCAAGCAAAATTGCTGTTTATTTTTTATTTACCTTGGATGTGATTGGGTATTGTTTGCAAACTGAAGCTTCACCTAATCCCTAACGCAAATGCCATTGCAGGGTACAACTGCACTTGCAAAGTGCACATTCTAATTGCCTTTAGTAAATCAACCCCACAGTGTTCAAATCTATCACAACTGATGAAATATCTGCCACTAATAAACAAGCAAAAAGTTGGGGGAGCAAACCCTGAACATGTATATCTAAAGCTGGTGCAGCTATGGACCAAGCAACATGTATATTAAAAAAGAATAGCGCACACATGCAAAAGAAATGACTATCAAATATGGAGACAATCCATAAATTAAAATGGGGATTTGGTCCCACCATATGGTCATATCGTGCTCAAGCCCACCACTACGTCAAAGTACCCCATTATCAGTGAGTCCTACACTATCCATAAAAAAGGGGTGAATCCAGCCTTTCTAACCCTTGGAGATAATACTCCTTGCTGGGAAAGATGTGCGACTGCACTACAAGGGACTCCTCCTATATCTACTAGTGGACACCGATAGAGTACAGGTGTGTGTGGGGGGTACTTTGACGTAGTGGTGGGCTTGAGCACTATATGGCCATATGGTGGGACCAAATCCCCATATTTATTTATGGATTGTCTCCATATTTGATAGTCATTTCTTTTGCATGTGTGCCTTTTTGTAAGCACAGCTATTCTGTATTTCTTTCTGTGTACACTTTAAAGCGATAGTATCCCGCTTTTTGACACTTTTACCTACAGGTAAGCCTATAATAAGGCTTACCTGTAGGTACAAATAATATCTCCTAAACCGGCACGGTTTTGGAGATATTTACAGTGCATGCAGCCGCTGCATACTATACATATGCGATGCATACTAGCTCTTTGTGCCTTTGTCTTGCAGGTTTTTTTTTTTTAATTTATTTTTTTATAGGGTTTACAACCGCTTTAATGCTGGCCATACACTATACAAAAAAATCATTCAAACTCATTTTCGAAAAACGAACACTCAGCCATGAGAGCAAACGATCGCGCCATCATGTAATGACCAATAAATCGTTCAATGGACATAAATTAATCCTTTTTTTTGTTTCTTTTGTCACATATACCTAGTGCAAACAGTTTGGACGAGAAACACATTAAAGCCCCGTACACACGTACCGATTGTCGGCCGCAAATATTCGGCCGCCGAACGATCGGCCGATTGTTGGCTTGTTAGTATGATGCTTCCGACAGTCGACAGCGCATTTTCGGCCGAACAGAATCTGTCGTGCAGGCATTAAAACTTTTATACGCCGACACCAGAACGGCCGATTGTTCGCCAGTCAGTACAGAATTCGGCTGACAATCAGCAGATTTGCAAGACTGGGCATGCTCAGAGAAGAAAAAACACACGGAAAGTTAACCATCACATGACATCAGTTCTGCAGTCGGCTGTTGTTGGCCGACAAAATTCGTGTGCAGTCTTTTTCACTTTTCAACTGACAAGACAGCCCTGGACAAAAGACTGCCAATCGTTCGGCCGACGATCGGTACGTGTGTACGGGGCTTTACCTTTCACTTTATTGTCCGTTCGGCAGAAAATTTCCAAAATTATCCTTTGTTTTTTGGCTCAAAAACGTCACAACCGATTAGCGATTTGTGCCCAATAATTGGCCGAAAAATGAACAAACTGTTCAAATGACAGAATTTCGGACGATTTTTCGTATAGTGTATGGCCAGCATATGTTTATGTCCATTTGAGTTTGAGTGTTCACTAGAGATGTGCACAATGGGAAAATTAGTTTTGTTTAATTTCGGATTCATTCAAGTACATTTTTTTGCTTCATCATATTCGTTATCTTAAAATGATTTGATTTTAGAATTTGATTAATGTATTTGGATTCGTTTCATATGTGTTGTTCCAAATGGATTTGTATTTTCCGAAGGTATTTTGGAAGAATACAGTAAACCCCCCTCCATTGCGGGGGTTACGTTCCGGACCCATCCCCGAAAAGTGAAAATCCGCAAAATAGAAATACCCTATTTAAATACACTCTAGGCATGTTTTTATAACTTTCACTGTACTTTAAAAGCATTTTAAGGTCTTTAAACACACTTTTAAAACAATAGAAACTCATTTAAACACATATAAGATACTGAGAGATAGAGCAAGAGCTATGGAAAACACAAAAATATTTAATTATCAATGATTTAATTAGTAAAATCACATTACAGAAAAAAACGCAATATACCGGGACCGCAAAAACTGAACCGCGATATAACGGGGGTTTACTGTATTCTTTTTAGCATGTTAATTTGTTATTTCAAGACATTACCTATGCACTCTGAGCAGACATGTGCATGACGACAAAATTTGTTTTGCTTAGTTTCGTTTAGATTCGTTAATCTAGTTATTTTGTTTAGTTAAATGTATTCGTTCAATTCGTATTCAGGATTCCTATTCGGAATTCGTTTTATGTCTTTCTCAAATTTTCTTAAAATTTACAGATTTTTTGATTTGAGACGTTCGAATCAATACATTTTGAATTGGTCGAATCGAAAACTTTGGATTTTTATTTCAATTCGAATGTGGCAAAGTAAACAAACAAAAATAAAATCTTCATCCAATGATTACAATGACTCTTTAAATCATTTTAAAAAAGCAATATTTTGAAATGGTACTCTAATAACACATAGTCTTAGATTTCAAAAATATGTTTACAGTTCGAATTCGACTGGAATGCGATGTAAAATTCGATTTGAATTTCAGTATGAATTTTGCTTCATTATTCGGAGCATTTAGGAAAACTTGTGTCAATATTTTTTATTGAAATAAACAGAGAAACCTTACAAATAAATGCATTACACAACAAGTTTGGTGACATATGAGAAAGCAGGGGTCCAATTGACCACACAAAGAGGCGCTAGCCCGCAATTGTACCCCACAGGTCAAGTGAAAGTAACAAATAAGTGCACCATTAGTTGGCAACCATTATGTAAGAGTAATGAGTTGACCAGAGAAATCTTTTTGAAGTAGAAACACATAAAAAAGAAAAAAAAAAACAGAACTTAGAAATAATGAACCAAAGTCCAAGTATTCCACCTATGAAAAAAGGAAAACTTTGTTTATACTGCAATTCGGGTATTCAGATATATCCGAATATCCGAATAATGAAAAATTTGTCTGAATATTTATTTGGAATGAAGCAAACCGCACATGTCTACCTGCTAGTCCAATTCACAAAGAGAAACGGAATGAGCTGATTGGACAATATAGATTGGAGTGCATCCAAAAGTAACAAATGGAATGAAATTAATTTTGGATTTATTTATTATGTTATGATTCAGAGATTCGCAAGGATCTCCATCCAACCCAAACACCATAAGTAGGAATCATCTTATTTCACTTTTATGATTTACTGTATATCTTATATCTTGCTATATGTTTCCATTTCATATGTAGCGCATTTTCTAAAATAATGAAAAATGTTAACGTTAAAAGAAACAGCTGATTATCCAAAAGTCAAAGACTCCCTCCCCGGTCTCAATTGAATACAACATAGTTACATAGTCATTTGTTATGTTGATTTCTATGCTTCAAACACTACCAAAAGACCTAAATTATCGCATCATGTCATCCGAATGAAATAAATAAATACAAATTAATTTGCTGTTTTCGTTATAACTTATTTCAGGTTCATTGACATTCGTTACTGTTGTGATTCAGAGATTTGGATACATCGCTTTGTAACAAAACTAATCGCACACGTCTAGTGTTCACTAACAGCTAAAGCCTTGATAATATATTTATTGCATCTCTTATGTAACTTGCAGGGGGTTATTTCTGTCTCCACTAGAGATTTCTTCTTAGTTCCTAACCCACTGACCGATGGTCACAGGTACAAGAAGTGATAGATAATGTCTCCAATGTGGGACCAGGCAGCAACAAAATAAATTATTTTGTGGATGGGAGATATTTATAAGCTCTAAGGTTTTTAGTGCTATCTACAGTATCTCACAAAAGTGAGTACACCCCTCACATTTTTGTAAATATTTTATTATATCTTTTCATGTGACAACACTACCGCGGCACGACTTCGGGGGCGACCTGTGAAATTGCGTGCACCGCGACTTGCACGGACTTCATATAATGAATGTCAATGCAAGTCGCTCCGATGTTGCCCCGAAGTAGTACAGGAACTATTTTCTAAGTCAGAGCGACTTGAGTCGTTCCTATTAGAACGGTTCCTGTAGCACTGCATGGACCAGTCGCCTGACAAGTCGCGGTAGTGTGAATGGGCACTTAAAGAAACAACACTTTGCTACAATGTAAAGTAGTGAGTGTACAGCTTGTATAACAGTGTAAATTTGCTGTCCCCTCAAAATAACTCAACACACAGCCATTAATGTCTAAACCCCTGGCAACAAAAGTGAGTACACCCCTAAGTTTAAATGTCCAAATTGGGCCCAAAGTGTCAATATTTTGTGTGGCCACCATTATTTTTCAGCATTGCCTTAACCCTCTTGGGCATGGAGTTCACCAGAGTCTCACAGTTTGCCACTGGAGTCCTCTTCCACTTCTCCATGATGACATTACGGAGCTGGTTGATGTTAGAGACAGTACGCTCCTCTTTGCTACAATGTAAAGTAGTGAGTGCACAGCTTGTATAACAGTGTAAATCTGCTGTCCCCTCAAAATAACTCAACACACAGCCAATAATGTCTAAACTGCTGGCAACAAAAGTGAGTACACCCCTAAGTGATAATGTCCAAATTGGGCCCAAAGTGTCAATATTTTGTGTGGCCACCATTGTTTTCCAGCACTGCCTTATAACCCTCTCGGGCATGGAGTTAACCAGAGCTTCACAGGTTGCCACTGGAGTCCTCTTCCACTCTTCCATGATGACATCACAGAGCTGGTGGATGTTAGAGACCTTGCACTCCTCCACCTTCCATTTAAGGATGCCCCACAGATGCTCAATAGGGTTTAGGTCTGGAGACATGCTTGGCCAGTCCATCACCTTTTCCCTCATCTTCTTTAGCAAGGCAGCGGTCATCTTGGAGGTGTGTTTGGGGTCGTTATTATGTTGGAAACCTGCCCTGCGGTCAAGTCTCCGAAGGGAGGGGATCATGCTTCAGTATGTCACAGTACATGTTGGCATTCATGATTCCCTCAATGAACTGTAGCTCCCCAGTGCCGACAGCACTCATGTAGCCCCAGACCATGACTCTCCCACCGCCATGCTTGACTGTAGGCAAGACACACTTGTCTTTGTACTCCTCACCTGGTTGCCGCCACACACGCTTGACACCATCTGAACCAAATAAGTTTGTCTTGGTCTCATTAGACCACAGGACATGGATCCTGTAACCCATGTCCTTAGTCTGCTTGTCTTCAGCAAACTTTTTTGCGGGCTTTCTTGTGCATCATCTATAGAAGAGGCTTCCTTCTGGGACAACAGCCATGCAGACCAATTTGATGCAGTGGGGGGGCATATGGTCTGAGCACTGAAAGGCTGACCCCACCCCCAATCTCTGCAGCAATGCTGGCAGCACTCCTACTTCTATTTCCCAAAAGACAACCTCTGGATATGACGCTGAGCTCGTGCACTCAACTTCTTTGAAAAGATATAATAAAATATTTACAAAAATGTAAGGGGTGTACTCACTTTTGTGAGATACTGTATGTCCTACTGTCCCATTGACACCCTTTTCAGTTTTTGTTCTGCTGTCAGCAGTGTCCTTAGAAAAACAGTGGGGGGAATTTCTGAAGGGTTTTAAACTGATAGAAGTTCCAACCCTTCTCTATTCTATTTCAAATTAAAAAGTTGGCTAGACTCGATGGTACAAGCACCATTTAATTCTAATTATCATTTCCTGTGCTTTGCTTAATAAAAAGAATAATAAAAAAGAAATAAAACTAAAGCTGTGTTTTCGTCATATTTCATGTCTGTCTTTTGAAAAATCCCCATTGGTATAATAGAAATTTGGAGACAATTTAATATTTTATTGTTTTTAAAAAGGGAGAGCAGCCTGATGTCCAGTCTGCATATCAATGTCATATACAATTGAAGAGTAGTTTCAGCTGAAAATCTATTTGAATATGGTAGATTCTTCTCCCGATATCTATTGTCAGGGGGCTACTGAATATGACGCACATGGTATGTCTGTAGTTGGCCTTAGATTTTTTTTTTTTTTCACCCTTTTGAACTTGAAATCCTAATAAGCATACATTGATTGGTTTGTGCAAAAGTTATCGTGTCTGCAAAGGATGGGATATTTTTATGGCATTTTTATTTATTTATTTACTAGTAATGGCGGCGATCAGCGATTTTTAGCTGGAGTGCAACATTGGGCGGACAAATCGGACACCTAACTGACACTTTTAACCCTTTTTGGGGACCAGTGACATTATTACAGTGATCAGTGCTAAAAATATGCACTGTTACTGTACTAATGACACTGACAGGGAAGGGGTTAACATCAGGGGCGATCAAAGGGTTAAGTGTATCCCTAGGGGGTGCTTGCTAACTGTGTGGGGGAGGTGCTCTGACTGAGGGAAAACAGAAATCCTTGGTTCCTGCTTAGCAGGAACACAAGATCTCTAACTTCTCCCCTGTCAGAACAGCAATCTGCCTTGTTTACAATGGCAGACCACCGTTCTGCCTCTCTCGGGAACGATCGCGGGTGGCCGGTGGACATCGGGTCTGCAGGACCCACTGATTGGCTAGCCTTCGTTCCAATCAGTGCTCGATCGCACCTCTGGTGGAGAGCGCGTGCGCTCCCTAGTGGCTATTGCACGAAATTACGTACAGGGACATGATTTTGCGTAATAGAGCCGAAAAGCTATGCTGAGATTAGCACAGGCTTTCTGTTATTTTACAGTAACTCTCTATTGTTTTTGCTTCTGGTGCTATCCTGGAGAGACTTTTGTTTGCATGCCCCTATGTTCTCGTGATGGTGCTGAGTGCTGCACTACCTCGATAACTTAAATAAGAGGGGGGGTGGAACAACCCTACCCCATCAGATTTCCCTACCTACGTCATTTCCGGTGCGGGTTCGTCATGCACCAGCTGTAGCCGCGTCACATGTCCTGCTGCGCATGTGCGGAATAGGTAGGGAATTTTGATAACATCGTAAAGGGTGAGGCACAAGTCCTACTGCGCATGAGTGGGCGCATGCGCACCAACGGATCGGGCAGCGGCATTTCTTATAACTAACATACATCCGATCTCCATGGCACACTTTGCGCCGAGCTGACAATGAGACAATCCCATTCCCTACCCACACACGCACGCCCACTGTCTCATTGACGGGTCGGCGCAGTGTGGGGCATAGAGACCGGATTGTCGGGTTGGCGCAGTGTCGGGTCAGCGCAGTATGGGACATGGAGATCGGATGGATGTTTGTTATAAGAGATCCCGCTGCCTGACCCGTTGGTGCGCATGCGCCGGCGCATGCACACTAGGACTTTTGCCTGACCCCTTACGATGTTATCAAAATTCCCTACCTATTCTACGCATGCCCAATAGGACGTGTGACGCGGCTACAAGCTGCTGCATGACGAATCCACAGCTGATCTCAACCGGCATTGACGTAGGTAGGGAAATCTGATGGGGTAGGGAAATCTGATAGAACACCGGACAAGCATCTCCATCCCTATATGTTAGGTAAAATGGGAGAAAGGTTGGGACTTTAAATGAGCCAAAGACTAGCAGCTAATAAGATGGTGTAATACAATGACAATTTATTGATAATATATAGGAAATGGAGGTTTCCTATATATTATCCATAAATTGTTATTGTATTACGCCATCTTTTCAGCTGCTAGTCTTTGCCTCATTCAAAGTCCCAACCTTTCTCCCATTTTACCTCGATAACCTACAGCAACAAGTAGTTATTACAATCTTCTGCAGCCAAAAATCGATGCCCCTTGAGTGCACAGATTGGCCACAGCAAGTAAAATGTAAAGGCTAAATTCACCTTCCCAGAAGAGTTGAAGCTGTTATTGCTGCAAAGGGTGGGCCAACTCAATATTGAATCCTACGGACTTAATGCCTCGTACACACGCATCGATTATTGGCCGGAAATTTTCGGCCAACGTCCGATCGGCCGATTTTCGGCTTGTTAGCATGATGCTTTCGACAGCCGACTCCGACTTTTCGGCCGAAAAAAAATCTGGTGTGCAGGCTATAAAATTTTTGTTGGCCGTCAACACAACGGCCGATTTTCCGTCAGTCAGTACAGATTTCGGCAGACAAAAATCTGATGAGCAAGACTGGGCATGTTCAGAGAAGAAAAAACACACGGAAAGTAAACCAGCACATGACATCACTTCTGAAGTAGATTTTTGTTGGCCGAGAAAATTCGTGTGCAGTCTAGGCACATTCCAACCAACAAAACACCACTCTGGACAAAAGTCGGACGATCGGTCGGCCGATAATCGTTGCGTGTGTACGAGGCATAAGACTGGGATGCCATCAAAGTTCATGTGTGTGTAAAGATAGGCATCCCAATACTTTTACCAATATAGTGTATGTATTTATGTATATGTATATTGTATGTATGCTCTGTTCTCAGTGTAGAGGTGGCGGGGGAACAGATGCAGCATTGGATCTACCTAGGTGAGTATCATTTTTTTTTTGTTGGGGGGGACCTGAACTTTAATGTTAATTAATTATTAATTATCATATTAACCACTTGCCGACCGCCGCACGACTATCTACGTGGGCGGTCAGCCCCTCACAGGCAAAGTGACGTAGGGCTACGTCACTAGCTTGTGAGGGTCTAGGGAGCGAGTGCGCGCCGCCTGAGGCGCGCTCCCGCTCCCGCGTGGTCACGGACCCCCCCGGGCGTGTGACCGGCGGACCCGATCGCCGCCGGCCACTCTGCGATCGGCGGGGGAGAGGGAGAAAGTCAGGCAGCTTGTGTAAACAAGCTGCCTGTCATTCTCCTCTCTGTATGAGAGATGATCACATGGATCTACTATGTAGATCCGTTGATCACTCTGCATACAGTTGAAGCCACAGCCAATCACAGTTAGAATCACGCCCCTAGGGACACACACAGCCCCTCCCTCTCAAATAAAGTTAACCCCTTCACTACCAGTGTATTTTTACAGTAACAGTGCATATGTATAGCACTGATTACTATAGAAATGTCACTGGTAACCCCAAAAGTGTCAAAAATGTCAGTCAAGGGTCCGATCTGTCCGCCGCAATGTCGCAGTACCGCAAAAAAAAATCGCAGATCGCCGCCATTACGCGTTAAAAAAAAAAAACAACAAAAATGACAAAAATCTTTCCCTTAGTTAGTAAACGTGATAACTTTTGCGCAAACCAATCAAAATACGCTTTTTGCGATTTTTTTTTACCAAACATATGTAGCATAAAACAAATTGGCCGAAAATGTTAAAAAATTTAGATTTTTACATTTTTTTTGGGGAATTTAATATAAAAAAATGTGAAAAATATTGCTATTTTTGCAAAATTGACGCTCTTTTTTTGTTTATAGCGCATGATCAAAAAATCGCACAGGTGATCAAATACCACCAAAAGAAAGCTCTGTTTGTGGGAAAAAAAGGACGTCAAATTAGTTTAGGTACAGCGTCGCACGACCGCGCAATTGTCCGTTAAAGTCACGCAGTGCCGAATCGCAAAATACCCCCTGGTCAGGAAGGGGGTAAAATCTTCCGGGGCTTAAGTGGTTAAAGAAGAAAAGCTTTGTTTATTGGTAGGGTATGCTAAAGACATTTTGTAATAAAATCTTTCTGCTTTTGTTACATACCCCCCCCCCCCTTTTTTGGGGCCCAGTGACATCTTCACTGGGTCTCTGTGCTTCTCTGTGTAATGCAGTCAGATCATGACTAGTGGGAGTGCCCAGCAAGGGTTCTGTATATAAACAATGTAGGCTATGTGGGACTTTAGGTGAGACACCAGCAGGTAATGCCCAGCGTCTCCATCCCTGTATCAGAAAAAGTTGAAAAGGATTAAAAGAGGTGCATGGAAGCCAGCCAGCCCCCCAGTCTGATGTACTCACCCTCCAGTCACCTGTAGCCACCAACCAAGTAGACCTGTCTCATGATATAAATAAAGAACAGGGGTTTAGTTGACATGCATTTGCAAAGGCATATGTAAGCTGCAGGTCCACTACATAGCACCCTGTGTTACCTGCAGTCCTAACACTTTCTAATTTGAGTGTCTCCACAATGGGAGCACATGGCTGCTAATGGATGGATAGGAGGCAGGTGGGAGGGATCAGCCCAAAACTCCCCCAACCCACCTCCATCCATGACTGGTCTAGTATCTCAAAACTCTAATAGCAATGTTATTGCGATGGTACAAACTGAAAACGACCAGCATACACCTCCAACCCCTTGGCGGATGCAGTGTAAAACACAGATTGGGACTTTATATGAGGCATTGGCCTGTATAGCACAGTGCCTCCATCCCTAATTTCATAAAATATTTGGGACTTTACATGAGACAAGCAGGTCATGCTATTGGTCTCCATCCCTGTATATGAAAAAACTGGGGTCAAATCAGACTGCATCCACCAAAAACGCACGAAAATCGCACGGTGGGACTTTAAATGAAGCACCAACCTGTAGGCAAGGCGCCTCCAAGGTGGTTACATAAACAATGTAGGCTATGTGGGTTCTGTATATAGCTTATCCCAGCAAGCACCCTACCTCAGTACTCTTATCTTGGCCCTGGTGCTAGCAATGGGCTGGAACTTGGGAGGTTATGAAAATATCAAAATTAAAATATGAATATGTTATGGGTGGGTGTCAGTTTGGAGGAGTGGGGGTTCTTAGGCAGGTTGCAGTTGCATGCAAATTCCCATGTGATGCTGAGCCTCCGCGATTTAACCACTTAAGCCCCGGAAGATTTTACCCCCTTCCTGACCAGGGGGTTTTTGGCGATTTTTTACTGCGTGACTTTAACGGACAATTGCGCGGTCGTGCGACGCTGTACCTAAACGAATTTCACGTCCTTTTTTTCCCCACAAACAGAGCTTTCTTTTGGTGGTATTTGATTTCATTTTTTGATCATGCGCTATAAACAAAAAAATAGCGTAATTTTTGCAAAAATAACAATATTTTTCACTTTTTTTTATATGAAATTCCCCCCCCCCCCCAAAAAAAATGTAAAAATCAAAATTTTTTTATAATTTTCGGCCAAATTGTTTTATGCTACCTATGTTTGGTAAAAAAAATCGCAAAAAGCGTATTTTGATTGGTTTGCGCAAAAGTTACTAACAAAGGGAAAGATTTTTGTCATTTTTGGTGTTTTTTTTTTAACGAGTAATGGCGGCGATCTGCGATTTTTTTTGCGGTACTGCGACATTGCGGCGGACAGATCGGACCCTTGACTGACATCTTTGACACTTTTGGGGGTACCAGTGACATTACTGCAGTAATCAGTGCTATATATATGCACTGTTACTGCAAAAATGACACTGGCAGGGAAGGGGTTAACTGTATTGGACAGGGAGGGGTTAAGTGTGTCCTAGGGGCGTGATTCTAACTGTAGGGGGACAATGCTATTGGTGTAAAAACAAAGATCAACGGTTCTACATAGTAGAACCGTCTGATCTTCCTTTTTACACAGGGGGGAATGACAAGCGGCTTGTTTACATAAGCTCGCCCGCTATTGGCTCTAATAGCAGTGACAGGCGATTGACGTAGACCTACGTCACTCTGCCTGGCCGGGGCTGACTGCCGCAGTAAATATACTGTGCGCAGTCGGCAACCGGTTAAAAAACTAAAATGTGAATGGGGCAGGCCAGGAACAGTAAAGCTGGGAAAGAAAGGGCAGACAGATGCTGGTCGTCCTCCAGCTAGCAAATAAGGTTGGCTCTATCTGTCTTGCTGAAGCTTCTAATACACACTCTGAGAACCTCACAGTGTTCAGTGAAATCACAGTAAGCTGTACCCATACAGGAGAGGAAACAGATATGAGAAAGCTCCATTATATGTTTGTTATATACAGTGCTGTATTTTGGCCTAGGCCAACAAGGCCCAGGCCTAGGACAGCACTTTGCAGGGGGGCAGCAAAATAGCCACCCCCGCCTTCACCTGAGACTCTATTGGTCACTGGTTGTTAGAGCCGCCTGGCGTCTAGCAACCAGTGACGTCACAACTGTGACTCCCTAGCCATGCCTATAATTCAAAGTGGGGGAGGATTTACCTTCCTTCTCCTCTGCGCCTAGTGCTCCTGGGGCCCAAAGAGTCCCACCAGTCTGGTGACAGCGGGGTGCAGGGCAACAGAGCAAAATCCACCAATCCGCTGCCGACAGCAGCCGCTGCTGCTGAGTTGCGGCATCTTGACACACCAAGCAGGCAGCCGGCCTGGAGGACCGAGAGCCCTGGAGGGAGAAGACCTCCACTGTCACGGGACCACCCTGACCTGAGCAGCAGCGGGGGCATGATCCCTGGCACCTCCCAGGGCCTGCACTCCTTCTCAAACCTCCTCACCGCTCCCAGCTAGGACATCAACAGGAAAACAGGCTGACCGGGGGCCCAGAGGACAGGCAGGAGGTAGGTGCATCACACACACCTACCCACAGACAGGGGGGCACAGGGGGGACTACAGGTAGGGCTAGGGGGTCTCTCTCTCTCTCAGGGATTCCTGCTGGGACTTGTAGTCGTTGAATTTTGAGGGAGTCACATCCGTTAAACAGGAAGGGGTGGGGCAAATTTACAGAGGAGGGGGGGCGCCCAATTTTAGTCTTGCCTAGGGCAGCACAAAACCAAAATACACCACTGGTTATATATTCCAATTTACACACCATATCTAAAAAAAATTAAAAAAATATATTTCTTACCTTGCAAGTAATTTGAACAAGTTCAGAATGAGTCTGTCCCAATAAAAAAGCTAAGAGCTGCCTGAGTTTCCCCTCATTAATATTCAGTAGAGAAGCCCAGCTCCTGAATCATTACCCCTTGGTCAGGACAGACGTGTTTAAATCTAGTTTACAACTGATAATGAGATCTGTCAGCACAGTACAGGCAGGGTTTTTAATGCAAAAACACCCGCCCAGTTCCTCATAAACAAAGAGAACAAAGTAGGATTTCTAAGTGCAGGAGTTCACTGAGAAGATCTTAAAAAAAAATAAAAAACAGCAATATATAAATATTATTTAAAGTTGCGCTATGTGACTGGGAAGACGTAACAAATATAAAATAGGTGTTATATCTAATCTGGCTACAAAGGCAGAAATACACTTTACCACGTGACTCCCCAAGGCCATTTTAAAATGACACTGACAGCTGTTTGTCCCAGAGCAATTTTAACCACTTTTTGAAAATTTTTACATACACATTAACCACTTAAGCCCTGGAGAATTTGGCTGCTCAAAGACCAGGGCCCTTTTTTGCGATTCGGTACTGCGTGACTTTAACGGACAATTGCTCGGTCGTGCAAAGCTGTACCCAAATGAAATTGACGTCCTTTTTTCCCCACAAACAGAGCTTTCTTTTGGTGGTATTTGATCACCTGTGCGATTTTTATTTTTTGCGCTATAAACCAAAAATAGCGACAATTTTGAAAAAATAATAATATTTTTTATATGAAATTCTTTAAAAAAAAATTGTAAAAATCAACATTTTTTAACATTTTAGGCCAATTTGTTTTCTGCTACATATTTTTGGTAAAAAAAATCACAATAAGTATATTTTGATTGGCTTGCGCAAAAGTTATTGCGTTTACAAACTACGGCAAAGTCAACTAACTACGGGGGGGGGCGAACGACGTTGGTTTACGCCGCTTTGCCTGTAAGCGGCTGAGTGCCGCAGTAAATAGACGTTAGGCGGTCGGCAATTGGTTAAAATCTGCTTTTTTTTTTTAAAGAAAATTACTCACCCCAGCTCCACCACAAAGTGAAAGAATAGAGAGCTGACTGAGTGTCGGTGCTCAGGCTAGGCATCCAAACCATGTGTTATATAAATGTAGCACTGCCCCCTAGAGAGCCACTGAGAATTACACCTTGCGAGTCCCCTGGGTTAACATTAGCAACAGTCTATGGAACTTATCACTTTAAATCCTTGGCTCAGACAATGAACAGTCCAGGGGATGTTGTTTTTGTATTTTATTTAGAACTGGGATAGGAGAAGGGATGAGTGGGATACTCCAACTATGAACCATGCACAACTTGAGGACAACTAGCTGTAGTGTGTGCGGCAAGGCCGCTGCTTCACCTTGCCACTGAAGTGAAGATAATTATTATGATCCTGATTTAGTTTCTCTTCAGGGTCCTAGCTTGGCACCCCCTTTCTCACGTTCTGTGTGTGCTAGCTCCTGTCTATTGACTCTGCCCTGGAGTGGTCCCCTTCCTGGGCAGACCCCTGGCAAGTTTCCCGGTACTCACAGACATTGTTTTTCCCTGGGTCGCTTTGCCTTCATCTCCATCCGTCAGCATACACTGGACCTCCTGGCTCAGCACCACACTTCTTCCTCACTCAGCCGACTGCCCGTGACCACTTTCCATACTGACAGGAGGAGAGACAGCCGTCACCCTCCTCCTGGGACCTGGCTTCCCGCCCAAAGACACCCTGTCACATGTGCCCGTGGCTTTTATAACATATCCCAGGATGCACCACTGTTGTGCCAACCCACTGGGATAGTCATAAAAGCCTGTGTGTTATTGGCTGGGTTTCCTCCACTGTCCAACAGGCTCCCCTATTGGATACAGTGGGGGCACTCCCTCAGACCAGATAAATCACACATGGACACATGCAACAGGCAAAACTAACAATCAGGCTCCCCTGATAAGCAGATGGAGCTGCTAAGCTTGTATCCACCTAGCACCTACCTAGAGCCAAATATATATATATATATATATATATATATATATATATATATATATATATATATATAGATATAGAGATAGATAGATAGATAGATAGATAGATAGATAGATAGATAGATAGATAGATAGATAGATAGATAGATAGATAGATAGATAGATAGATAGATAGATAGATAGATAGATAGATAGATAGATAGATAGATATTAGTATAATGAGAAAAATGAAGAAAATGTACTATATGCATATACAGCCATGGCCAAAAGTTTTGAGAATGACATGAATATTATTTTTCACAGTCTGCTGCCTCAGTTTTTATGATGGCAATTTGCATATACTCCAGAATGTTATGAAGAGTGATCAGATGAATTGCCATTAATTGCAAAGTCGCTCTTTGCCATGAAAATGAACATAATCCCATAAGAGAACATTTCCACTGCATTTGTGATGAAGGCTTCAGGGAGCTCAAAATGTCCAGCAAGCGCCAAGACTGTCTCCTCCAGTTAATTCAGCTGCCGGATCGGGGCACCACCAGTGCAGAGCTTGTTCATGAATGGCAGCAGGCAGGTGTGAGTTCATCTGCACACACAGTTAAGAGAAGACTTTTGGAGGATAGCTTAGTGTCAAGAAGGGCAGCAAAGAAGCCACTTCTCTCCAGGAAAAACATCAGGGACAGACTGATATTCTGCAAAACGTACAGGGATTGGACTGCTGAGGACTGGGGTAAAGTCATTTTTTCTGATGAATTCCCTTTCCGATTGTTTGGGGCATCCAGAAAAAACCTTGACTAGAGAAGAAAAGGTGAGCGCTACCATCAGTCCTGTGTCATGCATCCTGAGACCATTCATGTGTGGAATTGCTTCTCAGCCAAGGAAATGGGCTCACTCACAATTTTGCCTAAAAACACAGCCATGAATAAAGAATGGTACAAAAACATCCTCCGAGGGAAACTTCTCTTTTTTTTTTGAGGGTGAAGTAGAACTCTTTATTGAACAGTCACACAGAATTTATATACAGTTGAGAAGTATGTCAGTCACTACATGAACAATGACCCGAATATTTACCCAAAACATCACACAATGTTTAGATAATGAGGTACAGCTGACTCATGGCTAATCCCATCTACAGTGCCTTGCAAAAGTATTCATTAACATGCTAATTAACTCAGCACACTTAAACCAGACTGGAAGACCAGACTGCCGGCAACAAGGCCAAAACAAAATACAAAACACATGTGAGGGAAACTTCTCTTAACCATCCAAGAACAGTTTGATGACAAACAATGCCTTTTCCAGCATGATGGAGCACATTCCATAAGGCAAAAGTGGCTTGGGGTAACTAAGTGGCTTGGGGTAACAAAACATAGACTTTTGGGTCCATAATGTGGGGGTGAAGGGTTGGAAATCGACGCTACCTACCACATGTGCAACGATGTGAGTAAAAGAGGAAAAAGTGCTTAGTGCATACAAAATAGTGCAAAATGTGACAATTATAATTAATCTTCTAAATTAATAGATAATAAATCCAATAAATAAATAAATAAAAAATAGAAAAAAGTTATTAAATATATGGTGTTTGAAGTGAAGTAAAAAAACTGGGTATGTATACAAAGTTAGTGGTTACAATTGCCAATATAAAATGCTGAATGAGGTAGTTGTGAGTTAGTCATAAATACTATAAAAATGCCATTTGTATATCCTTTTGTTAAATGCTCATGTAATGTGTCGGTCTGGACACTAGGGGTCACACTTACCCTGGGACACACAGAAGTGTATAAGCCAGAAAACAGGAACTAAGTAATTCTCAAACCTGCCTGTTGGTGGTCCCACAGGACCAGAAAGATCACATCTGGGTGTAAAGGGAAAAATAAAAGATCCTTAGTGTGACAAGTAAAGAGCAAGTATACAAGGCAATAGTATCGACTCACGCTTGAGATTGATGCAGCAGATCTTCTCAGATACTGGCAGTCTGCGCCGGGGAAAAACTACAGCGTTCCAAGCATCGGCGAGCTGCGGACCGGAAGTGACGTGGGTTTCCGCCCGACGTACGTTTCGTCATAGGACGTCTACGGGGAGCGGTGCCCGTCAGTCGACCTCGCTGTCCTAATATAGCCATAGTCATCCCAACAGCCTATAGGATGCCTCAATGCACATCTGCCAATACTTCTCTTAACCATCCAAGAACAGTTTGATGACAAACAATGCCTTTTCCAGCATGATGGAGCACCTTCCATAAGGCAAAAGTGGCTTGGGGTAACTAAATGGCTTGGGGTAACAAAACATAGACTTTTGGGTCCATGGCCAGGGAACTCCCCAGACCTTAATCCCATTGAGAACAGAGAAAACCCTACAAATTCTGACAAACTCCAAGCATTGATTATGCAAAAATGAACTGCCATCAGTGCCAGGGCAAATTGCAGAGGTCTTGATAAAGAAGGGTCAACACTACAAATATTGACTCTTTGCATAAACTTTATGTAAGTGTCAATAAAAGCCTTTGACACTTATGAAATGCTTGTAATTATACTTCAGTATACCATGGTACCCTCTGACAAAAATATCTAAAAACACTGAAGCAGCAGACTTTGTGAAAATTAATTTTTGTGTCATTCTCAAAACTTTTGGATTTGGCTGTAAAAAGCATACACAAACGAATGCTTAACTACTTGCGCCCAGGGTATGTTTGACATTTCTCACACACATGGTAAAATCTACATTTTTTTTACTAGGAAATGACTTACAATTCGCAATGTACATATTTTCAGAAAGCAAAGGCCCTGGAGAATAAAAAATGGTGGCTATTGCAATTTTTTGTATGTCGCACAATATTTGCACAGCTATTTATCAAATGCAAATTTTTAGGACAAAATACACTTTAATAATTTTTAGTGCATGTGTACACAATATAATACTCATTTCTTTTTTTTTTTTTTGTAAGATATAAAAAATTATGTAGGATATAAAAGTTGTAAATTGACAACAAACATGTCAAGATTTAAACTTGAGCACGCCTGTGAAATGGGGACAAATTACGGTACCTAAAAATGTCTATAAATGACACTTTAAAAGCCTTTACAGGGTATCAGTTTAGAATTAAACATAAGCTATGGCACTAGAATTAATGCTCTCACTCCAACGTTCTTGTCCATACCTCACATGTGTGATGCAATCACTGTTAATATAAGAGTGCTGGACCTACAGGCAATTTTACATTTCCACATAGTACGTTGGGGGTGCTTTACATTTTTTAAAATTAATTATATTTAAATTTAATTTTTCACACTTTTTACGTTTTTTGTTTTTTTTTTAAGTTCAACTTTATTGCTGTCACCAGGGACGAACAGCATCCCTTGTGGTAGCTTAGGCAGTGACAGGTCTTCTTTAACCACTTTACCCCCAGAGGATTTGGCTGCTCAATGACCAGGCCCTATTTTGCGATTCAGCACTGCGTGATTTTAATGGACCATTTCGCAGGCCGTGCAACAGTGTACGCAAACGAAATTGACATCCTTTTTTTCCCACAAACAGAGCTTTCTTTTGGATTTACGTGATCCCTTGTGCGATTTTTATTTTTTGCGCTATAAACAAAAAAAAAGCGACAATTTTGAAAAAATAACAATATTTTTCACATTTTTTATATGAAATTCTCAAAAAAAGAAATGTAAAAATCAAAATGTTTTAACATTTTAGGCCAATTTGTTTTCTGCTACATATTTTTGGTAAAAAAAAATCACAATAAGCGTATTTTGATTGGTTTGTGCAAAAGTTATTGCGTCTACTAACTACGGGAAAGATTTATGTCATTTTTATTGTTTTTTTTTTAACTAGAAATGGTGGCGATCTGCAATTTTTTTTTTTTTTTTGCGGGCTGTGACATTGTGGCAGACAGATCAGACCCCTAACTGACATTTTTTACACTTTTGGGAGTACCAGTGACATTACTACAGTAATCAGTGTTATACATATGCACTGTTACTGTAAAAATGACACTGGCATGGAGGGGGTTAACTTTACTGGTGATCAAGGGGTTAAGTGTGTCCCTAGGGGCATGATTCTAACTGTCAGGGGGCGTGGCTTGTAAGATCATCACAGAGACATGCGATCCTATATAGCAGGATCACAAAGCCTCTGTGATAATCTAAGGGAGAATGACAGACGGCTGTGTTCACTTCAGCCGTCTGTCTTTCTCCCTCTGCTGTGGGAGATCGCGAGTGGCCGGCGGCCATCGGAGCTGTTGGTCACACGCGCTGGCTCCCCAGGGAACGAGCCCCCCACAGGCGCCTGAGCGGGCGACGTAAGGATACGTCGCTTTGCCCAGCAGCGGCAGAGTGCCGCAGTATATGTACGGTGGGCGGGACGCAAGTGGTTATGGACAGATCAGTAGTCTGTCAGACTCCGGATCTCTCCTTTGCCCTCCAAAGGCTCTGATCAAACACAAGTCTGGTTGATCAGCTGCCAGTATGGCCAGGCAAATACAGCACTAAAAGTGAAGTTACAAAATCCGCAGAGGAGGAGGGGAATTAATGTCCTCCATCTTCTCTGTAGGCAAACCATCCAACCCCTTGGAATGGTATAGCCCAGGCAACAGCGGGAGGGGCCCCCTTCCAAGGCTTGTAAAAATTATCAGGCGGCTGTAGAGCTACTCAGATTGTTTTTACATAAAAACCATTTACTGGCTGTAAAAATCTATACCAAGGATCATGGCCAGGTAAGCACAAGTGCTGCATACAGAAATCCACAGAAAAGAATAGCTGTGCTAACCGGTAAGGGGGTACTAATACTTAAAAAGGCATATAGAGCATTTCAACATCTTTTCAAAGATAAGGACTTTGTTGTCCCGTCATGATGTGAGAAAAAAGCTTTGTAAATTAAATAAACACCAATGGTTCTACACCATATATTTTACCCAAAGTTAGGAAAAAAGGCAATTTTGGTATTGTCTGATTCCAGACAAAAATGTTGTGTAACCACTTCAATACCGAGCACTTTCACCCCCTTCCTGCCCAGGCCAATTTTCAGCTTTCAGTGCTGTTGCACTTTGAATGACAATTGTGCGGTCATGCAACGCTGTACCGATAAAAAATGCAAAATTTTTATTATTTTTTTTTTTGGCATACAAAGCTTTCTTTTGGTGGTATTTAATCACATTGAGTTTTTTTTTTTTTTTTGCTAAACAAATGAAAAAAAGACACAAAAATTCTAAAAAAAAAAAAAAATAACAAAACAAAAACATTTTTTTAGTTTCTGTTACAAAATTTTGTAAATAAGTAATTTTTTTCTTTCACTGATTTGCCCTGATGAGACTGCACTGACGGGCACTGATAATCTGCACTGAGGGGCACGGATGAGGTGGCACTAATGGCCATGGATGAGGAAGTACTGATATGCAGCACTGATAGACGGCACTAATATGCAACACTGATGGGCACTGATAGGCAGAACTAATGGGCACTGATAGATGGCACTTGTTAGCGGCACTCATAAGGGGGCACTGACAGGAATCACTGATGGGCACTGAAAGGCAGCACTGATAGGCATCATGGATGGGTACTGATTGGCACCACATGTGGGCACTGGCAGACATCACTGATGGGACTGCACTATTAATCAATGCACTGATTAGCAGCGCAGACACCCCCCCCCCCCCCCCTGTCAGGAGAGCTGCTTATTGACTCTCCTCTACTCGGGCCTCTACTCACACTGTCAGAGCGAGTAGAGGAATGCCGGTAACTGGCACTTTGTATTTATACTGTGTCCAATCACAGCTGATCATATGGTAAAGAAGCCTACTTTATAGGCTCTTTACCATGATCAGAGATGTGGTGTGTCGCTTAGCGACACACCGCACCACCAATCGCGGCTCTGAGCGCCCCCATTCTGATTGGCTATGGTGACTGCAAAACAAAGCAGAAACTTGTAAGACAATCTATCACATGTCCAAAACCTAAAAAAAGCCCTGTGGCTCAAAGGGGCAGCATGAATGTGGTTGCATAAACCAATGTTGTGTTGAGACCCAATTATTCTTCTTACCTAGGGTAGTTTCTATCTGTCTCCCCGAACAGGACATCCTATCCTATTTCCTTTGGGTGAACTGGAGGTAGACTGAAGAATTGGATAGGATGTCCTGTTCGAGGAGACAGAGAGAAACTACCCTAGGCAAGACAAAGATCTGGGTCTCAATACAGCCTTGGAGACAACCGGGAAATACTCTTTCAGCAAAAATACAGCTTTCAGCTTAAGTGAGTTTTTCCTCTCATAGGTCTTGCTCCTACCCTGGGCCTAAGGCTTAGCGGAATTTTATCTGCCCTGCTGGAGGGTATATCTATAGGAAGTTGGTCAGGAGGATGGCTGCCTGGATGGAACATCTATGGAGAATGACTCAGGAGGCCTGGGTAGATGATGCTGCTGCTGGACATTGCAAGAAAGATTCACTGCGCACAAATCAAGAGCTCTGTGTCTGCTATCAAAGGGTCAAGAGTCAAATTGATTAGAGAAAGATCTAGTGCAATTTAAGAAGCGGCTGTGACTACTCTTACAGGGTCATAGATCTAAATAGCTACTGCTCTTACAGTCATTGGATTCATTTTTGTCTGCTCTTCGGGAGCCAACTACTACCAAGAAAAGCTGTGCTACCAGTGCCAGATTTATAGGGGGAAAAGGGGCAACTGCTCTTGACAGAAGACTCCCCCCCCCCCATACCAAAATAATATAAAACATTATAAAAAAAATATATATAAAATAATAACAAAAAATATATAAAATTAATAGTAACACAAATATTTTCTTTTATTAAACGTATCTTAATAATATTTTGCCTGCCATCATCTGTAAAATTTTTTACCCTGGACTGATGTATTGTATTGTTTTTAAAAATAAGTTTTTTGCAGCTCAAGTGAACCACACATACACTCTTATGATTGTACACGTGTGTCATACATTTTGAAACTGAACCTGAAGTGCCCCGGGCCCCCTAAGGTCTAAATCTGGCCCTGTGTGCTTCCTTAAATTTTTGAGTATCCCGCAACTTGAACCCTCTCTCAAAACATTATTCAGAAAATAAAATTTAAAAAAACTAAAGTGACTACTGCTCGAATGGTTTCACTCCAAACCTGAGAGTTGAAGTAGAACTATAGGCATATTTTTCATTTTGGATAGAGTAAGGGAAGGTTATAAGCCCCATCAGCAGTTTTCCTCATTAGTGCTCTGCAGCTGCTATAGCTGATTGATCATTATGAAACCACTCCCATTAGACTCACTTAGCACAGGGGCACAGAGGAACAAACAATGATTTCTTCAGAATAACAAAAGGTAGGAATCTGCAACAAAGTTTGTTAAAATGCTTGCATAGTACATAGATCACCCAGAGGGGACTATTTCTCAACAAAAGTGGAGATATGCTTTAACCACTTGCCGACCGCCGCAAGTACATATACTGCGGCGGTCAGCCCCTCACAGACAAAGTGACGTATGGGTACGTCACTAGCCTGTGAGGCTCTGGGGAGCGAGCGCGCGCCGCCGGAGGCGCGCTCCCGCTCGGTCACGGACCCCCCCGCGCGTGTGCCCGGCGGACCCGATGTCCGCCGGGCACTCACGATCGTCCGTGACAGCGGGAGAAAGGCAGGCGGCTGATGTAAACAAGCCGCCTATCATTCTCCCCTGTGTAGGAATAGTGATCATACGGTTCTACTATGTACAGCCTACAGCTGAAGCCACAGCCAATCACAGTTAGAATCACGCCCCTAGGGACACACACCACCCCTCCCTCTCAAAAAAAGTTAACCCCTTCACTACCAGTGTCATTTTACAGTAACAGTGCATATGTATAGCACTGATTACTGTAGAAATGT
This sequence comes from Pelophylax lessonae, assembly GCF_965119305.1. NCBI lineage: Eukaryota > Metazoa > Chordata > Amphibia > Anura > Ranidae > Pelophylax > Pelophylax lessonae. Next base: position 238,125,397 of record NC_138776.1, read on the forward strand.
CACTGGTAACCCCAAAAGTGTCAAAAATGTCAGTCAAGGGTCCGATCTGTCCGCCCCAATGTCGCAGTCCCGCAAAAAAAATCGCAGATCGCCGCCATTACGCGTTAAAAAAAAAACTCCCTTTGTTAGTAAACGCAATAACTTTTGCGCAAACCAATCAAAATACGCTTTTCGCAATTTTTTTTACCAAACATATGTAGCATGAAACAAATTGGCCGAAAATGTTAAAAAATTTTGATTTTTACATTTTTTTGGGGGGGAATTTCATATAAGAAATGTGAAAAATATTGTTATTTTTGCAAAATTGACGTTCTTTTTTTGTTTATAGCGCATGATCAAAAAATCGCACAGGTGATCAAATACCACCAAAAGAAAGCTCTGTTTGTGGGAAAAAAAGGATGTCAAATTCGTTTAGGTACAGCGTCGCACGACCGCGCAATTGTCCGTTAAAGTCACGCAGTGTCGAATGGCAAAATACCCCCTGGTCAGGAAGGGGGTAAAATCTTCCGGGGCTTAAGTGGTTAAGCTTATGATCTACTAGAACACCCAGATCCTTCTCCACCATTGACAACCCAAAATTAAAGATTTTCTTTTACTTTCACTTTTGATGATAACTGCTAACAGGAAAAATAGAGAGGGACAGCGGTACCAAAAAATTAACCTCCACGTTATCCAAAACTAAAAAAAGTTTTGCCTTAAATTATACTTTTTTTTAAATAAAGACAAAGTTTATTGACAAAAGGTAGAACAAAAAGAAAAAAAAATACATTCCATAGTGTCCATATAGTACAAGACACAGAACATTTACTGTTTCAGGTACAACGGTATATAAAAAGTTCACACAGACCGATATCAATAGTTGCAGAAAGTAGTGCTTGTTCTATTTGATGCAACTCACCCCGTAATACCAAACCTAGAGTCCCAAATACTGCCCTACAAAGAATATCCTCTTACATTAGTAATCCAATACTAAATCCATTGGCGCTAAGCCATGGGTATTCAACCATCCGTTCCATACTTTATCGTGCTTAGCCGTACAACCTCAGTGTTGATAAATGAGATGTTCATATTGCAATGTAATACCCATGTGGTCAAACCAAGCCAAAAGGGGGAGTTGTAGGCTTCCAATGAATCAGGATACGTTTTCGGGCTTGGAAAAGGGCTCTGAAAACTGTCTCTCTGGTATGTGGCTCGTCATGAATTATGCCTAAAACGCACTCTTTGGGGTCTAACATGATCGTAGTCTGAAATGTTCCATTATTAGTAGTGACTATATCGTCCCAATACCTGTGGAGCTAAGGGCATCGCTATAGTATGTGCACTAAGTCTCCATGATTCCAGCAGCATTTATTGCAGATGGGATCTGGTTGGAGACCACCTATATTTAGTTTAAGAGGAGTTCAATGTCTCCTTAGCAAAATATATACAGTAGTTGGGAAAGCCTCTGCACCACATTAAGTGAACAGGAGCGGACTGATTCCAAAGCCATTTCCTAGGCAAAGCTAATTTTCTAAATGGTCTACAAGCAAAATCTGGAAATAAATCCTTTGGAAGAGGGACGTTTGTTGCAAGAAGTTGAAAACGGGAGTTGAGAAGAGGTTTTTGGGTCTGGATCGCTTGCTGAAGTTGTAGGTAGTATAAATGCATATTGGTTAACCAAACTGTGATTGAAGTTGAGCAAATGATAAAAATGTGGCACTGGTGAGTGATCCCATAGGCCTTTCACCCTATTGCATATCGTAAAGTAGCCAAATCTGGATAGGAGTGGTTTCTCCAAATAGGATTAAAAACAGTATAACTTGTGACATGTTGGAGCTGCATTACCTTAGCCCATACCTTAAGCACGAGCCTGTATGTGGGGAAAACCTTGTAGAGAAAAGCTAAGCTTCCAAATCCTCTGTTGAATTATACTTGAGATATAAATCTGACCATAGATGGATCGAAATTCAGTCGGAAAAGCAGGAACTAGCCAAATTTCAATCAGATGTGTAGCACCCTCACAGTTCCTAGTGTAGATACATTTCGTTTGGCTCCCCTGTAGGCAGATGATCATGGGTTAATTGTGTTTTAGGAGACTGGAAAGTGCTTCACAGGCCATGGCCCTGTTACCTACAACTGTCTTCTGAAACTGACTGGTAATGTCCAGAACATGGTGTGCGGAGGGACAGAGGCTGCAGTCTGAATATTTATGGACTTTCCACCAATCCCTGGGAATCAGACCTAGAAGGTGGGGAAGCAGCCCATAAATATTTTGAAACCTGGCAGTATGGCAATAGAGTCCAGGGTCCAGCTGTCTAGAGGTGACTCTCTGTGCTGGGGGCTCTGCCCCCGGGGCAAGAGGAAAAAGAGAGCACAAGAGAGGAGGAAGGCTCCAGGGCACCACTTAGCCATAGTCTCAGCTAGGCCCAGCTGTAGACTTCAAGCCAAGCCAGAAGCAGCCTGTTCTTAAGAGAGACCAGTGAAGCAGATGTCTGGATTATGGAAGCTACTTAAAGGGACTGAGTGAGTACACAGCAGCTATCACATCCAAAGCAACAGAGAGGACAGTGTAGTGCAATACTGCACGTAACTAAGGGCAGCTTTAGTGTAGTGCAAGACTGCCAGGAGCACCCCAACATCTCTAACTTTGGGTCCAGATCACCCATATGTCATGCAAAACAGTCATGAGCTGTCTCTTCAACATTTACTTTTTGGAACCTTTATCTTTCATTCGAGCTGCATCAAAACTCCCATTGGTGTGCAGTATTGTTCAGTTGTACTTCAGCCAGAGACTTTAGCAGTTTCTCAGTTGTTTTGTTGGGATTTGACAAGCTTTCTTCAGTTCTGGGCATCCCATGTACCCCAAAATCTTATCCAGGCTCTACGTTCCCAAAATAAAAACAAAAACCCCTAGACTTTTTCTTGAGCCATTGGAGAGTGTGTGGAAAATTCCTTTTGCCTGGCTGTGGGAACTGTGAGGGGAAAATAGGCCCAAAGTCCAGCGGCTCCTTCAGGGGTACCGCTTACACATGTATGGTCATTTCTGTTGGAGAGATGTTGATCTAACAACTTACTTCTGTTGAATGGGAACATTGTAAAACAGTTGTCGATCAGCAGCTGCAGCCACTGATTAGTGTATTCTGACAGCAGAGGGTCTACTTGTGTGGATGTGGGAAGCCATGGGAATCCATGTGGACGTGGCAATCCATTCATATTTTTTTCATCAGCCCCCTGGTTGATCTAAAAAAAACAAGTCATCTATGGTCAGCCTTAACCTACCACACCATCTTGGCGGTCATTCTAAACCACCATAAGGGTAGCAGTGCTACATTGGGTTTAAAAATGTTTGAATGTAAAAAATTAAATAAATAATACAACAAAATTGACCCCAAACCATTATAAAATATACAATGTATGTTTCTTTTTCTTTTTTTTTTTTTTAGTAATCTGCAACAATGGCATTCCCACTGGATACAGCCAATGGACCTGTCACAGCGACAACACAGATTAGTGCTGATACACAATCCATGACCCCACCATTTTACCAAATGTTCCTAAAAGGACAACCAAAAGCCCTAGGGGTAAGGTAAGGTTTTTCTTGTTCCACTGTAGTTTACGGTTCAACAACTTTATTTTGCCCCTTAATGCCTATGCATTGCAATTACACACATTAGGCCATAGATGTGTAGTTTTTTGTGGTCAGGCTGATCAAAAAAAAAAAAAAAGATTCCCCCATCCACACAAGTCAGGTGGATAGATGGAAGTTAGGTGCATGGAAGAATCCTATTCTATTGTATGCTATTGTATTCTGGCAGTTGGGACTCCTGACTACACTGATCAGTGCTGCAGCTGATTGGCTGCAGCCACTGATTGCATGAAAATTTTCCTGTTTGACAAAAGTTAACAATTAGATTGACTTTTGTTGAGCAGGAATGGTCATAGATGGATCGAAAATTGTCCAGTACCTGCTGAACTGGCTGAATTTCAATCCATCTTTGGCCAGCTTAAGGCAACGCACCAACATTGCAGTACCCCACAACACACTACTGTGCATCGGCGTGTGCTGCATTGTAAAAAAAAGTGGTGGTGTGTTTTTTTGGGGTTTTTTTTTTTTGTTTTTCTTGGTTAAATACATGGAAATTAATATCCTGCCTTAATGCAACACGTGTTATCATGTTAGAACAGTCTGCAAAGGTCTGAATGGCCCCTTATTTCCAGATAATTTGCAGAAAACTTACAGGTTTAGTATTTCAGATCCAGCTATTCAAGATCAAAGGTAAAAGAATTCCCCTTACGAAAAAAGGGTTGCACTTCCCTAAATTACAATCCCTCTGGACCTCCCAGCAGTGGTGTATTTTGGTTTTGTGCTGCCCTAGGCAAGACTAAAATTGGGCGCCCCCTTCCGACTCCTATGTAAATTTGCCCCACTCCTTCCTTTTTAACGGATGTGACTCCCTCCACAATTGAAGGACTCCAAGTCCCAGCATGAACCCCTGAGATCTAATGAGAGGGGGGGGTAAGAGAAGGTGGGATAGAGAGAGAGGGGGTGGGTGGGAGAGGGAGGGAGAAAAAGGGGGATGAGAGAGAGAGAGGGGGGAGAGAGAGAATGAGAGAGAGAGAGAGAGAAAGAAAGACAGGGGATGAGAGAGGGGGAGAGAGAGAATGAGAGAGAGAGAGAGAGAGAGAGAGAGAGAGAGAGAAAGAGAGGGGATGAGAGAGGGGGGAGAGAGAGAATGAGAGGGAGAGAGAAAGACAGGGGATGAGAGAGGGGGAGAGAGAGAATGAGAGAGAGAGAGAGAGAGAGAGAGAGAGAGAAAGAGAGGGGATGAGAGAGGGGGAGAGAGAGAATGAGAGAGAGAGAGAAAGAGAGGGGATGAGAGAGGGGGAGAGAGAGAATGAGAGAGAGAGAGAAAGAGAGGGGGGAGAGAGAGAATGAGAGAGAGAGAGAAAGAGAGGGGATGAGAGAGGGGGGTGTGAGAGAGAGAGGGGGGGGGTGTGTGAGAGAGAGAGGGGGTGTGAGAGAGGTGAGAGAAAGGAGGGGTGAGAGAGAGAGAGAGAGGAGGGGGGTGAGAGAGAGAGAGAGGTGGGAGAGGCGGTTCTAGCAACCAGTGGCCAAAAGTGTCTCAGGTAGAGGGGGGGCGGCTTTTTTGCTGCCCCCCTGCAAAGTGCTGCCCTAGGCCTTGGCCTTGTTGGCCTAGGCCAAAATACAGCACTGCCTCCCAGAGAAATTATCTTGCAACTAGTACCAGGGGAGGACTGGGCCAGGGGGCAGCTCTGATGTCCTGTAAAAAGGCAGCACAGCTTCTGCCACAGACATGCCTAAAGGATTCCTGGTGAAGAGAAGTAAAAAAATCCCTGTCACTGACCTAATGAGTGAGGGTTGTAGACAAGGACAGAGTGCAGGCCTATAGATGGTTCCATGCCCCCCTGGAGACTCTCCTCCCCTGGCCAGCCCCCCAACTGACCTGTCCCAGCTCCCCCCAACCGCCCCCTGCTGACCAAGTTGGGAACCCAGATTCAGCTGGTGAGTAGAGAGCACCTGGAGCAGGGCTTCAGCCTGAAATGGGGGGGGGGGGGGGGGTTAGGAGGAGGATGGGAAGAAGGAGAGTGAGAGGGGACCGAGTCACTGTACCATGGGCCTCTGGTTTGTACTTGCCTCCTGGGCCCAAAGTTGCCAGTCTGCCCCTGACTAGTACACATGCTATTGCCAATGGGCAAAAAAAACAAAAAAAACATGATGCAGCCGGGCAATAGCAGCCCAGTTTGTCTGAGCCTAATTGTAACAGTAGGTCTGTTATATTTTACGTCTTACATTAAGGTGACAACACTATTCATTCTAAAGTAAAATCATGCAGCAGAGTTGTCATCTTGAGGACATTCTTAGATGGACACCCAACTCCAGCTAAAATATTTTACTAAGCTACAGCAACAATTTTTTTTTTCTCTTTTGTAAAAAAGATGTAAGCTAAATGAATAAAAGCCAATCATTGTACGCAACCCTTCAATGTTGTATGGTTTGCCCCAACCCTGTAAGTGCTGCTTTTGTGGGACAGCTTTGTCTGTTACAGTGGGAAAAAATGGCTGGCAGGAGTAATAGATAATAAATCTACTGTATGTTACAGTAGATGAGGGAGGGGGAAAGAAAACAAAAACTGCTGTGTAAATGCATTTGACAGACTGCATTCTATATGCCTTTTTTGCCCATAGTTCCACCTTAATTGGTCCAGGGCAGTTGTTTGGAAAGTATTGACCTTATTAAAACATATATCCTTTGTCATTTATTAGGTTATTTTTATTTTTTATTTTTTTTTAAGGAAATATTTATTAATTTCAGTTAACCATACAAAAATCAAGAATTTAAAAAGATATAAATAACTAAAGCATGTGATGCAATAAGATATGAATAAATAAATAAAAGATAAATAATAAATAAAAAAAGAAAAAAAAGAAAAGAAAACAAAAGAAGATCTAAAACATAAAGTTTCATTTTCTACCGATTGCAAGACAATAGAGGTGCAATGTTTTAGTTCTTATTTATACTGTTATGACAACTTTGTCAATTTAACAGTATAACTACTTTGGCATTTTTTGTCTTCTTTATACATATATATGATTGGTTTGCTTTTTTGTTCTCTTTTTGCCACACTATGCATCTATTGTATGCAGTACATTTTATGTATTTAATCCTACTTATGCATTAGAGGTAGTTTTTTACTTTATTTTTGTTACGTTAGTTATTTTTCATATGATGCATGTGATGCAATAAGATATGAATAAATAAATAAAAGATAAATAATAAATAAAAAGAGAAAAAAAGATAAGAAAACTTAAAAGAAGATCTAAAACATAAAGTTTAATTTTCTACCGATTGCAAGACAATAGAGGTGCAATGTTTTAGTTATTATTTATACTGTTATGACTACTTTGGCAATTTTACAGTATGACTACTTTGGCATTTTTTGCCTTCTTTATGCATATATATGATTGGTTTGCTTTTTTTTTCTGTTTTTGTCACACTATGCATCTATTGTGTGCAGTACATTTGATGTATTTGATTACTATTTATGCATTAGAGGTAGTTTTTTACTTATTTTTTACTTATTTTTGTTTGTTAAGGGCCGTACACACTTGACGAAAATCGGACGAAATATCCTCCGATTTTTCTCTGTCTTCTCAGCGTTCATTACCGTTTTTAGTCGACAGTGCATAAATGTTCACGGAATTTCTCGTCCGATTTTTCTTTTTTTTGGCACATTTGTTCCTAGACTTCCGGGTTGTCTGCAACTTCAGATCATGCGCGGTCTTTCGTATCCGATTTTTCACGGACGTACTGCATACACATTAAACGAAAATCGGTCGTCTGGGGACGGACGAAAAAAATTTTGGTGTTTGTCCCTCCGTTTTTTTGCGTTGAAAATGTCGGCATCTGCTGCTGAAAGTTGTGTACACACTAGGCCAAAATCGGACGATTTCACATCGGGCGGGAATTTTCGGCAGATTTTCTACTAGTGTGTACCCTGCTTTAGTTATTTTTTGTATCATCTGATTTTTAGTTTGTTTGTTGTATTTAGCATGATTGTTTTTTTGTTTTTTTTGTATTTAAATTTAGTAATCATGGATTCATATTCTGATCTTTAGGAGAAGGGCACTTCTGAATGGTGTTTTATTTTTATTTTTGTTTCAAAAATGTTTTATTGTTTTTAAGCGATAGAAATACAGAGTACAACTGTAATAAGATAATTAACAAGTACATAATAATGGAGCAGAGAAATCATTCTGTAATACAAAGCGGTAGCTAAAACAAAGTCAATTCAATGGGACTCCGAGACTTAATAACTGAATTAAAAACAATTAGTAATAAGCAAAAGATGTTACAAAACCATGTGCAAAAAGGTGCGGTTTACTCAGACTGATAGTTAGGGAGTAGCAATGCAAAATTATACGGGAAAAACAACGTGTATAATGTGAGATAATTAGGCTTACTGTGATCAATGAATTAGACTCCATTCACACTAACGCGACTTGTCAGGCGACTTGGTCACCTGACAAGTCGCGGTCGGTCGCCCGCCATTGAATAGTACAGGACCCGTTCTACTAGGAGCGACACAAGTCGCTCCGACTTAGAAAGAGGGTCCTGTACTACTTTGGGGCGACCTGGAGGCGACTTGCATTGACTTCAATTATATGAAGTCCATGCAAGTCGCGCCGAGGTCTCGGTGCACGCTGTGCACCGCAACTTCACAGGTCGCCCCAGCAAGTCGTGTCGCCCCTGTCTGAATGGGCTTTTAAGGTTTTATTTTTTATATTTGTAAACATGTTAAAATTAAAGCCCAGTTGAAGTCTCACGGCTTTTTATTTCTTTTTGCCACTATTCTCTCCTGCATGGTATGATTTGTGAAATATTTTTTCATTGTGAATCCCTTAAAAAAAACTTTTTTTTTTTTAACCCCCACCACTTCCCTATGGGTATACTCTTATCTTATCTCTTTGACCTCTAAAATAAAAGGTCTTATGAGCATATCCCTTTTAGAGCCCGGACAGAGCTGTCAATCCAAAGATTTTTCAAGATCATATCAAGAATTAATCTATATAAATGGCTCAGAGAGATACAAAAGGTGTCAGCAATTAAAATATTTATTAATGAATAAAAATGCACTTATACATTTCTCTAAGAGAGCCTCAGATAGCAGTAAAAACCTGGCCGGGTTACTAATACTTCCCCATGCTTTCTAAACGTTAAAGAAAAAGATGTTGGCTTGACATACATGGTATTGCATTAGTTATCACTGTGCACTGCATAATTATTTATAGGGAAACACAATTACTGTGCAGTACTACTAAGCAGAAAGCACAGCCTGTGTTTAATAAGCTAATATATAGTGGCTTGAAAAAATATTCATACCCCTTGACATTTTCCACATGCTGTCCTGTTATAGCCACAAAGTGGTACATAATTGTGAAGTGGAAGGAAAATACATGGTTTTCAAAATGTTTTATGCCCTGTATTTGGCCCCATCCATCTTCCCATTGACTCTGACCAGCTTCCCTGTCCCTGCTGAAGAAAAGCATCCCCACAACATAATGCTGCCACCACCATGTTTCACAGTGGGCATGGTATGTTCAGGGTGATGTGCAGTGTTAGTTTTTCGCCAAACATAGCATTTTGCTTTTAGGCAAAAAAGTTCAATTTTGAGCTCATCTGACTAGAGCACCTTCTTCTACATGTTTGCTGTGTCCACCACATGGCTTCTCGCAAACTGCATACTGGACATCTTATGGCTTTCTCTCAATAATGGCTTTCTTCTTGTCACTCTTCCATAAAGGCCAGACTTGTGGAGCGCACGACTAATAGTTGTCCTGTGGACAGATTCTCCCACCTGAGCTGTGGATCTCTGCCGAGTTACCATGGGCCTCCTGGCTGCTTCTCTGATGAATGCTCTCCTTGCCCGGCTTGTCAGTTTAGGTGGATGGCCATGTCTTGGTAGGTTTGCAGTTGTGCCACATTCTTTCCATTTTTGGATGATGGATTGAACAGTGCTCCGAGATGTTCAAAGCATGGGATATTTTTTTATAACCTAACCCTGCTTTAAACTTCTCCACAACTTTATCCCTGAACTGTCTGGTGTGTTCCTTGGCCTTGATGCAGTTTGTTCACTAACAAATCTGAGGGCTTCACATCTGTATTAATACTGATATTAAATTACACACACAGATGGACTCTTTTTACTAATTAGGTGACTTCTGAAGGCAGTTGGTTCCACTAGATTTTAGTTAGAGGTATCAGAGTAAAGGGGGCTGAACACAAATGCACGCAGCACTTTTCAAATATTTATTTGTAAAAAAAATTTAAAAAACATTTATCATTTTCCTTCCACTTCACAATTATGTGACACTTTGTGTTGGTCTATCACATAAAATCCCCAAAAAAATACATTAAGGGCTCTTTCACACGGACGTTCAGTTTTTTGGCTCCGCTCCGGTCCTTTTTTTTTTTTTTCACGGAGCAGATGACACTTGTGTCATCCGCTCCGTATGTCCGCATATCATCCCATCCATTTGCGGATGATATACGGACATAATGTAAGTCTATGGACATTGCGGATGTCAGCGGATGACACCGCTGACATCCGATTTTGCGTCCTTTCCGTTTTTTTAACGGAGGAAAAATAGGGTTCTGTTCCGTTCCAAAAAACGAAACAGAACTGAAAGGAAGAAAATCGGATGTCAGCGGATTGGTCATCCGCTGACATCCGCAATGCCATTGACATACATTATGTCCGTAACTCAACTGCAAAAAAATAGGATGATTTGCGGACATACGGAGCGCCCGTGTGAAAGGGCCCTTAAGCTTTTGGTTGTAACATGACGAAATGTGGAAAATTTCAAGGGGTATAAAAACTTTTTCAAGGCACTGTAGTTGCCACTAGGGATGATCGAACGTTTCGGGTCAACCATCAGTTCGACCCGAACATTGACTGTTCGAGGTTCGGCCGAATTCCGAACTTTTTGCAGAAAAAGTTCGGAATTCGGCAACAAGAACCGACCAAAATGCAATGGGACAGTAACTGGGCTTTAAAAGCCCGTGATTGGACCAGAACCATCAGTAAAAGCCAATTGAGGGGGCAGGAGAATGCTAGGAATGTGATTGGAGTGACTAGGGGGTCCAGAGGCCAATCATTAGTGAATACGCCCCCCAGTATATAAGATAGCCCCGCCAAATCTCTACCATTTTAATACAGGGCTGTGGAAGAGAGTGGAAGCAGTTCTGTTACTTCTGCTTCAAAGTGTCATTTAGCAATTATTAGTGTGAGGAAAGGGATATCTAGTGTAGTTAGGGTACTATTTTCCACTATAGTTAGATTTAATAATCTAGTTTCTGTAGGGAAAGTGTTAAGTGTAAGGGGACCGTAGTGTAGTGTAGGGTTAACTGACTCTGACTGCTATGACAGGGTGACAAAACCCTTCCATGTCAGGGTGACCGCTATAGAGAAAAGATCGTTTCTCTTAGAACACTTATAGAACCGGATAGTGTCTTCGCCCCTGTCACCCGGCTTTTTGTTGCAGGCGTTTATAGGGCTTTTTTGAGGACATGTTTGAAGTCAGGCATGACATCTGAACTTCTGTGTAGGGGTATATATATACACACACACGTGTATGTATATATACACATACACATATATAGGTGTGAAAGTAGCAGAAACCTATGCTTGCGCTAATGAAATAATTAACACCCATGTGGCTTCTCTGCTGTAACACCTATATGTGTGTATGTGTATAAATGCATATAAGTGCGTGTGTATATATACCCCTATACAGAATTTCAGATGTTTTGCCTGCTTCCAAAGACCCCCCAAAAAATGCCCCAAAAAAACGCCTGCTGCAAAAACACACCTGGGCGTTTTTGTAGCTGGCGTTTTTTTTGGGAATTTTTTGGGGGTCTTTGGAGGCAGGCATAACATCTGTACTTCTGTGTAGGGGTATATATACACACACACATGTATGTATATGTACACATACACATATATAGGTGTGAAAGTAGCAGAAACCTATGCTTGCGCTAATGAAATAATTAACACCCATATGGCTTCTCTGATATAACACCTATATATGTGTATGTGTATAAATACATATAAGTGTGTGTGTATATATACCCTTATACAGAAGTTAAGATGTTATGCCTGCCTCCAAAGACCCCCAAAAAATGCCCCAAAAAAAACGCCTGCAACAACACACCTGGGCGTTTTTTTTTTTTTTTGGCGCAGGCGTTTTTTTGGGCATTTTTTGGGGGTCTTTGGAGGCAGGCAAAACATCTGAAATTCTGTATAGGGGTATATATATACACACACACCTATTTGTATTTATACACATACACACATATAGGTGTTATAGCAGAGAAACCATATGGGTGTTAATTATTTCATTAGCGCAAGCATAGGTTTCTGCTACTTTCACACCTATATATGTGTATGTGTACATATACATACATGTGTGTGTGTGTATATACCCCTACACAGAAGTACAGATGTTATGCCTGCCTCCAAAGGCGCCCAAAAAATGCCCAAAAAAACGCCAGCTACAAAAACACCCAGGTGTGTTTTTGCAGCAGACGTTTTTTTTTGGGCATTTTTTGGGGGTCTTTGGAGGCAGGCAAAACATCTGAAATTCTGTATAGGGGTATATATACACACACACTTATATGTATTTATACACATACACACATATAGGTGTTATAGCAGAGAAGCCATATGGGTGTTAATTATTTCATTAGCGCAAGCATAGGCAAGCATGCTACTTTCACACCTATATATGTGTATGTGTATATATACATACATGTGTGTGTGTGTATATATACCCCTACACAGAAGTTCTGATGTTATGCCTGCCTCCAAAGACCCCCAAAAAATGCCCAAAAAAACGCCTGCTACAAAACCGGCAAGGTGTGAAAATAGCGGAGCCACTATCCTGTTCTATTGCAATTCTAATACAAACAAACTTTTTTTTTCTGATTCTGGACATGCTACAGAGCTGAAACTTCACAGGTACACTTTTTAGACCCCCCAGACACTAAATCCAAAGAAATCTCTTTTTTTTTTTCAATAATTTTTTCAATAATTGGCTCTCTATCAAAAATGACAATGTTTAAGAACTTTCTTTTGTGTGATTAATAGTCCCTGGGGCATGACCCAGAACCCCAGGCACTTTTTAGGGGGATTTATTGGGTTTTAGGGCTTCAAAATGGTGTTTTTTGATTACCGAAGTTCGGGTCCCATTGATTTCAATGGGGTTCTGAAATCCGGGCCGAACTTTCGGGAAGTTCGGGTGTTCTGGTCGAACCGAACTTTTGAAAAGTTCGGTCATCCCTAGTTGCCACCATGTACATAAGTATAAACAAATTATTCAAGGAAACCAATATTTAAAAAGTAACACTCAGTAATGTGATTTTTTACAAAACAAAAAAGTTTACAGTATAACTTTAAACACATTTTAATTGTGTTGTAAACTCTTTTTTTTTTTTTTCTTTCATAGGCAATCCAAATCCCTTTGGGTTGTGTTCAGTTTGCAGTGGAAATTATTGTGCTTTGTACACTCAGCTCTTTTACATCAAATGTAGCCTGGAGCTTCATTGGAATTTGGGGAGGAATCTTCGTAAGTTTTTGACATTATCTTGTTGTGTTTTTTTTGTTTGTTGTTGGTTTTTATATATATCTATTTAAGCCAGCCCTAAAGGTTCACGCCTATGGTGGTACGACTTCAGGATCAGCCTGTCTTTAAATCAGGTTGCTGATCAGTTCACTTGCCTTATCAGTAAGAGGTAGGTTGGGTTCTAAATGAGCAGACTAAAGCTGGACATTCATTATGATTTTTTTTTTTTTAATTTCCTTTAAATTTACTTTCAACTATGTAGTGCAAGGGCCTGACTGGTTGTATACAAATTGAAAGTGTTTAGGTTTGACCTCATATTATATGGTTTTGGTAAATCTAAAGGAAAATTGTACAAGAGAATTGTATAATGCATGGCCAGCCTAAGAGGTACACAGTGCCAACATATTCCAAAAGTTATCATTTTAACAGCAGTATTTTGATGTTTAAATCCCAAAGGGGCTGTTAATTAATACCCATAATTATATTTTCAATTATGAAGCCTATTGGTTAATATTTTATTTTATTTTATTTTTTTGTTATGTTTTTTGTTTTTGCCTTCCTCTGGATCAACTGCATATATAGGATTGTATATATGGAGGTTTTCTATTTGTTTTTGTTTTTTTTGTTTTTTTCTATTGGTTGAACTAGATGGACTGGTGTCTCCTTTCAACCTGAATAACTATGCAACTGTATGTAACTTCAAATTCTAGATACAGCATCCTGTGAGTTTGATAGTAGATTGGAGATGCTAGGCTTTTTCTAAGAGTTCTATGGTCATAGCATACACTTTCATTTTAGAAACATCACTATTGTAATAACAATACAAACAATAACTATTTTTGCCTATCCAGTGTAAGCTTACTTTAAAAATTTCCTTTTATGTTGTAAGTTTTTCCTAGACTCAGTTCAGCTTCCCCTTTGCTGTCTACTTTCAATATCTAAGGACTACATATCCCATGGTACCTTGCTGCCTGCATGTACTGATTTCTGTACTAACTCCACCTCCTGAAATGCCTCCTCTCGGCACCTCTGTAGTTCAGAAGGCTGGCTCTGTAAAATGTATGACCCAGCAGTGCCTATTCACGGGACATAGTAGATATTGTCTGTGCCACAGAATTCATGGAAGTAAATGTGTAGGGATCGTCAATAAATATACACACTTTAAGATCATTCCGTTAAATAGAAGCAGGCTAGAAAAATAATTTAAGCTCAATTTGAAAATAAATATATGATTTTTGGTTTGTAAACATTTCTTGGTTAATATTCCTGTCTGATGTAGAAGCTCAGCTGAATTTAATATACTAGGAACTTTTTTTGCATTGGTTATATATATCTATATATATATATATAGATATATATATATATATATATATATCTTTTCTTTAATGTTTTTCAGTACATTATCTCTGGATCGCTGGCAGTGGCAGCAGCAGCAAAAGCATCTCATTGTCTGGTAGGTTCATGGTATATATGTTCGGAAGAAATAGAGGCACAAATAGAGGTTGAAAAAGGGGAAGCAGAAAGGAAAGAGAGCCGGGCAGAAATCTGGAAGGAGGAAAGTAAAAGGAAGAAAAACAAATCAAGGGAAGATAGGAAGGAAAGAGATCAGGATAGAAGGTTAAAAGAAAAAGACAGAAGGAAAAAAAGGAAGGAAAGACTCTTAGTTGGCTATAGAGGAGTGCCCGGTAACAAAATTTCCTCTCACTTGAAGGCTAATTTGAGAACTTTATTAAAGGTAACAGGTTATTCAACGCGTTTCAAGGAAATTGCCTTCCCCTTTCTTAGGGCTGAATTTCTAGACTTATTTGGAACAGCAAAGAGGCCTAAAATGGACTGGTAGGAAGCTGTTGGCACTGTTTGTGGCTGTAGAGTGTTGGAGTCCTGTGAATGATATTCAGGTTTGTTACCTTCAATAAAATTCTCAAATAAACCTTCGAGGGGGGCGATCTTTTGCTACCGAGCGCTGGTCTATACCCAACCAAGGGACTACTGCTGAAAAGTCCTCGCTGTCGTATTAGAGAGGCAGCAGCCCAAAATCGTAGAGTCCACTACCATGTGGGTATCAAACCCCAGAAAAAGACCTTACCCATAAATATATCCATCAAATACCTTGTACCATACTTTGGTTACATCAGTCCAGTGTTGTCATCCACACGCAACAGGGAAGCAAAAGGAAGAAATGAGAGGACAGAATGAAAAGGAGAACTGGAGGTAAATAAGAGGAAAAGAAAAGAAATGAGAGTGAAGGAAAAGGGAAGGCAGGGAGTAAGAATGAGAAGACACGAGACACACATTTCCTCCTTTGCAATAATGGACAGCATAACTTAAAGCGGAGTTCCACCCAGTGAACCTTTTTTAATAAAAATACCCCTGGGACAGTCAGGGCTAGTGCATTCCACAATGGCTAGCCTCTGATCTGTCCCGGGTTGCACTTACCTGCAAGAAGAAATACTTACCTTGAAAATGTATTCTCCAGCGCTGCCACCTCAGGTGTGGGCAGCTTGAAGCCAGCGCGATCCTCTTCTGTGTCCTCTTCCGTCTTCTTCAGTCCCACGATGCACTGCACCGGCCCCGCCGTCACTTCCGGTGCTGCAGCGTCATCCCTGCACAGCTTCTGGGCATGCCCAGAAGCTGTTTAGCAAGGTATGACAGCGCCTGCACCGGAACTGACGGCGGGGCCGGTGCAGGCGCATTGATTCCTGGGAGCGATGACATTCAGCTCCCAGGAATCATTGCATGCCAGGAAGTGACGACTCGCCGCGGCCGCCGAGGGGAGGAAGAAGGAAGTAAGGTAAGTATATTTACTTCGAAACGAGGTAAGTAAAAAAAAAAAATTGCGATTATCCATTTGTTTTACAGGTGACCCGGAGCGAGAAGATAGAGGTAAGTATAAATTTAGGGTGGAACTCCACTTTAATGTTTTATTTTTTTCTGATATAATGAAACAAACATGAAGCAAGGACCCAGTTTCCAGTCAATACTATGTGAGAAGGTATATTCTCAGTTGACACGCTGCCTGAACATTCTGTGGTTCACTCTCCAAACAACAGTAAAGTGAAATATATAAAACAAGCAAAAACAATTTACTATACTCTAAAAATTCCAGTTTCCAAATGAGCCAGATATAAACATCACATATTTCTCTCTTATCTTTCCTCTCTCTAGATTAGAGGGGCTCTGGCCACAAATGCAATATCAGCTTTGGTTTCTGTCCTTGAGATTGGTTTGGCCATTTCTGACTTATTTTTGACATACTATAACATTTACGGGCCCTGCTATACACAACCTTGTTCTCTTTACCAAGACACCATCTATGTGAGTACATTGTCTGTTTTATTGATTTAGGTATTGAACCTAAACTGTATACATTTTTCTATTGTTCCAGGAGCATGCTTTTTTCAGGGGCTGAATGGATTGCAGCAATTGTCTAAAAAGGGAATGAGATGTTAATGTGTGGCCAGGCTTGGGACCAGAGCTGGGTGGTTCAGTGTCAGGACTTGAATATATGTGTCATCTTTATAACATTTGCAGAAGCTTTCTATGAGCTTTCAGCTGGAAAACAATCGGCCAGAACTGATTAACTGATTGGTGCCCAAAAATCTGCCACTAGCAATTAAGCTTCCTGTTTTTCAGTGAAAGTAATATTGTAACTAAGTTGATCAATACCACCACAATGCTAGTCCACAAAAAAAATCAACTGACTTCCACCCATATTCAAACATCTAGTTGCTCAAAGCTGAGAAAACTTTCCAAACGTTTTGCAGTAGAATGCTGTAGACAAACTTATTCTATGCATTCACTATTTTAATCAGGAGCTGATTAAAAAAAAAATTAATCTCACACAAATCAATTAAAATCAATACACAATTCTAGGCATTTAAAGGGTTAGTTTATCTTTACCAAAAAAACTGCCTACGCAGGCAAGGGGCACCTGTAGATAAAAACAAACTGTGCAGCTTTACCCTTGCTTTAGGTGTAGGCCATTTATGTTCCTCTTCAAACCTGGCTAAAAAAACATAATTGTGATGCCCCTTTCTGTTTTTGTCCCCCATTTACTTCCTTTTTAATCTGACCTAGAGGATAGGAAACGTTTGCACAAGCTGTCCTCTAAAAAAATGGGAACATAGATACTATTGTTGTATGTTGGGCAAATGTCAGTCGGCAGTGTAATGCTTCCATTGTATTCTGATGCATTTAGGTAACAGAGGTCAACAACAGCTTGATCTTTTGACATATATGACCTAGACTTGCAGTAAATGACCAAAGGCATGTATGATAAAACAATGCTATCTAGAGGTGAAGTTGGGAAATGTTCGCCCATACAAATTTAGACAGAAAAGGATACCCCCACGTGGGATTTAAACTTTCCAAATAAAAGGCTAGCAGCAAAAGCTGAAAAGAGGACTCCATAATGACATAACACCAAGGGAGGTCTGTCCCAGAAGAAACTGTGAAGGATGACCCTATCACCTGAATTCCTGCAATAACTGGTAGATTAGAGTAGAACCTGGGTTCCTGGTTGCCTATGGAGATTGTGAAGCTTCTATAGCCTAAGCTACGTAACTTTTAGCATTTTCTTATAGTACACAGACCATTATTTATGCTCATTCGCTAGGAAAGATAGGTAGTGTGTGTGCGCATGCTTGTTGTATGTACAGTATATCTGTCTGTCTTGTATTGTATTCCTATAATTGTAATAGTGTGTATGTTTAGTAAAAGCACATTATAATAGTGTGTATATTTAGTAAAAACACATTATTACACTACAGAGCTTTCCTGGGTTTACTGCAAAGAACCTTAAAAGACACAAAGCAAAACAGCCAGGAAAAAAAAACTGAATGTACTCCCCCTTCCACACAAGCGAGGTGGATGAATCCTCCACACTGTGTTATTGTATTCTGACAGCGGGACTCCTTCACTGTCAGAATATACCAATTAGTGCTGCACCCAATTGGTGATGAACAAAAAATTCTCTAGCAAGTCCATTTACGAGAAGTCGATAGTTAGATGGACTTCTCAAGCCCTGGTGATCACTACTATCAAGATGGAGAAATTATAAGAAATCAAACATTTTGGAGTTGACACCAGAACAAGAAATAAAGATAGACCATTCATCAGAACGTCTGTTGACAGTTGTCTGAAAGAGGATATTGCCTTGTAGAGGATTCCTTTAACCACTTGCCGACCACCGCACGACTATTTACTGCGGCGGTCAGCCCCTCATAGGCAAAGCGATGTAGGAATACGTCGCTAGCCTGTGAGGCTCTAGGGAGCGCATGCGCGCCACCGGATCCTGCTCGCTCACGGACCCCCCCCCCCGCGTGTGCCCGGTGGACCCGATGTCTTCCGGGCACTCGCGATTATCCGTTACAGCGGGAGAAAGGCAGGCGGCTAATGTAAACAAAGCCGCTTGTCATTCTTCCCTGTGTAAGAATGGAGATTACACGGTTCTGCTATGTAGGACCGTTGATCTCTGTTCTTATACCTCAAGCCACATCCAATCACAGTTAGAAGCACGCCCCTAGGGACACACTTAAGCCCTCCCTTTCACAAAAAGTTAACTTCAGTTAACTTCACTGCCAGTGTCATTTTTACAGTAACAGTGCATATGTATAGCACTGATTACTGTAGTAATGTCACTGGTGACCCCAAAAGTGTCAAAAATGTCAGTCAAGGGTCCGATCTGTCCGCCGCAATGTCGTAGTCCCGCAAAGAAAATCGCAGATTGCCGTCATTACTCGTTAAAAAAAAAGCAACAAAAATGACAAAAATCTTTCCCTTAGTTAGTAAACGCAAAAACTTTTGCGCAAACCAATCAAAATACGCTTTTTGCGATTTTTTTTACCAAACATATGTAGCATAAAACAAATTGCCCTAAAATGTTAAAAAATTTAGATTTTTAAATTTTTTTGGGGGGGAATTTCATATAAAAAAATGTGAAAAATATTGTTATTTTTGAAAAATTGACGCTCTTTCTTTGTTTATAGCGCATGATCAAAAAATCGCACAGGTGATCAAATACCACCAAAAGAAAGCTCTGTGTGTGGGAAAAAAAGGACGTCAAATTTGTTTAGGTACAGCGTCGCACGACCGCGTAATTGTCTGTTAAAGTCACGCAGTGCCGAATCACAAAATAGGTCCTGGTCAGGAAGGGGGTAAAATCTTCCGGGGCTTAAATGTCTTGTCTTTGGGACAATGCAATAAAAAGAGAGTAAAAAATATAAATATTTACACTATATGTAAAAACGGGTTTTAACCTGTAAAAAAAAAAAAACCTTAATTTTTCTGAATTTAAAAAAAAAAAATAGTTTGGGCTATATATATTCTATAAAGTAAACCTTCCTGAGAAAATTCTAGGTGTCAATTGGTGAAAATGGCAGCTGTCTGACTGATTTGTTTTCCAGCTACTAACCCAGAATATGTTCTGGAAATCTTTACATTTATTCATTTATTGATACATAAAATTGCATTTTTTTTTTTTTTTTTTTTGTTTGACGGCTTTTAAAATGCTTAAGCTCCATCCTTGTACGACATGTATTGTCTAACATTATTGCCATTGTCTGCTTCCAGGTCATCCAAGTGATTAGTAACATCTTACTCATCTTCATTGCTGCCTTTCAGTTTTGTGTGACCGTGTCATTGCTAGTATTCAGCATTCGTTCCTTGAAGGAGAAGCCTCAGAATGTTCAACAGGTAGAATGTTTAAGATACTGACAGGAGAGAATTTTCCTTAAGTAACTGATGTAATGGGTGCACTGGTAACAGGGTACCAGGAGGATATGGGTTAAAGTGGAATTTTGTGTAAATTATCACAGTGGTTTTTGTTTTTCCGAGCCTTTTTGTAACACAATTTTATTACCTGTTGGTCCTGCCATTAGTTCAATTTTCTTTTTTTTACTTTAGCTGGACAACTTTGCTTGTTCTGTACTGCAAAGTGCAGCAGTGTTGCCCCTCTGTGAACAGGAAAATCTTTGATGTAAAGATGTGGAGCCCAGAAAAAAACAATGGGACTTTTGTTGAGGCTTTATTTCACTAGACATAATGACATTTTTACTTGTTAAAAAAATCTTCACTTTTTTTTTAATAATAATAAACCATTCCAATAAAAAAAAGAAACATATTAGCAACACTATGATTGATATTATATAGTCGCATTGGGGTTTATTTACTAAAGCTAAAGAGGGCAAAATCAGTCACACTTTTGCAGAGAAACCAATCAGCTTCCAGGTTTTAAAAAGTTATACTTTATTGTACATATAGTTAAAATACAAACAAATTGTAAAAACATTATAGTTTATAGAAACATAGTTTGGACACCACGGCTCAATGTTACAACTTAAAAAGTGTGTCATGAGGCCAGTGTTAACTTGATGTTAGACAATATTCCACAATATTCCAATGCGTTTCGCAGAATATTTCTGCTTCTTCAGGAAATCTTTTTATATCTGTCTGAAAAATGATCAAGATTCAAAAGAAGGGGAAAAAATTATAATACACTCAATATTTTTTGTATACATTATCACAATTATTCAAATAATGTGCTCACCTATTGTAACAAAAAAAGTGTATATACGAATCCTCCCAATGTACAAGGAAAGGAGGATCGTGGGATAACCACTTCCCCCTGGTAGAAACGGTATTTTAATAATTGATTATGGTTCAAGGTATTGTGATAATGTATACAAAAATTATTGAGTGCATTATAATTTGTTTCCTCTTCTTTTGAATTTTGATAATTTTTGTGACATATATAAAAAGATTCCCTGGAGAAGCAGAAATATTCTGCGAAACGCATTGGAATATTGTCCAACATCAAGAAAACACTGGCCTCATGACACAGAAGTTGTAACATTGAGCCGCAGTGTCCAGTGTATGTTTGTATAAACTAAATAATTTCACAATTTGTTTGTATTTTAACTATGTGTACAATAAGGTATAACTTTTTATGAGAATATTGTGTATGTGCTCACCTCAGTGACAGCTCCACGTCCTGTGCCTCTTGGCCTTTGAGAAGATTTTATTCTTTTTTGATTGGATGCACTACCACTCAACACTGTATCTTGTCCTAGGCCAACAAGGCCCAGACCTAGGGCGGCACTTTGCAGGGGGGGGCGACAAAACAGCCCCGCATGAAAAGAACAGCCTCCTCCTGGCTCCTGCATGAAAAGAGTCGCCACCACTTGCGGTACACTTATGGGCTGGACTGGGCCGAGTGGCAGGGCCTTGGAGGCAAATTGGTCTGGTGCCCCCATAAAGCGGCCGCACTGCTGCCAGTACATAGTTACTCAGGTTGAAAAAAGACACAAGTCCATCTGGCTCAACCAATAAAAAACAAAAAAAAACAGTAAAGAAAACCCCACCATACAATCCCATATACACAATCCTTTACCCGCAGTTGATCCAGAGGAAGGTGAAAAACTCCATCAAAGCATCATCCAATTTGCTACAGCAGGGGAAAAAATTCCTTCCTAATCCCCCTGATCCCCCTGACCCCCCGATATTCCCTGGATCAACTTTACCTATAAATATTAGTAGATGTTATACATGTTGATCACATCCCCCCTTAACCTCTTGCCGACCGCCGCACGACTATTTACTGCGGCAGTCAGCCCCTCACAGGCAAAGTGACGTAGTACTACGTCGCAAGCCTGTGAGGCTCTAGGGGGCAAGCGCGCACTGCTGGAGGTGCATAACATGTGAAATTCTGTATAGGGGTATATATACACACACATATATGTATATATACACATACACACATATAGGTGTAATAGGAGCGGAGCAACATCCCTGCAAATAATTTCATTAGCGCATGGATGGGGTTCTGCTACTTTCACACCTATATGTGTGTATGTATACATATATGTGTGTGTGTGTATATATACCCCTATACAGAAGTTCAGATGTTATGCCTGCCTCCAAAGACGCCCAAAAAATGCCCAATAAACGCCTGCTACAAAAACGCCCAGGTGTGTTGTTGCAGGCGTTTTTTTGGGCATTTTTTGGGCGTCTTTGGAGGCAGGCATAACATCTGAACTTCTGTACAGAGGTATATATACTGTAACAGGAAGTCAGCTAAATCTGGGAATGTAGTCACAGGAAGGAGATACATTTCTACCTGATTTAGAAAGTCCATTAATTAATTTAGGGTGTTGGCTACAGAGCTAGCCAGCAGGAAGTTGAAAGGCCTTCACCTGTTCAGAATGAGGAGATCAAGGACTCTATAATTTGTCCAGAGAAAATCTATTGAGTGCTGCCTCCAGAAGCTGTGTCCTGAAGCCATGTGGGCTGGGAGCAGGAGGACAGTCAGCGTGTGCCTCCCGACAGGATGTGTGGGCCTGGGAGAAGACCCCCCGGAGTGATGTGTGCCCGGGACGGTAACCAAGGGTGAATACGTCTCAAAGGTGAGAAGACGAAGTGTTGTTGATGTGAAAGAAAACAAAGGGACATGTTCAATGGACAATGTTTGTGCTGTGTGAAAAGCAAACAAATGGACATTTGAGTGTCTGCTGTAGGATCAGCAGTGTCGGCCCAACAGTAGGTTGGGAAGACTTCTTAGGTAGGTTCCAGCTGTGAGAAGGTAGCCGCCCACAGAGGCAAGGATTTATTTTCTGTTTTATTTTATTTTGGATGTTTTGCTGCATACAGCCTGGTGAAAAAAACATCATTTAATAAACCACACTGTTTGTTTGCAAGCACTTGTCGGCTATCTCTCTGTGAAAACGCACCCCCAAAGGGGTCATCCACGCCTACCACCGAGCTAATCCCTTACATATGGTGGAGGTATGCAGTGGGCATAAGCAGAGATCCCTGCAAGGAAGTGCAAATGTTTGATGAACTTTATCTGGTGCATGAGATTGCACAATCTATGTGTGCAGGAGAGAAGATCCTGACAGAAAAAAAAAAAAAAAAGTGTTTTAAAGAGACAGCGGTCTCAAAATTATTTGATGAACTTTGTTGTGTCTGGTGCAAGTGACTGCACAAACTGTGTGCGCAGGAAAAGAGATCCCGCAAGAGAGAGAAAAACTACATGTGTTGAAGAGACAGTGGTCTGAAAATTTTTTGCTGGACTGTGAAAAATTTGTTTGTGGAGTTATTGAAGATGGGGCGTTCAAAACGCCTGAAGAATGCAAAGATAGATGAAATGAGAGACCGGATTCTATGGATGGAGGGGATGTTGCCGTCTGAACCAGCCCCATCCATGCCTAAAGAGAGTCTACTAAAGAGGAAGGTTGTTGTCCCTAGCAACACTGATGAAACTGCTATGGAGACGCAGTGTGCTCAGATGAAAAGTAAGCTCAAAATGGGGGAGATGCTGAAACAGCGGAGCTTTGCAGCTCAACAAAAGGATCACCAAGAGAGCATGGCAGGCTGGAAACAGAGACGCCAGCAGCCAATGGAGGCCATCGGTTTGGAGGAAACCGAGTATGTGTGCAGGGCTGAGTTGGATGCCTTGCAACGGAAAATGGAAGAAAAGGAACAAGCCTTGGAATTGCTTAAAATGGAGCATAGAAACTTGCAGGAAATGAATGAACTACTCAAGTCTCATGTGTTACAGTGGGAAGAATCCACTGCTCTTCTTTTGGTCGAGTTGCAAAAATGTCAAGACACTATAAAGGAGAAAGATACCATCCTCATGGAAAAGGAAATTGAAATTCAGACTTTGCAGAAGCAAAGTATGGCTGATATGTTGGAGTTGCGTAATCAGCTGGAAAAAAGTCTTCAGTCTTTGGGAGCTACAAAAATAGACCTGCAGGAGTCGCAGGAGCAGAATGTTGCTCTGGAAGCGACATTGTCTCTCAGCGACAAAGAGAAAAGTGAAAGAGAGGCTAAATTACTGAGTACTGTGTATGAGCTCACTACTTTAAGCAATGTGGTAGATGAATGGCGTGCGGACTGTGAAAGTTGGAAAGGGGAAGCCCAACGTGTCCAGCAGCAGTTAAAGGAGAAAGAAGCCTGTGTGGCAGAATTACATTCTTATTCCCAGATGCTAGCCAATGAGGTGAAGGCTCTTATGCAGGGAAAAGAAGATTGTGAACATAAGAGGGAAAAAGTAGAGGCACAGCTTCTGGAATCGCAAGTCAAGGTGTCAGAAGGTGACCGATTGTGTGCTAAGCTGTCAGAGAAGGCAAACCGACTGCAGGTTGAGTTGGACAATGTTACAAATCAGCTTTCTCAAGCAGACAGCAAATCTAGAGAAATTGCGGAAGATTTTTCTATCTTGGAATCGCAGCTGCAAGACACGCAGGAACTCTTACAGGAAGAGAGGTGTCAAAGGCTGAGTTTTAGCACAAAGCTCAAACAAATGGAAGATGAGAAAAATGGCTTCCTGGAACAATTAAAAGAGGAGGCGGAAGCAAAGAAAAACCTATCAGAGCAAGTCGCAACATTGCAAGCTCAGATAGCGGATATGAAAAAACGCATGGAAGAAAGCGTTGCTTCATTACAGTGTGTTGAAGATGTGAAAAAGAAGTTTGATCAGATGCTTGGTGAAGAGAAGACTGTGTCTGCAAAATATGCAGAAGAACGCGACCGCGCAGAAGCGGAGGCGCGTGATAACGAGAGCAAAGCCCTGTTCTTGGCTCGCTCTTTGGAGGAAGCTCTAGAGTCCAAGGCTGAACTAGAAAGAGTTAACAAGCAGCTATGTGCAGAGATGGAACATGTGGTCAGCTACAAGGATGAGGTTGAGAAAAGCGTTCAGGAGCTAGAAAAGTCTAAACGAGCCTTAGAACAGCAAGTAGAAGAGATGAAGATTCCGTTGCAGGAACTGGAAGAGGAATTCCAGGCAACAGAGGATCTGTCCCAAAGAGGGGATAGTGTGCCTGATGCAGTTTTTAAAAGGATCAGTGTTTTGGGGTCTGTCCTGAGTGAGCCTCAGAAATGTGATGACACGTGGCTTGAATCACCCCTTTGGAATAAACCGTTCCTTCAAAAACTTCAAGCATTGGAAAATGTATCATTAGAGCTTCAGCAAACAAAGGAGCTGAGTAAGAAATGTGGTGATTTCTCAGTTCAGGCTGAAAACCTAGTGGAGAAAACTAAGGCTGTTGGTGAAAACGTGAAGCAAATGAATAAGTGCCTTTCAGGGAGTGTTTCCAAAATGGAACTGGTGAAAGACGGGTGGCAGAAGTTTGATCGTGATCTTGAGATGCATTCCATGTGGAATTCAGATAGAGAAAAAGAACTAGGTGACCTTGAGCGGTCAAATAGTTCAGCAGAAAGTGCATTGAAGAAACCTGTAAAAGAATGTGTTGCAGTTCCATGCTTCTTCACTGATGCAGAGAGGAGGTCTATAATGGATACCACCCAGATCGCTGGGTTCAACTGTGTTGTTGCCTTTGACCCCTATGTTGGTGGAAGGAAAGTTGATGATGTTCTGGTTGGCTACTTCTGTGAAGAGTTTGGCAAGAAATATAAACTGAATATCAAATCAAGTAGTAGGCCTTTACTGCGACTCGCTCAGGAGGGCGAAAAGTTTAAGAAGTTGATGAGTGCAAATGCTTCAGATCTGCCTATGAATATGAAATGTTTGAATGATATTGATATCTCTGGGAAAAGGAACAGGGGTCACTTTGAAGAAATGTGTGACAGCCTGTTGTCTCAATTGGAAAATCCTCTGC
The DNA here is from genome assembly GCF_965119305.1 of Pelophylax lessonae. NCBI lineage: Eukaryota > Metazoa > Chordata > Amphibia > Anura > Ranidae > Pelophylax > Pelophylax lessonae. Next base: position 238,151,136 of record NC_138776.1, read on the forward strand.
ACAGCATCTTAGAGCAAGCAAAGCTCAAGAAGGAAGATCATTCCCTTTTACAACAAAAAGTCAATGATTGTGTACAGCTGTATGGAGAGGCAACTCAAGTCACAGAGGGATGTCAAGAGTCCCTACTTGGAACAAAGCTTAGTGAAGCAAAGGTTCTCAAAGTTTTGTGGAAAACATTTATGGATTGCAGAGAGAGGCGTCTTAAGAATGTTGAAGACATTAAGACTAGCCCAATTGAGTTGCCTATGGATCACGGTCCTCCGTGGTGGATTGGACAGACGGTTATGAGGGACAAGCTGTCTGACATTTATGAGAAAGCTGTCAATGAAGATGACAGAAACGAGAAGGAGCGAAATGATGCCAAAAATGCAGTTGAAGAATGTGTATATGAGATGAGAGACAAACTGTGTGGCATTTATGAGAAATCCGTCAATGAAGATGACAAAACAGTTTCATCCGGAAGCTTGAGGATAATAGGAGGCTTATCAGTGAGTCAGCAGTGCTTGACACATGCGTGCCTGGAAATCTGTGTCCCAACCCTAGGGTTGAAACAAGAGGGGGGGGTATGTAACAGGAAGTCAGCTAAATCTGGGAATGTAGTCACAGGAAGGAGATACATTTCTACCTGATTTAGAAAGTCCATTAATTAATTTAGGGTGTTGGCTACAGAGCTAGCCAGCAGGAAGTTGAAAGGCCTTCACCTGTTCAGAATGAGGAGATCAAGGACTCTATAATTTGTCCAGAGAAAATCTATTGAGTGCTGCCTCCAGAAGCTGTGTCCTGAAGCCATGTGGGCTGGGAGCAGGAGGACAGTCAGCGTGTGCCTCCCGACAGGATGTGTGGGCCTGGGAGAAGACCCCCCCGGAGTGATGTGTGCCCGGGACGGTAACCAAGGGTGAATACGTCTCAAAGGTGAGAAGACGAAGTGTTGTTGATGTGAAAGAAAACAAAGGGACATGTTCAATGGACAATGTTTGTGCTGTGTGAAAAGCAAACAAATGGACATTTGAGTGTCTGCTGTAGGATCAGCAGTGTCGGCCCAACAGTAGGTTGGGAAGACTTCTTAGGTAGGTTCCAGCTGTGAGAAGGTAGCCGCCCACAGAGGCAAGGATTTATTTTCTGTTTTATTTTATTTTGGATGTTTTGCTGCATACAGCCTGGTGAAAAAAACATCATTTAATAAACCACACTGTTTGTTTGCAAGCACTTGTCGGCTATCTCTCTGTGAAAACGCACCCCCAAAGGGGTCATCCACGCCTACCACCGAGCTAATCCCTTACAATACACACACATATATGTATATATATACACATACACACATATAGGTGTGATAGGAGCGGAGCCACATCCCTGCGCTAATAAAAATTATAAGAAAAATTATCTTTTTTTTCTGGTTCTAGACATGCTACAGAGCTGAAACTTCACAGGTACACTTTTTAGACCCCCCAGACAATAAATCCAAAGAAATCTCATTTTTTTTTCAATAATTTTTTCAATAATTGGCTCTCTATCAAAAACGACAATTTTTAACAACTTTTTTTGTGTGATTAATAGTCCCTGGGGCATGACCCAGAACCCTAGGCACTTTTTATGGGTATTTATTGGGTTTTAGGGTTTCGAAATTGTGTTTTTTGATTACCAAAGTTCGGGTCCCATTGATTTCAATGGGGTTCTGGAATTCAGACCCGAACTTTCGGGAAGTTCGGGTGTTCTGGTCAAACCGAACTTTTGAAAAGTTCGATCATCCCTACCAAATATACCAGACACTATTTCGGGGGTAGTGCTACATGTGATACAATGGGACTATGTAATATCAGCCATAAGTTTGCTATTGTGATTTTATTAGAGTTTTTTTTTGTATTAATAAAAAAATAGGACTCTTTTAATGCGTAAAAATTTTGTCATGTCTTACGTAAAGTACCCTCAGAAAAAGTCTCATTGGGTTTTTCTGGTCTCCTCTAATGTACATTCAGGGATGGTGGCATATCAGGTTATATCTCAGAGAACAATTTCAACATCTTTTTTCTAGATGGACTAGTTTAAAAGTGACTTAAATCTGGACTAAAGTCCCAGGTACTTACTTCTGCTCCAACAGTCTGACAGTGGCATCCCCAGCTTCTTCCAGGTGCTGATCTTTGGCCATTTTGATTGGCCAGGGTGGGATGGCATAACTCTTGTGCATGTATGGAAGTTAATGTATCCTGCTACACAGGCACTGTGACAAGAATGAAAACTGAGCTTAGTGTCCATTCTGCAGCAAATGGGTGGGTTTTTTTTTTTTTTTTTTTTATTGCAGAGGAGCTGTAGCATGTCAACACGTAACTTAAACAGGGGGGAATCAAAAAAACACAATTCTCAGTGTTAAAGCTGAAAAAGAAACAATAGACTCCCCTCCCCCACCCGCAAGGGTTAAATACGTATACGTATAAGGATATTTTTATTGTCATTCTAAAAACATATGTAGCACTGCCCCCTTAAAGCGGTAGTATCTCGCTTTTTGACACTTTTACCTACAGGTAAGCCTATAATAAGGCTTACCTGTAGGTACAAATAATATCTCCTAAACCGGCATAATTTAGGAGATATTTACAGTGCATGCAGCCGCTCGCGCGAGCGGCGCATGCGCTCTGACGGTCCGGGGAGACCTTCAATTTATTTGCCGGGAGTTTGCCGGAAAATCACTCCCGCGTGCATCGCGGCTCCAGCCAATCATCGCGCCGGAGCCGTCTCTTCCGGCCAATCACCGCGCCGGAGCCGCCGGACCCGGAAGAGACGGCGAGGGATCATGGCAGCGCCCGCAGCGATGTCCGGGGGTCCGTGTCGGGGCTTCGTTCTAAGGTAAGTTACACATAACTAGCGATGCATACTAGCTCATTATGCCTTTGTCTTGCAGGTTTTTTTTTTTTATTTTTTTTTATTTTAGGGTTTACAACCGCTTTAAGGGCTGCTGGATATTACACTCTCAGGTCCCCCTGGGTTACCGTTAACAATACTGGCATTCACAATTCAACACTTTCCTTCTTGGCTCAGTCAATGATCAGTCCAGGGGTTTGTAGTTGTTTTTGGTGTTTTATTTAAATTAGGGATAGAAGAAGGGAATAGTGGGATAATCCAAATTAACTATTCACAATGCTGAGGACTCCTACTTCAGACAGTGCAGCCAGGCTGCGGTTTCACCCTGCCACTAGGTGAATTTGGATTGATGGACTAGATCAGTGTTTTTCAACTCCGGTCCTCAGGGCACACTAACAGGCCAGGTTTGCAAGAAAACTGAAATGCATCACAGGTGATATCATTTGCTGCTCAGTGATTGCAGAATTGTAGTCTGCATCTCCCCAAGGTAATACTTAAAATCTGGCCTGTTAGTGTGCCCTGAGGACCGGAGTTGAAAAACACTGGACTAGATTATCTTCAGGACACTCTCCAAGTATCCTCCCTCGTTACCACTGACACCCGTCCATTGACTATCTCACTCCGGGGTGCCCCCCCTCAGGTCAGGCCCCTTGACACGATCCCCTGTACTCCCGATACTGTTTTTCTAGGGTCTCCAGTGTCTCCCCCTCAGTCAGCTTTCCTGGACCTCTGGGTTCAGTTCTGTTCCTCTGGCCCTCAGGGTGTCCTCCTGATATCACGTGCCACTGCTACAGAGGAGGAGGCACCGCCACCCTTCCTCTTGGACTCTGCTCACCAGCCAAAGACCCCGCAGCACATGTGCTCCTGGTTTTATTATAGTATCCCAGAATGCACCGAGACAGCCTGTCTCTACCAATCACCAGGACTGTATCAAAGCCTATGTATCCATTAGTCAGGTTTCCTCCCACTGTCCAACATGCCTCCCTATTGGACCAATGTGAAACACTCAATGCATCACACACTGAACACACTGAGTAGACCTCACTCACAGATCCTGCTCTCTGGTAGGCAGAAAGCAATATAGATTTTCCTGCTGCACCTCTGATAGGCAGACAGAGCCAAAAACTATACTCTCTCACCAGCACTTACCTAGGAGGGTGCATCACATATTTTACTTAAAACACATATATATACTGTATATATCGAGGAACAAAATAAGTTACTCAGTAAACAACAAGGCTAGTTCCAGTGAACATTAAAGCTAGGCTCACACTGGCAGAAGTCTCTACTGTCTCACTGCAATAGGATCCACGGTGGATCACTTTTGGGATGCGGTTTGCACGCGTTCAGGAGGCACCAATGAACCAGCAGTCCCATTCTAATGATCAACTCCTCTTGAATGGGAATGGCCATAGATGGATCGAAATGTGGCTGGTCCCTGCTGAACTGGCCAAATTTCGATCCATCTATTGCCAGCTTTAGTGCATGTTTGAGAGGTTGGTAATACCTATTTAGGTTTCTGCAACACTTAACATCCATAGTTTTCAATATTTAAGGATTGAGTGAACTGCTTACAGCCCTGGTGTAGAACCTGCAGCCCATGCTGCTCTTTGCCACATACTGTGCTTCCCTTGTTGTCCCTGAACACAGTAATCTGTGTTTGCCTATTGCCTTATCTATGTGCCTACTCGGGATAGTAAAGGAATAATATTCTTTATACTGAGTTCTAGTGGCATGAGTAAATTTAGGGGGCTGTTGAGAGCAAAAATGTGGAAGCATTGATTTTTATCAGAGGGCTGTAATAGCCATAATCTCAGGTAGTCACATGTAACCAAGCTCCAGTCTATGACTAACTCCTGCAGCCTCCAAAAGCTACTGTCATCACCCATCTCCTGCAGAATGTCTGTAGTCTCTGACCATCTCTTGTAGCCTGGACATGATCTTTGACTATCTCCTAATGCATGTTTGCAGTCTCAGGCAGTTTTCTTTTTTTTTAAATCAGAAACAAAGTTTATTGAAAGAAAAAAATAGCATACATTGTACAGTTTATACATTTCCCGAAGAGTTCCATCTCAATGCAACTACGTGTCAGCATCACAATATACAGATAAACACTTTCCCGCACTTAATAAACACTTCGAAAGCATGTAAAACACATGACTGGGGGTATTGCCCAATATTTTGGCTGCCAGAGCCTACCCAACCAACACCACATACCTTCCCTGTACCCCCATAAATGACTTTACACCACCACTTTATTTGGGTTTAAAATGGCCAATGCAGCCTCTTTATTAACAAAACATAAATCACCACTTTTTCATTACACCGTATCACATTCTTTTAAACATAACATACATAACCTACATGACCAGCCTGATAAATCTACCTGCTCTTCCAATAGGTCTTAAGATTTTTGAAGGCACCCGTTAAATGACCAACCGGCTGTATCTGGCACCCCATTAGTGTCCATAGGCCCCCAGCCGTAATTACACCGACTCGGGGACAAACGTTTATAACTCCTCCAACCGATACAGCCAGCTTACAACACTTCAATCTTGAATCCACCACTTATTAGGGCAGGTACACCCATACCGAAGATGGGCCCAGACCCTCGCTCTCCAAAGAGAGTAACCATCCCCTGCCTTCAAAAACCCAGCGACCTCTGCCTGCTGCCCTAACAATGCCTGCACCTGGAAATCCTTACCGAAGGAAACCCCAACCCTACAAAACAACCCCACAGGGCGGGAGGGCGGTAGATTCTAACCTTGCGCTGTCCCTTGCTGGATGAAACCCCAGGCAGCACGTCCCCCAGAAGACCCCCTGAGACCACACCCTGCCCCACCCTGACCTCCACCAATAAGGTAAGTCCTATATTTATATAAACCTTCACCGACTTAACCCTTTGGCTCTTATAGCCTGTATGTCCAAACCCCAGTCATGCAGGCCCTCTGCCCAGGCTACGCCTCAGCTCCTGGCCTATTACTGTCTCTCCATTCCCATCCACCATCCAAGAAAGGTCTAAACAATGGTTCCATGAAAATGACTGTAATAAACTGTCCCATGTTATGTACCCACATCTCCAACGTTGGAGGGGACTGAGAAGTCCAGTGTGGTAAAATGAGTTTCCAAGCCTGGAACAATGTTCTACACACTGCCACCCTAATATTAGCATCCTGAGTGTATTCCTCCACCATGCCAAGTAGACAGGGTTTCTGATCAATTGGTACCGATATTTGGTAAGCACTATTAACTGTCTGAACTACCGACGTCCAATACCTGTGGAGCTTTGGGCACCGCCACAGAAGATGGATAAGATCACCATTATCCCTGCTGCACCTGGTGCACAGGGGTCTGCTCTCAAGCCCATACCATACCTGACCGGGGTGCGATGCACTCGGAAGAGAATGTAGAGTTGTGAAATTCTTTGTGCAACATTTAATGAGCAGTGCCGCACTGACTCCAGCGCCTTATCCCATTGGTCATCAGAAAGGTCACCCACATCAGCTTCCCAGCAAATCCTAGCAGAGCTAGGGAAGTTTTCCAGATAGTCTCCCAGTAACATCGCATAACACCTAGAGATGAATCCCTTAGTAGAATCAAACTGTTTCATCATATAGAAAACTGGAGTCGTAGACAACTCCGGGGAGAGTAGAGAGGACTGAGCTCTAACAGCGTGTTGCAATTGAAGGTAGGAGAACAACATGCTCCGGGGTATATCAAACCTGGCCAGCAGTTTTCTTTAGCATTACATTTATTGAGCATAATGTGCAACCTATATCAAGAACATTAACCACCACTGGCTTACAGGTGTCATGTGCTTCAATACAGTATGTTGGCAGAGACTTGGAGAGCAGTCATGCTTTTTCATTGATCTGTTACAAAGTTTCCTAAACTCTTTGCAATGTACAGTATATAGGTCGACCTTTTTTTTTCTTTCCTTCTGTTGGGACAGTTGGGCAGATTCATTTATATTGTTGCAGATTTGACCATGCCTTACATCCTATCATAAAGCTGAAGGAAGTAATTACATTGTCTTGATCCTCCATCAGGGCCTTGTCCTACAGTCTGATAACCCAAACTCAACGGCCATTCCTCCTGTCAGCGCAGCGCCTGTGAGCACAGAGGTGACTAATGATTCAGATCCCTTGGCAGCTCCAATCCACTGACAGCCTGAAGACAATAACCAATGTGAGAAGAGAATTCTGACCGTTTCCCTGGGCACCTGTATGCATTCAGAGACCAAGACACCGGGATGGGTGAAGTCATTGTACAAATTTGATATTAAAAGTTCTGACAAAATTGAATTATGCAGTGTTTTTTGTGACATTCATAGGAAAATGCAAATAGTTCAGTGAATTTTGTTTTTGCTATGTATGAAAGTATTTGATATCTGTTACCAAAGTGTTGGTAATGAAAACTATATTCATTTTGCAAACATCCCCAAAAAATCTTGCAGAAGAGCTGAACCACAGTTTGGCGCTGTGTGTGTTGTGGTCACTAATGAGCATTGAAGGATGTAGCGAGGCGCTCCTGCTGTACCATAAGCATATACAAGCACCGAACAAATACAATAAAGAACAAGATCAGCACTAATCGCAATTGTAAATACAGAGTTCCACCCAATGTGAAGTGAGACAATATATGGGTTGAAGTGAAGCAAGCAAAAAATGGAAATAAATATAAACAAATGATGACCAGTGTTAACCTCCCTGGCGGTATGATTCTTTCTGATTTTAGGTGCTGAAAGTGGTACAATTATTTTGTATGCAATTCTTAAGGACGAGCAGCCCAAACCAACTACTTACACTTTTTTACTGTGCGTTCTTCTTTATAACATCTCAGGTATGATAAAGTTTGAAACACAAAATCAAAAATTATAATATAATAAATAACTATAAATAAGTTAAAGTATACATATATTATATATATATATATATATATATATATATATATATATATATATATATATTTATATATACGTGTATATCTATATATACAATATATATATACAGTATGTATATATGTATATATATATATAAAGTACAGTAAAACTGCAGGAAAGGGCACTGGGGGGCAAACTAATGTAAATTTATTTTATTTTGTAATGAAATCAGTGTGTTTGGTGTGTTTTACTATTTGAATTTGCCGCCGGTTCCACCCCCCTGCGAGCGTCACGTCGCAGGAGACGGAAGTGGGGCTCACAAGCTGAAAGCGTAAGATAGGTAGAGCAGATAGGTAAAGTAGGAACCGCTGAGCCGAGTTCCGCTTGCGTTCCACACTCCGAACTGCCACAACCGAAAGTGACGTACTGGACCCTCAATGCATTTCGCCCGGATATGGTGTCACAAGGAAGTGTCCAGTTCACAAACAACAGCGGCATTATGAAGACCCAGACGTGCTCTGATAGGCTGATCCAGATCAGGTATTCATACTAATTCCCATGGAAACCGTATATCGCTCTAAGTAACAATAGGGGTGAATCTTTAAGCTAATTCCCAAAAATCTATGGTGGAATGGTACATCAGATCGGGATAATTTAGAATTTATATATACCCCGGTTTTATGGCGGATCAGATGCGCAGTGAAAAATACATATATGGTCATAATAAAATATAAATTTAAGATGCACGGCTCAGAAATACCATGTACAGTTCTGCCTCATAATGCTCAACTTTGATGTTTCAAAAAAATATAGTATGATAATCATGGAAAATGATATAAGAATATTTATATGTATTAATAAGGAGTAAAATATATAAGTTAAAAAACCTAATAGGTGCTGGATGTAGGCTCCCTCTATTGCGTAAGATTGGAAAACCTAGTGTATTATTGTACTCTGAAGCATTCTAGATGACTATGGGGAGATAGAGGGGCACAACAGGTGACCGTAACAATTGTATAATGAATGGGAGTCCAATTTGGACCCTAAAACAAAAGTTAAAAATGCAATTGTAAAATTATAAAACAAATTAAATTAATCTGGTGAGGGGCATCACCAATGGTGCAGCAATCAGTATTTAGTGAAGGGAGATCATAGGATCTCTAGAGATGCAAGGAGGAATGTACAGCTGAGTGTATAAGGCACCATCTAGTGGATGTTTTGGAAAAAAACAGTGGTAATATTAAAAATAGATACATTGCGGTAATTGGATAGATAAAAAACTCTAAGTATTTTTAAAAGCATAGGGGGAGTATGCCCACAGGGTGGATATTCAAATTATGTCATTAAACAAGATATAAATGTAAGTAAGGTGCAGAAAACAAAGGTTTTGATTAAACCATAAATAGAGGTGTAAAATCAACAACATATGCTGAATATATTAATAGTCATGGATGAAGCAGTTTAGATCAATGTCAAGGTTCAAGCCCAATGGGTGTAAGGTGTTAAGTTGATAAATCCAGAAAGTTTCATTTTTCAATACTTCTTTCTTCATATCGCTGCCCCTCCAATGGGGTTTTATTCTTTCGATACCCCAGAATTTCAGTTTTGATGGATCTCTGTTGAGTTTTTCTCTGAAGCGTTTGGACACACTATGTCCAATCTGGTTTTTATCTTGTAAATGTGTTCATTGATTCTTTTGTAAAGGCATCTGGTGGTTCTACCTACGTATTTTAAACTGCATGGGAACATAAGTAAATAAGTTACAAATTTGGTACTACATGTAATGAAGTCTTTAATCTTATGTAATTTGTCATCCTTACCTCTAAAAGAGGAGTTTTTTTTTGTCTGTTTTTTGGGTGACTTTACATCCCTGCCATTTTCCACACTTGTAGAACCCATCTCTGTGCAGAAAGGTCCTTGGTTTTGGAGGGTTGTGAACATTTTTTGCTATTTTATTCCCTAACCCTGGTGCTCTTCTATGTCTAAAGGTAGGTTTTTCTGGTAGTAAATTTCTTAGGGTGTGATCCCTTAAAAGGATAGGCCAATATTATTTTAAGGTTTTTTCTACATTTCTGTATTTGATGTTAAATCCTGTAATAAAAGATGGGTCCCCTCTCTTTGGTTTAGTCTTCTTATCTTTCAAGAGGAGTTCTCTATCTGAATGGCCTATTTTGTTTCTTGTTGTGAATAATTCTTTTTTCTTATATCATTTTTCTAGTTCGTCACAACTTCTCCTAATTCTTGTGAACTGTCCCTTGGGATTGGCTTTGGTCCATGTCGGATGGTGACAGCTCTTGGTGGAAATATAACCGTTACTTTCAATGGTTTTGAAGAAAGTTCTAGTTTTGAGCTGAGTGGACTGTTTGAAAATTTCCAAATCCAGAAATTGAATCTTCTCGGTACTCCAGTTGCCTGTGAACTTGATGTTATAAATATTATCATTCAAGTATTTTAAGAAGGTCACCAGGTTTTCATTTCCCTCCCAGATGATCATTACATCATCAATGTAACGTCTGTAGTATTTCAGTTGGGGGATGTGTGTCCTGTAAATCTGTTCCGTTTCCCATTTCTGTAAGAAAATATTAGCCACACTGGGTGCATACTTAGCCCCCATGGCTACTCCTTTGATCTGGTTATAGTATTCTTTGTTGTGCCAAAAGAAATTGTTCCCCATAGCCATCTCAAGGCCTTCCAAAGTGAAGTCCTTTTGGATGGGGGGTAATTCAGTTTTCTCTTCCAGTGCCCATTTGACTGCATTAAGTGCATCAGTTTGTTTTATATTAGTGTAAAGCGACTCAACGTCTGCTGTAACTAGAAATGTATTTTCATTTATTTGCATATTTTTAATTGATTTGATGACATCCTTGGTGTCCTTTAAGAAAGATTTTTCTCCGCTAGCTAGCGGTTTTAGGTAGAAGTCAAGATATTCACCAGTTCTAGAATATAGAGAGTCTATACCGCTGACAATTGGTCTGCCTGGCGGTTGTCGAAGATCCTTGTGTATCTTGGCCATTTGATATATAACTGGAATTTTGGCGGCTTTTATACTCAGATATTTACCTACTTTTTTTATCTAGGATTTCCGTGTCTATGCCCTTTTTGATCCATTTCTTAAGTTTACTTTTTAATTTCTTGGTGGGGTCTCCATTCAGTTTCTTGTAGGTAGTGGTATCCTTTACTATTCTATCTAATTCTCTATCATATTCTTCTTTTTTAAGAATCACCAGGCCGCCCCCTTTGTCGCCTGCCCTGATCACAATGTATTTTCTGTCTTCTAATTCTTTAATTGCTTCCCATATTTTTGTTGTGGTTCGGTTTTTTTGTATTTGTAATTTCTTGATCTCTTTTTGCACCATATTTTTAAAAACATCTATGTGCTGGTGGTTGGTAGATTTTGGGTTAAAAACAAATCTGTCCATCAGTCAAGTCCGCTATGTAAAAATTCAGTTTGTGTGGGGTTAAAAGGTTGACCTGTTTTTTCTGCGAAGTGCTTTTTAATACAGTATGTCGTTTTCTGGCAAATTTTTCCACATCAACAAAGGTTTCGAATTTATCCAGGAATTTGGTTGGGGCATATTTTAGTCCCTCTTTCAGAATACTCAATTCATACTCTGAAAGTAGGACCCCAGCCAGGTTGAAAATTCCTGTGTCTACCCTCTTTCTTTTTCGTCCGGCCTCCTCTACATCTTCTTTTTCTTCTCTTGTGCGCCGGTTTTCTATGTAGTAGGAGGATCTGTTCTCGGAGCGGTGGGGAGGTCTGAATGTATCTTTTCATCCCCTCCATTCCCCCTGGTGATGGGTAGGTTGATGCCTGTCCCCTTGATAGGGGGAGAGTAGTATGGTCTGGGGTTCCTGTACCCTCGAAAATTTCCTCTTCCTCTGAAGTTACCATGGTGCACGGGATGGGGAGAATTTTTGTAATTATCATATTGATGACGGTAGTTCTGCGCTTGATGGTAATTACCTCTATAGCCCCCTCTGGAATTATACTGTTGTTCTCTGCTTCCTCCATAGGGAGATCTTTCTCTAATAGGTGAATACCTATTTTGAGTGGGGACATAATACTGTATCTCTGATCTGTATTGTATGATGGTGGTTTCCTATTTTCTTTCTGTTCTCTATATGGGGACCTGGGATAATCCCTATTTTGATTATCGTTTGTTCTTACATCACTTTATTGGTATGGGTATGGATTACCTCTTAATGCTTGTGCCACCATATCTCTTTCAGGTGAAGAGTCTCTCGATTTGGGATTGTCAAGAAACTGTTGCCATTTATATGCCTTCCCTTCTTGATAATCTTTGTTATCTCTTTGATATTTTTTCACTTTTTTGTTTTGAATTGTAATATCATATTTAGTGATGTGGTCTTCCAGATTTTTAATTTCTCTTTATATAATGGTGTATCTACAAAGGGTTCATCCTGAGACCACAGATTTTGCTGTCAATACTTTGTAACTTGATTTTTCGCCTATTAATAATAATTTCCATGAGTTTTTTCTCGCATGAGTTGAAGAAACTGAACCACTCGTTTATAAGGTGTGGGTCTGGTAGCCCGCTGTCATTAGGATTAATATCCCACCTTTATCTTCTGGGGGTTTTAGCTTCTTTAATATATTGTTCCAATGTTGTTACATCCCACCAGGCTCTTATTTGTTTTTCCATATTATATTTTAGGTGTTTGAATGTTTGTTCCATATCTATGTTGGTTTCTCCTTTGCCTTTGCCTTGAAACAGCTCTTCTTCATTGATTTTCCTGTTGGCTAGTAACTTGAATGGATCCATTATAACAAATAGTCACAAGCAAATACTGAGATACAGGCTTATTTTATACAATAATCAGACGGAAAAAAAAGTATGTGGGGGCTGCCACTCTCTATTTGGAGGGTACGTCCTCAAAAGATAATCCATGATAATGTAAGGAGTAGGGCGCCTCCCTTAACAATGTTGTGTGGTGTAGAGCTGCCTTCAATTTAAGTGGGAGGACTTAAATATGGAATGAAGGATGTAGTGAGGCGCTGATACAAGTACCGAACAAATACTATAAAGAACAAGATCAGCACTAATCGCAATTGTAAATACAGAGTTCCACCCAATGTGAAGTGAGACAATATATGGGTTGAAGTGAAACAAGCAAAAAATGGAAATAAATATAAACAAATGATGACCAGTGTTAATAACCAAACTTGCCGTACTAATGACAATATGTGCTAATTAGGGATGATCGAACGGTTCGGGTCGACCATCGGTTCGGCCCGAACATTGGGTGTTCGAGGTTCGGCCGAATTTAGAACTTTTTGCCCAAAAAGTTCGGAATTCGGCAACCAGAACCGCCCAAAATGCAATGCTTCAGGAAATGGGCTTTAAAAGCCCGTGATTGGACCAGAACCATTAGCAAAAGCCATTTGAGGGGGCAGGAGAATGCTAGGAATGTGATTGGAGTGATTAGGGGGTCCCTAGACCAATCATTAGTGAATACGCCCCCCAGCATATAAGATCGCCCCCGCCATATTCCTAGCATTGTTATACTGGACATGGAAGACAGTGGAAGCTGTTCTGTTAATTTTACTTTAAAAGTGTCATTTAGCTATTTATTAGTGTGAGGAAAGGGATATCTAGTGTAGTTAGAGTGCTCCTTTACACTTAAGTTAGCTTCAAATATTTAGTTTCTGTAGGGAAAGTATGAAGTGTCAGGGGGCCGTAGTGTAGTGTAGGGTTAACAGACAGTGACTGCTATGGAAGGGTGACAAAAACCCCTCCATAGCAGAGTGACCGCTATAGAGAAATGATCAAAAGACAGTATGGATGGAGGGGGAGATTAGGGTCTTTTTAATCAGAGATTATAATGGCACCTGCCCCCATGTACAGACAATGGAAAAAATTCTAGCAAGGGCATAGACCTGTCCCTAAAAAAGAGGTCAAGACTACGTCCCTACAAGAAGAAAAGGGGGTTTGAATGTGCCTCTACAAACAGTCAAAGTATGCACATGTTCATGTAACATAACAACGGTACACAACTGTTTTTAAAAAATTCATAAATCTTTATTAGTACATGGTAAAAACAAAAAGTATATCACTCTAATAGATTGAATAGTCAATACATAGTGACAGGATTAGTACAATTTCAGATAAAAATGCTGGAGCTACGCGTTTCGCATTATGCGCTTCCTCAGGGTCCAGCAAGGGAAAGTATGTAAACAAAGATTCAGTCTTTAATAATCCCAATTAAGACGTCACAATGAATAAAGTTGAGTATACTTGTTTAATTTAAAATCACGTTGTATGAAAGGGGGAGCCAAAAGCCCCAGGGACTCGTTCTATAAAGTTTAAGTGTTAGGTGGTGTAAAAGTCAAACAAGACGTACACCGATTTAAGTGAAAAGGGGGTTAAACACTGGAATCCCCTTAAAAGATGTACACCAGTATTAAGTGAGAAAAGGGTTAAATAAAGAATCCCCTTTAGAAATTGGGGATCATTGTGGTGCTGAAAGTATAAAAACTAGATATAAGAGAGTCACTGGATGCTTTAGACAATTGGATCCAACCCCAAATCATCTGAAGCAATTCAGAGAGTGTCACACTCCCCGTGGGTTCTCTGAATGGGAACCCACGGGGAGTTCCAGTGTTTAACCCCCTTTTCACTTAAATTGGTGTACGTCTTGTTTGACTTTTACACCACCTAACACTTAAACTTTATAGAACGAGTCCCTGGGGCTTTTGGCTTCCACTTTCATACAACATGATTTTAAATTAAACAAGTATACTCAACTTTATTCATTGTGACGTCTTAATTGGGATTATTAAAGACTGAATCTTTGTTTACATACTTTCCCTTGCTGGACCCTGAGGAAGCGCATAATGCGAAACGCGTAGCTCCAGCATTTTTATCTGAAATTGTACTAATCCTGTGACTATGTATTGACTATTCAATCTATTAGAGTGATATACTTTTTGTTTTTACCATGTACTAATAAAGATTTATGAATTTTTTAAAAACAGTTGTGTACCGTTGTTATGTTACATGAACATGTGCATACTTTGACTGTTTGTAGAGGCACATTCAAACCCCCTTTTCTTCTTGTAGGGACGTAGTCTTGACCTCTTTTTTAGGGACAGGTCTATGCCCTTGCTAGAATTTTTTCCAGAGAAATGATCATTTCTCTGAGTTGCTTCGGCACAGGCATATGGCTTCTCACCAGCCAAGCATTTTTTATGCTGCAGGGGCTGCCACTGCCAGTGCTTTTTTGAGGACATGTTTGATGTCAGACATGACATCTGAACATGTGTATAGGGGGTATATATACACATATATGTCTGTATATATACCCCTAGACATATATAGGTGTGATAGTAGCAGAAATATATGCTTGCGCTAATGAAATCATTTACAGTAATATATTTCTGCTACTATCACACCTATATATGTCTAGGTGTGTATATAAATATATGTATGTGTGTATATATACCACTATACACAAGTTCAGATGTTTTGCCTGCCTCAAAAGAACCCAAAAAAATGCCAAAAAAAACGCTAGCGTCAAAAAAAAATGCCCAGGTGTGTTTTTGTTGGCATTTTTTGGGGGGTTTTGGAGGCAGGCAAAACATCTGAACTTGTGTATAGTGGTGTATATACACATATACATATATTTATATACACACCTAGACATATATAGGTGTGATAGTAGCAGAAATATATGCTTGCGCTAATGAAATAATTTACAGTAATATATTTCTGCTATTATCACACCTATATATGTCTAGGTGTGTATATAAATATATGTATGTGTGTATATATACCACTATACACAAGTTCAGATGTTTTGCCTGCCTCAAAAGAACACTAAAAAATGCCAAAAAAACGCTAGCGTCAAAAAAAAATGCCCAGGTGTGTTTTTGCTGGCATTTTTTGGGGCTTTTTGGAGGCAGGCAAAACATCTGAACTTGTGCACAGTACCACTATACACAAGTTCAGATGTTTTTCCTGACTGCAAAGAACCCCAAAAAATGCCTGCTTTGAAACCGGCAAGGTGTGAAAACCGAGGAGAGGAGCTAACCCCCTGAGCTGAAAGTTTTCTAATACAAACAATCCTTTTTTTTTATGGTTCTGGACATGCTACAGAGCTGAAACTTCACAGGTACACCTTTTAGACCCCCCAGACACAAAATCACACAAAAAAAGTTCTTAAAAATTGTCATTTTTGATAAAAAAAAGCAGATTATTGAAAAAATTAAAAAAAAATAAAAAAGAGATTTTTTGATTTTTACTTTGGATTTCAGATCTGGGGGGTCTAAAAAGTGTACATGTGAAGTTTCAGCTCTGTAGCATGTCCAGAACCATAAAAAAAAAAAAGATTGTTTGTATTAGAAAACTTTCAGCACAGGAGTATGGCTTCGCTGCTGTAACACCTTGCCGGTTTAATAGAAGGCATTTTTTTGGGTTCTTTGCAGTCAGGAAAAACATCTGAACTTGTGTATAGTGGTACTGTGCACAAGTTCTGATGTTTTGCCTGCCTCCAAAAACCCCCAAAAAATGCCAGCAAAAACACACCTGGGAATTTTTTTTTTTGACGCTAGCGTTTTTTTTGGCATTTTTTGGGGTTCTTTTGAGGCAGGCAAAACATCTGAACTTGTGTATAGTGGTGTATATACACACATACATATATTTATATACACACCTAGACATATATAGGTGTGATAGTAGCAGAAATATATTACTGTATATGATTTCATTAGCGCAAGCATATATTTCTGCTACTATCACACCTATATATGTCTAGGTGTGTATATAAATATATGGATGTGTGTATACACATAAGTAAAAATCAAAAAATCTCTTTTTTTTTTTTTAAATTTTTCAATAATTGGCTTTTTTATCAAAAATGTTTTGTGTGATTTTGTGTCTGGGGGGTCTAAAAGGTGTACCTGTGAAGTTTCAGCTCTGTAGCATGTCCAGAACCAGAAAAAAAAGATCATATAGGTGTAAAAGGAGGGTCCCACATCCCTGTTCTACTGAAAAATTATCTTTTTTTTTTTACATGGTTCTGGAAGTGCTACAGAGCTGAAACTTCACATGTACACTTTTTTTTTTTTTTTTTTTTTTTTCCAATAAAGTGCTTTATTGAAGTTAATAATTGAAAATACAATGAAAACAGTTATTGGTTTAACAAGTAAAGCGCAGTGTAACAATAATGAGATACATCTAGTAGTCATTGAACATACATCAGGCAAACAAATGTGCAACCAATTAGACTTAGATGTAGGGGGGGTATGGACCAGTGTCCACACCAAGGGCCTGCGGCCCATAGAAGAGTGAATAGAAAAAGAAAGAAAGGAAAGAAATAAAGTAAGAAATATAGAGGGGGAGGAAGGGGGGGGGGGAGGGGGTGTAGGTCACATAAAAAAAAAAAAAAAATAATAAAATTTAGGGAAATGGTCTCAAGACATATTAGTCATATCTGACTGACTAGAGATTGGCCGATTACCGGGTGATAAATTTAGTGTAATTGGAGGACAAAGTGAACATAGTCCAAGGTCTCCAAAGTTCGTGAAAGGTTAAGCTGTTTTCCTTCTTAATAGCAACGATTTCTTCCATTTCAAAGAGCATTTTAACTTTGTTTGCCCAGTCTTTAGTTGATGGGGTGTATTGAGAGTTCCAAAAAAGAGGTATGACGGCCTTTGCCGCATTCAACAAGTGTCTAACTAAGGAGTTCTTGTAATTCTTGTAAGAGAGAGTGTTTACGTGTAGCAGGCAAGTTGCAGCATCTAACACCATAGATGTGTCTGTTATCATTTTTATCAGATGAACAATCTGTTTCCAGAATGTGTGTATTTTTGTGCATGACCACCAAATATGAACAAAAGTCCCTTTTTCTTTTAGGCACCTCCAGCATTTGTCAGAACTCTGCGGGGACCATGTCTTTATTTTGACTGGTGTCAAATACCACTGTGTCATAATTTTGAACGAGGTCTCTTGAATCTTAGTGCTTAGAGAGCATTTGTGCGTGAACACACAGGCTTTCTCCCAAGTCTTTTCTGTAAAGGAGCAATTTAAATCTCTCTCCCAAACTTTTTTATAGTCATCTATCGCTTGGTTAGGGGCTTGGGAGATCCATTTATAAGCTTGTGATGTGGTTTTACTGCAAGATTTACGGTCCCCGCAAATTTTCTCGAAAGCAGATATTGGCCTAGAAAAAAGGAACTTGCGCTTGTGATTCCGAACAAAGTTATGCAACTGTATGTAATTCCAGTGGGAAATTGTGTAGCCCTGAGGTTTAATTTCGTTAAATTCTTTCATAGATAACAATCTCGAGTTTAACAAGCAGTCTTTTACTCTCAATGGAGCATTCCTCTTTTGTGAGTCTACCGGGGGTGGTTTAAAGTCCATTCCCGGTGGGAAATCTGGGTTGCCAGTAATTGGTGTCATGGGACCAGGACTGGTGATCAATTGGTATTCTGATGCTACTTTATTAAAAATCGATAATGTGGCTGAAATCAGGGGGTGATTCCTGACATCGGGCGGATAATTAGAGGGATCTGTCCAAATTAAATGGTGCACTGGGTATCTTGAAAGGCCTATCTCGAGTTCAACCCAGTCTTTGTGATGGGAGTGGCAATGCCAGTCAATTACCCTGGTTATATGTGATGCCTGGTGATATTTAATGAAATCGGGCAACCCCATTCCTCCTTTAATTTTAGGTAACTGCAAGAATTTCAGCTTAATTCTGGGTTTCCTAAGAGCCCAGACAAATTGTCTCTGTACAGAGAGAAGGTTGCGAAAGAAGGCAGTAGGTATTTTAATCGGGAGTGCGTGAAATAAATAGAGAAGCCTAGGTAGAATGACCATTTTCAGGATCGCTGCTCTTCCAAACCAGGAGAAATGCTTATTATTCCAGTTACGTAGGTCCTTCTTTATGTTTCTTAGAAGAGGGATAAAATTCGCCTCAAAAAGATTTTCGATTTTGGGAGTTAGCTGTATTCCTAGGTATGTGAGTGATTTCGTTTCCCATTTATAGGGGCAATTGCGTTGGGTCAAATCCTTTATGCCTGGGGATAGGGAAACATCAAGCGCTTCTGATTTTGAATGATTTATCTTAAAATTAGATAAATATCTAAAAGTCTGAAATTTCAAATTTAGATTCGGTATGGAGATGTGTGGTTGGGTGATGTAAAATAATAAATCATCTGCGTAGGCAGATATCTTAAAATCTCTGTTACCAATCTGGAAGCCATGAATTGCTGGATCTGTGTTGACATGCCTTATTAGTGGTTCTAGTGCCAAAATAAAGAGTATTGGCGAGAGGGGACATCCCTGTCTAGTGCCATTTCTCAGATGGAGGGGTGTGGAGAGAGTATTGTTAACTTTCACCTTGGCAATGGGATCCTCGTAAAGAGCTCCGATCCATCCCATCATGTTGGAGCCTAACCCCAAGTGACGACAAGTGGCCTGAAGATAATCCCAGGCCACCCTGTCAAAGGCCTTTTCGGCATCTGTTGACAGAATCAATCCTTCCAATCTATGTTTGCGAGCTTCATGAATCAAATTTAGTGATTTTATAATGTTGTCTCTGGCTTCTCGACCTGGCATAAAGCCCACTTGTTCTGGTCCAATTACTAGGTGCAGCAGAGGTCTGAGCCTGTTTGCTAAAATCTTGGCAAGCAACTTGACGTCCAGATTGAGAAGGGAGATGGGTCTATAGTTAGCACACAAAGTTGGGTCCTTATCTTTCTTGGGGATCACTGTAATATGCGCCGTAAGGAATTCAAGGGATGGTTTGTCATTTTTGGAGAGGGTGTTCAAGGCTTTAGTTAAGGGATTAATCAAAATTGCTTCAAAAGTCTTGAAATATTGCGAGGTCAGTCCATCAGGACCTGGACTTTTGCCGCTTTTCATGGAACTAATAGCCTGTTGCACCTCTTCAATGGAAATATCTTTTTCAAGGTTAATAATGTCTGTTTCTGATAAATTTGGGAGACCACTCTGTTTAATATATTGGTTAATGAGTAAGGGTCTTGATCCCTGCATGTCAGCAGGACGTGTTTGTGGAGGTAGATTATATAGATTCTCATAGAAGGTGCGGAAAGTTTCCGCAATGAACCTAGAGTCATGTATTTTATTGTTCCGCTTGTCTCTCAGGCACGAGATGTGGGACGCAGATTGCAAATCTTTGAGGGCTCTGGCAAGAAACTTGCCCCCCTTATCCCCATGCTCATAGTAAATTGCCCTATTGAAGTATAAGGCTCTTTTGGTTTTGTTATTGAGAATATCTGTCAACTCTTTTCTTGTGTCTGTCAACTCCTGCATGAGAGATTTAGCTAGTGAAATTTTGTGTTGGGCTTCTAGACTTGAGATTTTGGCTATGAGGTTGTTTATTTGTTTCTCTTTATCTTTTTTCTTCCTAGCTCCGTATTTAATAAACTCTCCCCTTATGACACTTTTATGTGCTTCCCATATAGTTATTGGTGAGACATCTTGTGTGGAATTTTCTATAAAGTAATTCTTAATGGATTCGGAAATTTTCTCCTTAATTATTGGGTCAATTAAAAGTGAGGGGTTTAATCTCCAATTAAATGTTGGTTTACTAATTTTGTCAGTTGCTAACGTAATCGAGACAGGGGCGTGATCAGATAGGGCAGCGACACCAATCCTGGCATCTAATAGGTCTGGGAGATCTCTTTGTGAGACAAAGAGAAGATCAATCCTCGCGTATTTATTGTGTGGTGCGGAAAAGTGTGTGAAATCTTTTTCTGAGGGATGTAGAGAGCGCCAAGTATCCACAAGGGTCAAAGATCTCAGTAGGGTCTTAATTTTTTAATCTTCCCATATGTCAAACTCGATTTGCCCGTGGAGGAGTCCTGAAGTGGGTCCAATGGGATATTAAAGTCCCCCCCCAGGACAATGCACCCCACAGCAAAATGTTTTAAGTCATCAATAAGCTTAGTACAGAAAGATACGTGTGCTTTATTTGGAAAGTAGGCGTTGGCTAAGGTCAATGGGCGTCCATTTAGAGAGCCGGCTAGAAAGATATATCTACCCTCTGGATCAGCATAATGTTTATCTACAGTAAAGGTGCATTTTTACTGATCAAAATGGCGACTCCCTTCATTTTTGCATGTGGATTTGAAGCAGTGTAAATCTTATTAAAGTGTCTGTCTGTTAGTTTTGGTGTTTCGTTCCCTTTAAAATGTGTTTCCTGTATGAAAACAAATAGTGCTTTACTTTTTTTAAGTTCGTTTAGCAATTTCCTTCTTTTTTCGGGTATGTTGAGTCCATTTGCATTATGTGATACTATCGTGGGTTGTTTTCCCAAGTGTGAGAAGGCCATCTTTTGCAAGATTTGTAAGGGTGAGGAGGGGGGGGGAAATAGGTGTAGGGAAGGAAAGAATAAAAGTAAAGAGAGAAAGATGGGAAATGGAGATAAGACAAAGTCAGTACCGGTTGACTAGGGAATTATTCTCCTCGTCAACTAATGTAATAGGCTGCAAATTCTGAGAAAATGTAGGAGGTATCAACTACAGTAGCAGCCTTTTGGGTAAAGTGGAAGGAGCGCAGGTGAGCGTCCCCTGTGATATCCGAGGTTCCTGTGATTAAAGACAAGTATCCCGAACCACAGGAAGACGGCTCCTTTGTGAAATTTATCATATCAAATACATTCAAATGCGTTCCGCGGAAATGAAAAATAAACCGTAACAAGTTCAATTCACAACAGGATCACCATAAATTCAAACCTTGAATGAGATTCCCCAGGGAAAAAAAAAAAAAAAAAAGGGGAGGGGAGAAGGATCCGTGGACATGAGTAGCACTCGTTAAACTATCAGAATATCACAGGAGGAGCTTATACTTTAGGAAAGTCCAAAGCAAAAGTTCAGAATACTGCTGTATCTTGCATACATATAGTAAAGTGTGTATCGACGTTCATGTAACTTTAGACTAGTATTCAGTACCTCATAGTGGTCTTCGTTGGTAAAGCTGATGGTATCATCCTATGGTGTCCGGTCACCTTACAGCTTACCTCTTCCTTGAACCCATATGCAGCATAGACCCAGGTAGGGTCCTCTGAGAGTTCGCCTCAAGGAAATCCAAAAATAAAAAAAAAATAAAAACAGAAATTGCATATTAAGAATGAGGGAACATGAGAGCTTATCAAATATAACCCATCTAAATTCAGGTTGTGTGGGAGGAAGAGCAACATCATGCAGTTAAACACTGTCCGCTGGAAAACCCGTGTTGAATACCAGGGGAATAACCCGTGGTCTATATGCCCATCAATAATTAAGCTGCATTCTTCAATTGCTTTATCTATCCTGTGTAGATTATTGAAAATGCACATATAGGGGCTGAAGGAAATCAGCGTTGCCAAACTCTATTCAGCCAGTATTCCAGGTGTTTGCTTAATATCATCTGCCTTTAGTTCCTTCATAACAGTCATTCCGCTAAAATCCTGCTAAATAGGAAAACCAAGAGTTTTCTTACATGTCCACTGATAGCTGTAAAGAGAATGTGCACAGTGCTAACATGCTTGGTAGTTATTTCAGTTAGACATCTTCTGCAGAGATTATATGCAAAGCATGTCCAAGATTGCCCTCTGCTGGGGAAAGTCAGAAATTCCCTGGGAGAAACTTAAAAACAGAATCATGTGGTGGTCAACGGTTCCAGGTAAGATCAATCGACATCTCAGATGTAATTTCTGGATCTTGGGGTTTTTGGGGTTTTTGGAGGTGAAGGAGATTGTAGGTGGGATTTTTTGGTCTTCATCTTTCTTCCTTCTTTAGTGGAGGGAGACCTGTAAGTGGAAGGCGAGCCCTCTCGGGACATGCGGTCATTAGGTGAGGCTGGTAAAAGGAATTCTGCATACCACTCTGGGAGATCAATGTGATCTAGCTGTAGATTAGCGCAGAAAGATGGTAAATCCCCGGGGGTACGCAGATAGAATTGTTTGCCACGATAAGTAGCCTGGACAGCGAAAGGGTATTTCCATCTATAAGGGATATTTCTGTTTTTCATCGCCTCTAGGATCGGTCTAACAGCTCTCCTGTTTTTAAGAGTAATGGGTGACAAATCTTGAAACAGTAGAATTTGAGTTTCATTAAACATAATTTGATCGCTCTGTCTGGCTTTTGCCAGAATTTCCTCTTTTAGGGTGTGATTCGTTAGGCAGCATATCACATCTCTGGGTGGCAATGTGTCTGCAGGTTTCTGCCTTAAGGCTCTGTGAGCCCTGTCCATCTCTATGGGGGACTCCTGTGGTCTATCCAAAAGATTGTTGAATATAGAGGCTAAGGCAGGGCGTATATCATTGCCACCAACAGACTCTGGAAGACCCCTCACTCTGATGTTATTCCTTCTTCCACGATTATCAAGGTCTTCCAGATGTCTGTTCATTTCAATTAGGTGGTTAGAGTGGGTGTTTGTGATGGCCTCCAGTCTGTCTATAGCCTTGTCTCTGTGTCTGCCCGCCTTTTCTACCCCTGCCATTTGTTCTTTGAGACTGACAATGTCCGCCTTCAGGTCAGTTATTGCAGCAGCAAATGAGCCTTTTATGTCGGCTGCTATGGCAGTCATGTCGTTGTAGGTTAATTGTCTGTCAGTAGCTGGCATGTCACTTACTGTGTCCTCTGAAGCTGCTAGCGATTCTGTTTCAAAGTCCTCCTCCACCTCCTGTGACAGCCTCCTCGCCATCTTGGATCCTGGGATGTTCTTCTTGGTCAGCGCCTTGGTCAGAAGATTTCAGCGATCACCTTGCCGCTTGAGGTCCTGGAATTCCTCAGATTCTTGCCCTGGGTGTTCGGTTTGAGAATTCTGCCCATATTCGGCAGATAGCAGTTCAAGTGTAGCCGCAGAATGTGTTAAGGAGCCGCTTCGGGTCCGGAGCTCCGCTCTTAGGCAGCCATCCACGCTGCGCGCCAAGCCACGCCCCCCACATGTACACTTTTTAGACCCCCCAGATACTAAATCCAAAGTCAAAATAAAAAAATCTCTCTCTTTTTTTTTTTCAATAATTGGCTTTTTTAACAAAAATGACAATTTTTAAGAACTTTTTTTTGTGTGATTAATAGTTAATAGGGCATGACCCAGAACCCTAGGCACTTTTTAGGGGCATTTATTGGGTTTTAGGGCTTAAAAATGGTGTTTTTTGATTACCGAAGTTCGGGTCCCATTGATTTCAATGGGGTTCTGAAATCCGGGCCGAACTTTCGGGAAGTTCGGATGTTCTGGCCGAACCGAACTTTTCAAAAGTTCGATCAGCCCTAGTGCTGATATACGTAGTGCACCTAAAAAAATATCAGAGCATACAAATAGTGTCAAACATACAGAACTTAGCCAATGACAAAAGGATGATACTAGTGCTATATGTGAAGTATGTGGACAGGTTATACAGAAATGGGACTGTGATATAAAGTGCTCAGTGCAACATCAAAAAGAATGTTCTTAAACAGAACAACCAGAAAAATGGGTGCCAAATAAATAATATTTTGTTGATTAAGGCAAAAGCATAAATAAACAAATAGTGTCCATGTATCTATCAGTGGGGTGACATCAAATCTTGTGCTGTCCTTCTTCCCTTGGTGAGGTTCAGTGACACGTGAAACTGTCTGATCCTCCACCCAGTAGGTAGTGGCCACTTACCAGAAGCACTCAGGCCTCTGGGACCTATAGTGCTTGTAGAACTCCTTTATCTTTATAGGGGGACATCTATCCAAAAGGACTCCTTTAGCCTTATGGTGACCCCCTCCTCATAGGTTGATACTCAGGGGCATCGATGTGATTCCTATGTGCAATTTAACAGGACAGGTTCCACTCAGATCAGGCCTCGCCATGGTCGACTAAAGAAGTTGAGTGCACGTGCTCAGCGTCATATGCAGAGGTTGTTTTTGGGAAATAGATGTATGAGCCCTGCCAGCATTGCTGCGGAGGTTGAAGGGTGGGGGGTCAGCCTGTCAGTGCTCAGACCATTGGTCTGCATGGCTGTCATCGCAGAAGGAAGCCTCTTCTAAAGAGGATGCACAAGAAAGCCCGTAAACAGTCTGCTGAAGACAAGTAGACTAAGGACATGGATTACTGGAACCATGTCCTGTGGTCTGATGAGACTAAGATAAACTTAGTTGGTTCAGATGGTGTCAAGCGTGTGTGACGGCAACCAGGTGAGGAGTACAAAGACAAGTGTGTCTTGCCTACAGTCAAGCATAGTGGTGGGAGTGTCATGGTCTGAAGCTGCATGATTGCTGCCGGCACTGGGGAGCTACAGTTCATTGAGGGAACCTTGAATGCCAACATGTACTGTGACATACTGAAGCAGAGCATCATCCCCTGCTTTCGGAGATTGGGCCGCAGGGTAGTATTCCAACATGATACCGACCTCAAACACACCTCCAAGACGACCACTGCCTTGCTAAAGAAGCTGAGGGTAAAGGTGATGGATGGGCCAAGCATGTCTCCAGACCTAAACCCTATTGAGCATCTGTGGGGCATCCTCAAATGGAGGGTGGAGAAACGCAAGGTCTCTAACATCCACCAACTCTGTGATGTCATCATGGAGGAGTGGAAGAGGACTCCAGTGGCAACCTGTGAAATTCTGGTGAACTCCATGCCCGAGAGGGCTAAGGCAGTGCTGGAAAATAATGGTGGCCACACAATATTGACACTTTGGGCCCAGTTTGGACATTTTCACTTAGAGGTGTACTCACTTTTGTTGCCAGCGGTTTAGACATTAATGGTTGTGTTTGTGTGTGCACAGCAAATTTACACTGTTATACAAGCTGTACACTCACTACTTTACATTGTAGCAAAGTGTTGTCACATGAAAAGATATAATAAAATATTTACAACAATGTGAGGGGTGTACTCACTTTTATGAGATACTATATATATATATATCTTTTTTTTTTCCCCCCTTCTTTTGGTTGGTCTCTTTTCAGCCAGACTAACTATGTATATATACAGTATATTATCACATGCACCATACCAGATAGTTCAGTCTGTGACATGGTGTGTGTGTAGTGGTCATCTTGCTGTACCATAGTAGGTGAATCTGTTTATTAGAGGTCCTGCTGCATGGCAGATTAGACACTGCTAAGGACTAAGATGAAGATGAAGATGAAGATGAAGATGAAGATAAAGATGAAGAGCAGATAAGCCGATTTCGAGTTCCAGTGTTATATCACGATTTCTGCGGGTGAAAAGCTACGTTCCAGGCTGGTCAGACAACGGCTGGAGGATTTCCCCATCATCTCAGATTCTGTTTTCAGGTTTTTGGCACCAAGACAAATATAGTTACATACATAGTTACATAGTTACATACATAGTGAGGTTGAATAAAGACAATAGTCCATCCAGTTCAACCTGTGTAGGTGTGTGTGGCCGTAATCATCTCACATACCCCTGAATGTTCTGATCCTTGAGATGTACATCTAAGAGTCCTTTGAAAGCCACCATACTTCCCGCAGAAACCACCTCTTGTGGTAGAGAATTCCACAATCTTGTAGCCCTAACAGTAAAGAACCCCCCACGTTTCCTGAGGTTAAAATGCTTCTCCTCTAATCGCATTGTATGCCCCCAAGTCCTCATGCAATCCCTTCGACTGAATAGCTGTTTTTCTATGCCGAGATCACCATTGAGATATTTATAAATTGCTATCATGTCCCCTCTCAGGCGTCTCTTCTCCAGGGAGAATAAATCAATAGTCTTATCTCTGGAATACATCCCTTTCTTTATGCATGCTAATATTCTACTGGCTTTGGCAACTGCCGCTTGACATTGCATGCTATTACCTAGTCTATCATCTACCAAGACTCCCAGATCTTTCTCCATATCACATCTGGATCATCATCAGGGGTCCCTGCAACTGGACGTTGCTGCAACATTCGTCCAGAGGTATCTTTATTGATAACTATATATTGTTGTGTAGAAAAAAGTGTGCTAGAACAATAAGAAAAGCTGCAACCTTAGAAAATATATGTGATGTAGGAAATGTGAATCTAACAATATATACCCAGGTACATGTTCACAATTCTAACAGCGATACTGTCGGTCCTTTGCTGATAATACCTGTGTGTACATTGGATGTATGTAATAATCTTTTCTTATCTAAAGCTTGTGTTATTTATATACTGGTGTACATCTATATATTTTTGCTTAATGTCATATGCTGGCTGCAGTCATTCATCTTCTCCCAATTACTTTAATTAGCTTACTCATTAACCACTTGCCGACCGCCGCACGACTATCTACGTGGGCGGTCAGCCCCTCACAGGCAAAGTGACGTAGGTCTACGTCGCTCGCCTGTGAGGGTTTAGGGAGCGAGCGCGCGCCGCCGGAGGCGCGCTCCCGCTCCCGCGTGGTCACGGACCCCCCCGCGCGCGTGACCGGCGGACCCGATCGCCGCCGGCCACTCTGCGATCGGCGGGGGAGAGGGAGATAGTCAGGCAGCTTGTGTAAACAAGCTGCCTGTCATTCTCCTCTCTGTATGAGAGCTGATCACATGGATCTACTATGTAGATCCATTGATCACTCCTCATACAGTTGAAGCCACAGCCAATCACAGTTAGAATCACGCCCCTAGGGACACACACAGCCCCTCCCTCTCAAATAAAGTTAACCCCTTCACTACCAGTGCATTTTTACAGTAACAGTGCATATGTATAGCACTGATTACTGTAGAAATGTCACTGGTAACCCCAAAAGTGTCAAAAATGTCAGTCAAGGGTCCGATCTGTCCGCCGCAATGTCGCAGTACCGCAAAAAAAATCGCAGATCGCCGCCATTACGCGTTAAAAAAAAAACAACAAAAATGACAAAAATCTTTCCCTTTGTTAGTAAACGCAATAACTTTTGCGCAAACCAATCAAAATACGCTTTTTGCGATTTTTTTTACCAAACATAGGTAGCATAAAACAAATTGGCCGAAAATATTAAAAAATTTTGATTTTTACATTTTTTTTTGGGGGGAATTTCATATAAAAAAAAGGGAAAAATATTGCTATTTTTGCAAAATTTACGCTCTTTTTTTGTTTATAGCGCGTGATCAAAAAATCGCACAGGTGATCAAATACCACCAAAAGAAAGCTCTGTTTGTGGGAAAAAAAGGACGCCAAATTCGTTTCGGTACAGCGTCGCACGACCGCGCAATTGTCCGTTAAAGTCACGCAGTGCCGAATCGCAAAATGCCCTCTGGTCGTTTAGCAGCCAAATCCTCCGGGGCTTAAGTGGTTAATTTCCCAGCAAGGGAATCCCCTCTGTTCACAGAAGCCCCATTCTGGATGGAGGCACTGCCACTTTTTTTTAACAAAACCACTCTTCCACTCAACAGGTTCAGGTTCTCTTATTTACCTACAGGTTTAGCGCAATATCTTGTTTGGGCAGGGCCATTTCCCATAACCCACCCCCGAAAAGAGGGCTACAACTGTATCTATGGAGGAGCAGAGTTGTCACTTTAGGACAGGAAGTGTGTTACAACTGTAGAATACCTCCTCCTTTCATTATCTCCATAACATAGGGGGAAGTGTTGCATAGTCAGAAGAGAGAAGGACTGAATAAGGCTGATAAGACTCAATGCAATTGTAATAAAACACAGGACAGCACCAGATTTCTGGCAGGATAAACAGGTAATTTTTTTCAATGATCAAAGAGATATAATAAAGTGATTTCAATGGCCAGGACAGCCTTGGAGTTCGGCCCCACCCTTTTTCTACATCATTGATGTACTGGTGTCCTCACACACCAAGGGAGTGGCACTACCAGCTTCAAATAAATATCACTGAGCCATGTTACATAGTTACATAGTTAGTGAGGTTGAAAAAAGACATCAGTCCATCCAGTTCAACCTATGATGTGTGTGTGTGTTTTCTGTTAACAGTACATTGTATACCCCTGTATGTTGTGGTCTTTAAGGTGCCCATCTAATAGTTTTTTGAAACTATCAATGCTCCCTGCTGATACGACTGTTTGCGGAAGAGAATTCCACATCCTTACTGCTCTGAAAATGAAGAAACCCCTACGTACTTTAAGGTTAAACCGCCTTTCCTCTAGTTTTAGTGAGTGGCCATGTGTCTTATTGTATTCCCTTTGTCTGAAAAGTTTGTTCCTTATGCTAGGGTCGCCAGTACAGTATTTGTACATTGATATCATATCCCCCCTCAATCGTCTTTTCTCCAGAGAGAATAAGTTCAGTGCTTGTAGCCTTTCCTCATAGCTGATGTCCTCCATTCCCCTAATTATTTTTGTTGCCCTTCTCTGGACTCTCTCCAGTTCCAGCACATCCTTCCTGAGGACTGGTGCCCAGAACTGGACAGAATACTCCAGATGTAAAATAGGGAGTGTTTTGGTGCTCTCAGGTGGTGCTGTCAATGGGGTGGCTGCAAAATGTGGACAGGTTTCAGGGTAAAACCAGAAAGAAGCACCAACACATGGGAGATATATCATTAAGAGCCTGGGCACAAGGGGGGGATTTAGAGTCCGTGTGCAAGTTCCTAGACAGACAGTGATGGTGTGCTCTCTTCAAATCCAGAGGGGAGGGGGGAAGAGAGAGAAATCCGAGGTTGACCCTGGGATGGATGGATGGAGGGGTTGTCACTCAGGGCAGCTGACCGGAGGAGTGAAGCAGCTGTGTATCAGAAATATAGAAGAGAGGAAAGCGCCTCTTAGTAGTGACTCACATTAAGGTACTCGCTATCGTGTGTGGCGTTGTGCTCCGGAGGCTGGATGTCTGCTCAGTTCAAGTCGGTCTAATCGTCCGGGTGGGCTCTGGAGGCTTGCTCTACCGAATTCCGGGTAGACTCGGTGGAGGAACTTGGAGGAGCTCAAACAGCGGCCGGCAGCGTCTGACGTCACATGTGCAGAGAAGGGCAGTAAGGGCAAACTGGACTTCACAACGCGTTTCGGAGCATACGTCGATGCCAGGTTCGGGCATGCGCACTCCTTTCTCAAGTGTCCGGAGCAAAGGGAGAGAGCAAACTTTATAGGACACAATCGGGCATGTACTAACAATAAAAGCGGCAATGCTGGGATCAAATTTAAAGCGGCAATAGTATCTTTAAAGCAGTGGGGATTGTTCTGCAGTAGGGGACCATTCATGAGCTGAATGGATGGTGGGATACACAAGGTTAGGTTGTGGAATTGTGAACATATCTTGGCAGTATTAATAATGAAAATATTATAATCAATAACAATAAAAACAATAATTACAGTGTCTAACAGTAATAGTGGTTTAAATTAAACCAGAAGAATCAATAAATATGATCAATGACCACGGGCATACATAAAAAGCTGCTTGTTGGATTTGACATAGTAAATACAGGGCTAGGAAAAGGTGGTATGACGGTGGTGTGTATGAGCAGAAGGGTGTAAAGTGGACTGTGGTTGCTGTTTGGTTTGTATAGTGTTATATGATATATAGCTGAATATGAAGCTGGTAGTGGGCATGGGTTGGGGGAGGGGGATGGAGATGCGGGGGAGGGAGGGTGGAAAGAAAAAAGGGGGGGAGGGGGGGGTTTTGGTTGGGAACGGGAGGAAAAACGAACAAGAGGATGGGCAGGGGGGTGGGGGAAAAAGAGGGGGGGAGGGGGAAAAAATGGGGTATGTACAAACTTACAAGAGGCGTTCTTGATTAACAAAGTATTATATTGTGAAAGAAACCTGAAATAGTAACAAAACAATGTAAGATAAGGCAATGGTGTCTGAATGGGTGGAGGGGGGATTAAAGGATGGTGTTGACATCGAGCTCCTCATTTAGTCCATTGGGACTGAGGCTGTCTAAGGTGTAGATCCAGAACGTTTCACGTTCGCATAGTAATGCAAAACGTTCTGCTGGTGGTAGACTTTTGGGGATGGATTCAAGGATCCAGACTCTTAGTCCGACTGTGGACTGTTGGTGAAATTCTAAGAAGTGATGGGGGACGCTATGTAGGTCGCAACCTGTTTCAATGTAGCGTCGGTGTTTACCGAAACGCTGTCTTAAGGGACAGATTGTACGTCCCACATACAGGAGTGGACATGGACATGACAAGCAATACACACATGGTCGGTGGAACAATTATGGAAATCGTTGAAGGTATAGGTTTTTGCTTTATGCGTGAAGGATTTTTGACCGTGTTGTATGAACTCGCAAGTCTTACAGAGGGACTTTTTGCACTGAAACATACCCTTAAGGGGTATGATACAGAGAGGGTTGGGTTTGGGGTTTTTTAATTTGCTTGGGGCGATTTTGGCTTTGAGGGAAGGGGCCCTACGGTAAGTGATCCGGGGTTTGTCAAGAATGTTGGCGGAAAGGAGGGGATCCTGTTTCAGGATACCCCAATGTTTGGAAAAAATGTTTTCCATTTTTTTGTGTCGTCCATTAATTATTGTCTTTTTTGGGGGGTTTTCCAGGAAGGTACGTTTTGTAGGCTGTGTCGATCAGAGTATCGGGGTAACCCTTGTCCAGAAATTTATTTTCATGGTAGTTACTGTGAGTAATGTAATCTGTGTCTCTAGTACAATTTTGTCGTAGACGACAGAACTGGCTCTTGGGAATATTTTTAACCCATAATGGGTGGTGGCAGCTGTCAAAATGTAAGTACGAGTTGCCTGCAGTTGGTTTGGTATAATTGCATGAGATTATGGAATCGCCATCATGACCTAGCTCTAGGTCTAGATAGGCTAGTTTCTCAGGGTGCCAGGAGAAGATGAATGATAGGCCAAAGGGGTTATTATTGCAGTGGTTCACAAATTCCTGAATGGTGGTGGAGGGACCGTCCCAGATGATGATCAGGTCATCAATATATCGTCCATAAACTATAAGATGTTTGGTGTATGGGTTATTGTGCCAGATAAACGAGTTCTCCCAAAAACCCATAGTAAGGTTTGCGTAGGATGGGGGGACGGAGCACAACGCCACACACGTTAACGAGTACCTTAATGTGAGTCACTACTATCATTTTTGTCATTAAATCGTTTACAACACTCAAGAGGCGCTTTCCTCTCTTCTATACTCCAGATGTGGCCGGACCAGAGTCTTGTAGAGAGGGAGAATAATCTCTTTATTTCTGGAGTGAATCCCCTTTTTATGCATCCCGGTATTCTGTTGGCTTTGCTTGCAGCGGCTTGGCATTGCATGCCACTGCCAAGCCTGTTGTATACCAGTACCCCCAGGTCCTTTTCCATCCTAGACTCACCCAGAGGTTCCCCCCCCCCCCTAGTGAGTAGCTTGCTTTCTGGTTTCTGGCACCGAAGTGCATTACTTTACATTTTTCAACATTAAACCTCATCTGCCATGTAGTTGCCCACCCCATTATTTTGTTCAGGTCCGCTTGTAAGGTTTCCACATCCTGCATAGAAGATATTGGCATGGTGTCACTTAGAACTTGAAGGGCTTTTCAGCAGACTATAAACCATAAAAAAATTAAAATCCTTGAAAATAATCATTAGTAACATCTCATTCTTATAATGGCTAAAGAGTGAATAGTTTAACTGCAGTCCTGTGATCATTAATAATACCTTCTCTATCAACTCCTAAACCATTGAAAGAAAACAAACGGCATAGGCCATGGGATTTTTCTTTTTTCTTTTTTTTTACCAACTGTTCGAAAAATGTGAATAATACCTCTAAAAAAAGGGTATTTTATTTTTTAGGAATTGTAAGAATATTTAATAATAAATATCTTGCGCTCGTACTTATGTCAGAATATTTATACTGCTCTGAATATAGCAGTGTATTTATTCATGGTTAATAAGCAAAGATCTGTGAAAAAGGAGAGTCTTCACCTATTGCCATAAATCAATGTCGTGAGTTCTTTTTAATTGATTAATTTCTTTTTAAAAGCATATACCAATCTTAGTGAGTACAGTCTACAGTGTGGAATATATATAAAAATATTTATTCGCCAGACATGTAAACACAATATATGATCAAACAAGAAATGACACAAAAAGATAACTCTACAGAAAAAATACTAACTTCAAACAATCAATGCAATGTGATGTTTAGCTCAATAATGAAAGTGAAACTAAAGCAAAGTGAAAGTAAAACGAAAGTAAAACAAAAGCAAGATTACCATTTCTTCCCAGGTATAGTATAAGCCATAAATTAATGTTCTATATAAACAGACTACAATGGTCTGCGAATCACACGGCCCAAAGTCATTCCACTGCAGAAGGAATGAGAATAAGCCATGCAAAACGGAAGACTTAAAATTGCAAATAATGCACTGAATCTGATATTAATAAAAATGTATAAAAACAAAAATCAGCTTTTTAGAGAAAAATATACCATGGCTTATACGGCTGGGATTGTAATCTCATTACCCTTAAATATGCAATATAAAACATATAAGGAAAGAATAAACAATTGTTGAATAAAATCAAATAATACAGCAAGGCATAATTACCACACTTAAGATGGTGTTACCAGAGTCCTAAGATGGATGCCAGTGAGGGAGGAGTTTCCTCCAAGTTTCAGATGAATGATGTGGATCAGGGAGTATGTCTGCATGAGTCTATTGAAAAATGTAATAGCGTGTGTGGTGTAAGTGTGAGGTGTGTTGTCAGTAGTGTAAAGTGTTGTGTCCTATCTCTCATCTGGGTTGGTCTTTTATATGGTAAGAACAAAGAGCTATAAAAATTACCATAAGTAAAACCCAGAGGGATGAAACATTATCCCTATTGGTCGGGATATTCTATACCTAAACTGATGAGGTCAGAGACACACCTCTTTTGATAATTAACCCAAAACTTGGTATAATAAAATAAGGATGATTTCTCTATATGTGAGATTAATCATATAACACAACATAAAACTTTCTCCAGACTCCCAGTACATACATAAATGTCCACCTGTATCTCCATAATTCACCTGGGCAAGTAATGCCATTCCAATAATTATATTATTTAACACAATATAATATTTTTATATTGGAATATCTAAAATTATCTCAAGACTGCACCTGGTATTTCGCCTCCAGAGGGCAGTATCGTACTGTTCATTAGATTTTGTATTTAACATAATTTGAAACAATTACGCATCCTTCTTATCTCATGACCTCTGACCTGTCGGCTAGTGAAAAGCAATTACTTATTTGACCATGCCAAAGGGCTGTCAGATATAGTCTAGGTTTGGGAATATTTACGACACCTTGAGCACTTAGACTAGACTTCTCTGAAATGAGGCAACTAGTGACGAGATACATATGTCCTTACACTTATTAGAAAAAGAATTCTAAGTAAGATTATTACTGAGAATATAAACCCAAAATGTGATATAACATTCCTAAATATATATGTATATGCCTTACATAATATAATGACATAATTATGGCTAATATCTTCTCACATATGATAATGTATCTATAAAAACTTATATGGTTCATCTTTAAATGTCTGCTAGAATATACTGGGGTATTGTCCATTGTTATATACTTATAGACAGACTGAGATATCCCCCCTTAACATAGCGTCAGACTGACTAAGTTTTATCTGATCGAGATGTCAAAAGGGATCTTATTTACGATTACATAGAAATACAAAGATCTCTGTTGAAACCATAGACCCTTTGTAAGCCTGTGAGAGACATTTTGTTTAACAAGTATATATGAACTTTGTTTCACCTTAGAAACAACATGGAAGCCATTCAGAATCTCTTATGCATTATATGAATACATGGCTTTTAAAATCCCTTTTCTTTTTACCTATTATTATTTTAATCAACCCCCAATAACCCCGACATATCCCCCCCCCCCTTTCTTCCCAGTAGACAAGTGAGCAACTTAGGCCTATCTGGAAAGAAAGCTTTTTAAGGAGTAGTAAAAGGAAAAAATGTCTTGTCCTCTTTTTTTTAAGAGAATAATTCATATTGGGAATTGTTCATAACTTTTAAGTAAAGTGGTAAAAATGAAAAATTGAGAAAAAAAAATCAGTTCAAAATGTCAGTTCGTAGCGACTTTGCTTAGCGTTAGCTATGTCACAAACTGTTCCTTGTTAGTCTCTTTGACTTCTGATCTCCTAGTAAAGAAACTCAAATGTTCCTTGAAATCTGCATCTCCAGCTTGTAAAGTCTTGATGGAGACAGAAATTAACTGCTGCAATGGCATTAGCAACTACCATTCAAAGCGCAGTAAAACAATGTTGGCAATCAGGAATCAGAGAAATCTGTTTGGACATTCAACCTTGGATGTTGGTTGGATAATGAATGGTTTCAGCATGATCTAGAGTGTCATACACCTAGACTGAGTTTTTGCTCACATGTGCAATGCACCATTCTCACATCTCCTTCAACTGAAAACAGGAGGTAGTGCGATTCCTCTCAATGGATTTCCTCGGATCAAATGCACAAAGATCTGTTGAAACAAATCTTCCTCTCCATCAACAAGAATCTAGGGCGTCTCGCAGCTTGATTCCTGAAGAGGGACCTGATGCAGTGAGGGGTTCCGTCCTGAGCTGTGCTCTAGGGAGAGATGATCCATCCGATCGCTGTGTCTTTGGCAAACATCACCGTCTGTACCAATCAACGACCTGGCATGGAAGGTTAATCTCTTCCTATTGGATGAAACATACAGTATGAATATACATTCTTATCAATTGACATTTCAATGCGATGTAGGTACCCTAAGCTTTCTCAGAGTTCTCCTTTAATCCACCGTGTGATCAGTCCTTTCATATGACTACCATGGAAGGTGAGACTACATATGCGACCTTTCCCAGGGCCACTGACTTCTGGGGCTTATTAACATGGGGATGTATTTATCACCGTGGATACTATGCATTAAACAATTATACAATGATCTAATATTTTGTTTAAAATTTACCTACTACTTAGGAGAAAAAAAAAAATATCTCCCCCTTTGGGGCATCAATGCAATTTATTGGAGGCAACAAAACTACCTGGCATTGAGGATTCCTTCTTGGTTACCGTATACAACCTTTAACCTCTTGACTGCATTACGTCATTAGGGTTTGATCCTCCTTGGTATCACCGTCATTGGCGATTTTTCAAAATGTGCCCGCTTTAAGCGACCTGTTTGAGTCAGAGGGATGAAGTGACCACTGAAAAATAGGAGGGTAGTTAGTATCTACAACCAAGATCCCCCCCCTGGCAGGGATTTCAGGATCCTCAATGCTGTGACCTGGGAATAAAATGGTGTTAGAACCTCTGTATCCTATGCCTCTATTCAGTGTATCCCTACTGATTCCTGCCACTTGGGCATTTAAGGATTTTGTGGCCTTTGGCTGGCCATAGGATTGGTTCCTAAAGAGGAATTTTATTTTAGTTCTGGGCTGCAGTGCCCTGAGTGAACCAATTGATCAGCTGATCCAACTTGGCTTCTATTCTGCTGAAAACTTTAACAGAATTAAATTATTGGCTCCGCCTCCTGCGGTGCCTATATCTCTTGGGTTCAGACATATTGGGACAGATCCCTATCAGAACCAGTTACGTGGTTCTGGCGTGAGGTCTGGGCCTAAATGGCTCTTGATTTTCCCGAGGATTTTGGGGAACCCTAGGATGGGGCATATCCCTATTTATTTGTGGGTGTCCCCCCCCCCTTGTTAATGGGATGTCCGGTGTCCTCCTTAAGGTATCCGGTGTCCCCTTGGGGCCTAGGTGGCATATCTTGCTCCTTTGCCAAACTTATTATTACGTACATGGGCAATGCCTCAAAGCATAGGGATTTAAATTACAGGTGGTTGTACTCAGCTCCTTCATTGAAGGGTGTTAGGCACTTTTGAGTACAGCAAAACAATTCAATGGGGCTTTGGTGCTGTGTACATTTTAAATTGTAGATAACAGCTCTAGCAGCAGTAAGGTTTTTTGTATGGGCTTAATTTTAAATTACATCTTGCAGGCACAACACAGACAGGCTGTTTTCATAGGCCTCAAGATGATCAATAAAGTTTAAGGACCTTTTATTAACAAAAAAAAATATACAGGACAGTACTCTTTTTAAAACTTTTAAATTCTGGAGGTGCATGGTGTCTTTTTAGGGGTGCTAGTCTTTTTGCAGTGACCTGATATGACTCATACCTATTTATGCATGGCTGCCCAATTCCTGCCCTCCTATTTTAGGAATATGGCTGGGGTAGGACATGGACTCTTTGCATGACTCCCCCCCCTGGTCTGGGTCATATCCAACAGACTGGGAGTCATACCTGGGTCTATGAATAATTACATCATATTTAAAATGCAGGACTAATTAAGCATTTCCCTTATGCATTTACACCATGACCTTATGGAACTCTCCTATGTATTTACTGATGAGTTCCTGTCATGACTTGAACAGTTACATTTTTTTTTTTTTTTTTTTTAAATTTTCCACTGCTGATTACTCGGCAACTTTTTGCTAGAAAAACATTTTTCCTTGCTTAAAACTTCCTAATTATTGCATTAATCATTTACATTTCACTTTCACATGGTTACTTTCATTACAGTTTTCTTGATATGACTTCTGCCACGTTCTACTATATTTTGCAGTTTCATGCTACATTCTCTTAACTGATGTGTCCCAATAGAGGTTACTTTCACCTGCTCAAGGAGGTTCCTAATCTCATTCTCTCATTTATTTGGAGTTGAGATTGAAACTTTACTAATCCCTTTTTGCTGAGCCTTCTGGTGCAGTTCCTCACACAAATACAGTAAGATTGGCCATGACTCAAAAAGTATGTGATCACACTTCCTGACGTCTTTTGGTGTTAGATAAGCTATTGGTGAGTTCATACATACAGGTTGTCCTCTACCCATGTCAGATGCCCTTTATTGGCCCGACGTTTGAGGATTTTGATATATGACTCTAACCAGCATTTACATATTCCACCATTTCAGACTCAGAGAGGTGTTTCCACACATTTTGATCTGTGCCAAATCTACTGGGGTTGTGGCATTACCACTAGGGACTGACACCTTGCCAGAGTTGGCAGCATGAACATTACCTGCGGTAGACATTTTAAAGGCATTTCTATCACATTACAATTAATAAAAAAAATTCCAAAAAAAAAAATTTTTTTTTTTTTTTTTTTAAAGTTATTGATTATGTCACCTGATCAATATTTATGATTGGTATATGTAAGAAATCAATAATTATCTCGCTGGGGCCTCCATTATATGTAAGAATATTTAATAATAAATATCTTGCGCTCGTACTTATGTCAGAATATTTATACTGCTCTGAATATAGCAGTGTATTTATTCATGGTTAATAAGCAAAGATCTGTGAAAAAGGAGAGTCTTCACCTATTGCCATAAATCAATGTCGTGAGTTCTTTTTAATTGATTAATTTCTTTTTAAAAGCATATACCAATCTTAGTGAGTACAGTCTACAGTGTGGAATATATATAAAAATATTTATTCGCCAGACATGTAAACACAATATATGATCAAACAAGAAATGACACAAAAAGATAACTCTACAGAAAAAATACTAACTTCAAACAATCAATGCAATGTGATGTTTAGCTCAATAATGAAAGTGAAACTAAAGCAAAGTGAAAGTAAAACGAAAGTAAAACAAAAGCAAGATTACCATTTCTTCCCAGGTATAGTATAAGCCATAAATTAATGTTCTATATAAACAGACTACAATGGTCTGCGAATCACACGGCCCAAAGTCATTCCACTGCAGAAGGAATGAGAATAAGCCATGCAAAACGGAAGACTTAAAATTGCAAATAATGCACTGAATCTGATATTAATAAAAATGTATAAAAACAAAAATCAGCTTTTTAGAGAAAAATATACCATGGCTTATACGGCTGGGATTGTAATCTCATTACCCTTAAATATGCAATATAAAACATATAAGGAAAGAATAAACAATTGTTGAATAAAATCAAATAATACAGCAAGGCATAATTACCACACTTAAGATGGTGTTACCAGAGTCCTAAGATGGATGCCAGTGAGGGAGGAGTTTCCTCCAAGTTTCAGATGAATGATGTGGATCAGGGAGTATGTCTGCATGAGTCTATTGAAAAATGTAATAGCGTGTGTGGTGTAAGTGTGAGGTGTGTTGTCAGTAGTGTAAAGTGTTGTGTCCTATCTCTCATCTGGGTTGGTCTTTTATATGGTAAGAACAAAGAGCTATAAAAATTACCATAAGTAAAACCCAGAGGGATGAAACATTATCCCTATTGGTCGGGATATTCTATACCTAAACTGATGAGGTCAGAGACACACCTCTTTTGATAATTAACCCAAAACTTGGTATAATAAAATAAGGATGATTTCTCTATATGTGAGATTAATCATATAACACAACATAAAACTTTCTCCAGACTCCCAGTACATACATAAATGTCCACCTGTATCTCCATAATTCACCTGGGCAAGTAATGCCATTCCAATAATTATATTATTTAACACAATATAATATTTTTATATTGGAATATCTAAAATTATCTCAAGACTGCACCTGGTATTTCGCCTCCAGAGGGCAGTATCGTACTGTTCATTAGATTTTGTATTTAACATAATTTGAAACAATTACGCATCCTTCTTATCTCATGACCTCTGACCTGTCGGCTAGTGAAAAGCAATTACTTATTTGACCATGCCAAAGGGCTGTCAGATATAGTCTAGGTTTGGGAATATTTACGACACCTTGAGCACTTAGACTAGACTTCTCTGAAATGAGGCAACTAGTGACGAGATACATATGTCCTTACACTTATTAGAAAAAGAATTCTAAGTAAGATTATTACTGAGAATATAAACCCAAAATGTGATATAACATTCCTAAATATATATGTATATGCCTTACATAATATAATGACATAATTATGGCTAATATCTTCTCACATATGATAATGTATCTATAAAAACTTATATGGTTCATCTTTAAATGTCTGCTAGAATATACTGGGGTATTGTCCATTGTTATATACTTATAGACAGACTGAGATATCCCCCCTTAACATAGCGTCAGACTGACTAAGTTTTATCTGATCGAGATGTCAAAAGGGATCTTATTTACGATTACATAGAAATACAAAGATCTCTGTTGAAACCATAGACCCTTTGTAAGCCTGTGAGAGACATTTTGTTTAACAAGTATATATGAACTTTGTTTCACCTTAGAAACAACATGGAAGCCATTCAGAATCTCTTATGCATTATATGAATACATGGCTTTTAAAATCCCTTTTCTTTTTACCTATTATTATTTTAATCAACCCCCAATAACCCCGACAGAATGCTGTCTGCAAAGTTTTAATATATTGTCAGCTACAAATGGGTACCCCCCGGGTAGAGCCATTGTATCCGCCGTGAAAGGCCCCTTGAAAAAAATAGGAAAATATCTTGATTCTCTTTTGAAGGAAATGGAAATTTGAAATCATATGTACAAGATAAAAGGGAAGTACTGGAAAAAATCACGAACCCTCAAATTGATAGTGAAGCTTGGTTGATAGGGATAGATGTAGAATCCCTATATACCTCGATACCACGGAGATGGGGATTGAAGGCAGTTAGAATCTTTTTGGGAAATCATTTCCCAGAGTTCAGCCACCAGAATGAGTTTCTGGAGGAATTATCGGTTTATGCTCTAGATTAGGGATCCTCAAACTACGGCCCTCCAGCTGTTGCGGAACTACACATCCCATGAGGCATTGTAAAACTCTGACATTCACAGACATGACTAGGCATGATGGGATTTGTAGTTCCTGAACAACTGGAGGGCCATAGTTTGAAGACCCCTGCTCTAGATAATAACTGCTTCCAGTTCATGACAAAATGCTACCAGCAAGTGGAAGGAACTTCTATGGGAGCTTCATGAGCACCCTCGTACGCATGTCTACACCTGGGCCTCTGGGAGGAAGAGATAGTATACTAGTCTCAGATGTATTGTGATCATATGCATACCTGGTTAAGATTTATTGACGATATCCTCTTGATATGGAAAAGAGACACAGTTTCCACATGTTGACAAGCTTTCACCTAGGGGGTCCCTCCACCATATTTATGGTATTTAATAAGGCGGCAGCTGTGGTTGTCCCACTATAGGTAAGTAGTATTTGGTAATCGGCCGGTTGTAGTATTTGTAGTATTGTCACTTTGTTTGTCTTGTCTTCTGTCTTGTGTGTTACTGCTGCAGTCTGTGCATACTGCTGATTAGCACAATATATACAATTATGTGATTATCACATTAATAAATAGAATACAAATTGTTGATAAAATATTCTCTCTGCCTTTGTAGCTGACTTTATAGCTTCTTTTTTCCGTGATCTATACGGGACACTTTTTTCTTATTTGTCAGGCTATGTCGGCTTACACAATTGGTGTAGGCTTGGAGGGTAATTTGTTTATCAGTCTATTTCTCCCTTTTTCTATATCTTTATAAATAGTTTTAATGTATTGACAATGTTTTTGGTCTGCACACTTAAATCATTTATTATAAACTTATTCTAAAATTATTTTATTCAATTAGCATATTATCACTACATAGTGACTAAACCCGGCATGTGCTGAAAAACATGATTGGGGCTTTTTTTGGTCCGGTGGTCTTTCTTCTGAGATACTCTGAGCTGGCTTTCGGTCATATTTTCTGAGGCCTCCTATAAGGTTTATTAGGCAAGATCTTCTGAGCTATCCTAAGATCCTTTTGGATAGCACATTTTGAACTTTCATGCTTTTATTTATAAGGTTTCTGAAATAGACTTTTACCCTACTATGGTAAGAAGATCCTCTTAGTTAGCCCTTCTGGTTTCCTAAGAACAGACATTCTAATCCAAGCCTATAGGTTTCTTGTTGAGAAAGCCAAACTCTTTGAATCACCTAAAGTTGAACCCCAGGCAAACAGCCTAAAATCCACCTCCAGGAGTTAGTAGACAAAATCTACCCCTGCAATTACCCCCCCCCAAAACACCACAATGGTAAAATACTCATTGGGGTTGATTTTCCAAAACTGGAGAGTGCAAAACCTGGTGCAGCTGTGCATAGAAACCAATCAGCTTCCAAGTTTTTGTTAAAGCTTAATTAACCACTTTAAGACCGAAAGGATTTGCCCCCTTCCTGTTTGCGTTACTTTAACGGACAATTGCACGGTCGTGCGACGCTGTACCCAAATAAAATTGATGTCCTTTTTTTTCCCACAAATAGAGCTTTCTTTTGGTTGGTATTTGATCAACTCTGCGATTTTTATTTTTTGCGCTATAAACTAAAAAGTGCGACAATTTTGAAAAAATAACGATATTTTTCACACTCTGCTATATAACATTCTCAAAAAAATCTAAAAATCAAAATGTTTTAACATTTCAAGCCAATTTGTTTTCTGCTACATATTTTTGGTTAAAATAAATCGCAATAAACGCATTTTGATTGGTTTGCGCAAAAGTTATTGCGTCTACAACTACGGGAAAGATTCATGTAATTTTTATTGTTTTTTTTTTTTAATGGAATGGCGGCAATCTGCAAATTTTAGCGGGACTGCGACATTGCGGCGGACAGATCGGACCCCTGACTGACATTTTTGACACTTTTGGGGGGGACCAGTGACATTACTACAGTAATCAGTGCAAAAAATATGCACTGTTACTGTAATAATGACACTGGCAGGGAAGGGGTTAACATTGTGGGTGATCAAAGGGTTAAATGTGAGCCTATGGGAGTGATTCTAACTGTGGGGGGGGGGGGCGTGGCTTGTGAAATGACCAGAGAGACATGTGATCCTATATAGAAGGATCACAGGGGCTCTATGATCATTCCAGGGAGAAAAACGGTCAGATGTGTTTACAACAGCCGACCATCCTTCTCTCTCAGCGGGGAATGATCGCGGGTGTCAGGCGGCAATCTGAGCCGCCTGCCTGCTGCATTGGCTTCCCTGCTGACGAGCGGGGGCAGAAGCTCACCGCCGGCGACACGCGCTCGCCCCCTGGCGCCGTGAACGAGACCGACATACAGCTACGGCGATTTGCCTGTGAGCGGCTGCCTGCCGCTGTATAAGTGCGGCGGGCAGTCGGGAACAGGTTAACCAAGCTGAAGTTAGAAGCTGATTGGCTACCATGCACAGCTACACTAGATTTTGCACTCTCTAGTTTTAGTATATCCACTTCATTATGTCTAGGGAGTAAAGGAACAGGCAGTATTACTTCCCCTGACTCCCTACTCTGGTACCGTCCTCTTGTCCCCAAATATCTGGGCTGTGGGCAGTTCTTTGGCATCTTTATGCACTATGCAGGGTTATTACCATTGAATTTAAAAGAAGTTTAAAAAGTTTAAAAGAAGGAGCACACTGGTGAGCCTATCACTCACTTTGCTTTTGTCTCCTATCAGTATGCCCATTGCCATGCAACATACCTGACTGGCTTCTTGTGCCACTTATCCCTCTCTCTGTCTGAGCTCTGCTGCACAGTAGATTGCAAGGGTCTGATACCAAGTTATTTTCAGCGACATACACTGCTTGCATTTAAAAAAATATAAATTTAATGACGTATTAATGATTGCAGAGCTGCATTAATTTGAGACTTTTATATATGCCTGGAGTTCAGCTTAAAAGTGATTGTAAATGATCACCTTGTAAAACAACCAATTCAGATTAAAATAGGAATGAAAAGCAACACATTTTGTATAGTTAAAAAAAAAAAATTAAATAGCATTTCTCCT
Source organism: Pelophylax lessonae (assembly GCF_965119305.1). Classification (NCBI taxonomy): domain Eukaryota; kingdom Metazoa; phylum Chordata; class Amphibia; order Anura; family Ranidae; genus Pelophylax; species Pelophylax lessonae. Next base: position 238,194,419 of record NC_138776.1, read on the forward strand.
TTTTTTATAGGTGATCTGAGAGCATAAGTGCTAGGGGGAGGAGAAACAGAAGCACACTGAGCTTCCCAGTGAATGGCTGTGCAGCGGGGGGGGGGGGGGGGTCAGGACAAGTCTAATCATTGGAGGAGAGCCCACTGAGTTCCCAGCATAGCTAGAGAACTGATCACACTGTGCTCTCTTGCTTTGTGTGGTCAGTTTTTTTTTTTTTTATTAGGAAAGCAGAGGGACTGGCAGGAACACCAGGGATTTCACATAAAGGAAGCAATACAAAGAGAACAGGATAGAGTACTTTCCCATACAAGTAGATGGTACAGCAGGCACATATCAGTAATATGAAGTGGCGGGGTAACAAACACTTAAAGTAAGGTTTTCTGAAACCAGCAGGATTATTTTCACATTTTAGCCAGTCTCCAATCCCGAAAAATATCCCAATCATGAATTTATTTTCATGTATAATTTACTACCAGTAGTTATTCTCCCTTCTTAGAGCTGTCATAAACAGGATTCCCATCATACTGTGACAGCTGATGTCTTGCTGTCGGGGGTCGCAGAAATGTAATTTGGGTTTTCATTGGCTGTTTGTGACATTTCACTGGACATAAAATACTTGTATTCATTGTTCACAGCAAATACCTGCAAAACAAGAGATAACAAGATGGTATAACCATAAGTGATGTCTGATCACTATGCGAATAGTTACATAGTAGTTGAGGTTAAATAAAGACAACAGTCCATCCAGTTCAACCTGTGTAGGTGTGAGTGGCCGTAATCATCTCTCATACCCCCGAATGTTCTAAACATTGAGATGTACGTCCAAGAGTCTTTTGAAAACAACCATACGTCCCGCAGAAACCACCTCTTGTGGTAGAGAATTCCACAATCCTGTAGCCCTAACAGGAAAGAACCCCCCCCCCCCTGCGTTGCCTGAGGTTAAAATGCTTCTCCTCTAATCGCATTGTATGCCCTCGAGTCCTCATGCAATCCTTTCGACTGAATAGCTTTTTTTTCTATGCTGAGATCACCATTGAGGTATTTATAAATTGCTATCATGTCCCCTCTCAGGCGTCTCTTCTCCAGGGAGAATAAATCAAGCAATTGCAGACGCTCTTCATAATTAAGGTCCTCCAATCCCCTAATTAGTTTAGTTGCCCTTCTCTGGACTCTCTCCAGCTCCAACACATCCCACCTGAGGAATAGCGACAGAACTAGACAGAATACTCCAGATGCGGTCGGACCAGAGTTTTATAAAGTGGTAGGATTATAGATTTATCTCTGGAATACATCTCTTTCTTTATGCATGCTAATATTCTGCCGGCTTTGGCAGCTGCCGCTTGACATTGCATGCTATTGCTTAGTCTATCCTTGTAATGTTCTGGTACCTTTGGGTACCCTAATTAGCTCACATGTGTTCGTTCAACCTGCTTTGTGCCTTGATGCTAACCTGTCTTGAAGCTCTCATGCTTGCAAGCATACCTCGCTGTCGGAACCACGCTGCGCTGATCCCTGTGTCCCGCTACCGGATCATCCGCTCTTGCCGAAACTCTCCTCTTCTACATTGCTACTAGTGATAAGTACCCCACAGGGGAAACCTCTATAACCTTCATACTAAAGCTTACACTATCTAGCTCTGCATACTAAGGACTATTATTACATCTGCATTATCTAAGATTGCTAGCTCTTGAGCCTACTACCATCTGCTCTTGCACTGGGTCGGTCTCTCCTGTATGTTCACCTGCTACTCTATCATCTGCTGCCATGCATGATTGCTAACCTATCTGCATTCCATCTGCTACTATCTTACTTTCAAGAACATTTCCTTTCAAGTGTCTGTCATCTACCATCTCTACCCAACCTGTCTCTTCAGCCTATCATCACTGTGTTACTATATACATGGGTCACTCTAGGAACATCTTATTGAATTGCTGAATACTTGCTGAATTGAGATCATCCACACATGATGAGTCTTTGGGAGTTGGGATTGGTGTCTCGGCGTTTCTCTACATGACTACTGAAGTGGAATGTTTCTGCAGCTGTAAATCCACATCATACATAAAACGCAGGAGCGTTACAATCCTCTACTAAGATTCCCAGATCCTTCTCCATTTTTGATTCCCCCAAAGGTTCCCCCCTTAAAGTGTATTGTGCTTTTATGTTTTTAGTCCCCAAGTGCAAAACCTTACATTTCTCCACATAGCACTAGATTAAGCAGAAAGTATTAAGTATATGCAGAAACCCTACATAAAACAATATAGCTACCACCAGGCCAGCTTTATTGGGCCTCTATGTTTGACCACAGTCTTCAGGGCCATATAGTCCTACACATTTTACATGATAGAAACCTGTACTGTACATATATTTTGCTCTTTGGAAATAGCTTGCAACAATTTGCCCTTAGGACTTAAAATGAGGTACGTCACGCCATGATAATAAAAATATAAAATACAAATACATTGGTACATGCTATGTAAACAGATAAACATGAACAGCTACGGTATTCCCAAACAGATTTGTGATTTTTACACATATTATATTGTATTGTCATGAGCAGGTACAGTATTCCATAAAGCAGTCCATAGTAGGTATGAGAATACATCCTATAGGTCCGACGCGTTTCGTTAACAACCGTTCACTTCCTCAGGGGTGGATGCAAACACACTATCTATGAAATAAAACAGTTTAACAGCTTAACAACTTATACTAGGGCAGGCAGCCGCTCCTGCGCGAACCGCCGTAGGAATACGACGGTCGCGTGCCTGCAGCTTGGGCTCCCGCCCCCACTCATCAGCGGTGACTCGGATGCACGGGGCAGGCGGCTCCGATTGCCGCCTGACACCAGCGATCGCTCCCCGCTGAGAGAGAAGGACGGTCGGCTGTTGTAAACACAGCTGACCGTTCTTCTCTCTGAAATTATCACAGAGCGCCTGTGATCCTTCTATATAGGAAAACAGGTCTCTGTGTTCATTTCACAAGCCACGCCCCCCCACAGTTAGAAACACTCCCCTAGGTACACATTTAACCCCTTGATTTCGTACTGCGTTAACCCCTTCCCTGCCAGTGTCATTATTACAGTAACAGTGCATATGTATAGCACTGATTACTGTAGTAATGTCACTGGTCCCTCCAAAAGTGTCAAAAATGTCAGTCAAGGGTCCGATCTGTCCGCCGCAATGTCGCAGTCCCGCAGAAAATCGCAGATCGCCACCATTACTAGTAAAAAAAAAAAAAAAAAACAATAAAAATGACATAAATCTTTCCCGTAGTTAGTAGACGCGATAACTTTTGCGCAAACCAATCAAAATACGCTTATTGCGATTTTTTTTTACCAAAAATATGTAGCAGAAAACAAATTGGCATAAAATGTTAAAAAATTTAGATTTTTATTTATTTATTTTTATTTTGGGAATGTCATATAGCAGAATGTAAAAAATAGTTTTTTTTTTTCAGAATTGTCGCTCTTTTTTTGTTTATAGCGCAAAAAATAAAAATTGCAGAGGTGATCAAATACCATTAAAAAAAAGCTCTATTTGTGGGAAAAAAAGGACATAAATTTTATTCAGGTACAGCGTTGAAAGACCGCGCAATTGTCCGTTAAAATAATGCAGTGCCGAATTTGGCCTGGTCATTAAGGGGGCAAATCCTTCCGGTCCAGAAGTGGTTAATAGTTGTTCAGGAAACGCGTCGGGCCTATAGGATGCATTCTTATACCTACTATGGACTGCTCTATGGAATACTGTATGTATTATACATATGTATAAACATCAAAATCAGTTTGAGCATATGGTACTTGTCCATGTTTATCTGTTTACATTGCATGTACCAATGTATTTGTATTTTACATTTCCATTATCATGGCGTGATGCACCTCTTTTAAAATCCCAAAGGCAAACTGTTGCAAGTTTCTATGTCGCATGGGGATGGAGATGTGTCACGGGGGGCATCAGCAGGACCACTGTTAGAAATCAGGGGGCCCCCGTACAGCCTAACTGACAGGGCCGCCCCCCATCTGACCGGATCTGAAGCCTGAGCCTGACCACCGCTCCTTCTACTTGCAGGCAGCAGGCAGAGAATAAGGAGGCAGCGTGGACTGTGTGAAATAAGGATGTGGCAAAACTGCACTAACAGTGGGAGGGTAGGTGTCAGGTGTATGTATAAAATTTAAAAAATGCAGGTGTCAAGAATATGTAATGTACAGAGTGCAGGAGTCAGGACTATGTAACTTACACAGTGTGGTTTTAGGAGTATGTACTGTACAGTTTGCAGGAGTCAGGGGTACGTACATAGTGCAGGGGTCAGGAGTGTTTAATATATAGAGTGCAGAGGTTAGGAGTGTTTAATACATAGAGTGCAGAGGTCAGGGGTGTTTAATATACAGAGTGCAGAGGTCAGGAGTATTTAATATACAGAGTGCAGAGGTCAGGAGTGTTTAATATATAGAGTGCAGAGGTTAGGAGTGTTTAATATGCAGAGTGCAGAGGTCAGGGGTGTTTAATATACAGAGTGCAGAGGTCAGGAGTGTTTAATATACAGAGTGCAGAGGTCAGGAGTGTTTAATATACAGAGTGCAAAGGTGAAGAGTGTTTAATATACAGAGTGCAGGGGTCAGGAGTGTTTAATATACAGAGTGCAGAGGTCAGGAGTGGGTAATGCATAGAATGCAGGGGTCTGGGATATGTAATGTACAGAATGCAGTGGTAAGAAGGGGGTAATGGCAAAGGCAGCACATGAGGGTATACAAAAATAACACCCCCCCCCCCCCATCACGTTCAGCGGCCAAATGCATCCCACTCCACTGAATGGGGACGCCTCACAACCACGTACAATGAACGCAGAGGTGAGGAGTGTTTAATATACAGAGTGCAGAGGTCAGGAGGAGTGTTTAATATACAGTGTGCAGAGGTCAGGAGTATTTAATATACAGAGTGCAGAGGTCAGGAGTGTTTAATATACAGAGTGCAGAGGTCAGGAGTGTTTGATATATAGAGTGCAGAGGTTAGGAGTGTTTAATATATAGAGTGCAGAGGTCAGGAGTGTTTAATATACAGAGTGCAGAGGTAAGGAGTGTTTAAAATACAGAGTACAGAGGTGAGGAGTGTTTAATATACAGAGTGCAGAGGTCAGGAGTGTTTAATATACAGAGTGCAGAGGTCAGGAGTGTTTAATATACAGAGTGCAGAGGTCAGGAGTGTTTAATATACAGAGTGCAGAGCTTAGGAGTGTTTAATATACAGAGTGCAGAGGTCAGGAGTGTTTAATATACAGAGTGCAGAGGTTAGGAGTGTTTAATATACAGAGTGCAGAGGTCAGGAGTGGGTAATGCATAGAATGCAGGGGTCTGGTATATGTAATGTACAGAATGCAGTGGTAAGGAGGGGGTAATGGCAAAGGCAGCACATGAGGGTATACAAAAATACCCCCCATCACGTTTAGTGGCCAAATGCATCCCACTCCACTGAATGGGGATGCCTCACAACCACGTACAATGAAGGCAGTTGCGGCGAGCTGGTACTGGTTTTTATGGATTAAATCAGATGGTGAGGAGGCATCATAATGCTTCCTTGCCAAATGTCAAACACCCTCTGATCCACTAGTGTACCCTAATCTACAGAAATGCCCCTCAGATGTGACACTCCAAACGTGCTTGGTATTACCCAAGAGTTCAAATGCAGCATTGTTAGTCCCCCCCCAGTACCTGGTCTGGATGCCGTCTTCTACCTGGGGCCTGGGTGCAGTGCTTGTCCTCCAGGTGGTTCCTCCTAGAGCTGGGAGCCCGGAGACCAGCTGAGCTCCTGGTCCTCTCCCTTCCTCCTGGGCACCACTGAGCTGGGCAACTAAGGCTGAAGGGAACTGGAGGCCGAGGTAGAGCGGACAGGGACTCCAAAATTCTGTCCACCAATTAGATAATCCCCCGCTGTGCAGCTATGTAGAAAAAAATGTCTCTGTGCCCATTGTGTTCAGTGGAAGCGGGGAACAGTAGGTGGACTATTTTATCACTTTTGGGTTTAGGAGGATTAATCCCCAGCCTGTCACGGTGTATTCATATTGAAGAGGCCGGGCTTCAACCGTGTAGCGCGCTGCGGCGGATTAACCTGCCTAAACCAGAAAGTGATAAAATAGTCCCACGCTCCCACTGAACACAGGGGGCTGGAGAAGTTTATTTTCTATATAGCTGCACATCGGGGGATTATCTAAATGGTGGACAGGAATGGGGAGTCCCCGCCCTCTCTACCTCCGAGCCCCCCCTGCTAGTACAGGAGGGCTGGTGGTCCCCCCTTATCAGCGGCCCTGGGCATCAGGCCACATTTTATTATTTGAAAATAGCTTGGTACAAGCTAAGATGATCCATTCATCTAAATCTGTATCTGTGGCATACATGGTAAGATGACCAGTACTGATCAGTGATATGTAACTTATCACTTCGAGGGCAAGTGTATTAAAATACTGACTTTCAGAAAGTTTAAATAGCACATACTATGAGGTCCATGGCACTAGCAGAAGCTTTGAGCAAAAGCTCACTCCTGTGTTGTGTAATGAAGCATACTATTTCTTACCTCTGGTGTGTAATCCTCATTTGCATTCAATGCTCTTTTGCCAAAAAACAGCAGGTAAAGGGACATTCCGATCTGAACCGAGCAAGCAATAAATAGGAATGCCAATGCTATCCCATGCAGCTGTTAAAAAAAAATTGTAGACGATGTTAATTGTATGCTGATATTATAAGTGGAGCACCTTCCTATAGTTCCCAACTTTGTTCCTGTCTACCTGGGTGTGTTGTATATTTTGGCTCCTTCTCAGGGGCGTAACTACAGGGGTTGCAATTGCAACCGGGCCCCATGCTCCAGGGGGTCCTTTGTGGCTCCCCTGTATACCTGGATAGGAGGGGCAGTGGGAGCAGCATGTGGAGAAATCACTGTCTTCCTTTTTCCTCCTGTAGCTGCAGGAGGAAAATGGAGGAGATTGGTTCCTCTGTATTCTGCCCCCGCTATCCTTCCATCCAGTTCACTTGCGTTCTGCTGTCTCTGGGCCCCTGTGTGCTTCCCTGGTCCCCCCCCCCCCACTGTGCTCCCCCCCCCCCCTCTCATGCCAGCTGCTGCAAGAGATGTGTCACAATAGAGAACCAGGAAGGGGTTGGTAAATATGTAAATATGTAATTTACCAGCTCCTTCCTTTTCTGAATGGACAGAGTCATAGTCAGTCACATTGTAAAATAATAAAATAAAATGATAAAAAATAATACAATACAATTACCAAAAAATATAAACTACTGACACCAGTGGGTGAACTTCCAGGATCGCAAAGGTTACACTTGCAACCGGGCCCTGGCATTTCACCACCGTGGGGAGGCCCCAAGATGGCAGGAAGGGGCTCCACTTCAGAGCTCGTGAAAGGGTCCCACTGCGGGACCCTAATAAAGGGCACCGCAACGAGAATAAAGGGCCCCAGGATCAGTGGGAAGAGCCCCAGGCTTGAAGGAAAGGGCGCCGGCCAGGGGTCCAGCTAGCCCTTCATGGTTTCTTTCACCGGGGCCCTGGAGGTTCTAGTTGCGCCTCTGCTCCTTCTGTTACATTTTCCACAATATATGTAGCACCCTCCCAGGTAAGTGCTAGGTAAAACATATTGTGGCCCTGTTCTGCTTATCAGGAGGTCCTGATCTGTTAGTTAATCTGTCACATGCTTCCAGGTGTGGCCTGTTGAGTCTGGAGAGTCTCCCTACTGTAATCCAATGATTACTTGATCCTTGTTGGACAGTGGAGGAAATCCAGCCAATAGCACACCAGGGTTTATGACTGTCCCAGTGGGTGGGCATTGCTGCAATGCATCCTGGGATTGGGAATAAATCCTGAGAGGTCATGTGACAGAGTGTCTTTTGGCGGGAGCAATAGTCCCAGGAGGAGGTGACGGCTGTCTCTCCTTTGCTGAAATGAGGAAGGTGGTCCGGGCAGTCGGCCTAGGGACCAAAGGTTGAGCTGGACTGCAGAGGATCTAGAGTGTGCTGACCGAGTAGAGCTGCTGGGCAGAGATCTTTTGGAAAAACAGTGTTGTGAGTACTCATGGTCTGCCCAGGGGTCTGCCTAGGAAAGGGGACCACTCCAGAGAGGTCAAGGGGATCCAGGAGCCAGCTAACCAGGAGTGTCTAGTGAAAGGGGGTGCCGAGTTGTAGAACCCTGAAGAGAAAGGGATAAAAGGGGGCGCTGAAGTGTCTTGTAGTACAGTCTGCATTAAAGTCAGCTACCTAGTTAGCGCTGACCAGCGTCAGCCAGCGTTAACCAACGTTAATCCACAGTCCTGTACAGTCCCCACCAGTTGTGTAAAGTTTAGTTGTTGGAGTATCCCACTCATCCCTTCTATCCAAGTTCTCCGATAAACCCTAAAAACCAAGATAATGGACTGGTTCTTGTCTAAGGTAACTACACTTGAAAATATGCTTGGAAGTATTTCTGTTGCTAATGGTAACCCAAGGGGACCCACACTCAGCAGCTCCCTTGGGAGTAGTGCTACATATACATAAAATAAAATTTAGCTAGGATGGTGGTAACCCCTGAAAAAGACCACAACAGGTGTGCAGAGGTGGAAACTCAGCACAGAGATTTCAACAATAGAGGAGTTTCCAAAATGTAGAAATATATTTGCTTTTGTTTTACTCAGGGCTTTTTTTCTCAGAGAATAGGTGCAGGAACTCCTCCCTTCTGAGTAACCCCTTGACTCCGTCCCCTACCCACCTCCGAACACCATTCCTTGGTTTCACCTCTTACCCACCTCCCAGTACCACCCCTTTTAGAGAATTAACAATAACAATAAAGGCAATATAATTGATCTAGAAACAATGGACACCCCAGCGACAATAGATTCACCCCTGCAACAATGGACTTCCAACAGCCAGCATCAATAGACCCTCCAGCAGCCAGCAACACTAGACCCCTCCCTCAACAGTAGATCCCTCCCAGGAATGATTGATGCCCTGCATCATAAGACCCACCCCAGCAACAATAGATACCCTACCAACAACAACAGACTTCCCCAGCAACAATAGATCCTCTGCGCAAATAGATCCCCTCCAGCAATACTAGATTACCCAGTAGCCAGCATCAATAGACCCTCCAGCAGCAAGTGGCAAAGACCTCTCCCTAAACAATAAATCCCTCCCAGCAACAACTGACCAACCAGCAACATAAGACCCACCCCAGTAACAATAAATCCCCCATGAGCAACAGAAGACCTCCCCAGCAACTATAAACCCCCATCCTCCGCAAAAATAGATCCTCTCCAGCAACAATAGATTGCCTATTAGCCAGCATCAACAGACCCTCCAGCACACCCCAGCACTCCTTGCCATTACATACATTCAGTTCTGGAGGTGCCGGAACTGCGTTCCCCCTGAAAAAAAGCCCTGGTTTTACTTATAAGTGGAGTTATCCTTTAAAGCTTAAGTTTCAGTACAGTGCTTCTTCATTGAATGCACAGGTTTCTTTGATTGGAATAGGTGGAGATTGTGATGTCCCCTCCTTGCCTCCCCACCTCGTCTAATCAGAGAACACTTTGTATTAATTTAGAACATGCCCTATCTAAGCTTCAGCTTGCAAAGTGTTCCCTGAATTTCACATTGCAGACACTCGGACTCAGACTCGAAAGCTAGTGGAGATCACTGCTGTAGTGTTTTTTTGCTCTGAGCTGGCCCAATGTTTCCAGGTAAAAAATGCCATACCTAAACTTCAGCTTTAAGCCATAGACTGGTTAAAGTGTTACTAAACCCACAACAGTAAAATCAGTCTGTATATGCAGTAAAGCATGCTTGTTATACTCACTGTGAAACCTAAGGGGTTAAACCTCTGCGTTGTGTAAAAAGGCTGTTTGATTCTGTATGCACAGAGCCTCCTCTTCTTATATTGCTCCCAAAACATGTCAGGATAAAACAGAGTTACTGGAGTCAGGCTGCACATGCTCAGTCTGGTGTGTATTGCTAGAGAGTTTTTTTTTTCTTAGGAGAGGGCATGTGATCAGCACAGGGCCAAACAGCACTGTCCAGACAGAGGGTCAGGGGTCCTGCATCCTGATAGGACAGCCAGTGCAGTATGAAAACTCCTCCTACAAGCTTTAACCACTTGCCGACCGCCTACAGTATATTTACTGCGGCAGTCAGCCGCTCCTGGGCAAACTGACGTAGTACTACGTCGCTCGCCCAGGAGCCTGTAGGGGGCGAGCGCGCGCCGCGGAGGGGCGCTCCTGCCCCCGCTCGTTCACGGACATCCCCGGGCGTGTGACCGGCGGCTCCGATGTCCGCCGGCCACTCGCGATCTCCCGCTGGAGAGGGAGAATGATGGACGGCTGATGTAAACACAGCCGTCTGTCATTCTCCCTGATGTAAGTGCAGAGACTATACGATCCTGCAATGTAGGATCGTATGTCTCTGTGGTTACATCACAAGCCACGCCCCCACAGTTAGAATCACGCCCCTAGGGATACATTTAACCCACTGATCACCAAGAAAGTTAACCCCTTCCCTGCCAGTGTCATTTTTACAGTAACAGTGCATATTTATAGCACTGATTACTGTAGTAATGTCACTGGTACTCCCCAAAAGTGTAAAAAATGTCAGTCAGGGGTCCGATCTGTCTGCCGCAATGTCGCAGTCCCACAAAAAAAAAATCGCAGATCGCCGCCATTACTAGTTAAAAAAAAAACAATAAAAATGACATAAATCTTTCCCGTAGTTAGTAAGCGCAAACCAATCAAAATACACTTATTGTGATTTTTTTTACCAAAAATATGTAGCAGAAAACAAATTGGCCTAAAATGTTAAAATATTTTGATTTTTACATTTTTTTGGGGGGGAATTTCATATAAAAAAAATGTGAAAAATATTGTTATTTTTTCAAAATTGTCGCTCTTTTTTTGTTTATAGCGCAAAAAATAAAAATCGCACAGGTGTTCAAATACCACCAAAAGAAAGCTCTGTTTGTGGAAAAAAAAGGACATCAATTTCGTTTGGGTACAGCATCGCACGACTGCGCAATTGTCCGTTAAAATCACGCAGTGCCGAATCGCAAAATAGAGCCTCGTCTTTGAGCAGCCAAATCCTCCTGGGCTTAAGTGGTTAACCAGACACTCATAGAATTCACAAGACTGCTATATACTGCTGATGAGAAAATGTATTTAGCAGTTTATTTTTACTAAGATAATTGCATTTCCATGTTCTGTGTACTGTAGGAGAACAGATATAGTGAATGGCGGTTCCTGGGTTTAGTAACACTTTAAGTAAAAATTGAGCTCTAGGCAAGTCAACAGTTCTCTCCCTCCCTATCTCTTTGAATGCCATTGGCAGTAGGCACAGGGAGGCCCTCCAACTTGCACTGTCTGTACTGACATGGCCCCATCAGACACCAACTACCTACAAGTGCATGCTCTCTTGTGTAAAAGGCAAGTGCACTGCACAGCTTTATATATTGGCTCAAAAAAGACACAGAAATAACCAGGCGCTGGAGGACAGTCCTGTGATGAGACCAAATAGTAGATGAATGGTGCTGCAGGGGTGCAGCTGAGCCACACTCAAACAAAATGTGATAAAAAAATACAAACAACACAGGTGGGTTAAAAAGAACTACCCCCCAGCAAGGCAAAAAAACATGTGCTTGCAAGATTAGAGTCCAAAAGTCTTAGTTTATTAACAATACATGCTTCACAATAAATTATCCAAATGGTATGGTGTTATCAGGAGCCTCAGCATATCATATTCCCCTTCTTTCTCCCAGGGAAACTACAGTTAGGCCAGTACAGACATGAATTAGACACTCCCAGTAGATAAAATGATTATGTAGGCAGGTGCAGTCTGTTTTCTCCACTGCAGGGGGCGCTCAATCGCAGTGGCAAAGCAGAGAGAGAGGAAGTCAGGAGGAACATGGTTCCTCTATGGCAAGGGTGTCCAACCTTTTGGCTTCTCTGGGCCACATTGAGTGTAGAGAAATTTTTTTGGGCCGCATATAAAATATATACTACAGTTAAGGTATATAAGTAATAAAACACAGCCGCGCCCTTCCCGCATGCCCATCCAATGCAGCTTCCCCAGTGCGTGCCCAGCCAATGCAGTCTGATCAGTGCCCATCAGCTGCAGCCTCACAAGTGCACGCCCATCCAATGCAGCCTGATCAGTGCCCATCCAATGCAACCTCACAAGTGCACGCCCATCCAATGCAGCCTGATCAGTGCCCATCCAATGCAGCCTCACAAGTGCATGCCCATCCAATGCAGCCTGATCAGTGCCCATCCAATGTAGCCTCACCAGTGTGTGCCCATCCAATGCAGTCTGCAATGAAGAGAGAGGAGAGCCGCTGGATTACACAGAGCAGGGATCTCCTGCTTACCCAGTGACCACTGTCATACGAAGTCCTGCCTCCTTGACCGGCTCCTATTATAGACATCACCAATGTGCTGTCTATCATTGACAGAGGCTCCGAGGCATCCTCTGCCTACAGTTAGTTGGAAGCCGCTGTGGCCGTGCCCCCGACTCGACTTCCTTCCTCCCCAGCAAAAAAAAATAAAAATTGTCAGGGGGCAGTAGGCCGCATTGCCTGTGGTTCTGGGCCGCATGCGGCCCTCGGGCCGCAGGTTGGACATGCCTGCTCTATGGTTTCACTGGGGCAGCAATCTGATTGGATGTTAGAGTCAAGCCCATGTGACTCTAGCAGCCATTTTAGGTGTGGCAGAGTCAATTCAAGACCCTGGCTCCTGGGTGCGGCACGCATTCGTAGGTCAGTAGTGTAGGGACAGGTTACCCATCTGTCGGGGACAGAATTAGCAGCAGGGAAAGGTTCCAGATGGGTAGGGAAAGCTTAGGGCTCTGCACTCTCCTTGCTCACCTTTGTCATTCAGGCTCATACCGGCCAGGCTGTATTCCACCCCTCAAGACAGATGCTGTCAGTGCGCCTAAACCCTGCTCTGCCACACTCTGTTGGCATCCGTGAGTTTTCCCAGTTGGTCCTCCTCCCACCACGTTTGTTAACTGTTTTACACAGAATTCAGAGAGGACCCTTACATGTGTCAAATTGTCACCCCTGTGAGGTAATTAATACCTTAATATGGGGCACCTATTACTCAATGCCAGTAATATTCTTGCCATGCCTCCATAGGCAAAAGGATGGGAGACTAATGAAGATGTTGACTGAACTTCATGGTAATAGGACTCCAGCACATGAATGTAATGTTGTCTGCTATACCATTTGTGCTTGGAACTCCTGTGGGGTAATTAATACCCTAATATGGGGCACCTATTGCTCAATACCAGTCATTTTCTTGCCATGCCTCCATAGGCAAAAGGATGGGAGACTAATGAAGATGTTGACAGAACTTCATGGTAATAGGACTCCAGCACATGAATGTAATGTTGTCTGCTACATCATTTGTGCTTGAAACTCTAGCATTGCTGTGGCAGCTGAGAAGCAGTGTTAATTTCGTCTACTAAAATATTTTAACACTAATTTAGTTGACTAAAATACGACTAAAACTAAAAATTCAGATGACTAAAATACGACTAAAACTAAAATGACCTTTTAGTAAAAAGACTATGACTAAAACTAAATCGAAAATTGACATAAAAATTAACACTACTCTGCTGGCCAATTTAAATCGGCAACACAATTATTATTATTATTATTATACAGGATTTATATAGCGCCAACAGTTTGCGCAGCGCTTAACAAAATGAGGGCAGACATTACAGTTACACTACAATTTGGAACAAAAGGAATCAGAGGGCCCTGCTCGTTAGAGCTTACAATCTAAAAGGGAGGGTCAATTGATACAAAAGGCAATAGCTGTGGGGGATGCACTGATGGAGCAAGAGAAACAGCGTTATTAGTTAGTAGCCGGGTAGGCTTCTTTAAAGAGAAGGGTTTTCAGGGATCGTCTAAAGATGGATAGATTAGGGGACAGTCGGACAGATTGGGGTAGAGAGTTCCAAAGAATGGGAGAAGCTCTGGAGAAATCCTGGAGGCGAGCATGGGAAGAGGTGACAAGGGAGCTAGAGAGCAGGAGGTCTTGGGAGGACCGAAGAGAGCGGCTAGGTTGATATTTTGAGATCAGGTTAGTGATGTAGCTGGGGGCAGAGTTGTGGATGGCTTTGTAAACTGTTGTTAGCACTTTGAATTTTATTCGTTGGGTGAGTGGAAGCCAATGAAGGGATTGGCAGAGAGGGTTGGAGGACACTGAACGGTTGGTAGGGTGGATAAGTCTTGCAGCTGCATTCATTATGGATTGAAGGGGGGATAATCTATGTAAGGGTAATCCAATGAGGAGGGAGTTGCAATAGTCGAGGCGAGAGATAACCAGGGCGTGAATTAAGAGCTTGGTGGTGTCATTGGTTAAAAAGGGCCGTATTCTAGCGATGTTGCGGAGGTTAAGGCGGCATGATTTGGACAGGGATTGGATTTGAGCCTGAAAGGACAGTGCAGAGTCCAGGGTTACCCCTAGCACCCTGGCATGTGTGGAAGGACTAATAGTTATTCCATTGATCTTGACAGAGAATTCTGGGGAAGGGGCACGTAGAGGAGGAAATATTATGAGCTCGGTTTTAGATAGATTCAGTTTGAGGAAGTGGTGAGACATCCAGGCTGATATGTCTGTTAGTAGATCAGTGATGCGGGAGGAGACTGATGGGGTGAGCTGAGGGGTAGAGAGGTAGATTTGGGTGTCATCAGCATAGAAATGGTAGTGGAAGCCATGGGAGGCTATTAGCTGACCCAGGGAGGAGGTATAGATTGAGAATAGTAGTGGTCCAAGGACAGAACCTTGGGGGACCCCAACAGTAAGAGGAGTTGCAGAGGAGTAAGTGGAATTGTAAGTGACACTGAAGGTGCGGTGAGATAGGTAAGATTCGAACCAGTGGAGAGCACAGTCACGGAGACCGAGCAAACTGAGTTTTTTGAGAAGGAGGGGGTGGTCAACAGTATCAAAGGCAGCCGAGAGGTCCAAGAGTAAGAGTATCGAGTAGTGACCATTGGTTTTTGCTGTTAGTAAGTCATTTGTAAGTTTTAGGAGAGAAGTTTCTGTGGAGTGTTGCCGGCGAAATCCAGACTGAAGGGGATCAAGGAGGTTATTCTCAATGAGGTGCTTGCTCAGGCGGTTGTAGACTAAACGTTCAAGAAGCTTGGAAGCAAAAGGGAGTAAGGAGATGGGTCTTAAGTTATTAAGATTGGAGGGGTCTAGCGAGGCTTTCTTTGGTATGGGAGTTACTAGCGCATGTTTTAGAGAGCTGGGGAAGATCCCAGTGGAGAGGGAGAGGTTGAAGATATGAGTTAAAGAGTGTAGGATAGAGTCAGAGGGTGACCGTAGTATTTGAGAAGGAACAGGGTCCAGGGGGCAGGAAGTTAGGTGGGCATTAGAAAAAATTTTAGTAACTTCCTCTACAGTAGTTGGGTTAAACAAGGGAAGTATTGATTGTACAGGAGGACAAGGTGTGTAAGGTGAGGGAGATATCTTTAGTGTAAAAATCTCTTCACGAATTGTATCGATCTTATTTTTGAAGTGATTGGCAATCTCTTGGGCAGTGAGTAAGTTAGTGGGTGGAGGCAATGGAGGACGAAGTAGAGCGTTGAAGGTAGAAAAGAGTTGACGGGGACTGTGTGAGAGGGTGTTAATGAGAGTGATAAAGTAGGTCTGTTTGGCAGTGTGGAGGCAGGAACTGTATTTTTGGAGGGCAGATTTATATTGACAGAAATCTTGCTGTGACTTAGTCTTACGCCACAGACGCTCAAGAGCACGACTACGTTTTTTGAGGCTTCTGGTATTGTCTGTCTGCCAGGGTTGAAGCGGTCGGGGCCTGATTCTGTGTGTAGTGAGGGGGGCCAAAGCATCCAGGGTAGATGACAGTGAACTGTTGTAGACAGAAGTGGCCATGTTGGGGCAGGAGAGGGATGAGATTGTGTTGAAGAGACCATCTGTAGCAGAAAAAAGAAGTGAAGGGTTCAGATGGCGAAGGTTTCTACGGGTAATTGTTCGGTAGTTGGAAGGTAAGGAGGAGGACAAGGAGAGACTGAAACTAATGAGGTGGTGATCAGAGAGAGGGAATGGAATGTTGGAGAGGTTGTGAGGGGTGCATAGGTAGGAGAACATGAGGTCAAGGCTGTTGCCATTAGAGTGAGTAGAAGCATGTGTCCATTGTTTTAGGTCAAAAGAGGAGGTTAAGCTCAAAAGTTTAGAAGTAGCAGGAGTGTTAAGATTAACAGGGATGTTGAAGTCTCCAAGAATGATTGTGGGAATTTCAGAAGAGAGAAAGTAGGGTAGCCAGGCAGAGAAGTCATCAAGGAAGCCTGATACCGGTCCAGGAGGCCGATAGATCACAGCAATTCTCAACGAAACTGGAGAAAATAGACGAATACAGTGAGCTTCAAATGAGGTGAGAGACAGAGAAGGCGGTGGATGAAGAACCTGAAAAGTGCTTTGAGGGGAAAGCAGAATTCCAACCCCACCTCCTTTCCGTCCACTAGGCCTGGGAGAGTGAGTCCACAGGAGACCACCATGGGAGAGGGCAGCAGGAGAAGGAGAGTCAGATTCTTGAAGCCAGGTCTCAGTAATTGCAAGCAGGTTGAAGGAGTTTGTGATAAATAGGTCATGGACAGAGGTGAGTTTGTTGCAAACAGAGCGGGCATTCCAGAGGGCGCAGGAGAAGGGGAGGTTGGCTTGAGGCAGAAGAGGAATAGAAACCAGATTGTGTGGATTTCGGCTGGTGTCAGAGGATAGGGGGTGATGTGTATGTCTGCCAAAGGTAAATGATGGGGGTCCAGGATTTGGGGAAATATCTCCAGAGGTTAGGAGAAGCAAAAGGGTGAGGGAGGTGATATGGGAGTATGATTTATGAGGGGGGACACATCTCAGTGTCCCGTAGGTTTTATTGGTGTGTGGGTTCAGAATCAGCAGGAGTTGATGAGTGCAGTATAAAGGTGAAGATAGGAGTGAGGGTGATATATACAAGCTGTGGGGCGGAGATGAGGGGTGAAGGAGAGAAAGTTTTAGGAGAGAGGATGCAAACATGAGAAGGAGAATTAGGGATTGCATAATACAGGGTGGTGAGATTGCGATGTAAACTGAATGTGAGATGGAAAAGCAGTATAGAGTCTCAGCTCACCTGTAGTCTGTCTGTTGGCTTGCAGTTGTATGCTTTGTGCATTCGCTGAAGTGCTGAGCAGAAGTGTAATACTTAATCCAATATTAATACTTTATCCAAGATGATAGTTGCCAATGCAATCCCAGCCTGTGCAACCCCCTGCCAATTCCATCCAGAGCATGTAATAATAGCGCATTAAAGTTTAAACATGTATTGCGCTATGGCATAAGTTTAAGTATGGGGAATCTACTAACTAAGCTGCTGAAAGAGAAAATTAATAAAGGCTTTTTTTTATATATTTTTTTTAATATTTAATGTTGGTAATATATTTAGGTAATATGTGTGAGGATAACAGAGGCGTAACTAGAACCTTCAGGGCCCCGGAGCAAGAAACCGTAAAGGGCCCCCCGGACCCCTGGCCAAGGTCCTTCCCTTCAAGCCTGGGGCTCTTCCCACTGATCCTGGGGCCCTTTACTCTCCTTGCGAGGCCCTTTATTACAGTCCCACAGCGGGACCCTTTCACAAGTTCTGCATTGGGCCCCCTTCCTGCCATCTTGGGGCCTCCCCACGGTGGTGGAATGCCAGGGCCCGGTCGCAAGTGTGACCTTTGCGATCTTGGAAGATCACCCACTGGTGTCAGTAGTTTTTATTTTTTGGTATTTAAATTGTATTATTTTTTTATCATTTTATTTTATTTTCTTACAATGTCACTGACTATGACTCTGTCCATTCAGAAAAGGAAGGAGCTGGTAAATTACATATTTACCGACCCCTTCCTGGTTCTCTATTGCGACACATCCCCTGCAGCCGGTAGGAAAGGGGAGGGAGCACAGTGGGGGGGGGGGGAGCACACAGGGGCCCAGAGACAGCAGAACACAAGTGAACCGGATAGGAGGAGTGGCGGGGCACCATTCAGAGGAACCAATCGCCTCCATTTTCCTCCTGCAGCTACAGGAGGAAAAAGGAGGACAGTGATTTCTCTACATGCTGCCCCCGCCGCCCCTCCTATCCAGGTGTACAGGGGAGCCGCACAGGCCCCCTGGAGCATGGGGCCCGGTTGCAGTTGCATCCCCTGTAGTTACGCCCCTGGAGGATAATACAGCCAATAGAGTTTACAGTTTTTTCGTTTTTTTTGCATTTGTCTGTTTGTCAAAAAGCAATATTTTAGTTTGTTTATGAAATTTGGTTTTATTTATAAAGACGTTATATATCACAATGACTAAATCTGTGTCTGTAATGCATGTTCAAACCTTAATATCATAAATAATAACATATTACTAGATTTTTACTCCAGGAGTATATAATTCATTTGGAAACTCTATAGAAATGTTTAAATAATGCATTACAATTAACCTAAACCTATTCTATATGTAGTTGACTAAAATGTACTGGAGATTTTAGTCGACTAAAATATGACTAAAACAAAAACAATTCAAATGACTAAAATACGACCAAAACTAGAATAGCATTTTAGTCAAAAGACTAAAATTCGACTAAAGCTAAAATGGCATTTTAGTCAAAAGACTATAACTAAAACTAAATTGAAATTTCCTGCCAAAATTAACACTGCTGAGAAGCTGTATAGCATCATTAACCTGGAGATGTGTCAAAGCTAGTGATCGACCGATATCGTTTTTTCATTGCCAATATGTTGGTCATCGCATATCGGTATGGGCCGATATCTGCCGATATTTTCGTACATTAAAAAAAATTATTATTATTTTTTTTTTTACTTGACAGGTACTGTTGTGGAAGGATCTGGGGGTCTAAAAGACCCCAAACCCCTCCACTGCACTTAAAAGCGTTCAAAATGCCAAGTTTGGCTGTTTTGAATGTTGTCATTTTTTTAAATCTGGTGCCGAGTACATCATGACATCACTTCCGGATTTTTGCATGGAGACCCAATCAGAGCCGAATGTGGCTTTGATCGGGTCTTCAGCGGCCGTGCAGGCTGGTTGCCACAGTCTACCGGTGGAGACCAGGAGACTCGGACGAGCTGCCGAAGGCGGCGGGAGGGGGGGACATCCCCTCGCGCTCCTTGTAATGACAGCCGAGCAGCTTCTCAGCCGCATCGGTTGTCATTACAAGACAGCCAACCGGCGGCTATGGACGATTCCTCTAGCTGTAGGCATCACTCCGGTACAAGCACTTACCGAAATATCGGTAATATCGGCCACCTTGGTGGCCGATTCCGATATATCGGGGAAAGTGCATATCGGCCCTCGATATATCGGCTTTGCCGATAATCGGTCGATCCCTGTTCGATTTGTTCATGCATCTGGGCCTCCTACAGCCTTGAGATTACAATAGCTTGACAACATCCAGTCCTTTTATTCACAGGGCTTTCTTGGGAAGTTTATAAGGAAGCAGAGAATACCTTTATTTTTAATAAGATGCTTCACTCCTTTTTTACCTGCTGGTACATACCTTAGCCTCGTAGTTCCTGACCCAGCAAGAATCCCATGGTGGACAGCCATAACCATTAATGATACTCAAATCCAGACAGATTAAACAATACTCTACAGAGGAGATCACGCAGCTGATGGCAGTAAATACAAAGGTCCATTTTACCTGCATCAAGACATAAAAACTGTTACACACTAAGATTAAATGCTCAAAATATCTGGATCATGTTCTGTGGTGACTTACCAAGATTAGACTGGGCTTGATCTCAACAGTAACACACAAGCCTCCTGAGACCAGATACTGCAGGAAACAGAGTGCATATGTTAGATTGGATTATTTATATACTGTATTTATACTCTATATACATATGCAGCATTTTTCAATATTTAAATATAAAGGTGAGCATACTGTACATGTAAAGGTATTATTGCAGAGTTGACCCTAAACAGACCTTAAACAGATTTTGATGGAACATTCAAATTTCTACATTTATACTTTCCATATTTTATATTTTGTATCAAACGATTTGTAAACTAGCAATTTGAGGTTGAGTAGATTAGCTACTATGTTGACTCCTTCCTTAACATCTGTTGAGATAGGATATCAGCCAGGCAGACTGTGCAAAAAGAGAAAAGCTAGGTAAATGATAAACAAGACAAAGCATTGATCAAGGAAAAATAAAGCCGGGAAACACAAGGATTGAAATTTGGCCAGTTCAGCAGGCACCAGCAGAGATTTGACCCATGTATAGACAGGCTGATTGTACCCAAGTCGATCAATTGATGGATTTAGGTACAACCAGCCTGTTGGATGTTTTACATTTGATTACTGTTGGCGGCTATAGCTTCTAGCAGTAATCATTGTGTTTTGCTGGCCAAGAAGCTTCCACAAGCCTCCCTGCTGGCAGAACACGATGATGCTGGGAGAAGCATTCCCCCATCAACATTGACTGTGTTGATGGGGAAATCAAGACAAATCAAGTGGTGGAAATAAAGAAAATCAAGTAATCTATGGGCTGCTGCTTTAAGCCGGCCATACATAGATAAAAATTTGGCCAATTTAGCAGGGATCGGCCAATATTTTGATCCATGTATGGGCTAACTGGTTGTACACAGGTCCATCTATCAATTGACTTGTACACAGCCAGCCTGTTTGGTTTTCTCAAATGATTAGTGCTAACAGCTATAGCCAGCCACACTGATCATTGTATTCTGCTGGCGGGGATGGCTCCTCTCTTGCAGAATATAATAGCTCGACAGGAGTGTTTCTCCCCCGTCCACATCGAATGTGTGGATAGGAGATTCAGGTCATCCTTTTTCATTCAACCCACTGGAATCATGAAACCCTAAGAATGTTCATAGTTGAACTGCAAAGTGTTTTGACTTTTGCAGGAAGATCACACAGAGAATAACTGTAATTTTCAGTTTACAAAGTAGGTGTATCAATAATGCAAAATGGGGTCAGAATGGCTGAGCATGCATTCACTGCAGAATAGTTTCAGGATATAAAACAGGATATAAAAGCTGCACATACATGGACTCTTCACAGCAATGGAGCCAACCCACTGGAAGTAGATTACATTGGTAGCAAATGGGAAGGGGCTACCTACAGTAGCTGGGTGAGTCTCCCAGAGAAGTTGAAGGAATATTTATCCTCCATTTTGTTTTTTCAACTCCATTTTGTTCCCTCGACTCCATCTTGTGATTAAAACTCTAGACTCAGCTTAATTAAAAAAGCCTATCTAAACAAATTCCCTTGAAAGTGATTCAACAAGAACATTCTGCTTTTGTGGTCAAAACGACCCTGAGAACATGCTTGATACAGTGTCAATTATATTTTATCTTTTTTTGGCTTGCGTACAAGTACATAACATGAAGCGCGTGATGAAGAGTCACTGAAACAATTGATATGTATATAATTTTTATGTCTAATACTGAAAGAGGGACTTCCCCTTTTTTATCCTTCTATATGTCGGGATTATTGGGGATTAAATAATAGAAAAAAATGGATTTAAAAAGCCATGTATATTCAGTCTCATATAGATTTTGAACAGCATAGCTTCCATCTTGTTTGGAGGTGAATGAAAGTTCATATATGTTCTGTTGCAAGATGTCTCTTACAAAAGAGTCTAGAATTGCAATAGAAGATCTCTGTATCTAGGTAGTCATAAATAAGAGGCCTTTAGACATCTCTTCAGATAAGACATAATGGTAGTGCCAGCCTGTCTGTAAGTATTGCAACAATGGACAATAGCCCGGTATACTCTATCAGACATTTAAACTATAAGTTTTTAAAGATATATTATCATGTGTGAGAAGATATTAGCAATAATTATGTGATTATATTATGTAAGGCATATACATATTTAGAAATTATCTGTCTACCATATGTTGGGTTTAGATTCTTGCTAAATAACAAATCTTACGTAGAATACTTTTCTATTAAGTGTAAGGACATGTGTATCCTGTAACTAATTACCTCACTTTATGTAAGTTTGTGTTTAAGTTTTTAAGGTAATCATAAATCCTACAAGCCAGATACTATAGATCTTCCAATCCTAGCCTAAATGTCTGAAGTGTGTGACAGAATCTAAATAATTAATGGATCTTCACTGGCCAGACAGGTCAAAGGTCATCAGATAAGAATATGTTCTAATTAGTCTAAATACTGAATCTAATGAACGGTACAATACTGCCCCCTTTGGACACACTAATAAATGCAGTCTTGGGATAATTTAGTATTTTCCAATATAAAAATATTATGTTGTATTATTAATACTTATCTTTATAAATGGTTTATCAGATCCAATAATTGCCAAGATGAATGATGGAGATATAGATGGACATTTATGTATGTACTGAGAGTATGGACAAAGTTTTATGTTGCTTTTATGATTACTCTTAAATATAGAGAAATCATCCTTTAATTTTATATTACAAAGTATTGGGTTAATTATTAGAGAGGTGTGACTATGACCTCACCAGTTAATGGATAGAATATCCCAACCAATGGGGATAATGTTTCATCCCTCATCCCATGGGTTTAACTTATGGTAATTTTAATAGTCCTTTGTTCATACCATATAAAAAGGAGAACCCAGAAGTGAGACATTACACATTACATTACACAACATACATTACACTTGCAACATACACACTACACATCCATACATAGATTCATTTAGACATACTCCATCTTGCTCCATCATTTATCTGAAACTTGGAGGGAAGCCACCATTTTAAGAAGGCAGCCATCTTAGGACTCTGGTAACGACCATTTGAAGCTAGCAGTCATCTTAAGTGTGGTAAATATAACTTTGCTATGTTATTTGATATTATTCAATTGTTTATTTCCTTCCTTCTATGTTTTATATTGCATATTTAAGGGTAATAAGATTACAAACCCAGCCGTATAAACCATAGCAGATATTTCTCTAAAAGCTGATTTTTGTTTTTATACATTTTTATTAATATCAGATTTAGCGCATTATTACGAATTTAGTCTTCCATTTTGCATGGCTTATTCTCTCTCCATCTGCAGTGAAGTGACTTTCGGTTATGCGATTCACAGACAATTGTGGTCTGTTTGTATAGAGCACCTACCTATGGTTTATGCTATACCTGGAGAAAAGGTAATTTTGCTTTCATTTTGTTTCAGTTTCACTTTCATTATTGAGCTACACATCACATTGCATTGATTGTTTGAAGTTTGTATTTTATGTAGAGTTATCTTTTTGTGTCATTTAAAGTTTGATCATTTATTGTAAATACATGTCTTTTATGAATAAATATTTTATATATTCCATACTGTAGACTGTACTCACTAAGATTGGTATATGCTTTTAAAAAGAAATTAAGCAATTAAAACGAATTTGCTACATATTGATTTGTGGAAATAAGTGGAGATTCTCCTACCTCACAGATCTTTGCTTATTGACATAAATAGACACTGTTATATTCAGAGCAGTATAAATATTCTGACATATAAAAATGATTTCATTGTTTGAATAAACCGAGCATTCTGTGACATCGTACCTGCCGGGTATGAATGCCGAGTATCTCATTGAGTGCTTCCAGATATATGAAGGAACTTTGATGCCTAGGGCCATGCAAGTCTGAATTATTGAAAACAGAAGTTATATGCTATTAGGCTCCTGCCTGGCTGCCTGCATGCTGGTTCTAACTGTGGAGGCCCTCTCACTCGGCTGCAGATTACTTGCTTAGATTCTTCTGCTTTTATCAAGTGTGGCTTCTCTGAGCTGATGAGAGGGAGACGGATAAACTTTTCTTCCCAGTATGTGTCTAATAACCCACGGAGTTCAGGACCTTGTAGGTTAAAGGAATGAAATGGCCCTGCTTCTTCACATGGTGAATAAATAAGTACTAAAGTAGCAGAAATTTCATCATAAGTTTCCAGACAGCACAAATATTTTGGTTATCAATAATGGTCTGGAAAATAAGAGGTAATCACCTGGTGAATCAACCAACTGATGTCCACCAAGAATGTACAAAATGTATCTTGGGTAGAGAAATATATTTTTAAAATATATCACTGGTTGTAATGATTTATTTATTTTGTGGGGGACATACAAAAACAAAACATTAGGTCTGTTAATTTTTTTAAGGGTTGATGGAATGTTACATTACAACTTGGTAAAACAGGAAGACTACATCCATTCTGTAGCTGCAGATATTGCACATAACCTGGCACATATGGGCCGAATATAGGCTGGTATCAGCTGGTTTGAGAGAAACCGACTGACATTCGGGCTGTGTATGAACCAGCCTGTCTGACAGAAGCCAGCTGAACGGCAAGCTTCTGTCGAACGGGCATGCTAAAAACCAGCATCCATTTGGCATCCCATCAGCTATAGGCTGCCAGCGCTGACTGGTGTGTTCTGGGGGGCCAGAAGATAGCTAAAACAGCAAGCTCCTCAGTTTTTACGTTCAGCTCTCTGGGTCGAACGAAAAAAAAACGTCCTTTGTGCATTAGGCATTAGTGTCACCTTTCACTAAGTAATTTAGTATATTGCAGCAAAAAGGGAACTTTAGCCATTTTAAAGCAATAAAAAAGGGTGGCACAACTGGCAATTGCCCAATTGACCCTTGAGATGAAGTATCTAGCATTATCATGAAGTGGGTTGTATATTATACAGGGATTAGCAAACAGAGGGAGTTGCATAATTGATGTATTAATAATATAGGACTGAAGGTAGGAATCTAGACTTCCAAACATCTTAAACTGACATGAATTCCATTCGTCTAATTGTTTTGAAGAAACAACAACAAAAAATTCACTGACCTAGATCAGTGAGTCAGCGCTCACTGTCACAACATGGAAAGGATGACCATGCTCACAGGCAATCAGAAGTGTAAAATGAACAAAATATTAAAGGAAGAAACACCAGTGGAAGAAACCTTATCCATGGGCCATCAATGTCCACTGTGTGATGTCCATGTAAACGAAAGGGAACAAAGGCAGCAGCAAATCTTCTTAAAAAGAAAGTCTTAAATGTCTTAAATGTCTTGGAAAGTCTTAAATGGAAAGTCTTAATGGAAGTCTTAAATGGAAGTCTTAATGGAAATGGAAGTCTTAATGGAAGTCTTAAATGGAAAGTCTTAATGGAAGTCTTAAATGGAAAGTCTTAAATGTCCAAGGGGGCTGGAAAACTGTTGAGATCGGCAGCTCCTGAAGAGTTAGGGAAACCCTCCAAACATGTAAGAAGAAGAAGAACATAGTTCTTCTTCTAATTGTTTTGAAGGTACAGTTCTATTTTCAAGGATCTAATATCAAATGGGGTAGTATTACACATTTCAACTCAATCACTAAATAGGAGAAACTGCCAATAAGTTCATGTCTGAACATACAATACATACATAACATACATAACATACCTGTTGGGGCAATTGCATATTACATGGCTCACTAATGCATTCTAAGCCTCCAAATCCTGGTCAAGGAGCCATATAAGGACATAAGCATAGCTTTACCATATACCAAAGGAATGTTATTGTTAACTGGTCAAGCCCTTGAGAGGTAATATTGCAAAGGGAGTTGGCTTGGGGGTGGTATATTTCTTATACACATGTCTAAATACCACTGCCCAAGCTGCTAAGAGTTAGTCCCATCTCCAGAGCAGCATCATGTAACATGCAAGCATCTGGTTTGATTACCTGTCCACGCCTTAAAGGGGGACTCCGTGGAAACAGGCAACTTTAGTTAAGTATTCTTGTTATATTTTCTTTATCTTTATCTGTATCCGTTATTACTTTTAATAAATGTTATATTTTAAGTATTTGTGTGATCTCTATTTGCACATATTGAACACAACCCCAAAAACGTGACAAAACAATACCCAAGTGTAACCCAGCTAAGGGAGGCTGTCGGCATTTTATGCCATGCAGCAGAATATTGCCACATGGCAGCAGCTTGTTGCTCCCTCCATGTAAGGACTGACAGGTCAAAGGGAGGGGGACAAAGGAAAGACACAGCTCGGTTGCAGTTGAAACCTGAGACAGAATCTCACATCTAGGAATCAGAAAGAGAGTAGACTCCAATTGGTCACTGGACTTGTAGTCTCGCCTAGAGGAGAATGGAGTACAGTGGGTGCAGGGGCTGCTAGGGAATGTAGTTTCCTGGAAGGTGTAGTCCTAGCATGATGAGAGGGATATGGACTACATCTCCTAGGTTGCTAGTTCAAAAAAGCGAGAGTGTGGTCTGAGGGGAGTTGGAGGATGATGGAGGCAGCAGAGGAGAGACTAACTGCTGTGACCTGCACTGTTCTGTTCAGAGTCTACTGATTTCAAAGTAGTGGGGGCCAAATGCAAGGCTAGAGAGAAAGAAGACTGAGCCAGGTGTACAAGGCTACCGAAGAGGGGACACTCTGGAGAAGACGCTTGCACACGTGAAGCGCTACATCCGTAGGAGCCACTAGTTATTTTGGGTCCTCTGCTCTCTCTAGCCCTTGGCGAGGCCTCACCCTTTCTGACACCACCAGGATACCTTGCATGGGATCTCCCAGCAGATGTACAAGAATTGTACACACTGCACTTTGAAAAGATAAGCAGACTGTATTGGCAGATTAAATTCATGAATAAAACAGATCAGATTGGTACATCAACATTAATGCCCATTTTACACCACATTTGTAGGCATTAGAGTTTTTTTTTTAGTGCAGTTTTAAATGGGCCTGTACACACAGGCGTGCAAATTTGTGCTCCGTATGGATCAGGGGGAAAAAAAATCGACATTGCTGATGAGTATTTTACAGACACCAAGAAAAGCTAGAAGAATTTTTACATGTGTATATATACGCTGATACACACGTGTGTTTTATCACCTGTCCTGTATTTTCCGCGGGAACATTCTACCAGAAATATCTGATATTCATGCATCAATACATCAGTACCATGTGCGAAAAACTCTTACTGCAAGCGGACAGAACAGTGAATCTTGAGCTAAGTTGTTGAGGAAGCAACTGTACAGTGCTGTTACCAAATGGACACCGACTTGAGAGGGGGAAGCCCCAGTTGTGTGGGGCGTGACCATTTATCTGACCTTTGGAGGACCAATCTGGACCATCTAATGTGAAGTTAGACCTGTTGGCTACCTCAGTTTCATTTTTCTAGTTGAGCGATCAAACAAGAGAAACTGGGCCCCAATGCTGGCATAGTGTCTACTGATTCACTGGCCAATGGCATGTCCATTAGGTCCTAATGCAAGGGGTAACACAGAGGGCTCAGTTGCAATTTACTTTGCAGCAAATCACTTTACTAAGTTTCCGAAGACAGTGGTGCAAGTGGTAGAGATCTAGACAGAAAAGCAACAGGCTCAAACTTGGATACTCTTACTCCGGGGGGGGGGTTGAATGAGGAAATCGAGTTTCACGCACTGTTGTAAATGCTTTGTTGTTCTTTACATCATACATTGCATTATGCATATTACTGATTATGTCTGGTTCTTTGCCCCCCCCCCCCCCAACCCTACCACCTCCATATTGCACCATACTGTTATGTAGAATGTATACAGAATGTATACAGCATGTATTGTGCTTCCTGTCTGATCCAATATTTTAATTACTTTTCAGTGGACCCTTAAGGTCCCTCTCCTCATTTTTTTTAATTAGGATCTATAAAGATATATGGGGGGGTCTATTCACTTATTTCTATCTCCAGAGTAATTACTCATAGCTTGTAGTATTATAGGGTGTGTGTGTGTGTATTTAGTCGTTAATAATAGCTATCTCTTTGCAGATACCGTATGCTTCCCCTTCGTATGCTTTACATGTATATGCTGCATGAATCTATGTGTACATGCCTAGGTATATGTGTGTACATTATTCCCAGTCATCATTTTCTTGCAAAATATGTTGATCCTGTATGGTCTAAGTATGCAGTAATTTTACCTTCACATATACTGTACATGTGAAAGTGCATGTATACAGTATGTACAGTAAATATGTGTGTACATTTTTTACCATATGTCTGATTATCATTTCCCTTTGGATTATGTCAAATCTGTAAATTCTTTGTAAAGAGTAAGTATATGGACATGTTTGCATTTTATGTTTTTTCATTTTATTCATTTATTCCTATTGCACATGCACCAGGGCTGCTGGTCATTTTAATCCTTTGCTCCAGCTAAATGCTATAAATGGTCCCCTAAAGTAATGCCCCCATAGACCTGTACAAGGTGATAGATGCTCCTAGTGTGTAGGTTTTCTCTTGCCTGGTCCTTCCATCCTACCCGTGACGTCACTTCCGCCGTGCATTTCAAGCTGATTGGTGTGATCTTCAGGCTCCCAAGCCAGCCATTACCATCCCCAGCAGTCGGAAGCGATGTCAGCGGTCCTGCAGGACAGACTGATGAAGGAGGGACCGGCATCTACAACCATGTACCAGATGAGCATACTTTTAATCACTCAAGAACCAGAAGGTTTTACCCCCTTAAGGACCAGGCCATTTTTTGCAATTTGGGAATGTGTGACTTTAACTGGTAATTGCGCAGTCATGCAATGCTGTACCCAAAAAAAATGTATGCTCTTTTTTTCCTACAAATAGAGCTTTCTTTTGGTGGTATTTGATCACCTCTAAGGTTTTTATTTTTTTGCAATATAAACGAAAAAATACCGAACATTTTGAGAAAATTAAATTTTCTAATTTTTCTTATAAAAAATATCCAATAAATAAATAAATCCAATTTTTGTCATACATTTAGGCCCAAATTTATTTAGCTACATGTCTTTGATAAAAAACATTTCAATAAGCATATATTTATTGGTTTTTGTAAAAGTTATAGTGTCTACAAACTATGGTGTATATACTGGAATTTATGCAGCTTTTACTTGACCAATGTAGAATAGATGTCCCCCCAAACTCTTAGGCTGCTTAACGCCAAAGGCTCCACCCCCATGCCATAAACCTTTCCCTTTACCTAAATAATTTAGACCACACCGTGCTTGGAGTTGATTGGCCACAGCAGCCATTTTATTAACCCTTTTACCTTAAAATTAACATAAGGAGAAAAAACATTCCTTAAAAACATAAAACAATCAGTCATTAAGCCTGTTGGTCTTTGAGGCACCTCCAAATAATTCCAAATCCTGCACTGCGGGACCTGTGCCCTGATAGGCCTCCAGCCGCGTCACCGGCTCGGAGACAAACCACTCCCCGCAGTGCCACCATTTTGAATTCCATTTAAACTGACATTAAATGGAATGCACCATAGGGACCCATACCAACGATGAGTCCCAACCATACCCTTATCCTAAACTGTTCACCTCCCCCGCCAGCAAAGACCAACAAAACGCCCAGCTGCCATGACAATATAAAAAACCCCCAGAAAGGACAGAAAGCACAAAAGACAGGAAGCAAAAATCAACCATAACAGTCCTAGAAATTAGGGAGGGCGGGTGGGAAGCTTCTTCTTCCTTCGTCCGTTGAACTTCCACTGACCTCCAAATCTAAGGGGCCACCCCTCCTAACTGTACCTCAACCCCTCCCAAACTTGATACACCAATCCCTGAATACCCCCAACTCAAAACAATTTAATTTAACCCACACCTGCCCTGTCTCCCCTCTTCACATGGTCATGTCTGCCCTGCGCTATTTTTCTTTTTTTTTTTCGCTTCGGGCCTTGCTTGACCAATGTAGAATAGATGTCCCTCCAAACTCTTAGGCTGCTTAACGCCAAAGGCTCCACCCCCATGCCATAAACCTTTCCCTTTACCTAAATAATTGAGACCACACCGTGCTTGGAGTTGATTGGCCACAGCAGCCATTTTATTAACCCTTTTACCTTAAAATTAACATAAGGAGAAAAAACATTCCTTAAAAACATAAAACAATCAGTCATTAAGCCTGTTGGTCTTTGAGGCACCTCCAAATAATTCCAAATCCTGCACTGCGGGACCTGTGCCCTGATAGGCCTCCAGCCGCGTCACCGGCTCGGAGACAAACCACTCCCCACAGTGCCACCATTTTGAATTCCATTTAAACTGACATTAAATGGAATGCACCGTAGGGACCCATACCAACGATGAGTCCCAACCATACCCTTATCCTAAACTGTTCACCTCCCCCGCCAGCAAAGACCAACAAAACGCCACCAGCAGCCAAGGGTGACACCTTACCCTTGCGTGCCCCTCCAAACCCTCAAGGCTCGCTGGATCCCATCCTGTAATCCCAGGGCCCATAAATCTATACCCACCGCATTGAGGTGAACTCCGTCATGCCGCAGATACCGCCATGTGTCCACTTCCAACTCCAGGTGGCGAACCACCAACCCACCATTCCGACACACAAAGCGCCCCACTTCCTTGTTCAACTTAATCCGAGCCTTATTAAGTCGCGCGACCGACCTGGCCATGCGCCAGGACGTGCGGGCCACCATATCCGACCAAACTACAAGCAGCGCCGGAAAAGCCGTGCGCAGCCGCAGGAAATCCAACTTGATGTCCCTGATCAAGGCCCGCGTGGACCTGGCCCCCAAATCGTTGCCCCCGGCATGCAGCACCAAAACATCCGGCTGCCTGTCTAACCGGGCGAAACGATGCACTTCGGGAAGGACCCTGCCCCAAGTAAGCCCCGGCACCCCCAGCCACCTGACACAAGCCTCCTGCCGAGAAAAACCAAGTTGTCTACCATTAGGACGCACATCAGCTCTCCGGGCCCCCCAGAAAACATACGAGTGTCCCAAGATCCAAACGAGGCAGGGGTCCAAACCTACAAGAAAAGGGGACAAAAAGAAAAAGAAAACCAACCAATAATCAGATAACCAGCCGGGCCCTCCACCCCCCCAGCGATAAAACCACCACCCGCACATACCTTACACCAACAGCTGTGGACGAACGTACAACAAGAACCTCCTAGACTCCCAGCGCCCAATGCGTTTGACCGCATCGTCGTTCAATCCCCAGCGTGCAGCCTCTGTGGCCGCCCCGATCCGAAAGGAATGAGATGCAAACCTACTGGCATCCAAACCCAAAGAGCCCACACACCTTCTGAACACCGATACGAATTGAAAACGAGATAACGACGACCCGTCCGCGTGCATCAAAAATGAACCGGGCCGCGGAGGGCGGATTGCCCAGTAAGCCTGAACCGCCCCCACTGGGCACAGCGGCGAAGACGGCACCGCAAACAACCGGACACGGACCCCCTTGCCACTCTGGTCCGTTTTGGACCGTCGAAGGAGGATAGTAACCCCCTCCCGACCGACAGAGACATCCTGAACCAATAAGCCCCCCGGCACCGTCCGGGAGGAGCTGACCAATTCCCCAATCCGTAAAGCCCCGAAAAAAGCGAGAGAAAAGGCCACCTTAAACAACACCACCTCGTAACCCGAGGCGCAGTGCTCCCCCAATTGCCTGCAAACGTCCTGTAAAAGAGCGAAGGACACCGGGCGCCTAGTGTCCCTCCTCCGATAAGCCCTGGAATAGCCCCTTAATGCCTGTCTCACCACGAAGTCCTTCGTGTAGTCCTGACAACCCAGAAATTTAAACAGAAAGGCCAAGCCGGACAACTTGCGAGCCACAGCGGAAGCCGACGCGCCCCTCTCAAAATGATCAGAGACAAAAGAAAGTAACACCCACCTGACCTCCGGACCCAGAGGATCCACCGATGCCACCCGCAACACCTCCAGCCACTCCAACCATACCTTGCAATAAGCCGACCACATGGACTCGCTCACCGACTTCCTGATCCATCCAGCGAGGACCCCAAGGCAATCCCCCATAGCCACTCCGGACACGGGACTCCGCGTTGCTCCGCTGCCGGTGCCAACTCCCGGAACCTGTCCCACTGAAAACGAGACAGCGCGTCAGCAATATCATTTTTAACCCCCGGAATGTGCACAGCATACAGGAAAACATTCAACTGTAGACACCGCAAAACCAAATACCTGAGGAGGCGCACCACCGGCTGAGAAGAAGCCGACGCGCGGTTGATTACCTGGACCACCCCGAGATTGTCGCAATGCAGGCGAACCTTCAGGTTCCTGAACTCCGCCCCCCAAATCTCCAGAGCCACCACCACCGGGAACAGTTCCAGCAAAACCAAGTTGCTGACCAGCCCCGCTACCTGCCATGCCCCCGGCCAAGGGGCGGCGCTCCACGCCCCCCGGTGAAAAGCCCCGTACCCAGCCGAACCAGCAGCATCGGTAAACAGTTCCAAATCAAAGTTGCTGATCGGCCCGGCCATCCACAAGGATCTACCATTGTACGTGGCCAAAAAACCGTGCCACAGACGCAAGTCATCCCTGTGTTCCTTGTTGAGCCTGACGAAGTGAGTGGGCAACTTCACCCCCGAAGTCGCCGCCGACAGCCGTCGGCAGAAAACCCGGCCCATGGGCATAATGCGGCAGGCAAAATTCAATTTACCCAGCAACGACTGCAAGCTGCGCAACTGAATTTTGCGCAAACCCAGCACCCCTTCAATTTCAGCTCTCAAAGCCCCCAATTTATCCTCCGGTAGGCGACACTCCATGGCCTCCGAATCCACGACAATGCCCAGGAAGCTGAGCACCGTGGTCGGGCCTTCCGTCTTGTCCGGGGCCAAAGGAATGCTGAAACTCCCGGCCACATGCTGCAATGTTGCAAGCAGGATCGCGCACCCGTTGGAAGAGGGCGGGCCCACACACAGAAAGTCGTCCAAATAGTGGATCACCGAATTCACACCGGAAACCTCCCGAACCACCCACTCCACAAAGGAACTGAAGGTCTCAAACAGCGCGCAAGATATGGAGCAGCCCATAGGAAGGCAGCGATCCACATAATACGCCCCTTGCCACCAGCAGCCCAGCAACCGAAAACTATCCGGGTGAACCGGGAGCAACCTGAACGCCGCCTCTATGTCCGATTTGGCCATCAAGGCCCCCCGCCCATAATGTCGCACCCAGGCCACTGCGGCGTCAAAGGAAATGTAAGACACCGTACAGGCATCCGGGTCGATGGCGTCATTCACAGACCCACCCTTTGGGAAGGAGAGGTGGTGAATGAGGCGAAACTTGTTGGGTTCCTTCTTGGGAACCACCCCCAACGGCGAAACCACCAAGTCACGCACCGGCACCTCCGAGAACGGGCCCGCCATGCGACCGAGAGCCACTTCCTTGTGCAACTTATCCGACACCACCAAAGGGTAGCGCAATGCCGAACGCAAATTCCTCGCCACCGGAGGCACCGAGGCCAAAGAGCAAGGGATACGAAAACCCACCGCAAAACCCTCCCCCAGAAGTCGGGCAGCCGCCCTATCGGGGTACCTATCTAGAAAAGGCCGCAGCCTTTCCACCCTCACCGGCGTCGTCCCCTTTGTGCGAAGGCTCTCCGGACCGCCCTTTTCCGGACTTAAAACACCGAGCCAAGGAATGGGAACCTCCGCAACCGGAGCATTCATGTTTGAAGCGACAGGTGCCACCGAACTTACAGGAACCCTCATTAAATTGCCAGCAGAAACCCCTCCTCTTTGCGACCGGCTGTCCCGGGGTCGCAGAACCACCGCCCCCCCCCTGGAAAAAACTGATTCGGAGCCTTCGCAGAAGACATGAGCCGCATCCACAGGCTGATGTTCTTGTGGTCCCACCGTAATGACGGCCTAACCGCCTTCCGCTGCCGGAACTGTTCGTCGTACCGCAGCCAGGCCGACCCCCCATAAACCCGATAGGCCTCCCCTATAGCGTCCATGTAGCAGAAAAGGGCCGAGCAGTTTTCCGGCGCCTTTTCCCCTATGATGCCCGCCAGAATGGCAAAGGCCTGTAGCCAATTGGTGAACGTCCGCGGGATAAGCCGATAGCGTCGCGCTTCCTCGTCCTCCTTCTTGCGCTCCTCCGGTTTAACCCTGTCCAGGTGGAACTTCTCGAGGGGCAACAGCGTGAAGATTTCCACGTACTCACCCTTCCAGATCTTCTCCCGGACTTCCTGCTTCAAATGTGCCCCCAACGGGCCCTCAAAACAAACATATACCTCACCTTTCGCTGAATCGTCCAGGCGAACAGCGTCCGCCTTCCCCTCCTTCGCCGTCCCGGTCTTGTCCCCCGCAGCCCCAGCCGTCACCGCCACCACTGCAGGCGCACCAACAACCTGAGGGGCCCCAGCCACCCCCGCAACTTGCCCCGCGGAAGACGGCCCCGCCAGCCCCGGGGCCCCCACCGGCTCCGTGCCCGAGCCCCCCCGCCGGAGGCACCCAAGCCGCCGCAGGAGACAAGCGGCCCCCGTCCCCCGGGGCCAAACGCCCCAAGAGGTCCTGTAGACCCAGGAGGAAGCCCCTCAAGCCCCCATCAGCACCTCCATCCGGGGTCCCCGCCTCCACCGGCCGGGACGCCCCTACCCCTCGAGCCCCTCCAGCACTCCCACCCCCCACATCAAACAAGCCCCGCAAATCAGACAAAGCCAGAGAAGGAATTGTGACCTCACCTGTCTGCCCAGGGGGGGCGCCCCCAGCCGCCGATCCAGCCTCCCTCGTCGCCGACCGAACACCGACATCCTCTTCAACATCTGATCTGGACACCTCGCCTTCCGAACGATCGTCCCCGGACACCGCTGGCATCCGTCCACCAGGTGTCGCACTCCCGGAAGCTGTAGAGCCGAGCGACAGGCGTCCCCGCCCCCGTACTCCAGCTCCGCCCGACGGAGACCTCTGCGATCCAGCCGAACTTTCGATGACCCGGCCACGTGACTTGCCCTGCCGCGTCATCTCTCTGCGCCCAGCCGAGGCCGACTCCGAGTCCCGCCGATCCCTGCTGCCACCGGCCGCCATGAAGCCGCTCCCACGCCGAGGCACCCCTCCGACTGGAGCATCGCCAGTAGGGGAGCCCGCCAGTCCAGTAGCACCCCGGCGAGAGGGACGGGGAGAGACCGAAGGCCGCCTCCCCCCACTACCCCCAGAGCTCCGTCCCTGCAGAGGATTCCTCCCAGAGGCGCGCACGGCCGCAGCAGAGGTACGCTTAGCCGGCGGCCCTGAAGGGTCCCTGTCGGGGCTCCTAGGATGACGCTGAGCTCGAGGGGAAGGGTCCGGTGAAAAACGCTCCGGCGGCCGTGACCGCCGAGCCCGCGGGACCGCAAGCCCCTCCGGATCCTGGGCAGAGTCCTGAACCCCCATCAACGTGGAGACCTGGGACCGGAGCCACTCAGTCCCCTTCACCGCGGCAGCGGCCTTGATTTGCTCCAGCAAAACGTCCAAATCCGCCATCGCAGACCAGGGAAGCCGAGGTGAGATGCTCTGCAGTGCAAAAGGTGGGTGACCAAGCTTCTTCTTCCTTCGTCCGTTGAACTTCCACTGACCTCCAAATCTAAGGGGCCACCCCTCCTAACTGTACCTCAACCCCTCCCAAACTTGATACACCAATCCCTGAATACCCCCAACTCAAAACAATTTAATTTAACCCACACCTGCCCTGTCTCCCCTCTTCACATGGTCATGTCTGCCCTGCGCTATTTTTTTTTTTTTTTCGCTTCGGGCCTTGCTTTCTGACTGTCTATAGTGCTAAAATAGCAGGGCAGTGCAAAACCTCCCAAATTACCCCCTTTTGATTTTTACACAAAGTTGTCATTGAAATTATATATTGCTCAGGCATGCCTTGGGTATATGTGGATATACACCCCAAAATACTTTCTGCTGCTTCTCCTGAGTATGGGGATACCACATGTGTGAGAATTTTTGGCAGTCTAGCTGCTTACAGGACCCCGGAAACCATCCCTGTCTTCAGGCTTTCTAAGAATGTAAATTGTTAATTTCACTCCTCACTACCTATCACAGTTTCGGAGGCCATGATATGCCGAGATAGCACAACCCCCCCCCCCCCACCCCCCCAAATGACCCCTTAGAAAGTAGACACCCTAAGCAGATTCCTCCATTCGCATCAATCGATGTGGATGAAGAAATCTCTGCCAAGAAAAGTGTTAAAAAATATACGGCGAAGCATAGGGGCGATCCGCTCTCTGTGTCCACCCCATCCCCTGTGCTTTGCCATATATGCTCTTTTTATTTAACTGCGGTGGTGAAATCACCTCCTACAGCGCTGCAATCATTGATTTACGTATATGCTGAGAGCAAACACTGTTGCTGTCAGAATAAACAAATCAGTGCTACAGCTGATGAGCATACCTGCAAAGCAAACAATGGTTAACAATAAAACACAGTAACAATAAAACATTACAATATAATACTATACAGTGCAGTAAAACAGTATAATGGTGGTATCTGCAAAGAAAATTATGGTTAACAATGAAAAACAGCAACAATAAAACATTACATTATACTAGCATGCAGTGCAGTAAAACAGTAGAATGGTGGTATCTGCAAAGCAAACTATGGTAAACAATGAAAAACAGTAACAGTAAAACATTACAGTATATCAGTATATTATAGAGTACAGTAAAACAGTAAGAAAATTAACTAAATAAAATGACAACTATTTTTGTTTTTTTTCTAGGCTAGGGTCCCTCAACATGCAATAGCCATCTAACACCTTTCGAGATTGTGTGAGAAATTGTGTCATAGACTGTGCCGTGCTTTACCCTATACTAATACTCTACTAGTGTGTGGTAGCGACTGAAACAGTCCCAGATGCAGAGACCAGGTTGGCCAGGACAGGAGGGACAAAAAATTACACAGGTTCTGTGGCAGATTAAGGTGGTAAATACATTTAGTTAGTGCCTTACATGTATTAAATTAGTCCCAGAACCTGTGTAATTATTATGTGTTTAGTTTTAAAGGGATGAGGTAGCAATCCTACTTCAGGAAATGATGTCAAAATGTCCTGACAGAACACTAGAGGGAAACAAACTCCAGGCAGTCCTTGTTAAAAAAAGTCCCACAATGACACAGACCGACTAACCAGCGCCTGGCTACATGTCTAAATCTCTCCAGTTCAAAACAAATTCTTTGCATAGAAGAAGAGGAGGCATAGGAGACTTTAGGCAAAGAGTACGATTGTATATATTGGGTATCTGTGATTATTAGCAATAAAGGCTGTAAGTGCAGACCAGAAAGGCTTGGGCCAGACCATAAAGTATGGAAGAAGTCTCCCCAGAGCTAGATTACCAAATAGGCAGAACAGTAACCAGCCTATTGGCCATTTAAGGGCCACGCAAGAACGGCTCAAATTAATATATATTTGATCTTAAAAGAAAATTACAATGAAGCTGTCATGAAACGCACGCTCGTGACGGCTAGCTGACTGGGTTGTAGACCTTGACTAGGGGTAGGAAGAATAAGGGAGTTTGTTTTGAGCATATAGGACTGGCCGTGACACACTTTTCACAGCCTGCACTACCTCTGGCCACCACTACAGGGAGACTCCACTCCAATCCAGCTGGCTGACCACACACAGGCAGATACTAATCTCACATACAATCCTGTGCACGGATAGGGTGCAAGGGTTGGGGAGCACACACTTCTAGTAGGATTCCTCCAGCTATCCTTCAAACTAGAACAGCGGTGATAAACACTCTTCCCAATGTCCACACACCCACACATGAGACACCCAACAAACAGTAGCCTTCCACCACCTAGCGGTTTGTCCGTGGACTGGTCTGCTAGGCCAGTGTTTCTTAACCTTTTTTCAGTCAAGGCACCCTTTAAAACGTATGGACAGTCTCAAGGCACGCCATTCTAAAATGTAAAAATTATTCTAATAGTTTTACATAATGTAGCAACATCCACACATAGGACACCCAATGTTAGAGGTGATTTATTCTTAAAAAGCAAACACACTTTTGCAAACTGGTACTGACTAGTATTCCAATGTTTCACTTCTCCCTCAGTTTTTCTCCATCACTCAGCTAATGTGACCCCACTGCTGATGGAGACAAGAAGAAGGATGCTATGCAGACGATTGACACCTTCCATATCAACTGATGCCATTGGTTGTTAGGATGCCAGCAGCTAGAAGGCTGTAATGGTGCACAATGAAAACCTGTGGCTTTGTGTTACTAAAAGGCAGGCTTCATCCACCTGCTGGCTTGTATACAATGTTTGATCAATTTTTAGGCATTTTGCCAAGGCACCCCTGAAGAAACCTCAAGGCACCCCAGTGTGCCTGGGCACCCTGGTTGAAAAAGGCTGTGCTAGGCAACCACACACACACAGATCCCTGCTAGTTTACAATCTGCAATGCAATCTGCCAACATTGCATACAGATTGGCAAGGAACTTAGACCGAGCACATAGACACTAAAATCCAGGCATATGAGCCCTAGCTTAGTACACAGAAGACACTTATTCATTTTATAACTTAAGAGTAAGCAGTCCATAAAATATATACAAAAAAAAAAGAATTACATAAAATATTAAAAAAAGACAAAGACATACAGAGTTGGCTATTCACTATAAAAATGAAAAGGGATAAAAACAGAACTAAAACTTTACCAAGAATTATCCTGTGACAGGAACCTGTCAGAATGTCCGTAATTCACCAGTCAGAGGGATCGGCTCTGTATGAATCTTCCCGTCCATATCCCATGCTCCTCAATTTATTGGAATATGGATGTGGGCTGGACTTTAGCCCTTGACCAGTCAGTCCTGGGGGATGTTCCCATTGAATGGGCCAGGAATGGTTCTGATGGGTTGCCAACACCAGCACGACAGTCTGATCACAACAACACCAACACTGTTCAGCTGTCATAATCAGGCTCCATATAACAGTTTTGTGTGTTTCTCTGGGATTCTACCCTGCTACAAATACAGTTTCTACATATGTAGCCCATATCAGAAGGAATTATTTTCATCTCCCTGCAACTGATATTTTAGCTGTTATAAGAGATGAAATATATTCCTGAAATCTGTTGATGTAAATCAAAGCTGGCAGACAGACAGTTCGGGGCCTTCTTATGCCTCGTTTCCACTGAGCGGAACGGTTCGGGTCGGTACAGTTTGGAAGGGTTAGAATGGTCCGGTCTATTCAGGTGAGCGTTGCCACTGCAAGTCGGGCCACCAGGGACCATGCGGGGTTTACACCAAATGA
This sequence comes from Pelophylax lessonae, assembly GCF_965119305.1. Classification (NCBI taxonomy): domain Eukaryota; kingdom Metazoa; phylum Chordata; class Amphibia; order Anura; family Ranidae; genus Pelophylax; species Pelophylax lessonae. Next base: position 238,233,368 of record NC_138776.1, read on the forward strand.
GGTGTTTGTTTTGCTCTTTCATTTGACGTGAGCATTGAAGTTTTCCTGTCCGCCAATCAGTGGAATCTATCGTGTGTGTGACGCCAGTAGCTCTGCCCTAACCGTACCGTACCATTTCCTATGGCCCCACATCTGAAGCAGGACCAGGAATGGTGCGATTTGGTTCGGTTGTATGGGCCACTTTCATAATGGAAACACTCAAATTAGCGTACCGTACCGAACCGACCCGAACCGATCCGCTCAGTGGAAATGAGGCATTATTGTCCCCTGCTGGGCTTCCAGACAAAGTGACTAGGACTTTTCTTTTGAGGTTCAGGAAGGTGATAAGAATTGGATGGGATACTTTTATTGGCATCTAGGTGTCAGCTCTATCCTAGAAGTTTGCGCTATCCTTTCACATGCTAATTGAAGAACATATGTCTATGATTAATTATCTATTAAGGAAATATTATACTGTATCTTTAATACCACACAAACTACATCTGCAATCACATACTTCTATAAATCAAGTCACATCTCAGCTACTCAACTTTTACATTTATTTTACAGTAGCTTTCTTAATTTTCTTTACAAAAAATGAATCAACTCAAAGAACCAAAAACTTTGCATTAAAGACTCTATAGTGAAAATACTGTAATAGTGAAATGTACCCAATAACAACTTAAAGTACAGTATGCAAACCACAGACATTAAGTTCACATTACAATTTGTCTCTTAAAAGCTAATTTTCTTTCAGCTTTTAGTTTTTAAAAAAATGTTGGTTCAACCAATGTATAGCCCCGTACACACGATAAGAAATTCGGAAGGGAAAATTCGTCCAACGACCGATCTGCCGATTTTCGGATTGTTAGTATGGTGCTTTCGACAGCCAACTCCGACTTTTCGGCTGAAAAAATCCTGATGTGCAGGCTATAACATTTTTGTCTTCCGTAATACAACGTCCGATTTTCGTCTCATTAGTACAGTTTTCGTCTGAAAAAAATCTTAAGAGCAAGACTAGGCATACTCAGAGACGAAAGAACACATACAAAGCAATCCAACACATGACATCACTTCTGAAGTAGAATTCTGTCGTACGAGAAAATTCGTATGAAAATAACCTCTTCACTTTCCACATCAGACTAGCATGCCACAAAAGACGACGAGCGGTCGGCGGAAATTCATAGCGTGTGTACGGGGCTTAAGTATAATGGGCAGTACTGATGGCCATCTCCATCTAGCGGCCAACGTTTACACTATTTAGTTCAATGTTATCCCACTAGAGCACGTGCATGGTAAAAACCTTCAGAAACTGTGTGTGAAACATGTACAGGAGTCTAGTTCGCCTATTTTACTTAACTTCCATGAGGTAAAATATATTGTGTGAAATTATTTTATCTGTTTGAGTATGTCCCTAGAGGAGATAACCATGGAGAAATGTGAGGAGAAGAATTCACTCCGTTTACCTGCAGAATGGTCAGGAATATCCTGGGACCATCTAGCTTTTGTGTTAGTGGCCTAAAGACTATTTCAGATAGAGATTTAGTAGGCAAGCCCACAGAAGATTACATTTAGTAATATAGCGCAGTTTTATAAAAAGGTTTATCAATTTTAATGTTTAATTTATTCATAAATGATCTAGAGAAGGGGATATCTAGTACAATCTCAGTATTTGCAGATGATACTAAACTAGGCATGCCAATATCTTCTATGCAGGATGTGGAAAACTTAAAAGCGGACCTGAACAAAATAACGGGGTGGGCAACTACATGGCAGATGAGGTTTAATGTTGAAAAATGTAAAGTAATGCACTTGGGTGCCAGAAACCAGAAAGCAAGCTACTCACTAGGGGGGGAACCTCTGGGTGAGTCTAGGATGGAAAAGGACCTGGGGGTACTGGTAGACAACAGGCTTGGCAGTGGCATGCAATGCCAAGCCACTGCAAGCAAAGCCAACAGAATAATGGGATGTATAAAAAAGGGGATTCACTCCAGAAATAAAGAGATTATTCTTCCACTCTACAAGACTCTGGTCCGGCCACATCTGGAGTATGCTGTCCAGTTCTGGGCACCGGTCCTCAGGAAGGATGTGCTGGAACTGGAAAGAGTCCAGAGAAGGGCAACAAAAATAATTAGGGGAATGGAGGACATCAGCTATGAGGAAAGACTACAAGCACTGAACTTATTCTCTCTGGAGAAGAGACGATTGAGGGGGGATATGATATCAATGTACAAATACTGTACTGGCGACCCTAGCATAAGGAACAAACTATTCAGAGAAAGAGAATACAATAAGACACGTGGCCACTCACTAAAACTAGAGGAAAGGCGGTTTAACCTTAAAGTACGTAGGGGGTTCTTTACTGTCAGAGCAGTAAGGATGTGGAATTCTCTTCCGCAAGCAGTCGTATCAGCAGGGAGCATCGATAGTTTCAAAAAACTATTAGATGGGCACCTTAAAGACCACAACATACAGGGGTATACAATGTACGGTTAACAGCAAACACACACACACATCATAGGTTGAACTGGATGGACTGATGTCTTTTTTCAACCTCACTAACTATGTAACTATGTAATTTATCGGTGGCTATGTTAAGGGAGCAAGGGCCCATTCACTACTTCAGTACTTCCCATGTGCATTAACATATATGTTAATTTAACATTTTTTTCTGCATTGAAGCACATTGGATTAAGGTGTCCAATTTAATTTGAATGAGCAATTATTTAGCCTCAATGCATGCAAAAATGTATATGCACTATTTTTTTTTTACAACACAGCACACTACAAATGCCAGCATGTGCATTCATTGTGGTGTGCTGCAGTGAGGGTGTTTGTCCATTACTGTAAATTATGTGTTGGGTCTATTCAAAATGAATGGCACCGCAACACACCACAGTTCATCCATTAATGTGCCTTGCGGTAATGTGCAAGAGAAACATTTGCATAAGTAACAATGGACGCTCAATCAAATTTTTATAACATTGAGCGTTTTAGTTACCGCTGGAACAACAGAAATATCGATCAACCAAAAATTTGGTAAAGAATTTACTCACTATCACTGACGCCCAGAATGGAATTCCACTGCTTGCAGTTCTAGAAATCAAGTATTCTGAAGTGGATGAGAGCACAGCCCCCAAGGACCAATGCAGGAGCACCAGTGTTATCTGGACAGCCTGAAAGTAACAATAATAAGTGTGAGTTTAAGTATATTATCCAATATGGTTTATTTTTTTTCTATAAAAATTGTAAATACTCCAGTGATATATAAAGTAATAATATTAAAAAAATAATGTGTGTACGTGTTTTCCTAGAGAATAAATGTTTGAGTTTAAGTTCCTAGGTCAATATGGCTCAGTATGCCAGTGACTATTCAAGAATCATTTTCTGAGACTAATATAATTTGGTGTTCCGGGTAAAGGGTGTTAGAGTATTAACCACTTTACCACCGGAGGATTTTGCTGTCTTACGTCCACTCGTCCAGGCCACTTTTTGCGATTCGGCACTGTGCGACTTTAACTGACAATTGCGCAGTCGTGCGACGCCGTACCCAAACTAAATTTACGTCCTTTTTTTCCCACAAACAGAGCTTTCTTTTGGTGGTATTTGATCACCTGTGCGATTTTTACTTTTTGGGCTATAAACAAAAAGAGAGCGTAAATTTTGAAAAAATAACAATATTTTTCACATTTTTTTATATGAAATTCCCCCCAAAAAAATGTAAAAATCTACATTTTTTAAAATTTTTGGCCAATTTGTTTTCTGCTACCTATGTTTGGTAAAAAAAAAATCACAATAAGCGTATTTTGATTGGTTTGCGCAAAAGTTATAAGGGAAAGATTTCTGTCATTTTTGGTGGTTTTTTTTTTAACGAGTAATGGCGGCGATCTGCGATTTTTTTTGCGGGACTGTGACATTGCAGCAGACAGATCAGACCCTTGACTGACATTTTTGACACTTTTGGGGGTACCAGTGACATTTCTATAGTAATCAGTGCTATACATATGCACTGTTACTGTAAAAATGACACTGGCAGGGAAGGGGTTAATTTTATTGGAGAGGGAGGGGTTAATGTATGCTTGGTGCTTACTAACGTGTGTGGGGGGAGGTGACTGAGTGACACAGGGACAGATCACAGGTTCAGCTATGTTGAGCCCTGCAATCTGTCACTGTTTGTTACTTAGGAGATCAGCCAGCTTTGTTTACACAAGCGGGCGGATTTCCAGACTCGATTCCCCGACGATCGGGGAAGAGCGGCGGCGATCGCCGCTGCTCCTCCCCTGGCCTGACTCCCGCTGTGAATGAATACAGCGGGAGCGAGCCTCCGGCGGCGTGCGAGCCTCCGGCGGCGGGCGAGCGCCGCCCAGAAGGGGAGGAGTCCAGCGACATAGGTCTACGTGGCTGGACGGAATCGAGCCACTTTGCCGCAGTACAGTCCCAGTGACTGGTCGGCAAGTGGAAGAGCTTAATAGGCGAATAACAATAACCATAATGGTAAAAAATTATAATTGAAGTGAATCATTTGAACTGGACCAGCTAAAAGTTGTTTATCAGGGGTAATCTGCCTCCTTCAAGAGAAGTGGTCCAAAAAAAAGAAATTATCATGATGAGGTTGACATGGCCCATAAGGCAGAATCCTATTGGTGTATTATTATTATTATTATTAAGGATTTCTATAGCGCCAGCAGTTTACGCAACGCTTTACAATATTAGAGGGAGACAGTACATTTACAATATAATAAAATACAAGAGGATTAAGAGGGCCCTGCTCAGAAGAGCTTACAATCTAATGGGGTGGGGCAGGTGTTACAAGAGGTTGTAAGAGTAGGGAATGAGCTGATGACAGATTAGTTGGCGGTGTGATAGGCTTCCCTGAAGAGATGAGTTTTCAGGGATCGCCTGAAAGCAGCTAGAGTAGGAGATAGCTGTACAGGTTGAGGTAGAGCGTTCCAGAGGATGGGAGAGGCCCTGGAGAAATCCTGGAGACGAGCATGAGAGGAGGAGACAAGGGAGCTTGAGAGTAGGAGGTCTTGCAGGACAAGGTGTATGCAGGACAAGGTGCTCTGGCACTCAAAGATAAGATACCAAAGTGCATACTCCACCCTCAAACCTGACGTCACACCTGCATGAACAGTAGTTAGGTAGGTATAGAAAATCAAATAAGAAGGGTGGGTCTTTGATGTTGTAATTCACTATGTTCTGAGAAGCTGATGCTTTAGCAGCAACACTTTCTGGGTCATTGACCCAGATTAAGTACAGACATAAGGAATTCTGACGCTTATTTACAGCATCAAAAGTATTAAAGCCTGTTAGAGCCAGAAAACTAGCCTTTTCGAAAGAGGATCAGCAATGGCAACGCCAGCCATTTTCAACCAGTATAACTGAATTATAAGGAGCATGCCAAACTAGACAAGTCTTCATTAATATAATCATAACCACAAGAAACATGTCCACCTGTAGGTGCAGGCATCATCCTGGTATAACCACTGAAACCCAAGGACGTACAGGAACATCCATTTGGGTGAAGTGGTTAAGTACCTCATGTCTGGACAACTACTTAATTAACTCATGCATTTATTTATGTATTTCCTTAGTGAATTGACTTTAACACTGTTTTATGTTAACAAGAGATGGTCAGCGCCAGCAGAAGTGAATCATGCTGATGCTCCTGGGGGGGGGGGGGAGCCTACAAATGACGCGCACAGGGAGCATGTGCCAGGAGCTTCAGGCGGCCATCCATCTATGCAGCACCTCTGACGCCCTGTCGTCAACCCGCTCGCTCCCCGCACCTAGCCTGGTACAGTCCCCCTTCCCCTTCTGTCCTCCTTACGACTCTGAGGGGCCAGGATCTTCTGAGGCAATAGGCCGAGGTGGCGGAGGAAGCGAGCGTGCTTTTCTGGAGGGCATTGGGAGCCCAGGTAGTAAAGAGCCCACTGAGATGTATAGGAGACTCTCATAGTCACGGAGTTATGAAGACAAAAGAGGCCAAGTCAAACGGCCATCACCAGTGTTGGGAAGCACCCGAGGGAGTCCTGTACTGTTCAGAGGAGCCACAGCAGAGTGGGACCAGCGGCTAAAGGACCTCTACAGCTGTAAGGGCCTCAAAGTTTTCTCCCAAGGCTTCCAAAGCTTCCTGGACTTGACTCAAACACCCCCCTCCACAGGAAATCGACCCTCTTCTTGCAGGTTAAAGATACCCCGCAGAGCCCCTCAACAGTGTGGTGAGTGTTGACTTTTTTCAATCTCTCTCTTTATATGGCTGCTTACCGTGCACACAGTATTGACTGTCTGGTGAACATATCAGTCGCACGGGGGACAAAGAAAGGAATTAAAGTTGGGAAAATTGAACATTTATAAAGTTCCTGGGTCTCAAGCAATTTTGTTCACAGGAAACCCATCCCCTCTACGCAGGTTAACTTTATCCTGCAGACCCTCTTAACAGAGAGGTGAGGGCTGACTTTTTCATTTTCTTTCTATATAATGCGGATGCTAACTTTACATAATATTACACAGTATTGACTGTCTGGTGAACTACTTAATCGCACGGGGGCAGAGATGTATAGTAACGAAGTAGAACTACTTAAGTACTGTACTTAAGTACCCAAATGCGGTATCTGTACTTTCCTAGAGTAGAATTTTTTTCTCCTACTTCTACTTTTACTTCACTACATTTTTTCGATGATTTCGATACTTCTACTCAAGTATTTTTTTTTTTGTGCTGCATAGTTACTCGTTACTTTTAAAAAAATTACCACTGCCAGAACAGTAGATGGCAGGTTGCATAAAGCTCAAAAAAATGTGTATAATGTCATTTGTAAATCAGCGCATACGAAAATAAAGGCTGTGTATAATAAAAGCTGCTATACCAAATCTTTCCAATAAAAAGAAAATATGAAACAAACAAATAAATGGTGCTACAGCGCTTAAAGTGCATCAAGAAACTACTAACAAACACAGGTTAATCATTTGAATAAATCATTTGAAATAATAAAAACAATATGATGTTCATACTTTTGACTTCTTTCTTTAATAACTACATAACACAGTATTGGATATGGAAAGATTGGGAGACAAGGATTTCGGGCACTTGAATTTTCATAAAATTGCTTTTTATTAAACAAACATTTTAAAAACATCTAATGATACAAGCAGATGAAAGAAATCTACATTGAACATGAGACCAGAAAACGGTCAGCAGTATCAGATATGGTTTTGCATGAGGTACTGGACCTTCATATAGTATAGGAATAGTTATGTACAGAACAAGTTGTATTATGCATACATCAAATGTAATATACTTCAAAGCAGACAAAAGCTGCCGGCAGACACCTCGATGCTGAGGGTGCCAGTCAGCAGAGTCGGCCGAAGTTTACAGTAAATATATAGTATACATTACTCATGACAGTTTGCTCAACATGTTTCGCCTTCTCGGTGAAAGCTTCGTCTGGAGCTTAGTAATTGTTTTGTCTGTACAGTGTATATTCTGAACTTTTTTGGTACTGTAACGAGGAGGACTAGAAGACGGTCACTGAGCTCATAAATGGGGGAGCCGATGTTCACAAGGAGTGTAAATACAAACGCTCCTGTGTATTTGTATCGATCCTGCAGAGTACTTTGTTAAAATAGGGGTAAATAAAACCTGCCTTGTAAGTGGCAGACACCTGTTGAGCCAAATTGCGTCATAGATGTCCTCCCCGGATGGGGAACCGCCGCCTTCCCCATCCGGGGAGGACATCTATGACGCAATTTGGCTCAACAGGTGTCTGCCACTTACAAGGCAGGTTTTATTTACCCCTATTTTAACAAAGTACTCTGCAGGATCGATACAAATACACAGGAGCGTTTGTATTTACACTCCTTGTGAACATCGGCTCCCCCATTTATGAGCTCAGTGACCGTCTTCTAGTCCTCCTCGTTACAGTACCAAAAAAGTTCAGAATATACACTGTACAGACAAAACAATTACTAAGCTCCAGACGAAGCTTTCACCGAGAAGGCGAAACATGTTGAGCAAACTGTCATGAGTAATGTATACTATATATTTACTGTAAACTTCGGCCGACTCTGCTGACTGGCACCCTCAGCATCGAGGTGTCTGCCGGCAGCTTTTGTCTGCTTTGAAGTATATTACATTGGATGTATGCATAATACAACTTGTTCTGTACATAACTATTCCTATACTATATGAAGGTCCAGTACCTCATGCAAAACCATATCTGATACTGCTGACCGTTTTCTGGTCTCATGTTCAATGTAGATTTCTTTCATCTGCTTGTATCATTAGATGTTTTTAAAATGTTTGTTTAATAAAAAGCAATTTTATGAAAATTCAAGTGCCCGAAATCCTTGTCTCCCAATCTTTCCATATCCAATAATTCAAATGTAGGATAGGGCCCTCTTCAGATGATATATATAATGACCCAGACTGCTGCTGTCTGGTGAGTCATGTGTTTTTGGAAATACATAACACAGTACTTGTACTTCTACTTTCAGTACTTGAGTAGAAATTTTTTTTCAAAACTACTGGTACTTTTTACTTTTAGTACTTAAGTAGCAAATTTTTTGAAAAAACTACTTGCAATACTTAAGTAAAAAAAATGTTGAATACTTTAGTACTTCTACTTAAGTAACTTTTTCTGCGAGCACTTCCACTTCTACTCAAGTAATTTTTTGATCGAGCACTTGTACTTTTACTCAAGTAGAAATTTCGAGTACTTTATACAAGTCTGCACGGGGGACATTGAAGCACCATAGGGGTCTGCAACTTAAGGGGGCTGGATAATAAAGTAACAAAACACAGAAACATGAGAGGTAAAACAGTAAGAGGAGGAGCGACCGCAAAATCACCTAAGATAAGCTCAAGCTCTGGAACAATTAAAAAGTATATGACACAAGAAGATGGTATAGACAAGTAGATCCCAGATAAACAATAGGGAACCCGTGCAAGACAGACAGAAGTAAAAGAAAAAAGTGGACAAAATAGAACATCATTGGGCATAAGTACTCCAGGACATTCAAGAGTGGAACAAGACCCAGAGAGCGATCCAGAGACGGGCTACATGCCAGAACAAAATATGAATACCCACAAAAGTAGAAATGGCGGCTACGTTTGCAGCATTAGAAAGGTCCATGAAAACAGAAATGGCGACAATACACAACAATTTGGGCCATCTACTGTCCAGTGTTGAGGAGGTGGAAAAAAGACAATCAAATTACACTCAAACAATAAACAAGCTAAAAGAGAAATGGAAAAAAACTAAAAATGGAACAGAGGAAACCGGCATATAAACTAGAAGATCAAGAAAACCGCAACAGAAGGAAGAACTTGAGAATACGAGGCCTACCAGAACCAGAGGCGGCTCTAGACTTTTTGAGGCCTTAGGCGAAATTAAAATATGAGGCCCCCCTTACGCAATAAAACCCCAGGCGCCAGGTCGCTAATTCTAGTCGCCAATGCGACCTGGCGCCCGGGGTTTGTCGAGCCCTGTGTTAATATTAATATATTAACAATATGTAAATATATATTATAATAATTAATATAATAAAAATAATATATCCACCATCCTAAAGTCTGTTTCTGATTGTTTAGTCAGACATTCACACCAGTGTCCTGTTGGAGGTCATTTTGTAGGGCTCTGGCAGTGCTCATCCTGTTCCTCCTTGCATAAAGGAGCAGATACCGGTCTTGCTGATGGGTTAAGGACCTTCTATGGCTCTGTCCAGCTTTTCTAAAATAACCACCTGTCTCCTAGAATCTCCTCCATGCTCTGAGACTGTGCTGGGAGACACAGCAAACCTTCTACCAATGGGAGGTATTGATGTGCCATCCTGGAGGAGTTGGACTGCCTGTGCAACCTCTATAGGGTCCAGGTATGGCCTCAGTCTACCAGTAGTGACACTGACCCCAGCCAAATGCAAAACTAGTGAAAAACAGTCATAAAAGATGAGTAGGGGGAAAAAATTCAGTGTCCTCCACCTGTAAAACCATTCCTGTTTTGGAGGTGAACTGTTGCCCATCTAGTGCAGTGCTCCCCAACCATTTTATCGCCACGGACCGGTCAAAGTTTGATAATTTTTATGTGGCCCGCTGAGAGGGGGGCGACATCAATGCAGAGTGCCCACAGCGTGCCCCCAATCAATGCACAGTGCCCACAGAGTGCCCCCAATCAATGCACAGTGCCCATAGCATGCCCCCAATCAATGCACAGTGCCCATAGCATGCCCCCAATCAATGCACAGTGCCCACAGCATGCCCCCAATTAATGCACAGTGCCCACAGCATGCCCCCAATCAATGCACAGTGCCCACAGCATGCCCCCAATTAATGCACAGTGGCCACAGCATGCCCCAATCAATGCACAGTGCCCACAGCATGCCCCCAATCAATGCACAGTGGCCACAGCATGCCCCCAATCAATGCACAGTGCCCACAGCATGCCCCCAATCAATGCACAGTGCCCACAGCATGCCCCCAATCAATGCACAGTGCCCACAGCATTCCCCCAATCAATGCACAGTGGCCACAGCATGCCCCCAATCAATGCACAGTGCCCACAGCATGCCCCCAATCAATGCACAGTGCCCACAGCATGCCCCCAATCAATGCACAGTGCCCACAGCGTGCCCCCAATCAATGCACAGTGCCCACAGCATGCCCCCAATCAATGCACAGTGCCCACATCATGCCCCCAATCAATGCACAGTGCCCACAGGATGCCCCCAATCAATACAGAGATGCCAGCGTGCCCCCAATCAATGCACAGTGCCCACAGCATGCCCCCAATCAATGCACAGTGCCCACAGCATGCCCCCAATCAATGCACAGTGCCCACAGCATGCCCCCAATCAATGCACAGTGCCCACAGGATGCCCCCAATCAATGCACAGTGCCCACAGGATGCCCCCATTCAATGCAGAGAGACCATCATTCCCCACTTTCAATGCAGAGATGCCAGCGTTCCCCCCCGCGAGACAAGTGCACTTACCTCACGGCAGCTTCTCTTCAGTACCCGGGTGTCCTCGAGTCCTCAGTCCTCCCGCCTCCTCCTCAGCCAATGGCATGAGTTTTGCCTTTCGGCCAAACAGGAAGCGGGAGGACCCGCTCCCTGATTGGCCAGGAGGAGGATCCGTGTGACAATAGCGAATTTTCATGCGCTATTGTCACACAATGGGCGGGCTCGGGCGCAGAGTGCTCTGCGCCCCGGCCGCCACAGTAAAATAGTTTAAAGTTACTCGGGCGGCCCGGTACCGTTTGATCCACGGACCGGTACCGGTCCGCGGCCCGGGGGTTGGGGAACACTGATTTAGTGCACCTGTTGTTAATTTCATGAACACCAAAGCAGCTGAAACTGATAAACAACCCCCTCTGCCATTTTACTGACCATTGAGTATTAATTGCTATACTCTGATTAAAAAAGTGTTCCTTTATTTTTTTTGAACAGTGTATATATCATAGTTTGTAGACGTGATAACTTTCACACAAACCAATCAATCTACACCTATTGGGATTTTTTTTTTATCAAAAACATGTAGCAGAATACATTTTGGCCCAATTTAATGAAGACATTCTATTTTTTTTCATTGGGTAGGTTTTACAGCAGAAAGTAACACATATTTTTAACACCAAAAGAAAAGCTCTATTAGTGTGATAAATTGTATTTGAGTATAGCGCTGCAACTGCAAGAGCTGCAATAGCCAGTTAAAGTAATGAAGTGCCAAAATAGCAAAAAATGGCCTGGTCATAAAGGGGGTAACATGTTGTGGAGCTGAAGTGGTTAAAAGAGTTAGTGAATTGTTAATTGTTTATATTTGTAAAAAACAATAAAAAAAAGGCTGCAGTCGTTATTAATCCAGTTTGGTGTGTCCAGTATTCTTTGTATATTTGGAGTATATGCCACCTACCGTCCCCTGTTACATCACTTCTGCTTTCAACGCAAAACATGTCGTCACTTTGACACCTGCGATTCATGAAGTGTATCCATATTTTTTTCCCCCCCTATCTTTTACCACTTGCTGACCAGCCACCAAAACATATACTGCAGGTTGGCAGATTCCCCCAAAATGATGTGCCCATATGTCGCTTTGCAAGAGCGCACGCACCCATTTGCTAGGGCAGAGGGGAAGCTGATCTTTGATTAAAATAACTGGAAGGTACCTCACTATGGAGATCTCCTTTTTTATACCCATGGGGGAGCTATGTAAGAGGCACCGTGACCCAAGGACTTGAGAGCCATGTTTATGCCACGGTCTTATCTTCAGCAGAGCTTCAAAGTGACGACATGTTTTGCGTTGAAAGCAGAAATGATGTAACAGGGGACGGTAGGTGGCATTACATATACTCCAAATATACAAAGAATACTGGACACACCAAACTTGATTAATATTGTCTCTGCAGCCTTTTTTATTGGTTTTTAATATAAACAATTAGGGCTTTTTCACACGGTCCGCTCCGTAGGCGGATCCGTGTTGCTCAGCGGGGATCGATCCGCGATCCCCGCTGAGCCGGGCAGATGACAGCTCCGTCTCCGTTTGCAGAGCGGAGAGGGAGGTGTCTCAGCCCCCGCTGCCCTCTATGGGGGATCGGATGAGAGCGGACCGCTTGTCCGCTCTCATCAGATCCGATCCGATACCTGAACGGATGGAAAAATAGGGTTTCCATCCGTCCAGATTTCACGGACAGGATCGGATACGGATGGCAGCGGGTGTCAGTGGAGGTGTCTCCGCTGACACCCGCTGCCCCATAGAGCTGCATGGTGGATCCGATCAGATCCGCCTAAAAAACTGACAGGCAGATCTGATCGGACCGCCTGTGTGAAAGAGCCCTAAACAATTCACTAACTCTTTTAACCACTTCAGCTCCAGAACATGTTACCCCCTTTATGCAGAAGTGCAGGCAGTCTACACCATTCATCTGGCACCTTATTAAGGCTGTGACAGGTGAGATGTTATTCCCTTGAATTGTCCGGTGAGTGGGGGGATTGAGAGGGGAGCACTGAGTGGATGCACTGCCTGGATATAAATTAAATTGTGAGGAATCTGAGCACAAAGCACTTATATAAAGAAACCATACCATTTGGTTGTCCTAAGAAGCATGAAGCAGCTGCAGAAGCACTGAGCACTTTATTATTTTTTCATCTCATGTTTTCAATTGAAGACAGTGTTTCCCACATTAATTAACAGACTTTTCACTAGTATTACTTAAATATTCAGGACTGAGTCAGTCCTCACACTGCTGGCAGCAGGCTGGCTGCCTCTTGGACAGGACAGACCTTGTTGTTTTGTGGTCAGTCACACTCGCTGTCCTCCAGCTCCAGTCCTTACCTTTCTATCGTCTTCTTGGTCTGCCCTTCTCTTCTTCTCCTCATGGTACTGAAGCCGGGAGAATGCAGGGGAGGGGTTACATGACATCACGCCGTGACGTCAGCGCTATCCAGGACCATGATTGGTCGAATGCAGGAGCAAGAGCCGGAGACTCAGTGCAGCATCAGCCAGCAGCCCAGAAGAAACTGATGCGAGTGCCGTGCCCGTGAGTGCGGGGCCTGGCTGGACTAATTCTATTGTAATACAACACCAATACAGTCTAGCTAGCACGTAGCGCCGCTGTGCCGGCAATGTGTGCGGAATGCGGAGTCGGTCTTGCAGATGCGGCCGCCACCGGCGACCTGGCGTGTATTGATTCATGATCTCATCATAAAAAATAAAAAATTATTGGGAAGGATGCGAGGCCCCTTTAAGTGCGAGGCCTTCGGCGGCCGCCTTACCCGCCTAATTAGAGAGCCGCCTCTGACCAGAACCTACAAATAGAGAGGACTTGATAGATAAAATGAGGGAAATCTTTAACCCACTATTAGACAGAGGAGAAGCTGAACAGATAAAAATAGAAAGAGTGCACCGGATCAGAAGACCAAAAGGTTCACCAGCGGAGGCTCCAAGAGATGTAATCATAAGATTTCTGGATTATGAAGAGAATGCCCAATTCCGGGAAAGCCTGAAAAGGAAAACACCATTATAATATGAAAGTACCAACCTCCAGATCTTTTCAGATCTGGTGCAGGATACACTAAGAAGAAGGAGAATGCTCAAATCACTCTTGGAGTCAAAACAAAATCAAGGAGCACGATATAATTGGGTTTTTCCCAGCATGCCTGGTAGGCCGGAGGGAAGGCCGCATGGCAAGACTGGGATTTCCCAAAAGAACTGCAATGCTTCTGTAAAAAATTGGAAATTGTCATAATAAATATACCAGGTTGGCCTGAAGTTAGGACAGAAGATAAAACTCAAGATGAAGTACAATGGCAATTGGCCTCAAAGAAAAGAAACTGAATGGTGAAGCTGAATAAAAGCCAGAGTAAAGAGAACTATACGGGTGGAGACTTTAGGGGACTCTGGGGGAGGAGGAGGGGAGCAGTGGGTGGCCTGGTAGGAGGAAGAGGAAGGAGTCAGGGAGCTATAGATGGCAAACCAAGCTAACTAGCAGGTCCCAAGTCTCACTGCCCCAAGTATGGGGAATTGGGACTAACGAGCGTATTAGATAGAGCACCACCCAATGTAAAAAAGAGTAGATGGGCAAGGAGTGCCCAATGAGATTGTAATAAACTACTCGAGGATCTTAAAAAGGTCAGATTTACAACTGGACAGGACCAACCAGTACTGGAGGAGAGAGGAGAAGGAGAAACGACATGACTATCCTAAATTTCTTGTCCTATAATGTAAGAGGCTTAAATACGCCAATCAAAAGACATAAGGTACTAGAAAAACTCATACACATATTGCAGAAGATACAAATATACTCAAAATACTATCCGGTTTGGTACTATGGAGAATCGCCAACTAAGAGAGCAAAGGGGCTAGCAATTGGTATGGCAAAGGATGATAGGTTGACCCAAAAGGGCAGTACATTTTCCTGAGGGGACAACTACCGGGGTTGGAATGTACAGTGGAAAATGTATACTGCCCAAATAAAAACTCAAAAGGTTATTTGAAAAAAATACTAGAGAAGCTGACGCAATTCAGAAAAGGTAATTTGATACTGGCAGGAGATTTCAACTTCTGTATGGATCCACTCTTGGATTGTACATCACGTGCACAGGCGACAGGAAGTCACCAGCTTGGGACAGTGAGACAAAAGCTATTTCACGGCCAACTGGTAGACGCGTGGAGAATCCAACACCCCAGGGAGAGGGATCGCTGCTTCCACTCCCCTGTGCACGAGATCTACTCAATATCAAGACAGGACTATATTAGGATCAGAGGTGGGAGACTTGAGTCACATGACTTGACTTAAGTCAGACTTAAGTCACCTGTTTGAGGACTTGAGACTTGCTTGACTAAAATTAATAAAAGACTCAACTTGACTTTGACTTGGTATTCATGACTTGAGACTTGACTTTGACTTGAGACATATGACTCGAAATGACTTTACTTTTTTAAGTTATTAAATATTTGCATTTTCACAATATGTGGTAAAGCAAAATGTTATGTTATGTTTCTGACACCACAGTTACTTAAAACACCTTAGTGTGTTCTGATTTTTAGGACACTGGCTGTTTAACAATGGAAATACTTACCATGTTTTTAGTGACTGTGGTGTTGAAACATGATCAGACGAAGGATTTTGAGCTGTTTGGGCATTGAAAGTGTTTCTTTAATATGCCAAGAAAAAATCACTAAGCAATTTTGTTAATGTTGAAAATAAATCAAAACCTTTCCTGACCACTGACTTTTAACTGATTTAAAGGTGGAATTGGGGTAGATCAGTATTTTGACTTGATTTGTGACTTGACCAAAATAAATGACTTGACTTGACTTGCTTGACTTCTAGCAGGGACTCGACTTGACTTGCTTGCTTTTCGCCACAGTAACTTGGGACTTGCTTGAGACTTGAAGGTTAAGACTTGAGACTTGCTTGTGACTTGCACATGTGTGACTTACTACCATGTCTGATTAGGATAGAACAGACTGATAGAAGCAGTGGTCAAAACATCAATAGGAATAATGACATTATCAGACGATGCCCCAGTGACATCCACCAGCTCTGTGGTGTCCACCAACCCCGTGACACTTTGGGCCCAATTTGGACATTTTCACTTAGGGGTGTTTACTTTTGCCAGCAGTTTAGGCATTAATGGCTATGTGTTGAGTTATTTTGAGGGGACAGCAAATTGACACTGTTATACAAGCTGTACACTCACTACTTTACATTGTAGGAAAGTGTAATTTCTTCAGTGTTGTCACATGAAAAGATATAATAACATTTTTACAAAAATGTGAGGGGTGTACTCACTTTTGTGAGATATTGTACCTTTGGATGTAGCATGAAGAGCTGCGCAATATCAACATGTCTCTATTTGCAAAAGGAAGGAGTAATCCATGATTACTCAAATGCAATTGACACATTAGGATTGATTTACTGAAGGCAAACAGACTGTGCGCTTTGCAAGTACAGTTGCACTCTGTGAGGGCAGTTGCGTCAGGACTTAGTAAATGAGGTGAAGCTTCACTTTACCAAGAAAACCCAATCACATGCAAGGAAAATTTAAAAAACAGATTTTTTACTTGCACATGGTTGACTGATGGAAATTAGCATAGCTTCCCCTCATTTACTAAGCTCTGGAGCAAATGCCCTTGCAGAGTGCAACTACGCAGTCTTTTTTCCTCTAGTAAATCAACTCCAGGGTATGTCATAGTATAATACTTGCATGTAGATGAATGTAGAATTAAATGCCTGGGTACAGTAGTATATGCCCCGGTGTTCACCTATTCAACACATATTTTTACATTTACATTTTTTTACTTTCCTTTACTAACATTATATGAGGTTGATAAGCCCCCCAAATCATTTTTACACTAATGACAAAAGTCAGAAAGAGAAGCTGAAACAAACTTTTGCCCACTGGCTTGCTTTTAGCTATTGACTGGTTACGATGGTAGCGTTGAAATGATGATCATTTGATACTGTAGGTTACTAATCAAGTCTCCTGGTTTCCAGTGGACACTGTGCAGCCCACTATTGCAAATGCAGGGATCAACTGAGCATGGAGCTCCACAGAATATAAGTATTTAATATCATCCTGCCATCAAGGAAGGATTTGCCCCCTTGATGACCAGGCCATTTTTTGCGATTCGGCACTGCGTTATTTTAATGGACAATCGCGTGGTCATGCGGCGCTGTAGCAAAACAAAATAGATGACCTTTTTTTCCCCACAAATAGAGCTTTCTTTTGGTGGTATTTGATCACCTCTGTGATTTTTATTTTTTGCGCTATAAACAAAAAAAGAGTGACAATTCAGAAAAAAAAACCTATATTTTACACTTTCTGCTATATAACATTCCCAAAAAAAAAATAGATATTTTTCCAAAATTAAAAATCAATTTTTTTTAATCATTTTAGACCAATTTGTTTTCTGCTACATATTGTTGGTAAAAGAAAATCCCAATAAGTGTATTTTAATTGGTTTGTGCA
The DNA here is from genome assembly GCF_965119305.1 of Pelophylax lessonae. Taxonomy (NCBI): domain Eukaryota; kingdom Metazoa; phylum Chordata; class Amphibia; order Anura; family Ranidae; genus Pelophylax; species Pelophylax lessonae. The sequence goes on from NC_138776.1 coordinate 238,250,809, forward strand.
AAAGTTATCGCGTCTACAAACTAAGGGAAGGATTTATGTAATTTTTATTTTTTTAACTAGTAATGGCGGTGATCTGCGATTTTTAGCGGGACTGCGACATTGCGGCAGACAGATCGGACCCCTAACTGACATTTTTTACACTTTTGGGGGGGACTTGTGACATTACTACAGTAATCAGTGCAAAAAATATGCACTGTTACTGTAATAATGACACTGGTAGGGAAGGGGTTAACCTAGGGGTGAGCCTAGGGGAGTGTTTTCTAAATGTGGGGGGAGGGACTTGTGAAATGATCATAGAGACCTTTCGTTCTTATATAGAAGGATCACAGGCGCTCTGTGATCATTTCAGAGAGAACAATGGTTAGCTGACTGGTGTTCTCTCTCAGCGGGGAGCGATCGCGGGTGCCCGGCGGCAATCGGTGCTGCTGGTCCCATGGATCGGCATCCCCGCTGCCTAATGGGGGCGGGAGCGCGACACCGGCGATTCACGTAGCCTAACCAGCCTGCCGCAGTATATATGCAGCGCGCGGGCGTCAAGTGGTTATTGTGACCCTGTTAATAGGATCACAAATTGTGACCCACAAGCCCCTGTAAAGAGACATTTGTATACTTACCTTTGTGGCCGGTGACTTTTCTTCTGAAATGGAAATGGGAGCCTCGGCTTTAAGCCTGGTACACACTATGAGTTTTTTTGGGGGGTTGAACTAAAAAAAAGCTGTCAGCTCCAGTTGGAGGCGCTGTACTAACTATGTAAAGTTAGTACAGCAATCTCCCCTGCTGCACTGTTGTGTTCTGACAGGGGGATGCCCTCTGCCAGGACACCCTGATAAGCGCTCTCCACCATTGGCAGAGAGTGCTAATCGGGAATCAGTCGGCTGCTGGTTTTCCAACATGCTCGTCTGACAGAAGCCGGCTTCTAATCTCCCAACATTCGGACCATGTGTACGGGGCTTTAGTGCACAAAAAGCACAAGTCCAATTCATACATAGCATAGGTCTCTGAGCAAACTGTAATTCAGTGTAAAAATGAGGGCAGAGGGATGCGATTTAGGCAAAACTGATTTTGCGGGAAAATTACTGGTTTTGCTAAGATAATTCAGAGATACTCAGTTTGCTCATTGAGCAGCTTAATCAAAGTTTGATTAAAAATCTACTTGTTTCTTTATTTAGAAACTGTGTTTTTGGAGAGTTCATTCAGTACCTTCATTTAGAGGTATTTTTTTTTTCTCTTTTTGTGTTTTTGATCATTATATATTGTTTTATTTGTTTTATTATTATGTATTGTTTTATTTGTTTTCCTATTTTTGTGACAAAAGTAATGAGACTATTACCTCCCTGGTGGTATGATTATGTCAGGAATTATATACCAAAAGCGGTACAATTGTTTTCATGGAAATTTGGCGTTATGTATTATAGGCCTACAATTCTTAGTAATTACTGACTTAAACCTGACCAAAACAAGAGTCTAGTAGACATCCCAGATGTGATAAATTTGAAACACAAACGCATGAATTATAATCGAATCAATAATATAATTTTATTATTTAAAATATAATATATATAATACAATTATATTATTGATTAGATTATAATTCATGCGTTATATATTATATATATATGTGTGTGTGTGTATATATATATATATATATATATATATATATATATATATATACACACATATGTATATATACACACATATATATATATATATATATATATATATATATATATATATAATATATAATGCATGAATTATAATTGAATCAATAATATAATTTTATATATATATATATATATATGTGTGTGTGTGTGCATATATATATATATATATATATATATATACATATATACACACATATATATATATATATATATATATATATATATATATATGCATATATATATATAATACCGGTATATATATATATATATATATATATATATATATATGCATATATATATATATATATATATATATATATATATATATATATACCGGCATATATATATATATGTATATGTATATGTATATGTATATATATATATATATATATATATATATATATATATATATATATATATATATATATATATATATATATATATATATATATACATATACATAAATGTGTTATGTGTTTGTGTTTTGTGCAACGTTTTTTTTTTTTTTTATTTCCCTTCCTAGTTCCGCTCCCATGCAGCATTGCTGCTGCAGGGAACGGAACTAGAAAGTCATCACACCGACGTAGGATGGAGGAGCGGCGGGACTCTCGGCTGGCGGTCACAGCAATGAGAGATCATCGCTGGATCGCCAGGATAAGGTAAGAGAACACCGCTGCGCTCTCTGCCCATCCACCCCGAGCGTGACTCGGGGATACCGATCCTGACCTAAAAAATCCACCCCGAGTCACGCTCGGGATTACCGCCAGGGGGGTTAAAGGGACTATATTCACTTTGACACTGCACTGCTTGGCCAACAGGAAGGGGGAAAATGAGCTTAAAAAGTCATAACTTGACGCAGAGATAGGGACTCTCTCCACGCTCCATCATGGCAGCATTACCTGCCTAAGGCACATGTGTCAAACACAAGGCCCGCGGGCCGAATGCGGACCCCCCAGGCCATTTTAGTTGGCCCTCGCACCTCTCCTGCAACTGCGGCATTCCCCTTGTCTCTACCCCCACCTTATCTCAGTAGTTGGCAGTAGACAGGACAGAACTCCTTTGCCAGATTCTGTGCTTCTCTGTGCAGCTGCAGAAAGGTTCGTCTTTGCCCACACCCCCCCCCCCCTTCTCAGCAGTCCGCAGCAGAGTGGAGAACATAACTCTTCCTAAAGATTCTGCACCTCTATGTGCAGCTGAACCACCAACTTGCCTCTGCCTCCCCTGGTCTCAGCATTCAGCAGACTCTGGAAGCTGACTCTAGCCCTCCTCTGGTCCTCCTCTAGACCCTGCACTTTATTCCTCCCAGATCCACCCGTATCTTCTGGCAGCAGCAAGGTAAGGGGGTGCATTGTGATGTAAGGAAGGGTTGGTGACTCTTGACTTCTGATGGTGGGGGGGCTCTTGACATCTCATGTAAGGGTGTAAGGGGGCATGGTGTGCTCTGGACATCTAATCTTACAGATATAACTGGCCCTTTAAAGGCAACCATAATGTTAATGCGGCCCACAATGAAATTGAGTTTGACACCCCTGGCCTAAGGTGTAAATCACCAAGCACCAGATATCACTTGGGAGTAGGAGAAAGGGAAGTGAATCACCTGCGTCTCATACTTGAAAGCAGTGGCTATTTCTTTTCTCTTCTGGCTTATTGGAGTAATAAGAGGGCGAAGGAAAGGTGAATATGCTTTGCCAGTTGGCCGTCATGAAAGGAAATCATTGCATGGGTTTCCTTTGACTTACAAACTTTAAATCAGATCAAATATCAACAAAATTCTTATTCTATTTTTAAAAACCCATTGTCTATCATTTACTCACCCCAAGAACTTTAGGGCGTCCATTTAGGAAGATCTTGTAAAATTCTTGGTTAAATGGAACCACTGGGAGAAGGTTGTGTCTCTGCTGAACTCCAAACACAGGTCCACATTGTGGCGACACCGTGAAATCCATATTCTGAACCTGCTAAAGTGTTGAAGCCACTACTTAAATGATGTTCAGTATAATGATACAAGTATAAAGTAGAACTATAGGCAAAACCTTTTCTTCCCTTTGGATAGAACGAGGAAGGTTTATAACCCTGTCAGATTTTTTTCGCCATCTGTGTCTCATTGCGGAGATTTGCCTTCACTTCCTGTGCCATAACCAAACAGGAAGTAAGGGGAAATCCCTGCAAATTAAGGGAATTCCTTGTGGACCGCCAAGTTCCCATTGGAAGATTTCCCCTTATATTACTTTTCTGGGGACAACCCAAAGTTTGGGATTTTCTTTTAGTTTCACTTTTAATGATAAACGTAAACAGGTCAAATAGAGAGAATCTCTTTTAACGGGGGGGACAGACAGCAATAAAACCTGACAATCATTTTAATCCCTCTCCAAGCTATCCAAAATTATTCGTTTTACTTTAAAATGGGCAAACTATTTTCACAGTGTAAAGATTTCCTACAGTTTATAATCTCAAATACTTTTAACAGTAGAAACCAGCAAACAAGAGGAAGAAGGGATGGTTTCCTCAACTACGAAGAGTCTTCTGATCCCTCTTAATATCCCTTGCATTTCTTTCCCCTATAGTTCTCTTGCTGCCTTTGCTTACCTGTTTAATTTTGGGCACTGGTTCACAAAATTGATTTTCCAAAACTAAAGAGGGTAAGTGGGGAAATGAATAGGAGGCATGGAGAAACTTGGCTATGGGGAAAGGTTACAACTAAACGGATTGTGATCCACTACGATGTTTATACCCATATCTTCTAGGCTGCATGCTGGCTCCCCAGTGGTTCATTTTTAACTTCAGGATTCAATACTAGTAAAAAAAAGAAAAAAAGAGGCAGACATACTTCAAATGAATAGCCATGTTTTAACAAATTGTCCAATGCAAGAGAGATAAACTGAACTCCACCCACTGATCCATTTAACTTATATTGAGTTTATTACATAGTTACATAGTTAGTCAGGTTGAAAGAAGACACAAGTCCATCTGGCTCAACCAATAAAAAACAAAAAACAGTAAAGAAAACCCAACCATACAATCCCATATACACAATCCTATACCCGCAGTTGATCCAGAGGAAGGCATAAAAACCCCAGCAAAGCATGATCCAATTGTTGGAAAAAATGTATAGATTTCATAGATTTTCTACAAAGATATTCTATGAATGAGCTCAGTATGAGTGAAACACATCAGAAATCAGAGTTCTGGTGATCTGTTTTGCACTGGACCAGTCAATAAACCTTCAACTATGGCTTTAAATTGGGAGTGAGGATGGTTTTCCTTTTACTAGTACCGAATTATAAGCAATGGTTCACTGGATTTAGAATTATCCCCAAGAAAAAAAGTGATTGAGGGAGGAAATTATCATCTCGTATAAATACATAATGACCCATACAGTAAATTCACTGAACATCTGTGCACTCATTTTGAGCACTGAGGATACCCCCTTTCTCAATTGGCTTACAATGGCCCTCAAAATGTTGTGTATGTTTGGCTTCACCTCATTCTGTTTGCCAGGCATACTGCTATATACTTCACACCACTATGTAAACTTTGTAAGTAATTATAATTTTGGTACAAAGATACCATATGTACCATGTATTCTGCATATATTGTATTATTATGCCAATGATTGAACAAAAAAATAGTTTTGATGTATCTTACTGTAAACTCTATCCTGTGTGATGACTGAATTTTGCATTTAAAATCCAACATGGCTATTTTTTGTTTAGAATATTGCCCCTCAGTAGCATTACCAAATAGCACTGGCTGTTATATTTGCCTCCCCTCTGGTGCTGTCTCGCTAAGTAACGCAATTCTGCACAAGATGTCCTCAGGCTTTTGGGTTCAATGACACCCACCATTAATAAACCCAGAAGACCAAAGACATCCTATGACTGCAGGACGTCAGGGATCCATCTTTTAAGGAGGCATCACCATGGGCCCCTGCGCCCACAGTGTATTAAAGTGGGAGTAAACTCCCATTCATAATTTGTACCTATAGTTAAGTCTATAATAAGGCTTACCTACAGGTACTGTAAATATCTCCTAAACATGCTTTGTTTAGGAGATATTTACTGTACATGCAGCTGGTATCGTCACCAGAACATGCAGTCTGAAGGAACGGACACCCAGGCTGTACCTTCAGAGCCCTGTGCCGTAAACAGCGACTCCCACGGGCATGTGCGGGAATGACATAATTGCGGCTTTGGCCAGTCACCCAGGCGGAGTCCGCAAACCCGGAAGGAAGACCAGGTGAAGATGGTAGCCTTGTCAGCGGTGACAACTTGCCGCTGGAAGGCTTCATTCTAAGGTAAGTTTCACCTAATTGTGCTATTATGCGATGCAAAATAGCACAAAATGGCTTTACCTTGCGGGTTCCAAAAAAAAAAAACACAGCGGCTTACTACTGCTTTAATGTATAAAGCAGTGCTGATGTCATCTTGACATGCATCATCAAGACCTGTCCCCCACAGGAAGAAGATTCCAAGAAAAATAAGACTGTGCACTTCAGGTGACTGCGCAAAGACAGCAAAATAGTAAACTTAAAAAAAAAAAGATGCAATCCATACACATGGGGGGGTCACTGTGGAGGGAGCTTGGCATTTTGCTTTAAATGTAGTTAAATGTGCTAACTCTGTAAATATAATACTTAGCTTTAATATGGCAAACACACAGACCCTGTTTATTTTACCTTTCTGCGTCTTATTAAAAAAAAAGCCTTCTTACAGTCCATAGGAACCAGCCAGCTTCCACTTGTTATTTGTCTAGTTTTTAACATGCAAAAAAAAATTGGATTGGTTGGTACCTAAAACAAAACTTTTCCATTGGACAATATTTCTTTAGATCCAGTGCCAAGTGCATAACCCCCAAAAGGGCTTTTCTATCAGAGCCTAGCTAGCCTTTAGTACTTCAGACAAAATTTTCTTTTAAGCATAGGATAGAGTAAGGTTAGAATTGGGTTAGAATTAGAACCTGCTTAGGTTTTGCTCTTTGTGACCCTATTGGGCAGATTTTCCTTTGTCTCCTGTCCTGCTGACAGTGTTATCACTCTAAAGCCCCGTACACACGATAAGAAATTCGGAAGGGAAATTTCGTCCAAAGGCCGATCTGCCGATTTTCGGATTGTTAGTATGGTGCTTTCGACAGCCGACTCCGACTTTTCGGCTGACAAAATCCTGATGTGCAGGCATTAAAATTTTTGTCCTCCGTCAACAAACGTCCTATTTTCGTCTCATTAGTACAGATTTAGACGGGGAAAAATCTTATGAGCAAGACTAGGCATGCTCAGAGAAGAAAGAACACATACAAAGCAATCCAACACATGACATCACTTCTGAAGTAGAATTCTGTCGTACGGGAAAATTTGTGTGCAGTCTAGAGCACATTCCAACCAATGGACATGCACTCTGGACAAAAGACGGACGACCGGTCGGTGGAAATTTGTAGTGTGTGTACGAGGCTTAACAGGGGCACAAAACACTTTTTTCGAGCAAAGTCGTTTCAAGCAAAGTGAATTCATTTTTAACTACTGTCTTGTGCCACTTTGGAGGTTTCCTCTCACTTTCTGTCTTGGTGACAACGCTGTCACTGTAAAAGGAAGTGAACAGGAAATCTCCCCAACAGGGACCTAACAAACAATAAAAATCCAACAGAGATTCTTACCTTCCCCCACATTATCCAATTGTAGAGTTATACCTTGTCAGGGTTCCACAATAACTTACACAAACATCTCAAACTATATATCCAACTTGTGATCATAAAGTATTTCTATACAGCAAGACCTATAAAGATATTCAATTTTTTATGTAAGTAGGAAACAGACAAATATTCTCGAATCAGGAACATGGGTGAAGCCCCCAGAGCTGAATCTGCCATCAACTTCTGTCTAAAATATACAAACAAAGGTTTTTCTTACCAGATAAAGTGCGTTATGTTCACTTGTTTTACTGTTGCTGAAGACAGCTGATTTAATCAAAGGGCAGAGCGTTTGTTTTATTTGCAGCCATAAATTTGAAAAAATGTTGCATAGTGCTAAGGTGATATGCAAATTGGTCAATAATGATACCATCCTGACCAAAGCTTGTTCAGGTGTAATTTGCTTTGTATGTTTGCTTAGAGCTTAGTTGCAGATCTTCTATGAAAAAGTGGTAGGCTTCAGGTGGATGACTGTATATAGCACTAAAAGAAGAGAACTGGAAGCTGCAGAGCATGTCTGTGTTATAGTAGAATAAGGGGATCCATGAGAAATATTCACCATTTGTCTTTTCAGTCTGGAGTTTGTAGGTGGGGTGCAACATGTGTGATGGCAATAATTCACACAGTCGGGTGCAATGTAAAACTTGTATTGAAGTAATGTAGCAACAAAAAGCAAAATCCTGGTATTAGGGCGGTTTGTGTTTATTATATTCTATCTTATACATTTTATTCCATTTCTGATTAATTTTATGATATAATTTAGTCTTTGTCTATTTATCCTATGAATTTTAATCTATTTTATCCTATGGAGCCCAGATTAAACTGAGCCCATATTTATTATCATGAAATTAGTTTATTTTAAATTTTAAACTTTTTTATCTATTTATATAAATTTTATATATGTTGTGTATATACACACATATGTATGATTTTAGAAAAACTCCTTCCAGTATTTGAGAGTTTTATCTTGCTTGGCAGCTTTTTTACATTTACTATGTATTTAGTGTAAGTATATCGATATATGTATGTATTTGACACTTGCTGTTACTGCATCTAACACGGGATTGCTGACATAGTAAGGGGAATGAGCTTAAAGGGTTATTTCCTCCGGCCCCCATCCAACATATGTAATACTATTCATTAGTATATCTGTAGGTTTGGTTGTGTATTGGACTTGGATCGGGAAATGGTGTGTGGGCGGAAGAACCTAGGACCTTCCTGTGACCAAGTGTGGGCGGAAGTGCTCCCGTCTATCGTATAGCCGGGATATTAGCATAAGAGGGCGTGCCATCTCAGAAATGCCAGCATTCCCGTGTGTATATATTTTGACGCCGTGCCGTGAGGTTCACGCCCTTCGAAGAAGTCGGAAATGACGAAACGCGTCGGGGCGTGAACCTTACGGCGACCGGAAGTACTCGGGTGACACATTCGGAGGTGTTTGAGGTTTGGAACATCAGCGCGGAGAGGGTGAGCCTTACCAACATCGCCTGCCGGTGCATCCTTGTTACTTTCTAGATGATATACATGAAGGCGAATTATTCTATTGCGTTTGTGAGTGCATTTATATTGGGGATATTGTTTAATAAAGTGTGAAGTGGTTATACAATATCACACTAGTTCGGTCCCTCTTCTTTTGTTTCTTCCTTAAATCCGGTGGATGGGAGAACCGAGAGGAAAGTGGACGCTGATCTCTGTAGAAGGAAGTATACATCTAGCAGCTGCAGCTGATCCAGAAAGGAGTGTAGTGTTTATGCTGTTTTGCCTGTCCTATGAGAATAGGAAGGCCACTTGGTCTGGTGAGTTGCCATCCTTATCTATGTCACAACGGTGGAGGATATATTGTCTGGTGACCCCTTAAAAACACTAGTGACCCCAAATTGGTGGAAAGGATTGTTGCAGGATTCTATACAGAGATGGACATTTAATGTGAAAGGACTTATGCTCTTTTTCATGCTTTGATGAATATAAGATATCTGCGCTACTATTACTTATCTTTATGATCCCACTGGGGGATTGTTTATTCAAGTCATTTACAAACAGTTTTTTTCTTTAAATAAGCAGCGATATTCCTCTAAATTAGATTTATATGATATTGATTTGTGCGCAGAGGATATAGTATATTATTACCGTTTGGTGCTATTTATATTATATATTTATTTCAAAAAAATATATATATAATATATCCAATAATAATTTTATTTTACATCCCTTAATTTTTTCAATTATTTTTTCAAAAATAAATATATAAAAATATTGTACAATTATAATACATACATATGTGCGGAAACTGACACATGATAATTTGTAAACTTCACAATATATAATTTATATAACATTTCAAGGAACTGTAAATCGATTTTTTAAAAGATTCAACAATACATCTTACATTTCTGGAATACTATATCTAGGAACTAAAATCTCTCAAAAATAAATCCAATACATTAAACATCTTGATTTCTAGTAGGCTCGACGCATTTCATGGACCTCCGTCCACTCATCAGGAGCTTGGATAAAAATTATTGTATATCTGAAAATAGGAATTTACATTAGAATACATAAATCTCAAATGATATATGAATCTATTTGGAAATAGGTTTTAAAATGTTAACTACCTTGGTTAAAAATGATTAGGTTACTGATCAAGGTAGTTAAAATTTTAAAACCTATTTCCAAATAGATTCATATATCCCTCTCCCTAGAGGTAGACTGGACCATGAGCCCATGTGCTCCACAGATATAAATACAGTAACCCAGCATGTCTTGGGGCACATCCCATTCTGATTGGCCAGGGCTGTACAGACACCCATGCTCTCATCTGCCAGGTTTCCACCCACTGTCCAATATACTCCATAGCTATTAGATCAGTGTGAAACATCAAGACAGCATGAGCAGCACCAGAGCACACTGAGCAGCAGTGGGTATGTTCTAGGAGAGAAGCTGTCAGATAAATGGCTATGCTGTAACTGGCAATTCCGCCAGTACTTCCAATGGTCACAATGGACTTAGGCCATAGACCCATCTTCAGAGGAAGAGCTGTGCTACAACTGGCAACTTCGCCAGTACTTCCCATGGGCGCAATGGACTCAGGCCATAGACTCATTCACTGGCCTATAAAAGGACTCTGCTCAGCCCATCAAGTTGCTGGACTGTCTTCAGCTCCTCCTGTGTCCTGAGTGTTTGCTACTTCCTGGATTCCAGTTTGACCCGGCTTATTCCTGACCTGTCTGCTCTCTCTCCTGGCTTTGACCCTCGGCTTTGTCTGACCATCCCTGCTCCAGTTTGGCTCTCCTGTTATCTGACCTTGGCTTGGCCCACGGACTTGCTTCTTGTCTACCTGCCCTCCAGTACCTGATCTCGGCTTTCCCACGGACTTGTCTGCTCCAGGCCTTCCTGTTATACCTCTGGCTTGCACCTGTTGCAGCTTCCTGCCGAGCCCTGTGTTTGACCCCCAGCCGGTCTTACACCTACTGCCTGGTTGTTCCTGGTTCCTCCTTGGACTGTCCTGTGTATTCCTGCACTCTGCTAGAGACCGCCTGTCTACCATCAGGACTCTGCTGGCAACCAGTGCTTCTGTGGGCGCTACACCCTCTGTCTCAACCCCAGGGGCGTGCCGCACTGAGCCGCAAGGGGAGCCCTCTCTGCATCTTGGCATCGGATCAGGTACGTGACAGAAGCAGAGGTTGGCTGGGTGAGTAATGCTCTGTTAGGGACAATTTGTTTCCAGTAATGTGTAGGTACGGGCATTGGGGGACTGGAAATACGGACTAACTTCCAAGTCAACCGATTTGGGGTCTCCTCCTGTCTTGGTTTCCTGCCAAAACGGGAGATATGTGAAGGGAGTCATTTTGGGCAGGGGGGGGGGGGGCGTGGAACCCAGCTTACCTTAGAGAGGGAGGGAAACTCATTGTTCAGCTCCCCAGGTCTTTCTTATGTGTAATTCACCCTGTATCTATTAGAGGTACAGGGTGACAGAGAAGCCTAGTCTGGCCTGCCCTAACCAGACCCACAGTACACCACACCAGACTCAGCACTTTGTTTTACCCCTGTTATCCTGGATCTTATATGTGTGGTTTGTGTTGAAAGTTGGAGAGGCTCCTTCACTTGGGACAGTAATATTTATGAACAATAACCCTCAAGAAATATATGAAGATAAAAAATAACACCTTTAAAACTGCTAGAATATTGTAGTAGTGTCTCAATAGCCATTGCTGTATAGTTTGAGGTGGAGGGGGAAAAGTTTCCTCAAATGTCTTTCCTACTGGCAAAGTTGGCTGTGTGCCCAGTTTTAGTTTATACGATTTGTAGAAATGTTTGAATTTACCTGTGCCTCATGTTATTGGACGTACATTTTACCCCATCCTGTGTCTCTATGCTAACAAGGAGGGGGGATTGTCCCGGAGATCTACTTGCATGGGCATCCGCAGGTAGGGGCAAGGGGGGGCAAATGCCCCCCTCTGGAATCTCAACTTCTCCTTTCAAGTGGTTGTAAAGCCACTTTATACCATCCTGTCTGGTCTGTTTAATAATCCTGTGTGCCTGTGTATGTGTTTTTTAAAAAAAATAAGCCTTTTTTTGCCAGTTTTCAGAGGGCCGAGCTCTGCTCCTGTGACCCGTCAGCTCTTTCCTCTCCCCGTCTGACAGCTGCCTGCAGGGCCAAAGATTCCCCACTGGTGTCAGTCTGGAGGGAAGAGGAGGGGAGGGGGAGAGGAGGAGAGAGGGGACGAGTCACGTGAGTGGCGAGTGGCACTCTAAAAACTTGTAAAGAATGGCTTATTTTTATAAAACACAGACACAGGGGCACACAGGATTATTAAATAGACTGTAGACAGGATATGAAACTTTAAATAAAACTACAGCAGCAGGAGGGGAGGGGTGGGAGGGGCACTGACACAGGAGCAGACAGGGAGGGAGGGGGAAGAGAGGACAGAGGAGAACAGGAGGGCTGCAGATGATGGAGGCACGTAAACTGACCACAGTGTCAGGGCTCAGCAGCCATGGTATACCGTGGTCAGTTTACAGAGGGGAGGACATAGCCAGGCAGGGTCAGCCAAGTATTTTAGCTGATAGAAGGGGCCAAATTACACAGCAAAACTGTGCTGTATCACATGCTTTAAGGGAACATGATCAATATATTTTTTTTTAGCTTTAAAAATATATGCTGCTGTTTGCTCTTCAAAAATAAATACTCATAATAAGTATAATGACTAAGCCCCTCCCCTTCATGACATTGTTGAAAAGGGGCGTAGCATGGGTGACCTTAAAATTATGCCCCCCCCCCTGAAAAAAGTTCTGCGGACGCCCATGTGTACTTGTGTCTGTTCTTTAATAAAAGTCTCATGCTTCTTACCACCCTAAACTGAGTAAATCATTATGGGTAGGGCTGGTCGAGGAGGCCGTGCCAGGACTACAGTATCTCGTTGTCAATCCAACGTAGTCCCTCAAGGTGTTTGGTGTTAGTGTGTTTGCTATAGCCAAGATTAGAAACTTGTCTTTTCATACACCCGCAAGCCAGATTCTCCAGAACACTACAGTTCTTCTTTTAGTCTTACAGGTAGGGACATGATAGTCTTTTCCCATGTGTCGTAAGAGTAACGGGCAACACCTTCTAAAGAAAACAATTAGACAAGACTTTCATTGAATAAACTGAGATTACAGGTCAGCAAGGTTAAAAAAAAACAAAATTGAGAAATGTTTATATCGCTTTCAAAACTGTCAAAATGTTCAAATGAAATCTCCCCATGTTTCACAATCATCTATTAAAATTGGGAGGCAAGCCAAAATATTTTTTTTCCTCCTATGTAGATGGAGCGCCCGTAATACCACTGAGCTTTGACCTTGTTAAATTTGTCATTTAATCCCTCCTCAGGGGAGTCCCTGTAAGGCTTAGGATCAAATAGGTAGTCCCAGATAATTTCATTGCACCAAAAGTCCCGGAACTTCTCCACCATTAGCATTACTTCCCTTGGTGCATAAGGGTAATCATAACCATATTCTAATGCGACCTTTTTCTGCATCCAACGCTGCATCCTGAATAACCGGGGGAGGGTCCTCCGGTTACCTCTCCCTGGTGGAGAAAATGGGGTGCATATTCTTTGTATCATTTCCTCATATGCTGTGTTCTGGTCCCTGGCCCTAGCAATGTTCCCGGGTGGAGTGAGGTCTGGGACCCTTGTAACGTAGGCATTGCAGAACCCCAACTTCTGGGCCAGTTCCCCCCTTTCAATGGCTTCCTTAGCATCTTGGTCTAAGGGTACAGTCACTTCGGGACCTGGGGAGCTGCTACCAGCCTCTGACCCCCATTCCCACTCTGTCTCATCAATTAAACCCCAATCATCCATGCCTTCTTCAAAGGGCCCGTACTTAATGTAGAAGGATGGGGAATCAATTCTAACAGGGCATCTCTCACCCTCACTGCTAGTGCTGAAAGAGGACACCTGGGTGGCTTCTGTCTTGACAGGCTGTGGGTCATTAATTGGGGCGGATCCCATTATGACCCTTGCTGCAGGCATCTCTGGCCACTCTCCTACGGTTGGGGTGGACACGGATCCCCTCCCTATGGAGCTCTGCGACCGAACTTCCTTCCCGCAGACTGTAGGCCCGCCGAATGCTGGCAGGGCCTCCAGCTGCATCATCAGCCTGAACATGCCCCTTCCTGCTCTGCGGAGGAACTTGGACTTGTTCCCCATCGCCTCCTGGGTGAGGCCTGTCTCCACATAACAGTAAGCTTCTTGGAACGGCCCTCACTTTTCTCTGCCCTGAGCAGCAGATTGCCACATTGCCCACATTGAACCCACGCCTGCACTTTTAGAGTAATAGTGGCACATTGGGGACATACCACTCCAAGGAACTCTCAGCCTCCTCTGGTGCATAACGTGAGTCCGCAGTCCGGCACCATCCGGATACCGGTATCCCAAACGAGAGGGGGATTGGGCTGTTGGATCTGCTCTCGGCTCTGCTCTGCAGGGTTCTCGCCCATGGTGGCAGTAATAGAGGGAACACCCTTCACTCCTCTCATGAACGACATGCTGCTTCCTCCTACACGTGTCTCCCGCACGGCCGAACAAGAAGGAGGGGATATTAATAGGGTCCTCTGGGTCACTCCTGATTGGCCGGATGTTCCAGCTGTCATCACCCATTCGCCATATTGGGCGGTTACTCCTCCCTCTGGGCAGTCCTGCACGTGGTGCACTTTCCGGCCCTGTACTGTAACTCTTCCCCTGCCATGCTGCTTCGCTGCAAACATTTGGGAAGTAGCTGCAAAGCGGATTAAGTCACTTGCTAGACATACATTCGCCCATCTTAATTGCACTAGGGCCTCTACTGCGCTTTCCTGACTGAAGCCAGCTGTCCCTTCTTGCTCGGCAAGAGTAGCATCCCGCTGCCGGTTGCACTGCTGATACTCCTCTTCCTTGCCATACATGTGCAATCCTCATCTTCCATACTGGCTCCAGGACTAGCCCCATTGCCCTTCTCGGCATGGCCGACTACAATCCCCACAGTATGCGTGCAGCAACTATAAAGAATAAATGTCCCGCTGTCAAATGCATGGTCAACATCCTTCCACATAGCGTGCACCACCACCAGGCCCCTGGCACCTCTCTTCCCCTGCCCCTGGCCTCCATTTTCACTGTCCACACAAGGACCTCCGGCGTCCACTTCTCTGTCATCCCCTGGACCCTTGACGCCATCTTCACCATCCACACTGGGACTTCTTACTGTTAAGCAGTTGCAGCATTTATTATTATTATTATTATTATTATTATTAAGGATTTCTATAGCGCCAGCAATTTACGCAGTGCTTTACAATATTAGAGGGAGACAGTACATATACAGTACAATAAAATACAAAAGGATTTAGAGGGCCCTGCTCAGCAGAGCTTACAATCCATTCATACACTCGGACACATTTGTCTCCTGCTCTCCATTTTCTGATAGCAGAATACATCTCATAGTTCATATGAAAAGTCTTAATTACATTGCAATCTTTCTTGGAGCATTTGCCACAAGCATCCCTCTATGTGGGTTTCCAACCTTAACCCACTCTCCCTGCCTCCCGCAGTTGCAGTCTCACATCCGGCCTGGCGCTTGAATAGCAATTCCAGAAACTAATGGCAAAATCCCGGACGAGCCCCAAAATGTAGCAGATTTTGTCACCGGTTACCTCTCCAGCCCATGTGTGCTGCGACCCTGGGTGTGAAAACTGAGACATGGACAACTCCGGCATCTTGGTTTTGTGATTTTTATTGTGTTTGAGGGATGGGAGAAGGGAATGAGTGGGATACTCCTTTGGCTTAACTAAATACACTTGGGACTTAATCCAGGAAAAATGCCCGTTGGCGCTTCCTTGACGCCAGCCGATGCCAGCCAACACTCACTGACACTGAGAACTCACTGTAGCTTGATAGAAGTGCTGGATCCTCGACTATAAGTCCAGAAGACCCATAACTGTGAATTGTAGAACTACTGACACCAGCCCGCACACCACACCAGTCCGCATACAATACCTCCCCCCCGGACCACACCAGCTCCAGCGGCAACGGCTTCCCCCTCAGTCTCCTCCATGGGTCAGGCTTCCCCTCTGTCTACTCCCGTCTCCTCCTCCTTGGCCAATAGTATGGCTTCTCCTTTCGGCAAATCGGGAAATGGGTCTCGGGACCTGCCTCCTGATTGGCCAGGAGTAGAATCCGTGGGACAATAGCAAGTATTCATTCGCTATTGTCACACAACTGGGTGGGCTCAGGGCGCAGTGCTCTGCGCCCCGAGACCACCCTTTTTTTAAGCCTATTAGAGCCTCTGGTTCTAATCACGTGCTTAAAAAAAAAAAAAAAACCCATTGGAATCCATGCGTCTGGCGCCCTGCATGTAGATAAGGGGGCCGGACGCATGGATGGGGGGGCGGCGCTCCTGCGCCCGCAATGGACGGGCCGCCACTGGGTTTAACACAAAAGTTGAACCTACAATGCAGTAAAAAACACTGAAATTTTGGACATTCGAATCAATGATATTGATTTGTGAATAGTTGGGCCTTTTACTTCTTCTGAACTGAGTGTTACCTGCTACATGTACTGTCCTGTTTCAAGCGCTGCTTTATAAATTAACATACCTCCCACTTTAGGGCCTTTGTTACTTCTTCATTGATCGCATCTCTTTAAGTCTTTACCTAGCTTCTTTGCTAGGTCTTTAATGCCCTTTAACCACTTGACCCACGGAAGGTTTTACCCCCTTCATGACCAGGCCATGTTTTACGATACGGCACTGGATTACTTTAACCACTTCCCGACCGTCCGCCGCAGTTATACTGTGGCAGGCAGCCCCCCCCCCCCACGCAAACCGATGTAGGTATACGTCGGTCGCACGCCTGTAGCTAGGGGGCACGCGCGCGCCGCCTCCGGCGCGCTCCCGCCCCCACTCGGCAGCGGGAATGCCGATGTTGAGGCTCCGATTGCCGCCTGACACCCGCGATCTTTCCACGCTGAGAGAGAAGAACGGTCAGCTGTTGTAAACACAGCTGACCGTTCTTCTCCCTGGAATGACCATAGAGCCCCTGTGATCCTTCTAAATAGGATCACAGGTCTCTGTGATCATTTCACAAGCCACGCCCCCCACAGTTAGAATCATTTCCCTAGGCTCACATTTAACCCCTTGATCACCCACAGTGTTAACCCCCTTCCCTGCCAGTGTCATTATTACAGTAACAGTGCATATTTTTAGCACTGATTACTGCAGTAATGTCACTGGTCCCCCCAAAAGTATCAAAAATGTCAGTTAGGGGTCAGATTTGTCCGCCGCAATGTCGCATTCCCGTTATAAATCGCAGATCGCAGCCATTACTATTAAAAGAAAAATTGATAAAAATGACATAAATCTTTCCCCCAGTTAATAGACGCAATAACTTTTGCACAAACCAATCAAAATACGCTTATTGGGATTTTTTTTACCAAAAATATGTGGTAGGATACAAATTGGCCTAAAAGGATGAACATAAATAAATTAACCACTTTACCACTAGAGCATTTTGCTGTCTTACGTCTGGGCCACTTTTTGCGATTCGGAGCATTGCGACTTTAACTGCCAATTGCGACGCCATACCCAAACGAAATTTACGTCCTTTTTTTCCCACAAACAGAGCATTCTTTTGGTGGTATTTGATCACCTGTGCGATTTTTACTTTTTGCGCTATAAACAAAAAAGGAGCGTAGATTTTGAAAAAATAACAATATTTTTCACATTTTTTTATATGAAGTTCCCCCCCAAAAAAATGTAAAAATCAAAATTTTTTTACATTTTCGGCCAATTTGTTTTCTGCTACATATGTTTGGTAATAAAAAATCACAATAAGCGTATTTTGATTGGTTTGCGCAAAAGTTATTGCGTTTACTAACTAAGGGAAAGATTTCTGTCATTTTTGGTGTTTTTTTTTTTAACGAGTAATGGCGGCGATCTGCGATTTTTTTTGCGGGACTGCGACATTGCGGCGGACAGATCGGACCCTTGACTGACATTTTTGACACTTTTGGGGGTACCAGTGACATCACTGCAGTAATCAGTGCTATATATTTGCACTGTTACTGTAAAAATGACACTGGCAGGGAAGGGGTTAATTTTTTGGGAGAGGGAGGGGTTAATGTATGCCTGGTGCTTACTAACGTGTGTGGGGGGAGGTGACTGTGTGACACAAGGACAGATTGAGGGTTCAGCTATGCTGAACCCTGCAATCTGACCCTGCCTGTCACTTAGGAGATCCGCCCGTTTGTGTTTACACAAGCAGGCGGATCTCCACACTCGATTCCCCGACGATCGGGGAAGAGCAGCGGCGATCGCCGCTGCTCCTCCCCTGGCCCGACTCCCGCTATTACTGAACACAGCGGGAGCGAGCCTCGGGCGGCGCGTGCACGCCGCCGAAAAAGGGGAGTGTCTGGCGACGTAGGTCTATGACGATAACGAACCACTTTGCCGCAGTAGTGCTCGAGTGAGCAGAGGGCAAGTGGTTAATAATAATAAATAAATAAAAATTTTTATTGTATTTATTTTAAAGACTTTTCTTTAAACCTACTTACTTCATGGATACGAGTGACTAATCTATATACAATGATACATTCCATATATACAGGTATGAAGAGTTAATGTACTTTAGATCATCCCCCCACCTCCTTTTGTCTTTGGGCGCTCACACTAACTCATCCACCGCTGCTAGCTACTACTTGTTGATGTGGTTCGTCTTGGACTACTTTTACATACTTTGTAACACACTGTCTATTGGTAAGAAGTCCAACTAACTTCTATATGTATATATGCATAACGGTATACGGTTATTGTGCATAGTGTGCATAATTGTAGAGCATTGTTTTCTGGCTGTATATTGTATGAATTTTCATGCATATATCCCCCTTGTCTTTTCCTTAGATCGTATGTAAAAGCATTGTACTTCACGACACTCTCCAGAAGAAGCACCATAGGGCGAAACATGTTGAGAATATTTGTCGTTTTCCAGTGAACACACCGCCTCCACTAAAACGACACCATAAAAGCTTTTCCATCACATTACCCGAGCCCAGGTTCAGGAGCCTATAGCGGGTTTGGTATATTGGTACTATGTGGTTTGGTGGGGTTCACTTAGGACTAGTTCAATGAATAGTCTGATATTTACAAAATTTATTTTAAAAAAACAATGTTCATTTGTACTCTGTATTTTGTGTAAAAAGAGAAAACAAAAAATCTTTTAATTGTTTTGAAATAAAATTTATATAATATTTTTACGACATAGTGTCCTGTTGTGGTGCCAGTAAAGTCCATCCTCTTTTGCATTCAGCATTTTTGTTCTTTAAAGTGATTAAAAAGTCTCTTCCTTAAAAAGAAAAAGAAAAAAAAATGTAACATGGAATAGAATTGCACAGAGTGGCCCTGTACCTCCTCTTCTTGGGTCCCACACCAGCACTCCTCCTCTTCTTGATGTGCCACCATAGGAAGCTGCTTCCTACCGAGGCACACATGCAGGCTCAATCATGAGCTACGCTGCCTGCATCCATAAACACAGTCAGCCTTGGCCCCACCTCCCACTTCCTCATCACAGGATTTGACTGACAGCAGCAGGAGCCAATGCTTCACGCTGCTCTCAGCCAAGCCTGTAAAAGCAGGGAGAAGAGGAAAGAGCCGCTACAGATGGGCACAGCGCTGGATCAAGTGAGGACCCAGGTAAGTATAGATATTAATCCCTAAACATTTTTTACCTTAATGCAGGTAATGCATTATGGTAAGAATTATTTTTATTTATGTATAATTCTCCTTTAAAGGGGCGTGGCCTGCATACTTTTGCTAATAGGTGTCCCTCGTTCCTATCTAACAAAAATGGGAGGTATGATATTATATATATCAAGGCATTCTGTGGCTACATCTTTAAATATATTTTGTAAAAGAAAAGCGGTGTACAGTCTGAATTTGATCTATCAGCCTCTTACACACCCTGTATAACACAGTTCCCAGTTGGGTAGGGTAAAGTGGCAACAACATACAATAAGTTGTGCTGCAGTCAGGGCTGGTGCAAGGATTTTTGTCTACTTAGGCGACTGTGCTTTTTTCCGGCCCCCCCCCCGACCATTCAGCACCCCCTCCCCACACCACCCTCCTGTCACACCCACCATTGTGACAGGAGGGCAGTGTGACAGGGGAGGGGTATCTGGGCAGTGTAAAAGGAGGAGGGCAGTGGGGGGGCAGTGTGACAGGAGGGGGGCAATAGGACAGAAGGGGGGCTGTGGGACAAGAGGGGGGCAGCAACACAGGAGGGGGGCAGTGGGACAAGAGGGGGCAGTGTGATAGGAGGGGGCAGGGCGACAGGAGGGGGTAATGTTACAGAAGGGGGCTGTAGGACAGGAGGGGGGCAGCAGGACAGGAGGGGGCAGCAGGACAGGAGGGGGAAGCAGGACAGGAGGGGGGCAGCAGGACAGGAGGGGGGCACCAGTCCTCCCAGATCTCACCAGATATTGTCAGTGTGTATCTGGTGCCAGGAGGGAAGCTTTGTCCAGGCATGCAGAAGATCTCCGGTGGCAGCTGCAGCACAGAGCGGGTGGGGGGCTCTTTCACCCTGACCTCCTCCTCTTCTTCCTTCTCCTTCACAAGCCCTCTGCATGCACCCCCTTACCTGCACCCCCCGGTACAGGTGGGTGCACTCCCCCATTCCTCATTGAAGCTTAAGCCTACATGACAGCAGGCCCCATTCTCCCCCAGCACATCTGTGTCCACCCACCGCTCCACCCACCTGAAGACCTACTCCTCTATTCTCGCTCTTCCAGCAGCTATCGGGAGCAAGGTTGAACATTTAACTTGCCTGCTGCAGGGCACGGAAGGCGGCAGCATGCCCGACCCATGTGCACTCTAGGCCGGCGGCTACCTTGCCTATAGGTAGCACCGGCCCTGGCTGCAGTGCTCATGTGCTAACAAGGAACGTGCTGATAGGAGGTGAGAGCAGAGGCACAGAGAGATAAGCTCATTAGTCTGTTGCTTTTCTTTTCACTGTCCAGTCACAGGCTAAGGGAGGGACAAGACTTATCTGCAGCAGAGAAAAATCAGGTCTCCCATCCCACTAGACAGGACTGTGCTATGTTAGACCCAAGAGCAGATAGACAGAAATACAAATCATTGAAGAGCTCCCAAATATGTATTTTATCAGTGGATTTGGCTGTTTGCCTGGAGATCAGCTTTATTTATTACAGGTACTGTATATAGCACCATCAATTTATACAACACTTTCCATATACATTGTACATTCTCATCAGTCCCTGCCTGCAAGGAGCTTACAATCTAAGGTCCTTAACTCACATTCATACATATATTAGGGCCAATTCACCTACCAGCATGTCTTTAGAGTGTGGGAGGAAACTGGAGGAAATCCCATGCAGGCACAGATAGAACGTGCAAACACCACTGCAGGTGGTGCCATGGTTGGGATTTGAACCAGTGATTCTAGTGCTGCCAGGTGTAAGTTCTAACCACTTAGCCACTGTCCAGCCCAAGGTTGCCTGCAGGAAAACCACCAGGAGAAAGAGCAGTCAGGGAGTGAAATACACCTTTTGTCTCTGCATTGCTAGAATTGTTTATTGTCGGCCAGCAAAAGCTGTGATGATTCACTTCTCCAGGTTTCATCTTCCAAAATTCAGTATCTAGATGTGCATCACTGCGTGTAAGGCGGTGGTGGATCTGTTGTTGGAGAAAACACTGGGGGCTGAGAATACTCTGGCAGATGGTTGTACACAGGTGGCCCTGTGGATTCTGGAGGGTAGAGATATGTTGATTGTGGAAACTCCAGTGGTTGGGATAATGCTGGCAGTTGAGGAAGAGTTGATGACACTTCCGAATAAGCTGGTGGATCAAGCGAAATACCACCAAGGTTCTGGGCTGCGGTTGCCTGAAAGAAGAGCATTCATAATAAAATACTGCACTTAATAATCCTGGTTGACTTAATTGCTATACAGCACTTGGGCCCATACTTTGTAGTGAGCACATATACTATATATATATTTTTACGCTGGTGTTGGGTCTTTGTCCACTGTCCACCTTGGACGATCGTTATCACAGCTTTATGTGTTGTTCTCCAGGAATTTCTGTGATTAACTACTATACAGACTTTTATTATTCACATGCACGATTTCATTGATTTCATTTAAGCGCTGCACTTTTATTGTGGTTCAAATACCCAACATTTTAATAAGTCCTTCAAAATACCAATGTTTCATTGTTTAGTGAGAGTTGGTAAACCATTGGAAAGTTTGTTCTACCTCTTGGGGATTCTATTGGTGTGATCTAGTCGATAGGATATCTATGTATGTAGAATTTTTATTTAGAAGTTCACCTTTTTCAGAAAATAGCCTGTGCAGTTAAAAGGCTCCACCTGTACCTCCAACCTGTAGGCCATACTCCTTACCAAATAAAAGAAGTGACAGGCTGATTGGTGAGCATACAAGAACCAGGACACCTCCACCGATATAAATGCAGCTTACCAGAACGATGTGGTGTGGAAACTCATAATGTGATATCCAGAAAAGATTCCAAAACGTGCTAGACCGTGACACCAACACCTGCATTAAATATCCTTACCAGATAGTACTGGATACAGGCAAATGCTGTTAGTAGATGATTAGAGCAGATGCTGAGGACCGGATCTCAAATGCCAACCAAAGGGGACTCAGGGATAAGCAAAATGCAGGCAGGTATTCAAACATATGGAATAAAGAGAAGCACCATAGCATAAAACCTTTGAAAACATCATCTATGACGAAACGTGTCGGGTCACGGCGTGCTTACATCACCCTCACAAGTGTCTAGGAAGTACGGGCGAGCGGAGCCGTCTGGCCGGCGGCTGCAAATATCTCTCCCCTGCTATTTTTTCATCTACAATTGTAAGTGTGTTTCTTTTTTATCTAATAAATCTGTGGGATTTTATGCTATGGCGCTTCTCTTTATTCCATATGTTTGAATACCTGCCTGCCTTTTGCTCATCCCTGAGTCCCCTTCGTTTGGCATTTGAGATCCGGTCCTCAGCATCTGCTCTAATCATCTACTAACAGCATTTGCCTGTATCCAGTGCTATCTGGTAAGGATATTTAATGCAGGTGTTGGTGTCACGGGTCTAGCACGTTTTGGAATCTTTTCTGGATATCACATTATGAGTTTCCACACCACATCGTTTCTGGTAAGCTGCATTTATATCGGTGGAGGTGTCCTGGTTCTTGTATGCTCACCACTCAGCCTGTCACTTCTTTTATTTGGTAAGGAGTATTTAACTGATCCTTTTTGATGGTGGAGGTTTCATATACTATTCACTACATCACTTCGGATTTCATGTGGATTTCTACAAAATTCACTTATTAATATCTATTTTGTCAACAAGCACCCTATCACTACTGAATTTGTTTGGTGATAGTTTCACATAGTGAGTGCACTAGTTTGTCCTATACCAGTTGTTTTGGTTTTACGCTATGGCGTTTTTTATTTTTTTCCACGTTTAAACCTCATTGCGGTGGCCGTTCGAGATCCTGTGGTTCTTTGTGTACAGCTGTTCCCGGATTTCTATTGAAGTTTATGTTATCTTTTGGCATATTATCTACTGATTTCTGGTAAGCCTCACATCCACACGGATATCCACAGCCACGCTCATTTATCTTGTCACTTTGTGGACCTTATGGACAATTTATTTACATTTTGATTTAATGTTTGATCACATATAGCGACTTATTTTTGTTAATGTTTTTGTTATAGCAATCCAAACATACTGACTTCATGTCTACAGCTTACAGATTATGCTTATGTACAGTGAGCTGTAGATGTAAAGAAGTTGTAAACCTCAGACATGAGATATGAACAAAGCATATCCCTTTATAGTGTGTACTTGTCTCAAATAAAAGCACTAAGTGTAATTTCTGTCTGCTGCCTTGTTCCTCTGCTATCAGCATGAGTCACTTATGACAGTTTTTCCTGACACCAAGAGAAAAATTGTGACAGGGGAGTGACCTCTAGCAGATTGATAGCCTCAGCTCCGTTCCTGTGAGGAGTGTGTGTCTCTTCCCTCCAATCAGCTCTCAGACTTCTCACTGAGCTCTACAGATTGCAACTTTAGCTCTCCAACCCCTTTTTTTCTGAACTCTCAGACAAGCTTATAAATTCTGGACTTTGAACAGATGTAGAGAAGAGAAGAATGCAGATAGACAGATACAACATATGTAGGAGGATTTGTTTAATCTCTGTGTATTACCTGAGGATAGTCCCTTCACTGGGTATATGCAAGGGTTTACAACCACTTTAATAATATTTAGCAGATGTGGTGCTTTATATACTTAACTTTGAATTTGGCAGCTGGAAATATATTCTATAAATGTCCTTGGGTTTGGTTCTTATGTTGTATCTACCTTCCCAATAGCTGCAGCACCTTTCATTACATACAAAATGCTTCACTAACATCTTGTTACACCAATCAGGAGATATTGGATAGCTTGTTGGCTTAGAATTTGTTAGGTGAGTATAATTATACACTATATTGTCAAAAGTTTTGGGGTGCCTTTACAAGCACATGAACGTTAATGGCATGCCAGTCTTAGTCCGTTTAGTAGTATGTCTATGGGAATGTTTGACCATTATTCCAGAAGCGCATTTGTGAGGTCAGGTACTGATGTTGGACGAGATGACATGTCTTACAGTCTCCACTCTAATTCATCCCAAAGGTGTTCTATCAGGTTAAGGTCAGGACTCTGTGCAGGCCAGTCAAGTTTCTCCACCCCAAACTCGCTTATCCATGTCCTTATGGACCTTGCTTTGTGCACTGATCCAATTCATTTGGTGGAGGGATTATGGTGTGGGGTTGTTTTTCAGGGGTTGGGCTTGGCCACTTAGTTCCAGTGAAGGGAACTCCTAAGGCGTCAGCATACCAAGACATTTTGAACAATGGGCAACGTTATGGACCTTGCTTTGTGCACTTTGCTCAGTCATGTTGGAACAGGAAGGGGCCATTCCCAAACTGTTCCCACAAAGTTGGGAGCATGACATTTTCCAAAATATCTTGGTATGCTGACGCCTTAAGAGTTCCCTTCACTGGAACTAAGGGGCCAAGCCCTTCACCAAATGATTTGGACCAGTTCACAAAGAAAAGCTGTTATAGCTGCAAAGGTTGGGCCAACTCAATATTGAACCCTACGGACTAAGACTGGGATGCCATTAACATTTATGTGTGTGTAAAGGCAGGTGTCCCAATACTTTTGACAATATAGTGTATGTAGGATGGGGGTTTAATCATGTATTGTATTGTTTCCTGAGGATGGTATTATAAACTATTGGCTGTGAAAGAATTTATTTTGTAGGTGAATAGAAAGATGCAGATGTCCCAATACTTTTGGCAATATAGTGTATGTAGGATGGGGGTATAATCATGTATTGTTTCCTGATGATGGTATTATAAACTATTGGCTGGGAGAGAATTTATTTTGTAGGTGAATAGAAAGTATAGCACATGTATGCTTAAAGGGATATAACCATTTACTGTTGGCAAAGAGGGTATAATGGTGTATGATTGACTAGGGAGTATATTGAATTGCCAACAGGTATGGTAATATGATGGCCAAATATTATGCTGTATGTTATAATGGTGGCTGATAGGCTGTACCATTACAATGGAGTATTATAGAACAGTGGTTTACATCCTATGAAGTAAAGGGGGGCCTCACATCATTTTTAGTGTATGTAAAGTTAGAGGGGAAGCAGATATACTAAAGGTAATGATTGTCAGAGACCATGGACATGCTACAAGTTTGGTTGGACATTGGGGACATGTTACATGAGGCTAGTAGAAATCCTTGATATTACCCCTTTACAAATTAATGCCCCCACTCCCACTATTAAGTCCAAGGGCAACATAACAAGTACCAAAGGGCCTCCTATGGTTATATAGTGGGCACTGCAACTTTAGGACTATTGTTCTTAAAAAATAACTCCCTAGTAGCTGAGGTAGGATGAACCTGACCTGCTGATGTTGTCATGACCTGCTGATGTCATTAAAACAAGGAGATTTCCCTTAAAAATTTTAGAATGTACTCCAGAGAAGGGAAAAGGAAGCCTAAGGCCGGCCATACATGAGAAAAACTTCAAAAGAATCTTCCTTTCGAATTTTGCATCATTAGAGGGCTGCAGCAACAGCCGATTTTTGTGTGGCCATCAAATTTGAATTACATAGCGAGGTCGAAAAAAGACATCAGTCCACCCAGTTCAACCTATGATGTGCGTGTGTGTTTGCTGTTAACTGTACATTGTATACCCCTGTATGTCTTTATGGTGCCCATCTAATAGTTTTTTGAAACTAACGATGCTCCCTGCTGATACCACTGCTTGTGGAAGAGAATTCCACATCCCCACTGCTCTGACAGTGAAGAACCCCTTACGTATTTTAAGGTTAAAACATTTTTCCTCTAGTTTTTGTGAGTGGCCACGTGTCTTATTGTATTCCCTTTCTTTGAAAAGTTTGTTCCTTATGCTAGGGTCCTCACCAGTACAGTATTTGTACATTGATATCATATCCCCCCTCAAGCATCTCTTCTCCAGAGAGAATAGGTTCAGTGCTTGTAGTCTTTCCTCATAGCTGAGATCCTCCATTCCCCTAATTATTTTTGTTGAGTAATCGGGCATGTTGGAAACGTTTTTAAAAATGAACAATTTTCTAATCAATGATGGAAGAATCGTGTGAGAAATATATTAAAGAAAAGGAAATGTGCATGAGCACAAGAAAAGAAAATCCAAGGAAAAAAAAGAAGATTCCTGGGTCACGAAAATGGTGAAATTGAAGGCTTGGTTGGTTGAATTTCGAAATCAATGGTGGGATCTTCGGATCACAAGACACAAGAAATTTCAAATTTTCGAAATAAAAATTTGTTTGGAGTTCGACCCAGGTATGGCCTGCATAACTCACAGTAAATCTCTTGAGTGTCACCAAGACAAGAAGTGAAAAAAATACCCCCAACTAAGGACACAGACAGCAAGAGATGACACCTGAGAGATGACATATTCCCTCCCCAACAGAAACTACCAATCATTTTTTTGCTGAAGTTCCAATTTAATGTATTTGTCTTCAACTTCACAGCTCTTACCTGTGATTGGTTCCTTGAAATACATTTCAGAGAGTGGTAGCTGTATATAACTATACACCCAGATGAAACCAGCTGCACTAGATTTGTTATTAGCAGAAAGCTGATAATAGCGAGAGTTCCCACCTGAAAACATAAAGAAAGTAAAAAGTGTACTTCATTAGCTCTAGCAATAATATATATGTTGTGTGTAGCAAAAGCATATTCATTTTTATTTTAATCTTAAAAATATAAAGTTTAATTTGATTTAGGGCCAATTCACGCCACATGCAGTCCAGTGCATTTGCTTTCTGTATCAAAACACATGGGAAGTAGCAGTGGCGGCCCGTGCTCCATGGGCCAGGGGGGGGGGCAGACGGACCACACCATACCCCCCCCCGGACCACACCAGCCCGCACACCGGTCGCCAATTCCCAAATCCCCACAATTGGCTCTACTTAATGACAATCCTGCATGTACCCAAGCACACACAATGACTGGCTACATTTATTTGTTGGGGGGCCAAATTGTCTATTGCCAGATGCTGGAAGAGACAGACAGTCTCTCTAGTCATAGTGAAGCAAAAAATCTCCTGGATCATGATGCAGGAGCGGATGACCAGTATTTTGCAGGATTCAGTCAATAAATTTGAACTTAAGCCTCGTACACACGCAACGATTGTTGGCCGTGAATTTTCGGCCAGCGTCTGATCGGCCGATTGTTGATGCTTCCGACAACCGACTGCGACTTTTCAGCCGAACAAAATCTGGTGTGCATGCTATAAAATTTTTGTTGGCTGTCAACGTAACGGCCGATTGTTCGTCAGTCAGTACAGATTTCGGCAGACAAAAATCAGATGAGCAAGACTGGGCATGCTCAGAGAAGAAAAAACACACGGAAAGTAAACCAGAACATGACATCACTTCTGAAGTTGGTTGTTGTTGGCCGAAAAAATTTGTGTGCAGTCTAGAGCACATTTCAACCAACACAACAACACTGGACAAAAGACGGCCGATCGGTCGGCCAACAATCGTTGCGTGTGTACGAGGCATTACCTGGGAGCCATGGGCGAATCAAATGAATATCTCACACCGGCTCACTCAACGTGGACATGTGGAGGGCAGTCGGCAGTCAGCGGCGGCGGCAGTGGCTTCCCCCTCGTTCGGTCTCCTGCGTCTCCTCCCTCCTCCTCCTCGGCCAATGGCATGGCTTCTCCTTTCGGCCAATCAGGAAACGGGTCTCAGGACCCACTTCCTGATTGGCCAGGAGGAGAATCCGTGTGACAATAGCGAATATTCATTCGCTATTGTCACACAACTGGGTGGGCTCAGGGCGCAGTGCTCTGCGTCCCGAGCCCACCCTTTTTTTTGAAGCCTATTAGAGCCTCTGGCTCTAATCAAGTGCTTAAAAAAAAAAAAACACCATTGGAATACATGCGTCTGGCGCCCCGCACGTAGATTAGGGGGCCAGATGCATGGATGGGGGGGGCGGTGCCCCTGCGCCCCCAATGGATGGGCCACCCCTGGAAAGTAGGTTATATGTTTTTCAATGGCATAGTTCACACTAGTACTTGCAGTTCCAGTGCGTTCCATCTCCAGAAAAAAAAAAGTAGAACATGTTGCATTTTTCCTGCACTGGACTGTACTGGAACGCTGTCAAATGCATCAAAAAATGCACTGGAATGCACCAGAAAACATCTAAACGCACCAAAAAGGTGCTGGAAAACACATATCCTTATTAAGGTTAAGAAAAAAAGAGGGGAAAAAAATGCACTGGACTGCATAAAAAAAGTGCCAAAAACACGTTTCTGTGGTGTGAACTGGCCCTAACTGTCCTAAATGAAGGATTTCGTTTAGCCATGGAGGCTTACCAAAAATTGAAGAATTAATGCTATACAGCGTACACAAAATTCCTTCCTTTTTTTAGTGTAAAAAATATGCAGCAAGATGTATTTTTGCCCTGAACGTTGCATGCGTTGGGCCATTTCCAAAATGTGGCCTACACAACTTCTGCAATGTTTTCTATGTAGTTTGTACAATATTTCTTTTTTTCTTTGACATAGTTACATGGTTAGCCAGATGAAAAAAAAAAGGACAGTCCATCTAGTTTAACCACTTGCCGACCAGCCGCCGTAGTTTTGCTGCGGCAGGTCGGCTGCATTATGCAAAACGATGTACCTGTAAGTCGCTTTGTGTAATAGATAGTGGGGGCGTGCGCACACGCACCAATTGGCCAGAGGGGGAGCCAAAGAGCGTGTCCGGCGGATGAGGTGTCCAACGGCTACCCTCAATCGCTCCCCATGGAGACAGAACAGCTGTCTGCCTATGTAAACAAGGCAGACCGCCGTTTTGTCACAGATGAACACAGGGATCCTCCTGTGTTCCAGCTATTTAGGAACACGGTCCACCCCCCACACAGTTAGAAAGCACCCCCTAGGGACACATTTACCCTTTGATCGCCCCTAGTGTAAACCCATTCCCTGCCAGAGTCAGTACAGTAACAGTGCATATTTTTAGCACTGATCACTGTAGCATAGCTCCCAACTGTCCCTGATTTCGAGGGACTGTCCCTGATTTGGAAAAATGTCCCTCTTCCCTTTTTATTTGTCCCTCATTTTTGGTCTGATCTATATAGTTGTATACAAAATGTACTATTTGTCAATCCGAAGATGTTTCCCAGTGCTAAAAAGTGCTAAAAGTTCTAAATTGCTGAATTTATAAATTTCAAACACCAGTATAAAGGAATAGGAGTGGTAAAAAAAAAAAAAAGCATTTGTGGGATTAACCAATCATTTTTTTTAATATAATTCTCCTTTAAGGGGGCGTAGCAGAGGGTGTGTCCTATGCCTACATACATTTGCTAATAGGTGTCCCCCGTTCCCATCTCAAAAAGTTGGGAGGTATGCTGTAGTAATGTCACTGGTCCCCTCAAAAGTGTCAAAAGTTTCAGTTAGGTGTCCGATTTGTCCGCCGCAATGTCGCAGTCCCGCTAAAAATCCCTGATCGCCACCGTTACTTGTAAAAAAAAAAAAAAAAAGATAAATCTGTCCCTTAGTTTGCAGACGCGATAACTTTTGCGCAAACCAATCAATATACACTTATTGGGATTTTTTTTGACCAAATATATGTGGCAGAATACATATTGGGCTAATTTATTTATTGATTTTTTTTTTTTTTTTTATTGGGAATGTTTTATAGCAGAAAGTAAAACATTTTGTCTGTCTGAAAAAACAAATTTAAACCCGCGCTGCACAATAGTGATAAATTATGGTGATAAACTGTGAAAGTGTGCAGCTGCTGCAAACACTAAGAAAAATCTTAGAATAAATGAATAAAACAAATTTATGCAGCGCTAGCAATAAATTAGTGAAAATATAAAATTATAAAATTATGATAGAACCAATCTATATCATACAAGAAATCATAATATAATGTATCAATCACATTAAGTGCATAAAATAACTGCAATAATTATACAAAGTGCATGATAAACTAAAAAGTTAAGTATAGTTTTCAAGTGAGAAGATTAAAGTGCATAAATAAATAATTTGGTGAAAAAAGTCCTTATTGATGATCCAATAGGTGCCAAAGTGCCAAGTGAATAAAGGTGCTTATAAGGTGAAGGTGCCCTCTTGGTTCCCCACTCACCAGATTGCGATTGTAAAAAAGCCCTTGGTATTATTGCACATTTGCCCAGGATCTGATGTGGGGTTCCTCCGATGTGACCTCCAAATTGAAATCGTCTCCGATATCACCATTAAAAGAAAAAAGGGCCATACATCGTGAAGTACGTAGGTATCCTTTGAAGACGCTGTGTGTGTGACGGCGAAACGCGTTGACGCACTTCCGGTTGCGGACGTAACGTCATTTCCGGTTGGGAACTTCCTGTATGTGGAACGCACGCTACGAGCGGCGCCACTCGCTTTGTTTGATACATGCTTTTTTAACCTTTTTATCCTGTAAGTATTGAATTGCTTTTTGGGGAAATAAAATATACCTACGTACTTCACGATGTATGGCCCTTTTTTCTTTTAATGGTGATATCGGAGACGATTTCAATTTGGAGGTCACATCGGAGGAACCCCACATCAGATCCTGGGCAAATGTGCAATAATACCAAGGGCTTTTTTACAATCGCAATCCGGTGAGTGGGGAACCAAGAGGGCACCTTCACCTTATAAGCACCTTTATTCACTTGGCACTTTGGCACCTATTGGATCATCAATAAGGACTTTTTTCACCAAATTATTTATTTATGCACTTTAATCTTCTCACTTGAAAACTATACTTAACTTTTTAGTTTATCATGCACTTTATATAATTATTGCAGTTATTTTATGCACTTAATGTGATTGATACATTATATTATGATTTCTTGTATGATATAGATTGGTTCTATCATAATTTTATAATTTTATATTTTCACTAATTTATTGCTAGCGCTGCATAAATTTGTTTTATTCATTTTGTCTGTCTGTCTATTTTTTTTTTTTTATAGCGCAAAAAATAAAATTATTGGGAATGTTTTATAGCAGAAAGTAAAACATATTGTGCTAATTTTTTTATTTATTTTTTTTTAATTGGGAATGTTTTATAGCAGAAAGTAAAACATTTTGTCTGTCTTTTTTGTCTTTTTTTTTTTTTTGTTTATAGCGCAAAAAATAAAAACTGCAGAGGTGATCAAATACAACCAAAAGAAAGCTCTATTAGTGGGAAAAAAAGGACATCAATTTTATTTGATTTCAGCGTCGCACGACCACGGAATTGTCAGTTAAAATAACACAGTGCTGTATCGCAAAAAATGGCCTGGTCATTAAGGGGGTAAAAACCTTCCGGTCCTTATTGCAGAGTTCCAGCCGTTTTTGTGTTTATTGAAAGTCAGCAGCTACAAAAAGTGTAGCTGCTGACTTTTAATAAACACAAACTCTCCTGTCCCATGGTCCGCGATGCGGCCAGGGGGGAGCCTTAGTTCTCACCTTCTTCTCCCCACGGCGCCGGCATCTCTGGTGTCGGCACCCGGCTGTGACAGCTTACGGCTTCACAGCCGTGCGCACTGCACATGCGCGAGTCGCGCTGCACGTGCTGAATGAACAGGCAATCTTCTGGGACCTGTGACGGGTCCCAGAAGATTGCAAGGAAGGAGGGGAAGAGGAGAACTTCCGCTCAGGGAGCGGATACCTGTCAAATCTAGGTACCCGCTCCCCCCCCCCCCCCCCCAAAAAACAAAATTACATACCAAATGTGAAATGTGGCATGTCATGGGGTCAGGACCACTTAAAGCAGAAGTTCCACTTTTGAGTGGAACTCCACTTTAAGTGGTTAACCAAATGAAAAAATGAATAAATAGAAAATTTCCATATACAGAATCCTATACCCATGGTTGATCACAAAAGACAAAAGACAAAAAAAACATTTAAAGCATGGTCCACTTTGCCCCAGCAGGAGAAAAAAATCCTTCCTGATCTCCTAAAGGCAATCGGATAATCCCTAGATCAACTACCACTGGTAGACATGTGCATGACAAAAAAGTGTGTTTTGTTTCATTTAGATTCGTTAATCTAGTTATTTAGTTTCGCTAAATTCGGTTGATTCGTTCAATTCGTATTCGGGATTTGTTATATGTCTTTTTCGAATTTTCTTCGAATTTATAGATTTTTTTTTTTTTTATTCAAAACATTCGAATTGATAAATTTTGAATCGGTCAAATTGAAAACTCGATTTTTTTTTCCTTTCGATTCGAATGTGGCAAAGTGAACAAACTAAAGAAAAATCTTCATCAAAGGATTACAATGACTCCTTAAATCATCTTTGGCTTAACAAAAACAACATTATTTCCAAATGGTACTCTAATAACACACACAGTCTTTGATTTCAGAAATATGTTTACAGTTCGAATTTGGCTGGAATTCGATGAAAATCTAGATCGGAATTTAAATTAGAATTTCCGAAAATTGGGACGAATTTCGTTTCGTTATATGGAGCATTCGGTAAACTTAGTTTATACTGCGATTCGGTATTTGGATATATCCAAATCTCTGAATAACAAAAAAATTGTCTGAATATTTTAGACAGCTCCACAGGTTCATGCACAGATGTCAGTTGAAGTCACCTCCCGAAATTGCCAAAAATAGTGCAGGAACTACTTTTGGAAATCGGTGTGGCGCAAAGTCATAGTTACTTAGTTAGTGAGGTTGAAAAAAGACATCAGTCCATCCAGTTCAACCTATGATGTGTGTGTGTTTGCTGTTAACCGTACATTATATACCCCTGTATGTTGTGGTCTTTAACCGGTTGCCGACCCGCCGCAAGTACATATACTGCGGCGGTCAGCCCCGGCCAGGCAAAGTGACGTATCGGTAGGTCACTAGCCTGGGAGCCAATAGCGGGCTGAAAAATTCAGCTGTCTTTACAAGTGTGAACTGGTCCTTAGTTAAATCTGCTTGTTTTTTCATCAGTTTTTATGCACATATGATGTGAATGAGGCCTTAGGCATTTAAATTAACCAACGTAATGATTACAATATGTCTCTTGGCACTTACAAAGCACAATGACTCTAGCAGTCATTGTTTGAACACTTTTGAGCATTCAAAATTCTGAGTTCCGAATTCCAAACTCCAACATATGAATGCTGAGTTCCGAATTCTGAATCCCACATTCCAGATTCTGAATTCCGAATTCCAAGTTCCAAATCCTGAATTCCCGAATTGTAATTTTCTGTGTTCCAGTTTCCAAAGTCCGGGTTCCAAAGTTTCTTCAAACAAAAAGTGATTACAGCACTCCGATATAAGTAAACATACTCATAGCCAGTGGTTAGTGGTTATGAGTAAGCGAGAGTAAACTCGTGAAACGCGTCAACCTTTGTCCTTGTCCGTGATGTATTGATGTCCAGTTTGGATTTACAGTGGTGAATAAACTTCACATGTTTACTTATATCGGAGTGCGGTAATCACTTTGTGTTTGAGGATACTGCTGGAGACTACGGATCTGACCTGCACCTGATCACATCTTCCCACCTGAGCGGCTTACCTGCAATTGTTCCGGGTTCCAAAGTTGCTAAGTGACCCAGATTTCACTGAAAAGTCTGTAGCGGGTGCCAATCTTTCCCTGGGGAGACAGCAGCCACTGCAGGCTTTTCTCTCCTCCCTCTCCTACTCACACTGCACAGGGGAGGCGGAGTGGAACCAACAGCCAGCAGCTTTGTTCCTCTTCTTATTGGTGGAGCAGAGGGTCATGGGAGATGTAGTCCCAAAGATCAGCAGCCCAATGGCGATCCCCAGAGGGCAGACTGTAGCCCCCAGCAGGGGGGGGGGGAAGACCGGAAGAGAGGAGAGACCAGGAGGAAAAGGAGAGGGCAGGCAAGGTTAAGGGACCACGAGGCACACTGGAAAGAGGGAGGCACCACCAGCTGCAGGAGAAGGATTTATCTCCCATCACCTTGTTTGACGTGTAGAGACCATCATGGTCTGGTGACCCCATCCGCCAGCCACATCCCTAGATGCAGATTAATTGTGGCAGACACCCATGGGCCGTGTAGGTATCCGGGTGGACATCATTGGGTCCTTGGGTCGTTAGGTTGCCAGTCAGACATCCTTTAAGAGCCTGTTCCAGGACAACCCTCCCTTGAGTCTTGGTGTCACCAGAATTGGTGAGCTGGTAGAAGTTAATCTTGAACACATACACTAAAAAGAGACACTGCATGCAGACACCTCTACCTAATCTTCTCAGAGCCCACTTTACACCAATTATCCCATGTTACTGAGTGTTATCGCAAAGAGATCTTTTAGGGCCTTTGAGCTAGCGGAAGATACCTTACATCTCCACTATAAGGACTCCCACATATCTTCTACTACGCCAAGGACTCAGTGAACAACACTGGTACATATTAAGAGTTTGCCATAGATAAATACCTATTTAAAGTTATTACTGTTTGTTTGCTGCAAAAGTCTTTTAGTAAAATACTTTTGATTTACTACAGCTTGGTGTCCTTTTACCACTGTGTTTGCTGTGACATTTGCTAAACCGGGTGTGCCAGAGGGGCTGAGGATGTTCTTGGGGTTGAGGCACAGAAGGGAGAACTCAAAAATACAAGCGGCCCCCTTCAGGGGTAGCGGTACAAGTCATAGGATTTCGGACCCCATTCCACAGTGTCCATGTCCCGTGGACTCAGAACCCAAGACACTTGGACTTTGTAGGGTAGCTAGAACTGCTAGAACTCTCTGTAGCACCCAGCACAGAGATACTGGTACTGTCAGGGGGCATTCAGGTAAAAGACTAACACTAAAGCAGGGGGCACTGCCACTAACCACAGAGGGGGGGGAGGGGTATATTTCACTGCCTCTGACTGCAAATGCTGGGGGGTTACCTTTTACTGCCACTGACCACCAATGCTGAGGGAATACATTTCCCTGCCACTTACCACCAATGGAGGGGTACATTTTCACTGCCACTGAGCAACAATGCCGGCAAAATTGAAATAGTAATGCGACTGTCATCAATGCTGGGTGATTATATTGCTGCCGCTGATACCAACAATGCCTGTTTAGCTATCACTTAGTGGGAAGGGTTCAACACTACAAGTCACTAAAAGTCAAAGGCCATTAAACAACATCCATTTGATTCATCATGCCTGCTTTTGGCCATGCCACAGGCACTCAAGGAGGAAGGGAGTGTCACCACCTATTTATTGACAAAAATAAGATTTGATGGTGAGTCAGTGTTGTCACCATAGGAAAGGAAGTGTGTTGCTGGCAGGGTCACCAGGTAAAAAAAAGTAAAGGAAAAAAAAAATTGGGAAAATATGAAAGTAGCCAACAGAGCTAAATAAACTATTTTTCATTTTCACTATGTTTCATTTTTGTTCAGGGGTTTAAATAAACTTTAAGGTGGTAATCCATCAGTTAACAAATAACATGAACTCAAATACTTTTTTAAAAGTTTTTAAAAGCTGATATTAATTTATTTTCCTGGCAGTCACCTAATTCGGTCATTTTCAGCCAAACTGGGTGGCAGATTGATTGGGCAAGTTGGAAAATGCAATCAGCATTGATGTCATTCTTCCCCAAGACTTGTGGCACTGGCCCTTATTTCAAGTGGATTTCCCCATTCATGGTTTGTTTTTCAAAGTTAGCCAAAGTGCTCATTACTCACATTTCCATTAAGACAACTAAAGGAACATGTATATATTTGAAAATCATCAATACAGCATAATGCGATCCCAGCAATGGAAATAGAGCAACTGATGGTATGCAAGATGAAGCAGCTCTTGACCTGTGCAGAGAAAACATACTGTAAGATATTTCATTTTTTACCTCTCAGTACTAAGTCTACCTACTATCAATCATTCAACAAAAAATGTTCAACTTTAAGAGGAGTAATCTACCCAAAAATGAATGACTTCTCGTATTGTTGGCTAGGTACAGTTCCAAAGTAAGAATATGTTCAAAGATACCATGGACATAGTCATTAATCATCCAGCTTTGCTTGGTGGTATCATTCCCCATGTCTTTTTTAACCACTTCTGGATCGGGCCTTTTTCTGACACTTGTTGTTTACAAGTTAAAATCAATTTTTTTTTTGCTAGAAAATTACTAATGCTTTGTTTCCACTGAGTGGTACGGTCCGGTTCGGTACAGTTCAGTATGGTTGGGAACGGTACACCTTGATCAGGCTTGCATTTCTACTGCCAACCGTACCTCAGCTCAACAGTACCTCAACAGTGTAGCTCCACCCTATTGGTACGGTACTAATGTGCTTGGTACCCCAACGAAAGGGTCCCAAAAAAGTGGTACGGTACGGTTCGGAATTGGGGTACCATTCATAACTTTTGACAATGGAAACGGCAAAAATTGCGTACCGTACTGAACCGAACCAAACAGTACCACTCAGTGGAAATGAGGCATTAGAACCCCCAAACATAATATATATTTTTTTTTAGCAGAGACCCTGGAGAATAAAATTGAGTTTGTTTTTAATATGTTTTATCACACCATATTTGCACAGCGGTCTTACAAACGCAATTTTTTGGAAAAAAAAAATACATTATTTTTTTAATTAAAAAATAAGAAACCAGTAAAGTTAGCCCAATTTTTTTCTATAATTTGAAAGATAATGTTACACCGAGCAAATAGATACCCAACATGTCAGGCTTCAAAATTGCGCACGCTCGTGGAATGGTGACAAACATTGGTACTTAAAAATCCCCATAGGCGATACTTTAACATTTCTACAGGTTACCAGTTTAGAGTTAAGCCCCGTACACACGTACCGATCGTCGGCCGAACGATCTGCCGTCTTTTGTCTAGGGCTGTCGTGTCTGTTGAAAACTGCAAAAGACTGCACATGAATTTTGTCGGCCAACAACAGCCGACTGCAGAAGTGATGTCATGTGATGGTTAACTTTCCTTGTCTTTTTTCTTTTCTGAGCATGCCCAGTCTTGCTAATCTGCTGTCTGTCGGCCGAAATCTGTACTG
The DNA here is from genome assembly GCF_965119305.1 of Pelophylax lessonae. Taxonomy (NCBI): domain Eukaryota; kingdom Metazoa; phylum Chordata; class Amphibia; order Anura; family Ranidae; genus Pelophylax; species Pelophylax lessonae. The sequence continues at coordinate 238,288,210 of NC_138776.1, forward strand.
ACTGGCGAACAATCGGCCGTTCTGGTGACGGACAACAAAAATTTTAAAGTCTGCACGACAGATTCTGTTCGGCCGAAAATGCGCTGTCGGAAGCATCATACTAACAAGCCTACAATCGGCCGATCGGTGGCCGGCCGTAAATTACGGCCGACAATCGGTACGTGTGTACGGGGCTTTACAGAGGAGGACTGGAGCTCAAATTATTGCTCTCGCTCTAACGATCACGGCGATATCTCGCATCCGTGGTTTGAACACCGTTTACATATGTGGGCGTGACTTGCTTATGTGTTCGCTTCTGCACGCGAGCTAACGGGGACGGAGCGCTTTAATTTTTTTTTTTTTCTATTTATTTTATCTTTTATTTTTTTATTAACACTGTGCTTTTAAAAAAACATTTTTTGGATCACTTTTATTCCTATTATAAGGAATGTAAACATCCCTTGTAATAGAAATAAGCATGACAGGACCTCTTTAATATGATATCTGGGGTCAAAAAGACCTCAGATCTCACATCTACACTAAAAAGAAAAAAAAAAAAAAGTAATTTTTTTTCATGATGAAAAAAAATGGGCTCTTTAAAACCATTGCTAGGAAGCGACGTATGGTGTCATTCCGGTCCTCCAAGGCCATAGAGTTGAGTGAGGGCAATCTTGCCCTCACTCGAATTTCTGCCTGAGAGGACAGCGGCCCGGATCGTTTTCCCCGCTACCGACGGGTCCGGTAAGCGTTGAAAATGACCAGGAACCGGCGGGAGGGGGGGCACTTCTCCCGCCGCCCATAAAGGTGATCCTGCGGCGAATCCACCGATGGGACCACCCTTATGTTAAATCTGCTGCCATAACCTCGGTATTTAACGTCAAAGTACCAACGTAAATACACGGTGGGCGGTCCGTAAGTGGTAATTATTGTGAAGAAGCCAAGGGAGAAAAAAATGGTTTCTTGTTTTAAAACCAAATCAATTATACCCCGGCTTGGAGATGAGCTGTACACCATGTACCATGTGCAGTAGTACAATGTACAGAGTTTCTCTGTGAATTTCCTGTCCCATGTCACTACACACTTTCCTCGATGTATGTTGCATTTAGGAGGGACACTGCTGAGCCCATGCCCTCTCCACCAGTCCAGCGTAACTCTGTCACCTCACTCCCAGTGACAGAATCGGGTCCTGCCGTGCACATAGCGTGGACCTAATGCGTGCACTTACTTATCTCTTTCACTCTCCCGTACCATGCGGCTAGGTTCGTGGTGTCTCCGTACTGCAGGTTCAGTCCCAGTTGCTTTTGAGGAATCGATCGCTAGGAAGGGAACCAGAACACTGACCCCCTCACTACGGGAGGACCTGTCACCGGTGCCAGATAGATACCACGCTTTATTGACCAGATGCTATACATTCTCACCAGTTCATGGTTACACTTGGCAACTAGTCTCCTGCTCCGACTCTTCTGCCGAATTAACCTTTTGTGGTGGCTTTCCTCCTGAACCCCATGAGTCATTTACAGGCCCTGCTTCACTGATATGCCACCCTTTTAGAATAATTTCAGACCAGGCATTTGGACAGTTTAGGAACTTTTACTGAATGCTCCTGTAACATTTACAGGTCACAATGCACACTCAGTTCTCCACTCTAACAACACTATGGTTGTCCAGGCATACCTGTACAGGTGTAAGTCCAAGACTGGCAGAGTCCATTGATGGAGAATCTGATTTCAAGGGACTGTCCCTGATTTGAAGCAAAGTCCCTCTATCCTCTTCATTTGTCCCTCACTTTGGTCTGATCTATATAGTTGTATATAAATTGTACTATTTCTCTTTCAAAAAGTGTTTCCCAGTGCTAACGTTTCATCCAATTTCTAAATTGCTGCATTTGTAAATGTCCAAAGCCAGTATAAGGGAATAGTAGTGGTAAAGGAAAAAGAAAGCACTTGCGGGATTAACTAATCCTTTTTTTGTATAATTCTCCTTTAAGGGGTCGTGGCAAGGGGTGTGTCCTATGCCTACATACATTTTGCTTCTAAAGGCGCTTTTCCACTGCATCTGGAACCGAATGGTTTGGCTCGCTTTTGCGCTTTTCCACTCCATGGTACCGCATGGTACAGTGTTGTAACGGTTCGGTACGGTACGATACGGCGGCGCTTTTCCACTACATGGAACTGAACGGTACGGCTCGCTTAAACAGTACCACCTCGGTTGTGGTTCCAAGAGGGCCGTACCTATACCATATCCCGCAATCCTTTGCATGCAGCCTTGACTGTTTGTCACTACTAGCCACTGATTGGTCAGAGAATCGTTGTTATCCCACCCACTTACTACTTTAGTGGAAAAGCAAACCGTACCAAACCGTACCGAACTGTTCCAACACCGTACCATGCGGTACCATGCAGTGGAAAACCAAACTGAGCCAAGCAGGGCCGAGTGGAGCCGAGCCGGTACTTGCAGTGGAAAAGTGCCAATATGTGTTCTTCATTCCCATCTCAAAAAGGTGGTAAGGTATGCCCACGTGTTTTACTATTACACTTGGAAAGCATGGTGCAAGTCTTTAGGAATGCATCCCCAAGCCTCTTTTTCTGTTGGCAGAATTCTATTCTTTTGTTAACAAGGTGTGGCTCAACTTTGGTATTGAGTCTCATCAAAGAACTCGTTTCCATTTAGTTCTTTCGAGATTGTAAAAACCAATAACTATTATTTTCCATTAAACCCCCACTTTTTTAATTTTTTTTCTTAAAGGAAACCCGGTGAGTTTCAACATTACAAACTGAATCGACTACATTTCTGTATTGCTTTGTGCTTTTTTGTTGTTATATTATTAAGCCTCATGCAAACTGGACCTTATAAAACCGCCAGTAGCATTAGCTGTAGAAAACTGTAGCTGTCTAATGAGTTTTTCAGAGTTTTTTAGCGTTTGCATTATTCAGAGTTTTTTTAGCGTTTGCGTTTTTCAGCTTTTTTTTAGCAAAACTATACTCCCACAAAAGCTTTTGGCCCAAAAACGCTGATAAATGCTGAAGAGCCACATTTTTAGGCCTTATGCACATAGGACTTTTTACAGCTGTGGTTTTTGGCTTCAGGCAATTTTTTTATACAGCCAGTAAACTCCCCAGCATGTTATCCTATGTGTCCATGCACACATAGGCTGTCATTAGCGTTTTTTGGCAGGGGCGTTTTCTGGCTGGAAAAAAAACCCCAAAACTAGTGGGTGAGCTTTTCAGCTGTAAAAAGGATCTAACTCTGATAAAGGTTAAAACGCAGAGGCCTTACATGTACATCCTGACACTGCTCTGACTAAGGCACCCCAGATGTAATCCTCAAACTCATCTTAACCTCTCACCAACCCAATCCCCTTTTACCCCAACTCTGTAGAAAAAATTACAAAACACAATTGTTGGAGTAAAATTTGGCCGTAATGGGCATTTATTAAAACCAAACAAAATATAACAAACATTCCTTAAAACAAGAACCAAAAATAATAATACAATAACAAGAAACATGAGGTTGCCGATCTTTGGAGGCACCAAGTATCAATTATCAACTTTGTATCTGCGTAACTACTTAAACGGTACCCAGTCGCACCACACCGGCTCGGGGACAACTTCAAAATTCTGCAGATACCTCACAATTTTAACCTACCAGTTAAACAACTATTAACTGGCATTCCACAGGTGACTCCATACCCTAGATGGGTCCCTAAACTGATAGGCACAGCAGATTTTTTAACGCCTCCAAAGACCCCAACCGCCACAGCACAAAGTGGGAAAACTCACACCTTTGTTCCCTGCCAAAAATTCAAGGCCCTCTGCACCCCGTCCTGTAAACCTAGGGACCAGAAATCTATGCCCACTGCGTTAAGATACACACCATCACTGCGTAGATACCGCCAGGTATCCACCTCTAGCCCTCTGTGCCTAACCACGATACCACCGTTACGCACAATGAACCTGCCCTCTTCCTTATTAACCTTGACTCTAGCCTTGTTCAGCTTGTCCACGGACCTGGCATAACGCAAAGTCACCCGGCCAACAATATCTGACCAAACCACCGCCGTGTCAGGAAACTCCATCCGCAGCCTAAGGACATCGAATTTGACATCCCGAATAAGAGGGTGACATGATCGAACACCAAGGTCATTTCCGCCAGCGTGTATAACTAGGACGTCAGGAGCCCTGTCCCAGCGCAAAACTTTGTGAACTTCCGGGACCACCCTGCTCCACAACATACCCAGAATACCTATCCACCTGATACTCTCATCGTCCCTGGAGATGCCCAACTGATGAGCATTAGGCTGGACATCAGCCCTTCTGGCCCCCCAATACACAAAGGAGTGACCCAATACCTAAAAGAGGCGAGCAGCATCTGAAAAGAAATATAGCAAAATAGCACATGACCAAAATTGGCAACTGTAAGATATAACCAAAATATATAAAGACCAACAGAAAAACCCCACCAAAAGTGGTGTTGTTAAACCAGGTGAGGGCGGACATAAAGTTTGAACCTAGTCGACTCCCACCTGCCAATACGCTGCAAAACAGAATCGTCGAAACCCCACCTGGCGGCTTCCGTGGCTGTTCCGATGCTGAAGGAGTGGGAAGTACAGTGGGGATCGAAAGTTTGGGCACCCCAGGTAAAAATTCGTATTAATGTGCATAAAGAAGCCAAGGAAATATGGAAAAATCTCCAAAAGGCATCAAATTACAGATTAGACATTCTTATAATATGTCAACAAAAGTTAGATTTTATTTCCATCATTGACACTTTCAAAATTACAGAAAACAAAAAAATGGCGTCTGCAAAAGTTTGGGCACCCTGCAGAGTTAATATCTTGTACTGCCCCCTTTGGCAAGTATCACAGCTTGTAAACGCTTTTTGTAGCAACCCAAGTGTTTTTCAATTCTTGTTTGAGGTATCTTTGCCCATTCTTCCTGACAAAAGTCTTCCAGTTCTTTGAGATTTCTGGGCTGTCTGTCACGCCCTGCTCTTTTAAGGTCTATCCATAGATTTTAAATTATGTTGAGGTCAGGAGATTGTGAAGGCCATGGCAAAACCTTCAGTTTACGCCTCTTGATGTAATCCCCCGTGGATTTTGAGGTGTGTTTAGGATCATTATCCATTTGTAGAAGCCACCCTCTCTTTAACTTCAGCTTTTTCACAGATGGCATCCAGTTACCATCCAAAATTAGCTTGAATCCATCTTTCCTTCTACTCGTGAGATGTTCCCTGTGCCACTGGCTGCAATACAACCCCAAAGCATGACTGATTCACCCCCATGCTTAACAGTTGGACAGAGGTTCTTTTCATTAAAATCTGTGCTCCTTCTTCTCCAAACGTACCTTTGCTCATTCCAGCCAGAAAGTTCAATTTTAACCTCATCTGTCCACAGAACTTGTTTCCAAAATGCATCAGGCTTGTCTATATGTTCATTTGCAAAGTTCAAACGCTGATTTTTGTGGTGAGGACGTAGAAGAGGTTTTCTTCTGATGACTCTTCCATGAAGACCATATTTGTACAAGTATCTCTTTATAGTGGAATAGTGTACCACAACTCCAGTGTCTGCCAGATCTTTCTGGAGGGATCGTGCAGTCAAACGTGGGTTTTGAATTGTTTTTCTCACAATCCTGCGAGCTGTTCTGTCTGATATTTTTCTTGGTCTTCCAGATCTTGCTTTAACTTCCACTGTTCCAATGACTGCCATTTCTTAATTACATTCCGAACAGAGGATATTGACATCTGAAAACACTTTGCTATCTTCTTTTAGCCTTCTCCAGCTTCGTGAGCGTCAACTATTTTCAGTTTTTTTCATGGTGCTGATTGTTGGGGCAAGGTCAGATGAGTCTGGGCATTTAAAACCTTTGAGATTGACATCACCTGGTCTTCCCAGACGATGATTGAGAACAATCCATGACACTGGCAGGTCTCAGCCTTGCAAAGGGGGCAGTGCATGCTATAAATTATGCAGGGTGTCCAAACTTTTGCAAACTCCATTTTTTGTTTTCTGTAATTTTGAAAGTGTCAATGATGGAAATAAAATCTAACTTTTGTTGACATATTATAAGAATGTCTAATCTGTAATTTGATGCCTTTTGGAGATTTTTCCATCTTTCATTGGCTTCTTTATGCACATTAATACAAAATTTTACCTGGGGTGCCCAAACTTTTGATCCCCACTGTATAACTGCAGGCCTCTAAACCCACTGCTGTCAGACAGCACCGCAGAACCAAAACAAATTGAAAAGTGGACAAAGCTGAACCCTCTGAATGAATGAAAAAAGAACCAGTCCCCTCAGGACAAAACTGTAAATACTCAAGTACCACAGAAACTAGGCAAATTGGCGAGCCATGCACTCGGAGCAACCGCAAATGTGCGCCCCTCCCAGGTTGATCCATCTTTGATCGGTGGATAAACAGAACTACCGAAGAACCATCACATCGGACATTCTACGCCTGCAAGCCCTGGAGCAGCCTTATCCGGGCTGACCAACTCGCTGATCCTAAGAGCCCCATAAAAGGATAATGCAAAGGCCGCACGGAACAAGAGACTTTCATAACTTGAAGAGCAAATGTAACGTGTCTGCACAAATAAGGCTCTCGGGATGTCGAAAGGGATTGGCCGGTGCCCATCAGGCCTCTGGGAACCTTTTTGATAACCTCTCAAGGCCTGTTTCACCAAAAACTCCTTGGTGAAATCTGGCAATCCACACAACTTAAATAGGAAGGCCAAACCAGACCACTTGCGGTTAATGGCAGCAACTGACACTCCCTCAGTAAAATATTCAAGCAGATGAAGTAAATCAAAACATTTCTAACCTCCTTACTGGCCATGTCGACCCCAGCCCACTGTAACAGCTCCCACCACTCACGCCAGACCTTGCTGTATGCAGACCTTGTGGACCCACTCAAGGAATTGCAAATCAAACCAGAGGCAATCCCAACGCAATAACCACTGTGGACAAGGTGCTCCGTGTTGCTCCGCACCCGGCACCAAATCCCAGAACCTGTCCAACTGAAAACGGGATAAAGCATCAGCCAAAGTATTTTTGACCCCTGGAAGATGAACAGAATACAAAAATACATTCAGTTGCAGACAACGCAAAACAAGATGATGCAGTAGCTGAACCACTGGCAGAGAAGACCCAGAAAGCGAATTAATGACTCCATACCCAGTGGAGCCTGCTGCGTCAGTGTAGAGATCAAGCTCGCAGTTGCTAACCAGTTGCTAACCAGCCCATCCATCCAAAGCGACAGACCATTAAAATTTTCCAAAAAAACGTGTCATACCCATAAGTCTTCCATGTGCTCCTTAGTTAAGCTAATACTGTATAATGACCGGGGGAACACACCGCAGCCGTGGCAGCAGAAAGCCGATGGCAGAAGACCCTGCCCATTGGCACACTGCGGCAAGCGAAATTCAGCTTGCCCAGCAAGTCTCGCAACCGGATCTTACACTAGCCATACACCTCAGCCTTGAGAGCACCTAGCTTGTTGTCTGGCAGCTGACATTCCATCGCCTGCGAATCAATGACTATCCCCAAAAACCGAATAACAGACGTCGGGCCCTCCATCTTATCGGTCGCAAGAGGGATGCTGAAACGCTCTGCGATGTGCTGCACAGTTGCCAACAGCACACCACACAACGTGGACACAGGAGGACCAATGCACAGAAAGTTGTCCAAATAATGGATGACCAAATTGGCACCCGCCACGTCCAGTACCACCCATTCGAAAAAAGAGCTAAAGGTCTCGAAAAGCGTGCAAGATACGGAACAACCCATAGGGAGTCAGCGATCAACGTAAAAGGCTCCAGCCCATTTACAACCCAAAAGATGAAAACTACACGGGGGAACCGGCAACAGCCGAAAGGCCGACTCAATGTCCTTCTTGGCCATGAGGGAGCCCCTGCCGTAATGCTGCACCCAAAAAATAGCCACATCAAAGGAGGTATACGACACCACACATGCCTCAGGGTCAATAGAATTGTAAACAGACCCGCCTTTCAGGAACGACAGATGGTGTATCAAGCGGAACTTACTGGGTTCCTTCTTCGGAACAACACCCAACGGCGAGAAAACTAAATTCTTGAGGGGAGGATTAGAAAAGGGGCCGCTCATACGCCCCAAAGACACCTCCTTAATGAGTTTTTCCGAAAACACCTCAGAGTGCAACTGAGCTGACTTGTCAGCCAGAGGCAGGATCTGGGTAAGAGAGCAAGGAATAACAAAGCCCTCCGAGAAACCCACCTCCAACAACCGGGCAGCCTGCCGGTCAGAATATCTACTTAGAAAGGGGGACATCCTGTCCACCCTCCCTGGAGTCTTGTCTTTTCCCCGTAGTGTCGCCGGAACGGGTCTTACCTGCTTTGAAACAGCGAGAGAGGGGGTGGGGTTCCCCACAGTGGGAACATTCATATTTGAAACGGCAACTGGTGCCAAATCTACATGCGCCCTCATTAAATTGCCAGCAAAAGCCCCGCCTTTTTGCGTCCGGCTCTCCGGGGGCGGTCTGACTCCCGCCCCCCCCCTGGAAAAAACAAAGTGGGAGCCCACGCCGAGGTCATGAGGGTCATCCATAAGCTGATGTCCTTATGATCCCAGTGTAACAGCAGCCTAATAGCCTTCCACTGACAAAACTGTTCATCGTAGCACAGCCATGCCATGCCCCCATACACTCTGTGGGCCTTACTGATAGCATTCAGATAACAGAACAAAGGAGAACAATTCTCCCTGGGGCTTTCTCCCCAACAACGCTCAAAAAAATGGCGAATGCCTTAAGCTAGTTACTGAACGTCCGCGGAATCAAGCGGTTTCGACTCTTCTCGTCATCCTCCTTCTTAGAATCCTATCTAGATTACATTTCTCCAAGGGCAACAAATCTCTACATAGTCCCTGTGCCAGGTACGCTCCCACACCTTTTGTTTAAGATATGCCCCTAACAGACCCTCAAAACAAACATAAACTTTGCACTTAGCCGAGTCCGCCAAGCGAATCAGGTCCGCACTTTTACCCACTTCCTTTGACATATCCGAGGCGGCCTTTTCGGCAAGCCTGGATGCATCCCCGGCCCCAGGCACCGTCCCAGGATGTGACCCAGTAGCAGTGACCGCCTGCACTTGGCTCGCTGTGTTACCACCCCCCAGTTGATCTGAGACCTAAACCACCACCGGTGCCACACTAGAAGAGGCACCTGCGTCTAAGCGATGGACCAACGCCTGCAGGCCAGACAGCAAGTCCTGAAATGCCGCAGAATTACCTGGTGCAGCAGGCGCCGAGCCCGTCGCCCTGGATGAGGAGACCCCATTCGCCAAGGGGGCTGTGAAACCCGGACCATCCCCTGAGCCCTGACCCGCCGCACACCCCACTCCCGCAGACAGTGTGCGTGTTAAAGAAAAAGAAGAAGTAGATGTGCACTTACCAGGCTGACCAGGATGAGACCCCTCAGCTGCCACTCCTGAAACCACTGCTGCCGACCAACGCGGAGTGTCACCGTCTTCAGATCTCGACAGCTCCCCTTCAGACCTGGAGGACTCCTGCTGGGTCCCCGGGAGAAGGTCTGGCACAGCCATGCCGACCGCCACAGGTGCCGACCATTCGTCATCGCTCCTGCGCCTCTGCATCACTGGGCCCGACCGCACAGCCGCCACCAATGACCTTCTTCTTTTTCCGCCAACGGATGAAGGGGCCCCACTGCGATGTCCCTGTGACTGAGCCCAGGAAGGAGATCTTCTGACAGATGGAGAGCTTCTGGTCGCCCTGATTTGCTGCCCAGAGCCTGCTGCTGACACAATCCCATGCTGGGCTGCCTCACGAGCGGGGACATCTGAAGCAGAGGCAGCCGCATTCTCTGGATTCCACCGCAGAGCAGGAGGGACCAGAGAGACTGCAGAGCCATGGTTCCTGCCTGCTGAGCTCTGCCTATGGCTGGGATTCCTCCCAGAGTGGGCACCGGAGACAGCTGAGGGACGCTGCTCTGGCATGCCTGGAGGGTCCCCACAGGGGCTCCTTAATGGACGCAGAGCTCTGGGATGAGATGAGGGGCTAAAGTGCTCTGGGGGCCCCCTAGCAGGGGGGTCCATTGAGGCAGCCAAGGCTCCCAGCAGACAGGAGATCTGCCACTGCAGCCAGTCCATCCGCATAGCAGCAGCCATGGAGCTTTGCTGCTCTCTCATGGACTTAAGGTCGGCCATGGGGGGGGCGTAACTGGGGCAGGTGTAGCACAGTCTTCCCAACATTCCTCCCCACATGCTTCACGGAATGCGGTGAAGATGTGCTGCCCTCTCCAAGACCACCTTTCCAGTCCCTCCCACAGGCAAAATAAAAACCCCTAATTGGGTATGTCAGAATGTTTATACTGTTCTGATATCACAGTGTCTATTTATGTAAATAAGCAAAGATCTGGTGAGTTAGGAGATTCTCAACTTATTTCCATAAATCAATAAAAATGCAAGATCGTTTTAAGTGACGTTAAACTAAAGATAAGGATATACAATTCTGTGCAAAAATATATATATTTATTTAATCAATCTTCAGTGCAAAATAAAATGTCAAAAATATAATTGGTGATAAAAACAAAGTTTAGAATAAAAGAATAAAATGCAATAAAATATATCACAAAGGTAATATGAGAAAATAAACAAAGAATATTATCTCAGAATAATAAGATAACCATAACCAAAGACTTCTAGAAGATGATTAACCTCCCTGGCGGTATGATTCTTTCCGATTTTAGGTGCTGAAAGCGGTACAATTATTTTGCATGTAATTCTTAAGAATGAGCAGCCCAAACCAACTATTTACATATGATTTTTTTTTTTACTGTGCGTTCTTCTTTATAACATCTCGGGTATGATAAAGTTTGAAACACAAAATCATAAATTATAATATAATATATTATAATATAATAAATGGCTATAAATAAGTTAAAGTATGTATGTATATATATATACGTATACATACTGTATATTATATATATATATATATATATATATATATATAAAAAGTACAGTAAAACTGCAGGAAGGGGCACTTGGGGGCAATCTAATGTGAATTTATTTTTACGTGCGACGGAAGCCGGGCACGGAGAGCATCGGGAGGAAGAACCTTTGCCGCACACCGCCCGTATACATCGCTGGCTCCTGGTGACAAGGTAAGTAACCCCTCTACCAGGATCCAGCAATGCTTCTGGCGGTACCGCGAGTGTGGCTCAGGTTACCGCTTTTGACAGTGAAATGTAACCCCGAGCCACACTCGGGAATACCGCTAGGAAGGTTAATAGTCTACCAGGAAGACATAAAAGATGGCAACCAATATGACAGATTTGACACGTGACTTCTCTCATCCAACAGATGTTCATAATTGCAATATTTTAAATAAAGTTACATGGATATAAATTGTTATACCATGTACTGGGACAAAAGTCCACAGATTTTTGGTAAAGTAAAATTCTATTTATTCAATCTACAATAAAGAATATCATCATAACTGAACCATTTACTAAAGCCAAAATTAGCTTCAAATTCCAAGATAAAAAGAATTAAACCAATCATACTGCAGTTAGAATGATTTAAATTCAAATCCTGATGCTAACAGATTAGGTGTGAGAATGGATCAATTAGGACCATATGTATAATGCAATACAGAATTTATACTTTACCAAACTCTGGAGAGTATGTTGAATGGGATATCACACTGCCCTGGCTTTCAGGATCAAATGTCACCCATCAATGTCCCAGAGCCGCCTTTAAAGCATCTTACTCCTCTTACGATCTCTTCAATTCTCCCCCCTCTCTCTAGCTGACTAAAACTTTAAGCCCCCTGAAGTGTGGGCGGGGATCTCATTATCATATCATTTCTATGTCACATAAAGGATCTAATTTCTACTAATACCTGAATCCAAAATTAAGCAATCACCAGAGGGCAGTGTTGTATCACTATTAGATTTGGTATATAGAATATAATTGCATTATTTTCCCACAGCTAACCCTTTGACCTTAGGCTGGTGAAAAACTTTAGATCCCAAAACTCTGTCAAACACTTGAGACTTCGTGGCTAGAATAGAGAATTTATGGGGACTATAACACTTACAAGACCTTACAAGTACCTAGTGAAATAAGGGTTACAATTGTGCAAACTATATATTTTATTGCATTTTATTCTAAACTTTGTGTTTATCACCAATTATATTTTTGACATTTTATTTTGCACTGAAGTATTAAATAAATATATATATTTTTGCAAAGAATTGTATATCTTTATCTTCAGTTTAGCGTTACTTAAAACGATCTTGCATTTTTATTGATTTATGGAAATAAGTTTAGAATCTCCTAACTTACCAGATCTTTGCTTATTTACATAAATAGACACTGTTATATCAGAACAGAACAGTATAAACATTCTGACAGGTAGAAGACTGATTGAACATTTTCTGAACTTTCTTAACCCATGCTAGCCCTGCACTTATTTTTTTATTTTGTTTTTGCTTCGGGCTGTACTGACACCATTTAAAATTCAACTCTTCCCCACTCCTAAGACATGGAAATTGGCTTTAAATGCTGAAATCTATTTTGTAATAGCTTGAATGTCACTTACCAGCTTGTAAGATGGTATGGCCCGCGCACGCAAAGCAAAGGATCCTGAGATGACCAACTGTAAAATACATGTTATATAAGTTATATTCTTCAGAAAAGTCTTTAGTTTCTACATATGCTTTTTTCTAAATATCTTACTTGTCATTTATTTACACCTAAAGTGCTTCCAAAATGTATTTTAGTGGTAGATATTGGAGAGTTAAAACACCTTCTAGCCCTCAGGCCCTGTTCACACCTGAGCGATTTTCAGCTTGTAAAACGATCAGCTCTGAATCTCCAAAACGCCCAACGAGCAAAGTTTCAATTATTTCAATGGCCCCTGTTCACATCTGAGCGTTCTGTCTCCTGAAGCAAAACTCCTAAAGTTCAAAATGTACATTAGCTTCTTTTTAATAGAAACGCCTGACTTGAGCAGAAGAACGCTTGTAAAACTCATAAAATGCTCAAATAGCAGCTCTCCACCCCTAATTTCCTCTCACTCTCCTCCCCCTAGTGCTTTTTATTGGTTAAACAAAAACGCCTGAAGCTGTAAAACACTTGTAATACACTTCTAAAATGCTTTAAAAAAGCTGCCAAAAAGCTTAAAAAACACCACTTAACGATACGCTCAGGTGTGACTAGAACCTCAGGGACTCTATTGGTGAGATCACTGCAATCAGTTCACAGGTCTGCACATCTGCTGTGCGCATTAATTCTCACCATCCCTGCTGATTTTCTAATGTATTTTGTATTATGGAAAAATAAGAGTAAATGCTGAAACACAAAGGTGAGAGGGAACTCCCAATTCTTCTAGATGGACCGGGAGAGAGTTGGTAATTATGGCAACAAAGGGGAATGGTCTCGCATACAGACACTACAACTGTGAGTTATGACAACCCACCTTCAAAGTCCATTACATTGATTATCTCTGGTTTTCCCAGGAACAAATCATTTTATATTGACTGTAGGACTATGATCTGGAGGAGGGACAGATGATGTTTAAGTGCCTTCAGCTAAGCGGTGTGTGTCATTCAGGTGCTACTTCACACTCCAGGCTGCATGCTAGCAAAATGAGTAACAGCTACACCTTTATCAAAATACAAGACACAGAAAAAGGTGTTCACGTGGGAGCTGGAATATTTTAGGTGCCAATAACTGGAGACATTTTTTTTTTAGATTTAAACATTTTTTTTTTTAATTTATTAAAAATATATTTTAAGACACAACATATAGAAACATAAATATAAATCACTCCATCATGGTATACTGAAAAATAGTAAACATGGTCCAAGATTGATGCAACTCCTAGGTTGACAGTCCCAACATGTTTCGCCGACCACTTCGGCTTCTTCAGGGGATATTGTATTATCACACCACTGTGCCTTAAGACAGACTAATCATCCAGATTCTCACTTATTTTATAGAGTGCGATTAGTTAAACACCAGTCAGGCTACTTCCGACAAGAATCCACAGGTTGGGTACTGGGGCTAAGCTTTCCTGTGCTGGCAGCAGGAGGAACAAATCAGATCTGAAAAGTACTTCAAATGAATCATTTATTCCCCTAGTATCCACTTCTATACTGGGGAGTCTGCTCCACGAGTCCACTCACAAGCCCATAGCTACAAGGGGGATGAGTTCACACTGTGATCTTTACTGATGAATCAACGTGACTGGTGTTAGTCGTGGCCTTTCCGCCGACCTTCATTAAAAGTGTCCTTACGCAGACATTTAGCTCAGATGGGGCATGTCTTACCAGGCGTGTTAGGTTGCTGAGTGCACTATGAAGCATGGTCAGACTTTGGTGCCTATTAGACTGTTCATATTTAGGCACACTGCACATGCTGCTATAGGAAGAAAGTGAAGGTAAGACTATTAAAATACAGCTTGATAATGTAATGTTTCTTAAAAATCTTACAAACATACAACAAAATAGAAACATAATTACATATATACAGAATAAATAACATATCAACAAACAAAAATAGCTTACTTTAGCATAAAAAAACTAACTGGCTTTTTTGCCATAAAAAAAAAAAAAAGAAAGAAATATACAAACCAAGACATACGCTAATATTAGTATTAGAATGCACCAGTGCCGGGACAAAGTCATCTGGTGCCCAGGGCAAAGATGGCAAACTGCGTCCCCCCCCCTCCCACCACCCCCTGGGTATAAAGAAAAAGTCAGTGTCATTTCAAAACCAATATTTCCCACAGTTGCCAATATTAAAAACCGGGAGCAGTGCCAAGTCAAGATGACCAATATTTCCTATATATGCCAATGTTAGACAGGGAGCAGTTCCATGTCAAGCTGACCAAGATTTCCCATAGATGCCAATATTAGACAGGAAGCAGTGCCATATCAAGCTGACTGAGATTTCCCATAGACACCAATGTTAAAAACCGGCAGCAGTGCCATGTCAAGTTGTCCAAGATTTCCTATAGACGCCAATGTTAAAAACCGGGAGTAGTGCCATGCCAAGCTGACCAAGATGTGTCTGTACTCATGAGTGTGCGTAAAACAGGGTATGCCTGTATTTTAAATATCATTGGTAAATATTTAACCTCACCTCTCCTCTCCCCTCCAACCCCTCCCCCCGAGTTAGCTGAATAATCAGTAGATGCCCCTCTGCTTACTTTTGAGATTCTCTGCCTGACTGGTTGGTTCCTCCTCTTCAGTCACGTTTCACTCGAGGCCTAGCTGCTCTCTATGATCCTCTCCCAGCTCGCCTCCTGGCCAGCCTCTTGGTGATGTCATGCAGTACCGGTACTCAGAAGCACCTAACCACAACTTAAACACACCCTCAGGCTAAGAAACGATTGAACATTTAACCCATACATGCAGCCTTTTTTCAAAAATCTGATCTTATAAAAATCTAGGGGATGTGAAAGGACAGAAAGAAAAGCCGGACACCCAGAGACTGACAGACAGCAGCTACAGGGACCTGACAGTCCTCCACGTCTTTGTCCAGGCCCGGTCTGCCTGTCTCTCTCAAGACCCCAAACCTTCCCAACCTCACCCAGAATGTTGTGCACCACCACTTCGACAGGAAGGACTTTTTTCCAGAGTAGACACCTGACACTGTGCATTCCACGTGAAGTGAGAGACTACTAAGCGAACTATAAAAAGAGTCTCAAAATCAAAGTCCCGATGCCCCAATGATACAGCTTGTTAATGTAGCACCCTCTAGTATGTCCTAGAAGTAGAGTAGGAAAATTTATTTTAGCTCAGGGCTAAGCCTAAGCTATGGAATCTGGGTCGTGGTTTACTAAGGTTCAGGACTGGGTGACTCATTCTGGCAGCTCTCTGGTGCTTCCCCCTGGTCTAGAAGGTTGAAGAATCTTCAAGAAGGAAAGGTTAGGAAGAGCTTCCTTGAATATTTATGGCGCCTCAGCCAATCCTCAGAGGTAGGCTGGCACGGGGCTGAGACCATTCCATAAATAGACATGGGCCATGCCAGCAGGGCAGTCGGATACTGCCACATGTAGCCAGTCTCCCTAAAGACAGTGGTGTGCTTAAGTCTTCATCCTTCCCTGAGAGATCTCTTGAGAGTCAGTCGGGAGAGCTGGTGAAGAGTCAGTCAGATGGACTGGTGTGGAGAGTTAGCTTGGAGGGCTAGTGAAAGGGGCAGCTGTAGTCAGGTGGGTTGGCAGTGCCTGAAGAGGTGGTGCTGGGATCAGTGGCCAAAGAGGAAGAGTTACAAGCTGTTTTACGACACTGTGCTACACAAAAAAAGGGGGCTACGAGTTCCTGCCTGTAAAGGGTCATTGCTAATCTGACTGGGAGCCTGTCAGATAAATTAAAGTGATTCAGCTGGAGCAAGCAAGTGCTATGGAGGAGGAAAGTGAAGGAAACTGTAAATAGACTGCATATAGGAAGATGTCCCTGAAGTTTTGCTGAAGTCAAGTGGGCATCCCATAACCTCCTGTCCTTATCCAAGTTATTAAAGTGATACCAAAGTCTGTTTTTTTTTTTTTCTAAAAATAACAAACATGTTATACGTACCTGCCCTGTGCAGTGGTTTTGCATAGAGCATTCCTGATCCTCCTCTTTGGTCTCTCTCCGGCGTTCCTGGCTTCTTCCGACCCGCAGCTCTATGTGTCCATTCACACACGGAGCTGCAGTTTGGCCCCGGCCCCTCTGTCTCCTGATTGGCTCACTGGCTGTGGTTCCCACTGTTGCCAAAAGCCAATCAGGAGTGCTAGTCCGCAGAGAGACAAGGCTCTCGTGGACATCACTGGATCGAGCGGAGGCTCAGGTAAGTATTAGGGGGTCTGGGGAGCTGCCGCACACAGAAGATTTTTAACCTTTATGCATAGCAACCTTCATGCATAAAAACCTTGTGCCTTTACAACCACTTTAACCCTAAATAAATAACAAAAGCAAAGTCACGAACTGTTCTCTGACTCTATGTGCTTGTAATGATTCGGTGTGCCTGGCTGTGCAGGAGTGGGCGATCCAAGTTTATCAGCAGTCCCTATGGGGGTGTGCTACATTAATATACAGTGAGAACTGTAGATTCCAAGCAGAAGCAATGTGTCGTCATTGAGTTATTGTTGAAGGAAGGATGCAAGCTGCCTGGAGGCTGCCTGACACCCACAGAAGGCTACAGAATGTTTACAGAGATGACACCATTGGCAAGAGTCACAAATGACAAGACATTGCTCTTGTCAATAGTGTGATCTCTGTAAACATTCTGTAGCCATCTGTGGATGCCAGATAGCCTGCATCCCTCCTCCATCAAGAACTCATCAAAATTATGTCTCTCTCTCTCTTTCTCTCTATGCAGTCCATAACTCTTTTGAAATACAAGAAACTACACAGCTCAAAAATATTAAAGGAACACTTTTTAATCAGAGTATAGCATCAAATCAATGAAACTCCTTTTTTTTCACAAATAGAGCTTTCTTTTGGTGGTATTTGATCACCTGTGTGATTTTAATTTTTTGCGCTATAAACAAAAAAAGAGCGACAATTCTGGAATAAAAAACAATATTTTTCCCATTCTTCTATATGACATTCCCAAAAAAAAAAATAAAAAAATCAAAATTTTTTAACATTTTAGGCCAATTTGTTTTCTGCTACATATTTCTGGTAAAGAAAAAATCACAATAAGCGTTTTTTGATTGGTTTGCGCAAAAATTATTGCATCTACTAACTACAGGAAAGATTTATGTCATTTTTATTGTTTTTTTTACTAGTAATGGTGGCAATCTGTGATTTTTTGCGGGACTGCGACATTACGGCGCACAGATTGGACCCCTGACTGTCATTTTTGACACTTATGGGGGGACCAGTGACATTACTGCAGTAATCAGTGCTAAAAATATGCACTGCTACTGCAAAAATTGACACTGGCAGGGAAGGGGTTAACAGTGTGGGTGATCAAAGGGTTAAATGTGTACCTAGGGGGATTTTTTTAACTATGGGGGGCGTGGCTTCTGAAATTATCACAAAGACATGTGATCCTATATAGCAGGATCACATGAGCTCTGTGATCATCCCAGGGAGAAGGACGGTCGGCTGTGTTTACAACATTTGACCGTTCTTCTCTCTCAGCAGGGAACGATTGCGGGGGTCAGGTGGCATCTGGGTCTCCACTGATGAGTGGGGGTGGAAGCGTGCCGGCGGCGGCGTGCGCTCACCCCCTAGCTGCAGGCGCGGGACCGACGTAGCCCTTCGGTTTGCCTGGGAGAGCCACACTGCCACAATATATAGGCGGCATGTGGTCGGCAACCGGTTAAAGGGCAGGGAAGGGGTGTGTCCTATTCCTACATACTTTTGCTAATAGGTGTCCCTCGTTCCCATCTCAAAAAGTTGGGAGGTATGGAATAGCCAGACAACTAGTCATTAATGGCAGCATCCATACTTGCTCTCTACAGGTCTCCGTCAAGCAAAGATGCCAAACACATTCTTTGATATACAGATGACCGCTAAATGCCGGGTCACACTTATGCGATGCGGGAAGGCTGCGAATTCGCAGCCTGTTCCCACATCGCAAACGCACCCCTGGCAGTTCACACTGACATATGCGATACGCTGGGGGTGTCAATGAAATGTTAACGACACCCCCAGTTGGATCACATATCACAGTGCGATCTTTACAGTTCGCACAGGATCGGATCGCACAAGTGTGAACCACTGTGCGATCCGATCCTGATGCGGCTGAAAAAAAGGGACATGTGCGACTTTTGTGCGGGTGCAGTGCGAATTTAGCCATAGAAAGTGTATAACTGAATTCGCACCGCACATCCGATCGCATGTAATGAAGGAGCAGTGCGCTCCGATATTAAATGCGATCGCCGCACTCGCAAGAGTGTGAACCGGCACTAAAGGGAGCATTTATACTACTGTACATTGAATGCAATAGTGAAAAACCCATCTGTACTGTATGCATTAAAATACCTACGGAAAATGCACAATTTCCATCCAACAACAGAGTTCTTTAAAAGTTCTAGATATGAGTAATACATACAAATGTTGGTCCCCAAAAAGTAATATAGCTCATGCGGGTATTGTTTCTGCCACCAATATAAATAAGAGCAATCCCGAGTGCCAGCTGAAAGTGGGACAAAAATATCTGGAAGATCTGTAAAATAAAATCAAGAGAAAACAAGTATATCAGATGATTGCTATGGAATAACATTTTAGCCATTTTAGCCATAGTTGTGTTTTTTTTCTAAGTAGTGCTTCTAAAATCAGTTTCCATAATATATATATATATATATGTTGGTCACTGGGAAACCTTCCTGCCTGATTTATTGTTGGCAATAATTCAATGTAGTAGAAGTATGGGGATGTAAAGGAGAGGTATAATGTTTAGAGCAGTATTTTTCAACCTTTTTTAAGTCGGGGCACCCTTTAAAATTCTGCAGAATCTCAACCCACCACATTCTAAAATGTAAAATAACCCTAAACTAATAGTTTTACACATAGCAGCAGCATCCAAAACATGGGCCATCCAACATTAGAAATTATTTATTCCTGGTAAACTGGTACTGACTAGTATTCTAGCGTTTATTTTCCCCTTCAGTTTCTCTTCTTCTACTTGCCAATGTGACCCCAGTGCTGATGGAGGGGGGGGGGAAGTAAACAAGGGTGCTATGCAAGCACCCGTCGTTCTCCTTATCAACCAGTGATATAATTGGTTGTCAGGGTGCCAGTGGCATGACCTGCACAGTGCCATGGGTTGTAATGCTGCTAAGTAAAAACCTGTGGCAATTTGCTGCCATTTTTAGGCATTTTGCCAAGGCACCTCTGAAGAACCCAGCAGCACCGTGGTTGAAAAATGTCAAACAATTGTGTAGCCCCAATCTGCAATGCTGGCAAAGACAGGAGCAGCTATCGGACCTGACTATTAATTTACTATTTGCAATGCGGTTCCTGTTTATGTTTAAGGAGAGTATTCTGTGTTTGTTCAGTGATATTTACTGGCACAGCTATAGAAGAAAATGTTGTCATATTACGCACAACATCTGGTGTTCAGCCATGACTGCTGAGAAGCATAGGCTCATCTATGACCAAGTAATAAATCAATACCTTGCCCCCCAAAAAGACACAGAAGCAGATTAAGTTGGAAATAGGGCAAAGCCACAGTTTAATTGAACTTAAAATGTAATGTCAGGATTATTGGGGAGATTAAATAAAAGAAAAATGGAATTATAAAGGCCATACATATTCAGTCCTATATAGAGATTTTGAATAGTACAGCATCCATTTTGTTAGGGGTGATGGAAATTTCATATGTCCTTTTTAAACAAAATTTCTCTTACAAGAAGGTCTTATATTTTCAACAGATTTTCTTTGTATTCCTTTAAATCTTAAATAATGAGGCCTTTTTACATCTCATCAGATAAGAGTCAATTAGCGAGACACCATACCAGTCACTGGTGGCTAGTCTAGCTTGTACTCTTATCTGTATTTTACAATGAACAATAGTTGAGTGTATTATATACTATATTTTGGTTTTATATTTTTACACATAATAATCTTACTTAGGTGAAACTAATTACCTCATCTTAGAAACGTTTGTGTTTAAGTTTTTATGGCCACATAAATACTATATCCTAGCCCAAAAGTCTGACAGGGTTTTGACAGGATCCAAGTGATTTAATTATTTTTGCTCAGCCAGGTCAGAAGGTTATCAGTTAATAGTGGTACTATTGTGCATGTTATGATATGTTTTATACTGAATTTAAAGAGTAATACAATACTGCCCCCTTTGGAGATTAATACTAAATGCAGTCTCGGGGTAAAATCAGGTATTTCCAATAAAAATATATATTGTATTATAAATATAATCATATAAATGGCTTTACCAGATCCAATCCCTGCCAAAATACATGATGGAGATATTAGATGGACATATGTGTATTATGAGAGTATGGACAAGTTTTTATGTTGTTTTATGATTATTCTTAAATATCATTTAATTTTAATATCCAAAATACTGGATAACTAGAGGTGTTGCCCAATGACATCACCAGTTAATGATAAAATATCCTAACCAATGGGGATAAAGTTCTTTCTTCTGGGTTTGGCTTATGGTAATTTTACTGTCCTTTTGTTCAACACAATATAAAAAGGAGAACCCAGATGTGAGAGACACACATTACTGACAACATTCATTACACCTACAACACACACGCTACTACAGCCATGCATATACTTATCTATACATACTCCATTTTGCTCCATAATGTCTCTGAAACTTTGAAGGACGCCAAAAGAAACTCCTCCCTAACCAGCCACCATTTTGGGAAGGCAGCCATCTTAAGGACTCTGGTAACGACGATTTTAAGCTAGCAGCCATCTTAAGTGTGGTAAATATACCTTGCTGTTTATTTGATTATTATTTACTATCATTTATGTTCTTCCTTATATGTTTTAAATTACATATTTAAGGGTAATGAGATTACAATCCCAGCCAAATAAACCATAGTAGATTTTTCTCTAAAAGCTGATTTTTGTTTTTATACATTTTTATTAATATCAGATTTAGCGCATATTAGTGATTTTAGTCTCCCGTTTTGCATAGCTTATTCTCGCTCCATCTGCAGTGGAGTGACTGTAGACTGCGCAATTCGCAGACAATTGTGGTCTGATTATATAGAATACTTATCTATGGTTTATGCTATTACCTGGGGAAAACGTAATCTTGTTTTATTTTTACTTTCATTATTGAGCTAAATATCACATTGCATTTATCGTTTTAAGTTTGTATTTTATGTAAAGTTATCTCTTTGTGTCATCTCAAGTCTAATCATTTATTGTGAATACATGTCTTGTGAATAAATATTCTTATATATTCCCTACTGTAGACTGTTTTCACTAAGATTGGTATATGCTTTTAAAAATAAATTAATTGATTAAAAAGAACTTGTTACATATTGATTTGTGGAAATAAGTTGAGATTCTCCTACCTTACAGATCTTTGCTTATTTACATAAATAGACACTGTTATATTCATAGCAGTATAAATATTCTGACAGTAACAACTTTCCAAATGTACCAAACAACAATGCCAGTCAAAGTTATACTGTAAGCACTCATTAAACATAAACTCCCATTGTCTAGGAGGCCTGTCCTTACCATCAGTGCCAAACAGGCATTAGACTGACCCCAGAATTTAACTTAAGGGCAAATAATATAAATATAATATAAAGAAACATCAATTGCTGGCAAGGTCAAAACCGCCAATAAAGCTGTGACAAAATATCACAGCGAGCAGGAGGGTGGGCAACTTTTGTGACTGCTGAATCTCCTCAGAGCAGTTGGACGTGCCCTAGCGTAGCCTTTTCTTAGAGTTCAGGCTCCACCCAGTCACCTCAGGTCTTTGTAGCCAATCCTAAGAGAGCTAATTAACTTCCCTTTTATTTTCACACCCACAGTGATGTCATGCTTCCAGTAGTCAAGGCTCTCTTTCCCTAAAGGAGGTTCAAGGGGCCTTCACTCTCCATCTACTAGGGGGGAAACTGAGGACATGAACTACTAGAAAGTTTGTTTTGAACTACAATTCCCAGAGAGTGTCACTAATTTGCAAATGGATAGAAAATTGGCTAAAAGATAGAATTCAGAGAGTGGTTAATGATTCTTACTCTGAATGGTCTAAGATTATCAGTGGTGTACCCCAAGGTTCAGTGTTGGGATCCTTACTTTTTAATATCTTTATAAATTATATAGGGTCTGGGATTAAAAGTACAATTTCAGTCTTTGCAGATGACACCAAGCTTTGCAGTTGAATAACTTATTTTACACTGTTTCATTGGGCAACTATGTGGCAAATGAGGTTTAATGTTGATAAATGTAAAGTTATGCACTTGGGGGCTAATAATATGCATGCAGCATACGTACTAGGTGGAGTAGAACTGGGGGAATCCATAGCGGAGAAGGATCTGGGTGTTCTGGTAGATCATAAGCTTAATAATAGCATGCAATGCCAAGCTGCTGTTTCCAAAGCAAGCAAAGTCCTTTCTTGTATTAACAGAGGCATGGACTCCAGAGAGAGAGATATCATTTTGCCCCTGTACAAATCATTAGTAAGACCTCATCTGGAATATGCAGTTCAGTTTTGGTCCCCAGTTCCTAAAAAGGATATCGGGTAACTGGAGAAAGTGCAGAGAAGGGCAACCAAACTGATAAGAGTCATAAAGGAGCCCAGCTATGAGAAAATATTACAGGAACTGAATTTATTCTCTCTTGAGAAGAGGAGATTAAGGGGGGATATGATCAACATGTATAAGTACATAAGGGGTCCATATAGTGAACTTGGTTAGAGTTATTCACTGTAAGGTCAACACAGAGTACAAGGGGGCACTCTTTACGTCTAGAGGAAAACAGATTTCGTCTCCAAATACGGAAAGGTTTCTTCAACGTAAGAGCTGTGAAAATGTGGAATAGACCCCCTCCAGAGGTGGTTCTGGCCAGCTCACTAGATTGCTTTAAAAAAGGCCTGGATTGTTTCCTGGGTGTACTTAATATAAGTGGCTACTAATATTTATAGGTAAAGTTGATCCGGGGAATATCCGATTGCCTCTCGGGGGATCAGGAAGGAATTTTTTTCCCCTGCTGTAGCAAGTTGGATCATGCTTTGCTGGGGTTTCTTCTTCCTCTGGATCAACTGCGGGTATAGGATTGTGTATATGGGATTGTATGGTTGGGTTTTCATTACTGTTTTTTTTTTTTTTTTTTTGTTTTTATTGGATTAGCCAGGTGGACTTGTGCCTCTTTTCAACCTGACTAACTATGTAACTATGTAACTATATAACTGAGGAGCAGTTGAGGCATTTTTCCCAGGTTAAGAGAGGGGAAGGGCGCTCTTCTTATGGGAAGAACAGAACTGATACTGATTTGCTGCACCTGGTGAGAAGAGAGGGGTGATTTCTGCCTGAAAAGCAGAGGCAGGGAGCAGACAGTGACGTCTGAGAGCAGGAGAGGCAGAGTGAATGCTATTCTGGAGCACTGAAGTGAGGCCTGGACTTTAAGGAGCCTGCTGTTCAGTTAAAGGGTCAGATGCTGAGGAGACCCTGAAAGAGACCCTTTGTCTTTAGGGAGAAGGAAGGCTCATGCCAACATGAGACTGGTGAGTGACCATTGACCAATCCTACACAACAAATCAAATTTTTAAAAAAATCAGCACGGACATAAAACCTCAAACGAGCAGCTGCCTAATAAACTGTGATACCAGCTCATACACAATGTGTATAAATTATAAGCAGCTCTAGTAAAAATAAAAAAAATGATAAATTCATAAACACACATAAACACAAATTCATGCACATACATAAAGTGCAAACGCACTAAAGCGATTTGCATGAAAACAGCCTGTAAACATTCAGATAAACAAATCAATGTAAATAGGATGAACCGGCATCCAACCATCCAAAGTGCACTGTGCGATCCACCACCAGCCAAAAACACTCCGTGTACGCCTTTTACAAAATGTGTTGGACTATAAATTATAAAGGTCATAAACGCATGTGATATACAATGGAGATCTGGTCATCAAATGAAATTGGTTATCACTCTGCACCGGATCCCAGTAAGTAACCCAGGTGATTAAAAAAAAAAAAGTCTGCCATACTGAAGCCCATTAAAGTTTTAATTTTTATTAATAAGTAGTAAAAAAGTACCTTCACATGACTTGTATTAATGCAAAAATAGGAAATCCAGAAAGCTGTCAGCTTGTGTAAAGTAAAATCCTAAAAAAACAACTTCACAGCAGAGGGACAGAGCTGCCTGATAGAAATACTATGTCATTGCAGGCCTCAGGTTTTAAGGGAACACTACACAAGGTTTTGGGCCCCAACAAGCTGTCCAGCACAAGGACTGGAGTAGTATACCACTGGTTGCTGACTGTGATATATGTGAATGAAAAAGTTAAAACCATGCTCTCTTTAAAAATGGACTCAACAAGAAACCGCTTATAATAAGCTTAAGATATGAAAATGTCCATACATAACCACCAAGTGCTCCAAATCATGCAAATAAGGTGATGCAGAGATCTTCTCAAGTGACTCCACACAGCAAAAAGTGGGTTGTGCTATCTTCCACCACCATCAGATAGATTTCCTACTCACCAGACACAGACATTTAGAATGCATATTGGATCATTGAGAGGAATTTCTCTCAAAGAAATAGATGTTCCCCAGTAGCACTCCAGTCCAGTCAGATGATACCTCCAGAGTATCATATGATTAGGAAAAAGACAAAAGACCCTTCATAGTGTAGTATTTAAAAGAATGTATTAATTGCGCACTAGTATAAACACTTACGAATGTTGCAGATCAAAATGGACTTGGTAACATAGCAGGGACGCCGATTTGCATTCCACCTGCATTCCAAGATGGCGGAAGTGACGTATCATGTAGATCCCACCCAACATGTTTCATCAGCAACATCTGACGTCATTAGGGGTTCACACCTGATATATACCTATAGGCCTCACCCCTAGTTAGGGTTACCCAGTGCAGGTTTAAGAAAGAGTTGTAGGCAGGTGCAGTCTGTACTCCCCACTGCAGGTGGTGCTCAATTAAAGTGGCAATGCAGAAGGAGAAGGAAGCTAAGAGCAACTTGTTTCCTCTATAACTTCCTGCAATCACAAGGAAACAGCTGTCCGATTGGATGCTGGAGCCCCTTGTGACTCAAGTGATCATCTTGGGTCAGACAGAGTCTACTTAAGACTCCAGCTTCTAGGTTTAGCATGCTTTATGTGAGTGGCTAGCGGGCGGGAGGAACAAGGCACAGCTGTGGGAAGCGAGGGGGGGGGGGAGAGAAAGAGCACAGGGGGGCTGGGAGAGAGCACAGGGAAAGCAGAAAGGAGCTGGATAGGAGGAGCAGTAGCATATAGAGGAACTGATCCCCATAATTTTATCCCTGTAGCCGCTGAATGCCTTTGGGAGGGAGAGGAGAAGAAGCAGGCTTTTTGCCGCTGCAGGAGGAAAATAGAGGGCATCTGTTCCTCTGAATGTCGCCGCCCCTCCCATCCAGGTGTACAGGGGGGCCCTGGTGCACAATTGTGACTCCTGTAGTTACACCCTTGATTCTGTGTATTTACTGCCCGCCACACCACGCTGCACCTTGCACACATGTACTCTTGAATATTCACTGTTTTGCAGCTGCTATCCTTACAGCTTAAAGCAGAGTTCCACCCAAAAGTGGAACTTCCGCTTTAAGGCCTCCTGACCCCCTAACATGCCACATTTGGCATGTGCTTTTTTTGGAGGGGGAGTGGGTACCTAGATTTGACAGGTACCGACTCCCTGAGCAGAAGTTCTCCTCTTCCCCTCCCTCCCTGCAATCTTCTGGGACACGTCACAGGTCCCAGAAGATTGCCCTCCACTCAGGATGCAAAGCGCGACTCACGCATGCGCAGTGTGCACCTGGCTGTGAAGCCACAAGTTGTCACAGCCGGGTGCCCACACTAGTGATGCTGGCGCCATGGAGAGAAGAGGGAGAGAACCGAGGCTTCCGCCGGCCGCATCACAGGATCGGGGGACAAGTGAATGTGTGTTTATAAACACAAAAACAGGTGGAACTCCACTTTAAGTACTACAGTACTATTGTTTTCTGCAGTTATATTGTAGCAATTTATTCCTCCAATTGTTTAATCGCTGTGCTATACCTTTCTTACTGTTAACTGTGAGAGAACCAACCCACAATGTGCTTGCATGCTTCCGTCAGTTTACCACTTCCTTCAGTCTTGAACAGATATCAGATATTATAGCCCCAATATACAAGTCTAGCCGACAACTTAGCTTGTATAAGATCTGGAACTGTTTATCGAACAAGAATTCAGACTTTTTATATACTTGAGAAGTATGCCAGTAACCACCCAAATATTTACCCAAAACATCACACAATGGTTTAGATAACGAGGTACAGCTTACACAAGGCTAATCCCATCATACAGAATCCTCCAAGAGTTAATCAAATTTGCCACCAGACAGAAACAATATGAATGAATGGGAATCCACACCTAGACAATGCTTCAATTAATCAGGATCTCACTCCAGGTCAGACTGCCGGCATCAAGCTCCCAAAGTACAATACACATTATTTTAAGTGTAAACACATCCCCCATTAGTTTGCTAGAAGACAATAGGTGTGTTAATTAGCACAAATAACATTGGGTGCCCTGCAGCTGCATGTTTCTGCGGGATCCAAGGGGTTAAACCTGCAGCTAAAGGGGGGTGCGGTTGGGGTGAGGATGATAAAAACACATCTTAACTATGGGGTTTTACCACCTCCCTTAACTGCAAATGTAAATGAAACCTTACTGTCCGGAGCCCCCTATAAGGCTGCTTTCATACTGATGTGCTGCAGTTTACCTGCACCGCAGGTGCAGCACAGAGCATCTGCAACTTTCCTGGGTTAGCTGTTCTTTGCCTTAGGCCCCTTTCACACGGTCCGTTCAGTTCATCAATCAGTTCAGTCGTGTCAAAATGTATCAGTTTCTCATCAGTTTTTTCATCCGTTTTTCATCCGTTTTTTTATCCGTTTTTCAATCCGTTTTTTTTTTTTTACATCCACTACCAATGAAACAATGGATGAAAAACGGACCGTTTGTCAGTTTACATCTATTTTTCGTCCGATCCGTTTTTTTTGACGGATGAAAAATAGAGCTTTCATCTGTTCCACAAAAACGGACATTGACAGAAGAAATGATGAAAAGATAAAAACGGATGTTAACGGATGATCATCCGTTGTCATCCGTTTTTACATAGAGATGCATCGATGCCCGTTTTTCATCCGTTTTGATGGATGAAAAACGGACAAACGGACCGTATGTGTGAAAGGGACCTTAGACTTCTATTACAAGTGCTTCCCATAAAATTAGAATATCATCAAAAAGTTAATTTATTTCAGTAATTCAATTCAAAGAGTGAAACTCTTATTTTATATAGATGTGTTATACACAGAGTGATATATTTCAAGCATTTTTTATTTTATTTTGATGATTATGGCTAATAGCTAGTGCAAACCCAAAATTCAGTATCTTTATCTATCTATCACTGACTGTATAAACTTCCCACTGGACCTCATGCAACTTGGATTCTGCACCTCTTCACTCTTCCTCCAGACTCTGGGACCTTGAAATTTTCCACAGTCCGTGATGATTTGGAGAGCCCTATCATCTGCTGGTGTTGGTCCACTGTGTTTTATCAAGCCCTCTACCAGGAAATTCTAGAGCACTTCACCCTTACCTCTGCTGACCAACTTTATGGAGATGCTGATTTCATTTTCCAGCAGGACTTGGCACCGCCCACACTGCCAAAACTACCAATACCTGGTTTAATGATCATGGTGTCACTGTGCTTGACTGGCCAGCAAGCTTGCCTAACCTTAGAGAATCTGCAGGGGGGTATTGTCAAGAAGAAGACGAGAGACATCAGACCCAACAATGCAAAGGAGCTGAAGGCCACTATCAAAGCAACCTGGGCTTCCATAACACCTCAGCAGTGCCACAAGCTGATCGCCTCCATGCCACTCCGCATTGATGCAGTAATTTACGCAAAAGGAGCCCCGACCAACTATTGAGTGCATACTATAGTGTACATGGACAAACTTTTCGGTAAGCCAACATTTCTGTAATAAAAGTCCTTTTTTTTTTTTTTGGTCTTACATAATATAATTTTCTGAGATGCTGAATTTTGAGTTTTCACTAGCTGTAAGCCATAATCATCAAAATTAAAAGAAAGAACAAATATATCACTCTGTGTGTAACGCATCTATATAAAATATAGGAGTTTCACTTTTTGAATTTAATTACTGGAATAAATTAACTTTTTGATGATATTCTATTTTTATGAGATGAACCTCTATATCCTGCAGGTGTGGTGCACTTTCTGAACGTGCAAAACAACTCCTGCATTCAGAAAGAGCATCCAAACCCGCAGGCTATAATAGAATTGTATGGTTAAGCGCAGCAAACTCACAGGAAAGCTACAGGTACACAGCACTGCACCCATGGTGTTGGTAAACTTCAGCACATCAGTGTGAAAGCAGCCATATACTATTATGCCAAGTGTATTGCTTCACACTGACCTGAAGATCTCTTTTTTCCTGCTGCTGGCACCACTCTAAAGACCGCTAGCCGGGATAAAAAGGATAAAAGGTGGAGTGCAGTTGGTATCACTCCGCATGGGACAGGAGCCAGCACTATAGAGGAGGCATTGGCTTATGTGGCTCTTGCTCCCTACTACAGCTCTAACTTTGCAAGTAGTCCCAATGCATTGCACTATGTTTGATGCTCTGGGATGGCGGCTCTATCAGTCACCCAATCTACAGGTTGTTGAGCCCCGGCATAAAGTTTATATGATGGTACTTAAAACTGTTGTCCCTGCAACCTGATGTGGAAAAAAAAAAAGAAAGATGGTTGACAGTATGGATGAGAAGTTTGTTACCTTTTGGGCAATAATTGGATTTTTGTATTCACCGGGAATTTCTGTTCTTGGAGTTCATTGAGGGACACAAGGTTTAGAGACTACTGTTTGTATACTGTCACCTACAGGAGGATTTGGAGACTGGCAAACAAGAAAGAGTGACCAGCCTAGTATAATCTGTCCCACTCTCAGGATGCCTCAGTTTTGTAACAAAGCAGTATTGGGAGCAGACAATAAGCACAGGCCTGAAAGACCTTATGTCCAAAGCTGGTATCAGATGAGACTTGAATATCCATCTTGTAAAACCTGGAAAATTTCAGAAAAGAAGACCAGATATTAGTCCTGCAATTCTGGGAAACAGTTGTGTGATGCCGAAAAGCTCAGGAGGCACTCACTTATCTAATTGAGTGTGCCTTGACAAGAAAGGGTGGAATCTGATCCTTAAGACCATAAACTTGAATGATAATCCTGTCTGTGCCTCCGAGAATTGGTGGAACGAGAAACTGGTTCTTCTTTACGGGGATCATCATGGATGACAAAAAGAGAACCAGTCTTTCTAATGGAAGCAGTTGCTGCAAGGTAGACACGTACAGCACAAACTATCTCTAGACAATAATGGCGTGGCCGCCATTAAGTACCTATCAGGGGATTTGAACCTGGATACTTTGATGTTATGGGCCTTTTATCCTGCCTCTGAGCCACACTTCAGCTCGTATTGATCCAGTCTTGTTTATTTGGCATTGCCTGCAGCATTAGGGGGCTGGACTTTACCTGAGTATGCTCGTGTCTCTCATTGTCCACCTGAAGCTAATTTCTCCTTTAAGCAAGGTATAAAACATTGCCTCTCCTTAAGAGCAGTGCCAGTTCAGTGGCGGCTGGTGCTCTATAATTTGGGGGGGGGGGCAAACCAATGTGCACCCCCCTCCCCATTGGTTGGTCCGTCCAGCGGTCAGTCTCAGTCAGACTCAGTCAGTTGGCAGGTGACGCGTCCCCCCCCCCCAACCGTCTGCCTCCTTACCTCCTCCTTCCTCCTGTCCGAGCCGGGGAGTGCTGGATGGCTGAGTCGCTGTCCTTTTCCTCCAGCTGTGTCTCTTCTGCCTCTTCCTGGCCACTGGTCAGTAAGATCGCTTCTCCTTTTGGCCAATTGGGAAAGGGGTCTCACAACCCTCTTCCTGGGAGGAGAGTCAGTGTGACATTAGTGAATATTCATTCGATATTGTCACACAACTGGGTGGGCTCAAGGCGCGGTGCTTTGCGCCTCGAGCCCACCTTTTTTGAAGCCTATTAGAGCCTCTGGCTCTAATCATGTGCTTAAAAAAAATCCCCTATTGGAATCCATGCGTCCAGCGCCCTGCATGTATATTAGCGGGCCGGGCACATGGATAGGGGGGTGGCGCCCCGGCGCCTCCAATGGACGGGCTGCCCCTGTGTCAGTTCATTGTTCCTGGTTAACAGATTTAGTTCTTGTTTTCTTGTCTCCTGAGCTTGTTTTCCAGACTGACTCCAGCTTCTGACCTTGCCTCCGCTCCGTGTTTATCCTGACTTGTGGCATCCATTGACTACGGTTATTCCTGGACTATCCTGTTTGTATTCCTGCAGGTACTGCTAATTGGAGCACTTTTCCTGCCAAGCCCCCGTGCACAGATTTGCAGTCCAGGTGGCTTCCTTAGACAATAGAAAAGTGCAGCGCTTAGAAGGTTAAAAAACAGATCAATGGATAAAAGCAAGAGTCCTTGAATGGCACAATCAATATCTAAAATATATGAGGGTAATAAAAAGTCCAATAAGAGAAATCCAATAAAGGTGCTCAGTGCTGTAATGACACACAGGAAAAAAGTGCTTTTAATCTGTGCAATCCTCCACCAGAGATACAAGCCTCTCACCTGAGGGCTGTGTTAAACCAGCCTCAAACAAAATCCCAGCAATGGTAATCTCTTGTTCAGGACAGCGGTCTCTAAGGACATCCCTTTGTCTGGCTGATGGTGTCCTGGTCTGGAGGTTGATGTGGAGCTCCTCTGATGACTCTTCTATGGTTGGGTGACTTCTGACTCTTCCCAGCACGGTGACCGGACATGAAGGGGGAAATCTCTCCCAACTCACGGCTTCTCTTCCTCCTGCTCACAAGTGTCCACAATCAGGGGAAAGTTCCCCTTAAAGTGTCATTCCACCTTGTGGGGGGTCCTAGGCCTGCAATGTGCAGACTGTAGACATGAAGCTGATTCTGCTCTGACCTGTGTGAGGATCTTCTCTGTCTCTCCTCCGTGTCCCTGATGGAAGATGGAGGCTTCTTGTCCTGGCTGAGAGGTGTGAGGGCCGTTCTGTGTCTGCACTATGGATCTGTGCAGACACTTAGGTGAGGAAGTTGGCTCACAATGTGATTGGAGTCTTCCCAGATCCATAGTGCAGACACAGAACGGCCCTCACACCTCTCAGCCAGGACAAGAAGCCTCCATCTTCCATCGGGGACACGGAGGAGAGACAGAGAAGATCCTCACACAGGTCAGAGCAGAATCAGCTTCATGTCTACAGTCTGCACATTGCAGGCCTAGGACCCCCCACAAGGTGGAATGACACTTTAAGGGGAACTTTCCCCTGATTGTGGACACTTGTGAGCAGGAGGAAGAGAAGCCGAGAGTTGGGAGAGATTTCCCCCTTCATGTCCGGTCACCGTGCTGGGAAGAGTCAGAAGTCACCCAACCATAGAAGAGTCATCAGAGGAGCTCCACATCAACCGCCAGACCAGGACACCATCAGCCAGACGAAGGGATGTCCTTAGAGACCGCTGTCCTGAACAAGAGATTACCATTGCTGGGATTTTGTTTGAGGCTGGTTTAACACAGCCCTCAGGTGAGAGGCTTGTATCTCTGGTGGAGGAATGCACAGATTGAAAGCACTTTTTTCCTGTGTGTCATTACAGCACTGAGCACCTTCATTGGATTTCTCTTATTGGACTTTTTATTACCCTCATATATTTTAGATATTGATTGTGCCATTCAAGGACTCTTGCTTTTATCCATTGATCTGTTTTTTAACCTTCTAAGCGCTGCACTTTTCTATTGTCTATTGTTCATTGGGTTTTTATCTATTTTACCTGTGTCAGCTGCTATTTATTTTATTTCATTTTATTTTATTTTGTGCGTGCGCTGATATATCTCTGTTTTACATTCACAGGTGGCTTCCTTACCTGGTCACCTTGGACTATGGATATCTGCAAGATTGAGCGTACATCTCTGCGCTACAGACTCCAACCAAGGTAAGCCTTGACAGCTAGATTCTTTCTCCTAAACCTAGTCCATTCCACTACAGTTTGACAGACTTGCACCACTTTCCTAGCAGTGCCTGCCATAGAAAACAAGGTTTTGGAAAGACTCTCTAGACATCTATAAGGCACTTAAATACCAGCGCATCCTCTACAGAATTCGTCAGTGCTTATTTGGACATGACACTGTTGCTTCATCAAAGCCCAAAATGGCCGACTTCTTAATAAATGACAACGTAAACTGGTATTGGGCTGCAAAATGTTTGGGAGGTGAAATCAAGAGTCTCCCAGTCTTTGTACAGGACATCTGGGTATTAGAAAAGTTATGATAGGCTTTGGACCTCTAGAGGCTCTTAGACAGGTAACAGCACCAATAGATGAATGGTCTCTATAAATCTAGAAGCTATGGGAGCTGCCTAAAACTCCTCAGGGACAACTTAATGCAGCACGGATTTCAGAGACCCTTCATTGGATAGAGACTTCATAACTGAAGGCTTAGAGGCCACTAAGGCAGCAGGAAGGGTCACATAATGATTATGCAGGGGAAGGGGATGTGTTACACTCATGGTCTCAGCAATCGGAGTTGCAATTTGGCCCATGAAATTCTGCATAATTGTGGTAGAAT
Source organism: Pelophylax lessonae (assembly GCF_965119305.1). NCBI lineage: Eukaryota > Metazoa > Chordata > Amphibia > Anura > Ranidae > Pelophylax > Pelophylax lessonae. The sequence goes on from NC_138776.1 coordinate 238,321,523, forward strand.
CCTCCCAGGATAAGAACAAGTAGGGGGTCTCATATGATTGAGCTAAGAAAGGCTCAGGGGAATGTAGGAACCCAAGCAGGGGAAAGCATCCCAGGCTGTTGGTGGTAGGCCCTTGAAAGGGAGTGCTGCAGGCTACCCAAGAACTTTTAATGGATGATGAGCTGGCAGGGCTTGGTAGAGTGGGCCTACTCTCCGTATGTCTGGGGTGTTACACCAGACTAAATGAAGTGCAACGTGCCATTGAGAATGTCATACTGAATGAATTAGAAAATGCAGAATGGAAACAAGTTAATTATGTAATAACAACATGTGATGTTAATTTCCTGTACACCATAATTGACTACCAAATGGGATTACAGGATTAAAACATTTTATGGGATGAAACTTTGGGGATGGAAGCTCAAAAGAAACTATTTATCCTAAAATCCACAATAAAATATACATTTAGCACAAATCCTTAAGTATAAACTAGTGCATTGCAAGCTTAACACTGCAAGGCCAAAACGCAACACCTCGAAAATGTATAATAACTCAAATAGTGCAGCACAAACAGATAATGAATAATAAAGGAAAAATATATATTCAACCAAAAATTCATAAATTGTCGATTCATAAGTCCATATAGTTTTTCAAAGCTTTAAAAGTCCACACATTTATGACCACTGTGAGGAAGTGCTTCCAATTCAGGCATGCAGGTGTCAATAAGAATCAATTCCCTCCACCACAGACATAAGCATCCACTCACTTCCTTGTTATGACCAATATGATGTCAATGCGCCTTCCAGCACTTGTAACAAGTGCATACAATGAGCACTCATACTACATGCTATATACTGAAAAAGATGGCCGCAGGTGATGTTACACGTAGCTTCTCCCCCGTACTCGTTACCTTCTGGGCGGGATTTCATCCCACTGACAAAGTCCCACCCAGGACGTAACGCGTACATGGGGGAGCTATGTGTGATGCCATATTTTTTGGTGTATAGCCTGTACTATGAACACTCATCATATGCACTTGTTACAAGTGCTGGACTTCTAAGTTCTTTCACCCGTTTTAACAAGTTGTACTATTAAGCAGAGAGCACTAGATGTTGCTTTGTTTTATTTCTGCACATACGCCATTGATGGATTATTATCGTTGCTGCTGAGTGCCCACTGGAGGAATTGTGTCCCCTTATTGGGGAAGGTGCATTGAGACCATATTGTTTATAACAAGGAAGTGAGCGGCTGCTTATGTCTGTGGTGGAGGGAATTTATTCACATTGACACCTGCATGCCTGAATTGGAAGCACTTCCTCACAGTGGTTATCAATGTGTGGACTTTTTAAGCTTTGAAAAACGACATGGACTTATGAATCATCAATTTATGATTTTTTTGATGAATATTTTTTATCTTTTATTAACGATTATCTGTTTGTGCTGCACTATTTGAGTTATTATTTATCCTAAAATGTATTAAATTTGTAGTATATAATAACTACTTTTGGTTTGATGAGGTGTGAGTTTGCAGTGGGATATGCAAATTTTATCTATGTGAAAGTGGAAAAAATACACATATCCAGCCTGCACTAGCTAAATATCTACTCTCCTGGTACCATTACACTGCTGATTGTGAAGGGGTTTTGAAAGAAACAAGGGAAGCATTAAAGGAATTTGCAACTGGAAATTCTTTCATTAGTACATAAGAGCCCGTTCACACTGGGGCGACCTGTCAGGCGACCTGGTCGCCTGACAGATCGCCGTGGGTCGCCTGCCCATAGATTAGCACAGGACCCGTTCTAATAGGAGCGACACAAGTCGCTCTGACTTAGAAAAAGGGTCCTGAGCTTCTTTGGGGCGACCTGGAGCGACCTGCATTGACTTCAATGATATTAAGTCCGTGCCGGCCGCTCCGAGGTCGCGGTGCGCAAGTAGCGTCGCCCCTATGTGAACGGGGTCTAAGAGTAAAATATTTTGGTAACAAACAGAAACAATTAATTTAGTAGGGCAAAGTTTTCATTTGCTGTATAGGAAGAACAAAAACAACTGGTATGCAAAAACGTAAAAAAAAAAAAAAAAAAATGGAAAGTGGGAATGTTATTATGGCCATATTGCAAGAAGTGTGACAATAGATACATAAAATGCATGATTTTCACCCTAAGGGGCCATGCATACCAGGAGCGTTGACCTGTGTTGATCTGCATTGGTCATTGCAGCCTCAATGCAAGAACACACAGGTGTACTGTAAAATATATAATTATACTCTATATAATTATCACAGTAATCGGGTGAAGATCGAATCTTGATACCAATATCAAAAGTTGTAGATAACAGAACATAAAAGAAAGTGTAGCTTTTTCTATATTGACTTTCATGTATAATTATACAGTATATGTACATTATCTCACAAAAGTGGGTACACCCCTCACATTTTTGTAAACATTTTATTATATCTTTTCATGTGACAACACTGAAGAAATTACACTTTGCTACAATGTAAAGTAGTGAGTGTACAGCTTGTATAACAGTGTAAATTTGCTGTCCCTTCAAAATAACTCAACACACAGCCATTAATATCTAAACCGCTGGCAACAAAAGTAAAAACACCCCTAATGAAAATGTCCAAATTGTGCCCAAAGTGTCAATATTTTGTGTGGCAACCATTGTTTTCCAGCATTGCCCTAACCCTCTTGGGCATGGAGTTCACCAGAGCTTCACAGGTTGCCACCGGAGTCCTCTTCCACTCCTGCATGGCGACATCACGGAGCTGGGGGATGTTAGAGACCTTGCGCTCCTCCACCTTCCATTTGAGGATGCCCCATAGATGCTCAATAGGGTTTAGGTGTGGAGACATGCTTGGCCCATCCATCACCTTTACCCTCAGCTTCTTTAGCAACGCAGTGGTCGTCTTGGAGGAATGTTTGGGGTCGTTATCATGTTGGCATACTTCCCTGCGGCCCAGTCTATGAAGGGAGGGGAATCATGCACTGCTTCAGTATGTCACAGTACATGTTGGCATTGTTCCCTCAATCAACTGTAGCTCCCCAGTGCCGGAAGCACTCATGCAGCCCAAGGCAATGACACTCCCACCACCATGCTTGAGTGTAGGCAAGACACACTTGTCTTTGCACTCATCCTCACCTGGTTGCCGCCACACACGCTTGACACCATCTGAACCAAATAAGTTTATCTTGGTCTCATCAGATCACAGGACATGGTTCCAGTAATCCATGTCCTTAGTCTGCTTGTCTTCAGCAAACTGTTTGCGGGCTTTCTTGTGCATCATCTTTAGACGAGCCTTCCTTCTGGGACAACAGCCATGCAGATCAATTTGATGCAGTTTGCAGTATATGGTCTGAGCACGGACAAGCTGACCCCCACCCCTTCAACCTCTGCAGCAATGCTGGTAGCACTCATATGTCTATTTCTTAAAGACAACCTCTGGATATGACGCTGAGCATGTGCACTCAACTGCTTTGGTCGACCATAGCGAGGCCTGTTCTGGATGGAACCTGTTCTGTTAAACCACTGTATGGTCTTGGCCGTTGTGCTGCAGCTCAGTTTCAGGGTCTTGGAAATCTTCCTATAGCCTAGGCTATATTTATGTAGACAACAATTCTTTTTTTCAGATCCTTAGAGAGTTCTTTGCCATGAGGTGCCATGTTGAACCTCCAGTGACCAGTATGAGAGAGTGAGAGTGATAACACCAAATTTAACACACCTGCTCCCCATTCACACCTGAGACCTTGTAACACTAATGAGTCACACGACACCGGGGAAGGAAAATCGTCAATTGGGCCCAATTTGGACATTTCCACTTAGGGGTGTACTCACTTTTCTTGCCAGCAGTATAGACATTAAAGACTGTGTGTTGAGTTATTTTGAGGGGACAGCAAATTAACTCTGTTATACAAGCTGTACACTCACTACTTTACATTGTAGCAAAGTGTCATTTCTTCAGTGTTGTCACATGAAAAGATATAATAAAATATTTACAAAAATGTGAGGGGTGTATTCACTTTTGTGAGATACTGTACATGAGGGCAGCCATATTCGCTCAGGAAATGTGTGCAAATCTCCTCTGTAGGAACACAGAAAGCAGTAAAACCCTAAACATCAGCAGTAAAAATTCTTTCCTTCACATCTTATCACAAACTAAATAAAAAAACAGGTTTTGGCTGAAACTCCAGATATCTACAATAAACGAACAACCAAATACTTGCACTTACTCCACGAAGTTTAGGCTTTGCCCTCAGAAAGATCTGGTGAAATTCTTCTGTCTGGTTCCTCCTTCGTAATGCAGGTGAGACAATCCGACGTCCAGCAACTGCTGTATTGTTACAGCAGATGGCAGGAGGAGGGTCATCCCACCGTGGTTGAGAAGATGAGTGAATATTGATCTGGACTGTATCATGAAAGTGGAGTCTTAATGGGGCCTCTCGAGAGTCCATTTAAAAGTCTTAGTTAGAGAAACAGCGAAAAAAAACTGTGTACGGAAGAAGTAAAAGCACAAACAACGACTAAAAAAAAAAGAGATTCATATAACATCCTGTACTATGACCTCTGTGATGTTTTATGGGATATAAAAATTGTTTCAAAATGACCTTATGGCTTTAATGATAGTTAACAGATGAATAATAACCTGGTCCAGGAAAGTGTGTAGGACTCAAAGTTCACCTTCTCCCTGGATACTGTTTTCTTATCTCTGCATGTTCACGGTTTTATTACTGTCACAAATGCTACGTATATGGCTGCTTCACTTTGTAAAATATGACCAGCTGTTTTAAGGCATTGAACGTTTCCCCGTGGCTCACAGAAGGGGGTCCGGTGTGTCCCTGTTCACTGATTCCGGTGCTAATCAGGTCTGAATTTTGCCTGACTTCATACCTGAAACGGAGCCAAAGACGCACAGGACCCTTTTCTAATGTGGACTGCGGCCACCCTGGAGATGTGTAAAACGGCTCGAATGAGAGCCGGTCCCACTTTCCTGTTATGCGAATTGGATGCGGGGAAATGTGGATAGAGTAGTGAAGGGTTAGAACCCATTTTTGTTTATTACTGTTTGCAATATATCAAACCACACCACAATGACCTCATGTAAGGCTTTATTGAGGGACAGGTGCTTGGCTGAGCGATGACCCTGCACGCATCTAAACGCAGCGAAATTCCAGCACTCCAACATATCCCAAAATGACTGTCTCCTGTCACATATCAGCAGGATACATCAATGTTTACCAATGAGTACCAAGACCCTCTTTCTCAAGGAAAGACAGACATGCTCCATACCCTTGAAAAAAAGGATGTGTATAGTAGTAGGCTCAGGCGTGTTCGAGTTCCCATGTGCTTATCCCACCAGGAAACCGACACTGCACTCCGCTAATCATAGGTACTGAGACATTTCCCGATCTGCAGCTGCACAGATTGGGAAATGTCTTAGGCCTCTTACACACGTATTTCGATCCGCTCCGGCACTTTTTTTTTTTTTTTACGGACACGGATGACACTTGTGTCATCCGGTCCGTATGTCCGCATATCATCCCATCCGTTTGCGGGTGATATACGGACATAATGTATGTCTATGGGATTGCAGATGACAATGGATGACACCGTTGACATCCGATTTTGCGTCCTTTCCGTTGTTTAAACGGAAGAAAAATAGGGTTCTGCTCCGTTCCAAAAAACGGAACAGAACTGAAAGGACGCAAATCGGATGTCAGCGGATGGTCATCCGCTGACATCCGCAATCCTATTGACATGCATTATGTCCATATATCACCCGAAAACGGATGGGGTGATATACGGACATACGGAATGCCCGTGTGAAAGAGGCCTTAGTCACTGTAATTAGCGGTGTGCAGTGTCGGCTTCCTGGCGCGATCAGCCACGTGAGAACTCGAACACGCCCAAACCCATTTCTACTAAATATAAAATAATCGACACAGGTAGGGCTTGCCTGGAAAAAAAAAAATTAAAATATGGCAGCCCTAGCTTGACATCTCTGTATTCCAATGGGCTGATGTCTCTACTTCCCAACTGTCTACTTGCCTGTGATCCTGGTGGGATCCGGCACGTGGGAACTCGAACACGCCCAAGCCCATCTCTAGATATGTGTACTCTTTTTCTACTGATATGGGTCTTTTGGAGTATCGTTGGATAAACCGACATTTTGAAATATTGATGGAGTGGTGGCTTTTTTCTACATTTTGTTTTTATTGCTTTGTGTTCCTGCTGGAGAAATGTTCTCTCTGTTTGTCCCAGTGACTACTTTTACTGGGACTGAAAGTGAGGGATAATCTAGAATGTTGACGCTTATTCCATTTATGAATGTCTAAGGGTGTACCCACACTGCGCAAACAAACCAGATCAAGGGGTGAATCGTTTCCTGGCATGGCTATAATTGCCAGTAAGAGTGCACTCTAAATAGAGATTTCCCTTGAGTTTTTTTACTCTCATCCCCTCTTGTGAATCAAATCAGGTGAATTGAAAGAACATTTCTCCACAGGGACACAGCCAGCAAAGATTTTAGGGATTTTAACTAATGCTTATTTTATCCAAAACTAAAAATTGGCTGCAGCCACTGATCAGTGAATTCTAACAGAGGAAGACTCAGAGTCCTGCTGTCAGAATATAATGGCAAAGAGGGGAGGATTCCCTGCATCCATGTTGCTTAGGTTGCGAGTCATCTATGGCCAGCCTTAATGTGAATGTAAACCCCATTCATGAAATTTGACCTCGGCACATCTATCTGTAGTGTTTACTTATCTTTCTTCAAAGCCCAAAGTCCCGTGGCTTTCCCCTGCTCCATTCTTCTGTTATCAGCGTGATCATTTCTGACAAGTTCTCCGTCAACTGAGATAAAACCAGGCTGAATTTTGTGTCGGGGTGGGTGCTATAAATAGATTATCAAAGAGCTGAACTATTCACAGCACAGCTCTTCCTTTTTCTGCCTATGTAGAGAGGGGGGTGTGTGCCTTTCCCCCAATCAGCTGTCTCATAGTGTATGGCAAGAATCCACACCCACAGGTGAACCAGGAAGAAAAAATACTAACAGGACGTGCACTTTCTTAACAGTATAGAAAGCTGAAGACGGCACATATACAAGTAAAACCTATGTAGGGAGATTTGTTTCATCTCTGTGTACTATCTGGGGCTGTTCACTTCACCTCATACACGAATTTTGGTACATTTTTTGTTGCATGCTAGTCTCATATCGAAAGTGAAGAGGTTACCTTCATACGAAAATTCCCGTATGACAGAATTCAACTTCAGAAGTAATATAATGTGTTGAATTGTTTTGTAATGTATTCTTTTGTTTCCGAGTATGCATAGTCTTGTTCTTACCATTTTTTTTGGAAGAAAGCTGTACTAATTAAACAACAATCAGACGTTGTGTTCACATACGATAACATTTTTATAGCCTGCACATTCAGTTTTTATCGTCCAATTTTGAAATTGGCTGACAAAAGCACTATACCAACAATCCAAAAATCAACAGATTCTTCGTCGGACTAGATTTTACTTTTGATTTTCTTATCATGTGTATGGGCCTTAAGAAACAACAAAGTGCAATTTGTCAGTGGATGTCTGTAATTTGACTTGAAGCTCATTGCAAACTGAGTAAAGCAGAGAGTCAATCACACAAGCAAGGAATGAGATTTCATGGGTTGTTCTATAAACACATGGGTGCATAGGCCTTTCCCATAGCCAAAACAGGAAGGAGGAGGGAATCCATTCAAAGTGAGGTAGTCCCTTGTTGTCATTATTGTCCCCATTGGAAGACTTCCCCTCTATTCCTGTTCTGAAAACATGCAAAATTTGGGATTTTCCTTCACTTTCAGCAGTATTGGTATGGTCAAACAGATGGCATGCGCATGTAGGCAGGTGCAGTCTACTTTCTCCACTGCAGGTGGCGCTCGTCTGCAGTGGGAATATAGGTGAAGGAGGAAGTAGAGATGAACCTAGTTCCTCTATGGTTTCCTCTGTCACAGAGAGGCAGCATCTGATTGGATGCTGGCACCCCATGTGACTTTGGTGGCCATATTTGGTCAGGCAGAGTCTATTTAAGACCCTGGGTTTCAGGTTTAGTGCGCATTTTGTGTGTGGCTAGAGAAGGGACATATCACCTGCCTGTCAGGGGCAGTGCTTGGCATCAGGGAGAGGTTTCAGCCAAGTAAGGAAAGTGCAGGGACATGCCATCATCCTACCTGGGAGCTCCCCCACTTGGGGATGGACCAGCTAGGTGACTTTGGTGGCCATCTTTGGTCAGGCAGAGTCTATTTAAGACCCTGGCTCTCAGGTTTAGTGCGAATTTCGTGTGTGGCTAGAGAAGGGACATGTCACCTGCCTGTCAGGGGCAGTGCATAGTACCAGGTATATGATTCAGACAAGTAAGGAAAGTGCAGGGACATACCATCATCCTACCTGGGAGCTCCCCCACTTGGGGACGGACCAGCTAGGTCGCAGTTCGTGCCTTAAGACAAATTCTGTCAGCACACTTGAGATCTTCCGCTACTTTTCATTGCTGTTACTACCTGTGAGTGTTCCTGGTCGGGTGTCTTCCCACTGGGGTGTGTATATTGCTGAACTTTATTTTTAATACAGTTCCATTTCCTGCTACTGGAGGAAGCATTTTTCTGCTGCCGCACAACGCTGCGTCTCCCCACACGCAGCTTAGTTTACATGCCGCAGCAGAACACTGTGAACAGGCAAGTAGGTATATTCTTTACAGAAGAGACATTGTGTGCCTGCTCGCAAATTGTAGAAAAACCGTGGCTCAACCACCGGCTTTTCCTGCCCGCTGCACCGCCTGTGTGAATGAGTCCTACTAGTTTTTTAAATGCTCTGCAAATTTCCAATATCTGCCTAGTTGACATACTTCAGCCTTCTGTCTGCCAGATTATTGATTAACTAGTGATAACATCATTGTACTGTGCCATGTAATATCATGTTTCTTGGACAGAGAATAAAGGAAAATCTCTCAGGACACAGATAGCAAAATAAAAAAAAAAAACTGAAATGTATTACCCTTTCATTATGTATTGAATAAACTTTGGGCTATGCATACACTTCAAGAGGTATGTTTATAAAGCAGCGAAAACGACATTCACCAAACAGTCACTCCAGGACAATTAATAATGTAACCACTTGTCTACCAGGGTTTTTTCCATGATTTACACTAATGATCTACCGATTATCGGCAAAGCCGATATATCAAGGGCCTATATGCACTTTCCCCGATATATCGGAATCGGCCACCAAGGTGCCCGATATTGCCAATATTTCGGAAAGTGCTTGTACCGGAGTGATGCCTGCAGCTAGAGGCATCACCCCGGTACCGGCGTCCAGAGCCGATGGTCTGCTGTCTTGTAATGACAACCGATGCGGCTGAGAAGCCGCTCAGCTGTCATTACAAGGAGCGGGATGGGACGTCCCCCCCCCCCTCCCGCCACCTCCCGCGGCTCACCCAGGTCTCCTGTCCCACCGGAAGACCCTGGCAACCAGCCTGCATGACCGCCGAAGACCCGATCAAAGACGCATTCGGCTCTGATCGGGTCTCCATGTAAAATGTCATGACATCACTTCCGGGTACTCGTCGCCCTGCATGTAGATTAGGGGGCCGGACGCATGGATGGGGGGGCGGCGCCCCTGCACTCCCAATGGACGGGCCGCCACTGGTGAGAAACAGGCTGTGGAAGTGATCAGGTGGCTGTAAATTATTTCCACATACAAACACATTGCATGTCTAAACTCTGCTCTCCCTAAATATTAGAGATGGGCTCGGGTGTGTTTGAATTCTCACGTGCCCGATCCTGCCAGAAAGCTGACACTGCACTCCGCTAATTACAGACAGTAAGACATTTCTCGATCCGCAGCTGCACAGATTGGGAAAAGTCTCAGTGCCTGGGATTAGAGGAGTGCAATGTCGGCTTCCTGGCTAGATCGAACACGCCCGAACCCTTCTCTATGAAATATAAAAAAGCCAACACAGGTAGAGATTGAAAATTTCAAAAAAATTTAAAATATGGCATCCCTAGCTTGACATCTCTGCATTCCAATGGGCTGATGTCTCTACTTCCCAATTGTCTACTTGCCTGTGATCCTGGCGGGATTGTCTCATGGGAATCCAAACATGCCTGAGCCCATCTCTAGATATGTGCACTCTTTTTCTACTGATATGGGCCTTTTGAAGTATCATTGGATAAACAGACATTTTGAATATCCCCTCTCCCTCTGAGTGATCTATGTTCATTGCAAGGATTATAACAACCTTTGTTGCAGATTCCTACCTTTTGTTATTCTGAATTTCTGAAGAAATCATTGTTTGTTCCTCTGTGCTGAGTGGGTCAAATGGGAGTGGTTTCATAATTCTCAACCAGCTGTGGCAGCTGCAGGGCTCTAATGAGGAAATCTGCTGGGCCTGCATCCCTTTAGACGTGTTCCTATTAGAAATATGTCACCAAAAATTACATTTTTTTGCAGGGGATGCCAGAAATCTGACTTGTATCTTGGGCGGACTTCTGGAAAAATTGGTGAGCCAATCACACAGGCAGGAAAAGATGTTTCTGGGGTGTGGTTGCTATACATTCTGTGTACAGAACAACTCAAGGTAGCCATATTGCATTGCATTTTCAGAAAATGACAGCAGCTGCAGATTGAAAAGGAAAGGTATTTTTTAACCGGTTCCTGCGTAAACCAACGTAGGGCTACGTCGGTCGCGAGCAGGGAGCTAGGGGGCCAGCTCACCCCGCCGGCGGCACGCTCCCTCCCCCACTCGGTAGTGGGGACTCCGATGCACGGGGCAGGTGGCTCCAATTGTCGCCTGACACCCGTGATCGTTTCCCGCTGAGAGAGAGAAGAATGGTCAGCTGTTGTAAACACAGCTGACCGTTCTTCGCCCTGGAATGATCATAGAGCCCCTGTGATCCTTCTATATAGGAACACAGGTCTCTATGGTCATTTCAGAAGCCCCCCCCCCCCTTATACAGTTAGAATCACTTCCCTAGGCTTACATTTAACCCCTTGATCACCCACAATGTTAGCCCCTTCCCTGCCCGTGTTATTATTACAGTAACAGTGAATATTTTTAGCACTGATTACTCTAGTAATGTCACTGGTCCCCCCCAAAAGTGTAAAAAATGTCAGTTAGGGGTCTGATCTGTCCACCGCAATGTTGCAGTCCCACTAAAAATTGTAAAAAAAAAAAACAATAAAAAGTACATAAATCTTTCCCGTAGTTAGTAGACGCGATAACTTTTGCGCAAACCAATCAAAATACGCTTATTGCGATTTTTTTTACCAAAAATATGTAGCAGAAAACAAATTGGCCTAAAATGTAAAAAAAAAAGTTTGATTTCTATTTATTTTTATTTTTTGAGAATGTTATATAGCAGAATGTGAAAAATACCGGAAAATTGTTATCAAATACTTACCGTAATTTTCCTTTCCTGATGGACTACATGGCAGCATACGTATCGGGCAAGTCCTGCCTTCAATCCTACCCTATAGGACACCAACTCCCATAAATCCTTCTCCTGTTCAGCTCTTTTGTTCTGTAACTAGCCTACTTAGGAACTGGAAGGGGACTCCTGCTGCCATGGAGTCCATCAGGAAAGGAAAATTATGGTAAGTATTTGATAACAATTTTCCGGTTTCTTGACAGACTCCATGGCAGCATACTTATCGGGAAATAACTCGCCGTACACACCAGGGTGGGATGATGCTGAATAAAAGTTTAATTAACTCTGTCAACCGACAGGACTTGTAATTTAAATTAACAGAAGATAGAGCCGCTGGCTCAATACAATAATGTGACAAAAACGTATTAATGGAAGACCAGGATGCCGCCCTACAGATCACTTCAGGTGCGACGTGTCTGGAAACTACCCAGGAAGTGGAGACACTCTGAGTCGAGTGCCCTGTAACCGCCTCTGGAGGCACCAAGCCCTTTGCCCTATAAGCCCACTGGATGGTCTAAGTCAGTGGTCCTCAACCCTGGCCCTCAGGGCCCACTAACAGGCCAGGTTTGCAAGATAACTGAAATACATCCTAGGTGATATAATTTGCTGCTCAGTAATTGCAGTACTCTAGTCTGCATCTGCCCAAGGTAATACTTAAAATCTGGCCTGTTAGTGGGCCCTGAGGACCGGAGTTGAGGACCACTGGTCTAAGTGATCCAGGAAGAGATAGACCTCGAAGAAGCACGTAGTCCTTTATTCTTCCCACTGAATGAGAAGAACAGGTACTCAGACTGCCGGAAGGGAGCCGCAACCTCTAATTACCGTTTGAGAAAATTCCCAACATCGAGTGGATGGCCAGAGGAGCCTTTATCCTGCCTAAGGTAGGCAAGACTATTTCCGGATTTTTGTGAAACACTGAAGTAACCTTTGGTCTTGCCTCCAACATAAGAATTAGGACTACTCTGTCCGGGAAGAAGGATAGGAATGGTTCCTTTGCGCCTAAAGTCCCGAGCTCGGAGACCCTCTTAGCTGAAGTAATGGCTACCAGGAAGACCGTCACAAGAGTAAGATCCTTAATTGTAAGAACCTCAGCCGAGTCCTGAATACGTTGTGAGAGGAAATTGAGGACTAGCGGAAGGTCCCATTTGGGGAATCTCGGCCTCTTCTGGGGCCTGAGCCTTACTGCCCCTTTAACCTCCCTGGCGGTATGATTCTGTCAGGAATTCTGTACCAAAAGCAGTACAATTCTTTTCATGGAAATTTGGCGTTATGTATTACAGGCCTACAATTCTTAGTAATTACTGACTTAACCCTGACCAAAATAAGACTCTAGTAGACATCCCAGATGTGATAAATTTGAAACACAAACGCATGAATTATAATCAAATCAGTAATATAATTTTATTATATAATATATATAATAAAATTATATTATTGATTAGATTATAATTCATGCGTTATATATTATATACTGTATATATATGTGTGTATATATATATATATACTGTATATGTGTGTGTGTGTATATATATATATATATATATATATATATATATATATATATAACGCATGAATTATAATCGAATCAATAATATAATTTTATATATATATATATATATATATATGTGTATATAGGTATATATATATATATATATATGTGTGTGTGTGTGTGTGCATATATATATATATATATATATATATATATATAATATAAAATGTGTTATGTGTTTGTGTTTTGTGCAACGTTTTTTTTTTTTTTTTTAATTTCCCTCCCTAGTTCCGCTCCCATGCAACATTGCTGCTGCAGGGAACGGAACTAGGAAGTCATCACACCGACGGAGGATGGAGGAGCGGCGGGACTCTCGGCTGGCGGTCACAGCAATGAGAGTTCATCGCTGGATCGCCAGGAGAAGGTAAGAGAACACCGCTGCGCTCTCTGCACATCCACCCCGAGCGTGACTCGGGGTTACCGATCCTGCACTGAAAAATCCACCCGAGCCAGGGAGGTTAAAGAATTGTCGGACAAGGCAGTGGTTAGCCCAAGAGATCTCGGTAAATGCTGAAATGGCCGACACTTTAACTCTGAGTGAACTGACAGAGAGCGGCAGGTCTAGACCCGATTGCAAGAAGCTCAGAATGTCCTGGACCTCGGGGGAGGCATGAGGCTTGGGTCAAGCCGCCATATGCGAGGAGAACCTAGACCAGATTCTCTTGTAGACTTTGTTAGTCAAGCTCCCCCTAGCATTTAGCAGCATGGGGATGGCTTCTTCAGAGCAGCCTAGGGCCTGTAACCTTCCTCTCTCAAAAACCAGGCCTTCAGCTGCTGCCAAGCTGGACATGGCTGTAGCGTGGAGCCCTGGGATAACAGATCTGACCTGAGGGGTAGCGGAATCAGATTCCGGACACTGAGGAGCATCAGAAGAGGGAACCAAGGCCTGTTTAGCCAGAATGGAATCACTGCCACTATCTCTGCTGCTTCCAACCCCAGTCGCCGCAGAAACTGGAGAATTACCGGGACTGGAGGGAAGGCATAGGCTCTGCGGAACCTCCATTGGTCTGTGAGGGCGTCCGCTCCGAGGGCCTGGGGATCTCAGAACCTCGAGTAATACCTCTGTAGTTTGTGGTTGCAGAGGGATGCAAAGAGGTCAACCTCTGGAGAGACTCCCAGGGTCAGGATACACTTGAAGATCCCTTTGTGGAGAGCCCACTCGTTGTTGTCCAACTTTACATGAGAGAGGAAGTCTGCCTGTACATTCTGGACTCCGGGGACGTAGACAGCCGACAGGTCGGACAAATTTTCCTGCGCCCATGACATGATCGGCTCTACTTCTCGCAGCAGGGAACAACTGTGTGTTCCGCCTTGCTTTCTTATGTATGCCACCGCTGCTGTATTGTCCAGTCTGAGTATCACCGGAAGTCCTCTTGTTAGATGGCAGAACACTTGGAGCACTCGAAGCGCTGCCTGGAGCTCCAGAACATTAGAAAACTATCCCCAGAGGAGAAAAGTTCCACCTGCCCTGAGCCACCTCAAAGGCAGTGAGTGCCCCACCCCATATTGCTGGCATCCGAGGTCACAATGATCCGCGAGGCTGGGGCTAAGGAGTGACATTTGAGGAGATTCTCCTGATGAAGCCACCATGGAAGACTCGCCCTCATGGAAGGGGTTAGAAAGATGGGCTGATCCAGATGAAGTGTATCCCACTGTTGGAGAAATCCACTCTGGAAGGCCCGCATTTTTCAGAAAACCCACTTCACCATGGGGGCCTTGGCAACCATGGTCCCGATGATTCTCAGGCACTGTCGAGAACGGAAAGGAGAAGACGAAAGAGCCAGGAGTATCCTGTCTCGGATCACTGGGATTTTCTCCTCCGGGATGGAGATTGTGCCTCTCGCTGTGTCGAACAGAGCCCTGACATAAACAAGGGACTGAGTAGGAATTAGACTACTTTTTTCCAAATTCAGGAGTCACCTCAACTACTGGAGGCTGGACACGACTTGACAGAGGTGCTCCACCAACTGATCTTTGTCCCGGGACAAAAGGAGAAGGTTGTCCAAATAGTGGTGGAGCCGAATGCCTATTACCCTCAACAGAGCCACGACAGCCATCAAGACTTTTGAAAATGTCCGCGGCGATGTGGAAAGCCCGAAGGGGAGACAAGTAAACTGTAGGTGAGAGTGACCAATGGCAAAGTGGAGGTAATTTTGAAATTCCCTTGCAACGGGAACATGAAAATAGGTGTCCCTTAGATCTATTGACACCAGCCAATCTGCTGGCTGGATTGCCTGCTGGATAGACAACAGTGTTTCCATCTTGAACCTCTCCTTTTTGATGGACTGATTTAGGTGTGTAAGGTCAATGATGGGTCTCCAAGAGCCATTCTTTTTCTGGACCATGAAGAGAGGGGAATACATTCCCTGTCTACGTTTGTGCTCCGGTACAGGAATGACAGCCCTTTGGGATACCAGGGACTCCACATAGGACAGCAGTATTTGACGTTTTTCCTCTGAAAAAGATAGGGAGGTAGGGACGAACCTGAGTTTGGGGGCACTGTGGAACGTCCACGTGTGTCCGAAAGAGACTGTTCTGACAGTTCAAGAGTCCCAGATTGAGGCCGCCCAGACATGTCCAAAAGTGCAGCAGATGTGCCCCCGCCTGATATGGTTCGGCGGGCCCAATCTCAAAAGGACTTAGTCACCAGAGGGGACACTCTTTAAAGGTTTTCGGAAGGAAGGCTGTCTTGACCTCCAGTTCCGCCCGAATTCCCTACCGGGCCTATAGGTACCTGCCTCCCTGGTACGGTCTGGGGCATGCCTCCTGGGCTGTATCTTCTTCTGATTCAGAAGACGCCGATCCTGGGAAAGGAACCCAGACGTGCCACCCTTGGCCGGGGTTATGGCATCATCCAATTTCTTCCCAAAAAGGGAAGAACTCTCAAAGGGAATACGGCACCACACTTGCTTGGAGGCTGGATCGGCCATCCAAGGCAGGAGCCAAAGAGCCCGCTTGGCCGTAACGGAGGACAGCATAACCCTGGCCAAAAGACGGATAACATCAATAGAAGCTTCCCCCAAAAAAGATGAGGGCATCTTCAGTTCCCGAATCTGAGAACTTCTTGCGACGTCCTCTGAGACACTCCTTAGGGTTTCGTCCACACTGTCGGCCCACAACTCCATAGCCTTGGACATTGCGGCCAAGGCTAAGGCCAGTTTACAGGCCATGCCAGCCGCCAGATTCATTTGAGGTCGGAAACCATTCATCTATCCAAAGGGTCCTTGAAAGAGACCGTATCTTCTAACAGGAGGGTCACATGCTTGACCAGCCTCATTACAGCCGCATCCACCAGGGGAGGAGACTCCAGGTGTTTCACTTCCTCTTCCTTAAAGGGATAAAGTTTAGACATCTTTGAGAGCATGGAGTTCTTCCTTTCCACTCTGCTCCATTCATCTGTAATGACTTCTCCCAACTCACCCAGAAAGGGGAAATAAAGGCGCTTCTTATTCAGCTTGTGTAAAATGATAAAGATTGTACTGTGCAAAACTACATTTATTTCTTGCACGATTGTCTTATTTAAATCCACCTTTTTTGGGATACTTTTCAATGTATCAAATATGGAAATGATAAATTATTGATGTTCATTGTGTTTATATTTCATTTTCACGATTGTCACAGCAACATAGCTTCTCTGAGTATATTTATCACATAGTCAATTTAATATATCTGTTTACCGCACATCCATCATCACAAATAGTGATCATATAGACAATTGATTTTACAATAACTTTTTACATAGGATACACAGTTTTGCGCAGCACAATCTTTATCATGTTACACAAACTGCACTCACAGTTAGGGAGTGAACAGTGCTAGCAGCATCTCTGACTCACATCACCATAGATTGCTCGCAGCCCCTCTCATTTAAAAAGCTCCTTATTCAGCTGTCTGGAATACA
The DNA here is from genome assembly GCF_965119305.1 of Pelophylax lessonae. Classification (NCBI taxonomy): domain Eukaryota; kingdom Metazoa; phylum Chordata; class Amphibia; order Anura; family Ranidae; genus Pelophylax; species Pelophylax lessonae. The sequence continues at coordinate 238,338,408 of NC_138776.1, forward strand.
TCTTTTGTTTTGGCGGAGACACCGCTGGATCTTCCCAGTTCAGGGCTTCTCTCACTGCCCTGACCAAGGGGGGAACGGTAGCAAAATCAAACTCCAGAAAGGGATCTACCGCTTCCGAGTCACTTTCTGACAGCATTGCTGATGGATGACTGGGTTGTGATGACCCCCAGCTCCTTTCGGCCTTGTGCCCTTCCGAGGGGGGAAGTATGGAGGGTTTACAACCGGGCCCCGAGTCTGGCCAACTCGCAATTCCGCTAGGGAGTCTTTGAGGACCCGCTTCACTAAGGACTCCAGCCGTTGGTCAGAGCTGTCCCTGTCGCCCACAGCCTGGGATAAGCATCGGTCACACATTGACCTTGACTCGGGCACCACAACCCCAACAACCCACTCTGTCTAGGTGCTGAGAGGGGCCGGGAGAGGCAGGGTCTTTCCCATGGCACCCAGAGCTGGACGGGGACCTACGCCTGGACCTTGAGGAAGAATGCCGGTGATGCGACTTAGAGCGATGCTCATCTTTGCATGTAGAACGAAGAGGATCAGACCTAGGAGGGCTGTAAAAAAAAAAAAAGAAGAAGGAACAAGAACACAAACAGGGAGTAAAGGACATGAAAGCACGCCCCTTTTCCCCCTCTCTACCCATCCCACCACCCCATGCCATAGGTACCTGCTATGGGATGGCTGACCACAGGAGGGCGGCGAGGCTTCCATCTCTGGCGCTGACCTACAGGGATAAGTCGGACAACGGGAATCAGAGAGGAAGAAGAAGGGGTGAAAAAGAGCCCCCACAACCCTGGGGATCAATCTCACCTCCAGCTGTCCTGGCAACAAGCAGGGAAGAGGCAGATGTGTGAAGGTTGGTCCACTCTCTTCTCAGCAGCGTGTAGAACACTACACAGACTGCTGTATACTGACAATTACATTTAAAAATGGTGCCTGCGGACATCATCCAGTGGCCCTGACCGGAATCCACAGCCCATGCGCCACAACGCCGACCACCGCCACCGCGCAGGCGCGAACCAAGCCTCGATCCCGAGGCGACCGCGCATGCGCAGAGGGCATAAACTGGCGCCCTGCGGGACGCGGTAGAGTACCGGCCCCAGGACCACTAGACACCAGGGAAGTAAAGGAGCAGAGAGAGAGGTAAGGGGAAACAATAAAGGACATATTACAGCTGCCATGGAGAAAGAAAAAACAACTTACCAGAGAGGCCCACTAGACACCAGGGATGGATAGAGGACCAGCATACACTGGACTTCCAGGCTGAAAGGCCACTTACAGCAGCTGGGTTTTAAGGCCGCAATACCAGGCTAACAAGCCCTTTTATGCCCACTCCATACCCTGCCACAGCTAGGGCTTAGTGGAGACATGCGATCTATCTCCAGGTCGCCAATGCTGGCCATCCCTATGAATCCAACCAAGTAGGACATGAGCACTGCACAGGTGCACCGTAGGAGGACAAAAAAAAGAACAAAGGAGCTGAACAGGAGCAAAGATTTATGGGACTGGGTGTCCTATAGGATAGGATTGGAGGTGGGACTAGCCCCATAAGTATTCTGCCATGGAGTCTGTCAGGAAATTGTTTTTTTTTTTCTCAGAATTGTCGCTCTTTTTTTGTTTATAGCGCAAAAAAAAAAAAAAATTGCACAGGTGATCAAATACCACCAAAAGAAAGCTCTGTTTGTGGGAAACAAATGAAATCAATTTTATTTGGGTACAGCATTGCATGACCGCGCAATTGTCCGGACCCCCCCCGCGCGTGTGACCGGCATATTCATATGCATTTTTTTGCGTTTCCGGTGCACTTTGCACAGAGATGTATAGTAACTAAGTAGAACTACTTCACTACTGTACTTAAGTACCGAAAGGCGGGATCTGTACTTTCCTAGAGTAGAATTTTTTTCTCCTACTTCCACTTTTACTTCACTACATTTTTTAGATGATTTCAATACTTCTACTCCGATATTTTTTTTTTGTGCTGCATAGTTACTCGTTACAATTATAAAAATTACCACTGCCAGAACAGTAGATGGCAGGTTTCATGAAGCTCAAAACATGTGTATTATCAGCGCATACGAAAATAAATGCTACTGTATGTATAAATAAAAGCTGCATTTGAAATAATAAAAAACAATATGATGTTCAAACTGTTGACTTCTTTCTTTAATAACTACATAACACAGTACTTGTACTTTTACTTTCAGTACTTGAGTAGCAATTTTTTTTTTCAAAACTACTGGTACTTTTACTTTCAGTACTTGAGTAGCAAAATTAAAAAAAAAAACTACTTGCAATACTTAAGTACAAAAAATGTTGAATACTTTAGTACTTCTACTCAAGTCACTTTTTGATCGAGCTCTTGTACTTTTACTCAAGTATGGGTTTTCGAGTACTTTATACAACTCTGACTTTGCACCTGTAAAAAAAGACATGCAACTCAAAGATTGCACTAAAAATACAACTATATAGGAGATTTACCACATCATGCTATACCTGAATGGAGGTAGCCCTCGTCCCTAATAGTCAAGCATGAACACAAAACCCCTAGAGGATGGAGGCAACCAACCATTCAATATGAAAAAGTACTTTGTTATTAAATAAAGAAAATAGCTTTTATTGTATACATATTAAAACAGTTGTATATATGCAAATCATACAACCATACATAAAAACAAACCAGTGCAGCTCATAGCAACAAAAAATCTTGAATATAACTGGCGATACAGCAGGGCATATATATTCCAAAAAGGCCCTGAAGTAGGACAAGATGGGCCAACATTGGAATAGTATGTTGGAACGTGTTGGCTTGATTTACTGGATATGAAGATGTTATTTGCACTGAAGATGTTCGACTTCCCTTGTCATTTAGTAAAGAAAATAAGAAAGTCCGTCTGGATTGGACTCACTTTATTCTTGTGGTGGTGGTCTATACCTGGGGAACTGTAAGTAGTAGGTCTCTGGATCTGCCAGTTGGTGCGTTACCAGGACTTGGGGTACATGGACTCTTTAGTCGCTAAAAATGGCTAATGGTAGGCAGAAAGCTAAACATTTTACCATCCTTGATTTGCCCCTGCCTACAAACTAGCAAGAAAATCTGCAAGATGGTGCAAACTTTAATAAAAGAATGGGGTATAAATATAGCTACTATATATATATATATATATATATATATATAGCACAAAGATTCCAAAACAGTTAAACATGATGTAGCCCAAAGGTGTACATCCACAAATGCACCTTAATAATTAAGTGTGGCTGTTGGCAACTTCCCAATAACAGCAGAGTGACAGAAACATGGTCTTTTGTGATTTTTGGCTATAATACAGTATCTCACAAAAGTGAGTACACCCCTCCCATTTTTGTAAGTATTTTATTATATCTTTACATTGTAGCAAAGTGTAATTTCTTCAGTGTTGTCACTTGAAAAGTAGTGAGTGTATTGCTTGTATAGGCCCAGTTCACATAGGGGCGATCCGACTTCGGGGGGCGACCTCCGAGGTCGCGGTGCGAGCAGCGCGCCGCGACCTCGGAGCGGCCGCCACGGACTTCATAACATTGAAGTCTATGGCGGTCGCCTCCGGGTCGCCCCAAAGAAGCTCCGGACCCTTTTTCTAAGTCAGAGCGACTTGTGTCGCTCCTATTAGAACGGGTCCGCAGCTTCCCTATGGAAGGCGACCTACGGCGACCTGTGAGGCGACCAGGTCGCCTCACAGGTCGCCTTAGTGTGAACGGGGGCTTAACAGTGTAAGTTTGCTTTCCCCTCAAAATAACTCAGCACACAACCATTAATGTCTAAACCTCTGTCAACAAAAGTGAGTACACCCCTAAGTGGAATTGTCCAAATTGGCCCCGAAGTGTCAATAGTTTGTGTGGCCAACATTATTTTCCTGCACTGTTTTAACCCTCCTGGGCATTGAGTTCACCAGAGCTTGACAGGTTGCCACTGGAGTCCTCCTCCACTCCTCCATGATGACATCACAGAGCTGGTGGATGTTAGAGACCTTGCGCTCCTCCACCTTCCATTTAGGGATGCCCCACAGATGCTCAATAGGGTTTAGGTCTGGAGACATGCTTTGCCAGTCCATCACCTTTACCCTCAGCTTCTTTAGCAAGGCAGTGGTCGTCTTGGAGGTGTGTTTGGGGTTGTTATCATGTTGTAATACTGCCCTGCAGCCCAGTCTCTGAAGGGAGGGGATCATGCTCTGCTTCAGTATATCACAGTACATGTTGGCATTCATGGTTCCCTCAATAAACTGTAGCTCCCCGGTGTCGGCAGTACTCATGCAGCCCCAGACCATGACACTTCCACCACCATCATGCTTGACTGTAGGCAAGACACACTTGTCTTTGTACTCCTCACTTGGTTGCCGCCACATACGCTTGACATCATCAAATACGTTTATCTTGGTCTCATCAGACCACAGGACATGGTTCCAGTAATCCATGTCCTTAGTCTGCTTGTCTTCAGCAAACTATTTGTGTATGTGTACTTTCATATGCATCATCTTTGGATGAGGCTTCCTTCTGGGACGACAGCCACCCAGTGTGCGGCATATGTTCTGAGCACTAACAGGCTGAACCCCCACCCCTTCAACCTATTTCCCAAAGACAACCTCTGGATATGACACTGATCATGTGCACTCAACTTCTTTGGTTGACCATGGTGTTCTGAGTGGAACCTGTCCTGTTAAACCGCTGTATGGTCTTGGCCACTGTGCTGCAGCTCAGTTTCAGGGTCTTGGCAATCTTCTTATAGCCTAGGCCATCTTTATATAGAGCAATAATTCTTTTTTTCAGATCCTCAGAGAGTTCTTTGCCATGAGGTGCCTTGCTGAACTTCCAGTGACCAGTATGAGAGAGTGAGAGCGATAACACCAAATTTAACACACCTGAGACCTTGTAACACTAACGAGTCACATGACACCGGGGAGGGAAAATAGCTAATTGGTCCCAATTCGGACATATTCACTTGGGGGTGTACTCACTTTTTTTGCCAGCGGTTTAGACATTAATGGCTGTGTGTTGAGTTATTTTGAGGGGACAGCAAATTTACACTGTTATACGAGCTGTACACTCACTACTTTACATTGTAGCAAAGTGTCCAATCTTCAGTGTTGTCACATGAAAAGATATAATAAAATATTTACAAAAATGTGAGGGGTGTACTCACTTTTGTGAGATACTGTAATTCTCTAAATCATAGGGATAAGTTGCTGAGAGCCTGTTGTACTAGACATAATATTCCAAATCTCTCCAAACCAGAGTCTTGCTTATTAATGAGCATTGCCACATGCAGGAGACATACAGAAAAGTTCATGTAATGTGGTGGCAAACATTGTCCTCATTTTGGAACCTTGGTAAAGAGAGGAATCAACTGGATAGTAGAATAGAGGATCTTAGCACCTCCTGTATGGCCAAAGTATTCCACAAGCGTAAATGTCTATCTGGAGCCAATAAGAAATAATATCCAGGGCCAGTGATAAGAAATATACACATATATAGAACATTTGCATTATTTTCCTATTGTTATGAGTGCATGCTCATTGTTCCTTCAATTGACCCGAAATGTACAGTCGCTCAGCCGATGCTGGAGTAACTAGGTGGAGGGTCAGTAAAAACAGGAGGCTCTAGAGAATATGGAGGTGGAGAATGTGGGGGAAAATCTGCCGGGATCACATACACCTAAAAAAAGACACAAAAGAATATGTAGTTTATTTTATTAGGCATTACATAACGTGATATAGTCAATGCTTTCTAAATGTTACATCTGAATTTTTTTTTAGTTTAACCACTTAAGCCCCGTAAGATTTTACCCCCTTCCTGACCAGGGCCTATTTTGCGATTTGGCACTGTGGGACTTTAATGGACAATTGCGCGGTCTTGCGACGCTGTACCTAAACGAATTTGACGTCCTTTTTTTCCCACAAACAGAGCTTTCTTTTGGTGGTATTTGATCACCTGTGCGATTTTTTGATCATGCGCTATAAACAAAAAAATAGCGACAATTTTGCAAAAATAACAATATTTTTCACATTTTTTTATATGAAATTCCCCCAAAAAAATTTAAAAATCAAAATTTTTTAACATTTTTGGCCAATTTGTTTTCTGCTACATATGTTTAGTAAAAAAAATCACAATAAGCGTATTTTGATTGGTTTGCGCAAAAGTTATTGCGTTTACTAACTAAGGGAAAGATTTCTGTCATTTTTGTTGTTTTTTTTTTTAACGAGTAATGGCGGCGATCTGCGATTTTTTTTTTTTTGCGGGACTGCGACATTGCGGCGGACAGATCGAACCCTTGACTGACATTTTCGACACTTTTGGGGGTACCAGTGACATTACTACAGTAATCAGTGCTATATATATGCACTGTTACTGTAAACATTACAATGGCAGGGAAGGGGTTAACTTTATTGGGGAAGGAGGGGTTAAATGTGTCCCTAAGGGCGTGTTTATAACTGTGATTGGATGTGGCTTTACTCGCCCCCTATTGGCTTACAGGCTAGTGACGTACCCATACGTCACTTTGCCTGGCCGGGGCTGACCGCCGCAGTACATGTGCTTGCGGCGGTCGGCAACCGGTTAACTTGAACACATTTGTAATGTAGAGTAGAGCCAAATAAAATGCGGAAATATTAAAGTAAGGACAATAATCAGCCAGACTTGTCACCAATCCCTGATCCCTAACATGACCCCAACACTTAACGCTAACCCCCTGTTTGAACCCTAACCACAGTGCTCCATATTTCTCTCCAGTTTACTTTGTAATTTAAACCGTAACCTGAACTTAAACACAAAACTAATAAAGTAACTCCTAACATGAGAGGATAACTTTGTTCACCTTCTAATTTTCTATATCCTGTCTCTCAATTTAATTTTGACTCCCAGTTTAAGAGAGGACTATACAAAGTTAAATGGAAATGTAACCTGTTATACAGAAAGAATTATAAAAAGAAATGCAGACAGAAAAATTTAGAGTTTAGATTGGGGCTCAGTGGGATAGGGGGTAAGGGAATGAGGTCCGGCATCCCAAAATTTAAGTGTCTAATATAGGGTGACCAGACATCCCCAGTTTCCGGGGACAGTCTCCGGACTGAAGACATTGTCCGGGCCAGATTAATGTAGACAGAGCATCCCATGCTGGCTGAGAAACAGCCTGGTGGCTCAGATGCCGACACCCCTGCTGGACGATCTCACTGCCACTCCTGCTGCTGTTCAATGGAGGAGAGACAGAGCCAAAACTTGACTGTGTGGAGGGCTGGGATTGGGAGGTAAACAGATTGGGAGGGGGGGTCTGCTTGTACACAGGTGAGGGCAGTGGGGGGCAGGGGTCAGAGTTGATGCAGCTGCATGGAGAGGTGGAGAGTTTAACTTTAGCAGAGATAATCTGTGAGAGAAGGGTGCAGAGGTGAGTTATGGATGTGGGGGCAGAAGTGTCTTCTGTGCATAGCAAACCTCTTAATTCTGTACTCTATGCCTAACACCCCCCTATGTATTATGTAGTCCTGCGCTCAGCGCTCTGCATATTATGTAGTCCTGTGCCCAGCGCTCTGTCTATTATGTAGTCCTGTGCCAGGCGCTCTGTGTATTATGCAGTCCTCTGCCCAGCACTCTGTGTATTATGCTGTCCTCTGCCCAGTGCTCTGTGTATTATTCAGTCCTGTGCCCAGCGCTCTGTGTATTATGTAGTCCTGTACCCAGTGCTCTGTGAGTTATGCAGCCCTGTGCCCGGCGCTCTGTGTATTATGCAGTCCTTTGCCCAGTGCTCTGTGTATTGTGCAGTCCTGTGCCCAGCACTCTGTGTATTATGCAGTCCTGTGCCCAGCACTCTGTGTATTACGTAATCCTGTCCCCGGCGCTCTGTGTATTATGCAGTCCTAAGCCCAGAGCTCTGTGTATTATGCAGTCCTGTATATTATATAGTCCTGTGCCTAGCACTCTATGTATTATGCAGTCCTGTGCCCAGCATTCTCTGTATTATGTAGTCCTGTACCCAGCACTCTGTGTATTATGCAGTCCTGTGCCCAGCACTCTGTGTATTACGTAATCCTGTCCCCGGCGCTCTGTGTATTATGCAGTCCTAAGCCCAGAGCTCTGTGTATTATGCAGTCCTGTATATTATATAGTCCTGTGCCTAGCACTCTGTGTAATATGCAGTCCTGTGCCCGGTGCTCTATGTATTACGCAGTCCTGTGCTCTGCGCTCTCTGTAATTTGCAGTCCTGAGCCCAGAGCTCTGTGTAATATTCAGTCCTGTGCCCAGCGCTCTGTGTATTATGTAGTCCTGTGCCCAGCGCTCTGTGTATTATGCATTCCTGTGCCCAGCGCTCTGTGTATTATGCAGCCCTGTGCCCGATGCTCTGTGTATTATGCAGTCCTTTGCCCAGTGCTCTGTGTATTATATAGTCCTGTGCCCGGCGCTCTGTGTATTATGCAGTCCTGAGCCTAGAGCTCTGTGTATTATGCAGTCCTGTATATTATGCAGTCCTGTGCCCAGCATTCTCTGGATCTGATTGGACCGCCCGTGTGAAAGGGCCCTTATAGGACAAGAAGTAAGACTTCTTGCATTTCTGATGTGTGAATAAGGGCACCCCAAAATCAATCTAGCAGAGCTTCTTGTGTTTCCATGTAGTATGGGTGCCTGATTGGAAAGTAGTGAATGCCTACATGGATTCTTGCTTTAATGTAAACTACATGTTCAAAATTTTGAAGAGTTCAGGATTGCAGATAAACTCTCAGAGGTTAACAGGGAAGAAAAAGGTAAAACATTATATTGACAAACTTGTCTGAATAGCCCAGGTTAATTGAAGGATCTACAGTGTGTTACTTCTTAAAAGCTCTTACCAGTGATGAGGCTACAGAAGTGTGACGCAGAGAACAACTTCCTGCAATAAACGCAGATAAAGCCAGAATAAACTGCAGCACATTTGTGGTAAGGAGAAGCCCAAGAATTGCTATAGTGCCCCCCTGTAAACACATAACCACAGAGAAACCTACATTAATGTTTTTGATAGGTAGCATATATTTGCAAATGTGTGCATACTAAACACCTTGTTTTTAATGTGAACCGTTGGGCAGGGTCAATTCGGTTTGTTGCAAGCTGGCTGGTATGTGAGGTGGGAATTGTTGTTTATTGATTTTGAACATGCGTCGCTGTTCCATGTACTTCTTGCTGCAAAGGCCAGTTATAGGTTGGGGTTGGTGCCATTTGTTTGTACTGTTGGTAATTGGTGAGGGGATGTACTGGATACCTTCACTGCCATTTCTGGGGGTCCGGTGTGTCCCTATACCTTTATGGAGTGGTGGGCTCTCTCCAGGCATACCTACTCTTAATATATCCATTATTGAATATGTGCTCCAACTCAGGAGACTTTCAAAATTATAGAGTTAGGACTGCAGTACACTGGGGGAGCCATGACGTGGCCACTGCAGCTTACACATATATTTGAAAATGAGTGCAAAATAAACCCTTTGTTTTTAACGTGAACTGTTAGACAGGATCAATTTATTTTGTTGCAGGTTGTCTAGTAAGTGATATGGAGTTTGGGAAGGAAAAGCCGCTTAGGTGAGACTGAATGAACCGGTGCTGATCAGATCCGCCATCCAGAAACAGTGCAAGCAAAGAAGTTGGACCGCACTCGGATACCTGAAATCAAAATAGTTCTTTATTCCTCATCGAATCCAAACAGACACTGCATTGAGAGACATGCCAGGTTGACGCGTTTCACGATATAGATAATCGCTTACTCATTATGAGTAGGCGATTATCTATATCGTGAAACGCGTCAACCTGACATGTCTCTCAATGCACTGTCTATATGGATTCGATGAGGAATAAAGAACTATTTTGATTTCATGGATCCGAGTGCGGTCCAACTTATTTGCTTGCACTGTCTAGTAAGTGAGCTAAGAATTTTTGTTTGTTGTTTTTGACATACATCGCCCTTCCATTTGCTCCTTGCTTCAAAGGTCAGTTATAGGTTGGGGTGGTTGTACTTTTAATAGCGCCCTGCCCTAAGCTGACTAGATTTAGGTTTTGGCTCTCCTATACCCAACTGAGCAATTTATTTTATAGGTCTGGTCAGGTTTATCCCTATGCCTGATGGTTGAATGCTTCTACCTGCCTCTGGAAGAAGCTTCCAGAAATAGAGTAGGAGGGTTTGCCACTGGGTTATAAATATTTATCAAACCTCAGCCAATCTCTGGGAGGGAAGCCCAGAATGTGTGGCTGGGGAGAAGCTAAATGTTTAGAAGGGTCTGATCTAAGCTGTTACTGCTAGGCCTCAGCATGTGCTTGGCTGAGGGCCTTGGAGGAACTTGGACGTAAATAAACTTGCTGGAAGGCCCTACCTGTGGAAGCTGGGCTGGAGAGGGAGCCCTTTCACTGAAGAGTGTTGCAGGGGAGCTGGTTGGGAAGCTGCCTCTGGAAATTGTCAATAGTACCTTTTGCCTAGAGCTCCATGTGTGCCAGTGCCTTGATGATTAAATACCAGAGGTTGCTGCAAGGACTGTGACTGCTCTTACAGAGTCTCAGACTAGCTGGCTGTCCCCTCTACTTATTGGAAGCTGCTACTGAAGAACTTTATTGAGAATCTGTTCTCTGATACCTGCGTGTGTTTTGGAGTATCCTGCACCCTCATCCCCTTACCCGCCTGTGTTCAATTACTGCATTAACCACTTGCCGACCGCCGCCCGACTATATACGGCGGCAGTCAGCCCCTCCCAGGCAAAGTGACGTACCGGTACGTCACTAGCCTGGGAGCGTATAGGGGCAAGCGCGCTGCCGGAGGCGTGCTCCCGCCCCGGCTCGTACCCGAAGAAGCCGGCGTGTGTGACTGGCGGACCCGATGTCCGCCGGTCACTCGCGATCATCGGGTAGAGAGGGAGAAAGGCAGGCGGCTAATGTAAACAAAGCCGCCTGTCATTCTCCCCTGTGTAAAAGCACAGATCACTCGGTCCTGCTATGTAGGACCATTGATCGGTGCTGTTACACAAACAGCCACATCCAATGACAGTAAGAAACACGCCCCTAGGGACACACTTAACCCTTCCCTCTCAAATAAAGTTAACCCCTTCCCTCCCAGTGTCATTTTTACAGTAACAGTGCATATGTATAGCACTGATTACTGTAGTAATGTCACTGGTACCCCCAAAAGTGTCAAAAATGTCAGTCAAGGGTCCGATCTTTCCGCCGCAATGTCGCAGTCCCGCAAAAAAAATCGCAGATCGCCGCCATTACTCGTTAAACAAAAAAACAACAAAAATGACAAAAATCTTTCCCTTAGTTATTAAACGGAATAACTTTTGCGCAAACCAATCAAAATACGCTTATTGAGATTTTTTTTTTACCAAACATAGGTAGCAGAAACCAAATTGGCCAAAAATTTAAAAAAAATTAGTGTTTTACATTTTTACATATGGAACCTTTACATTTTTGGGGAATTTCATATAAAAATGTGAAAAATATTGTTATTTTTGCAAAATTGTCGGTCTTTTTTTGATTATAGCGCATGATCAAAAAATCGCACAGGTGATCAAATACCACCAAAAGAAAGCTCTGTTTGTGGGAAAAAAAGGACGTCAAATTTGTTTAGGTACAGCGTCGCACGACCCTGCAATTGTCCGTTAAAGTCACGCAGTGCCGAATCGCAAAATACCCCCTGATCAGGAAGGGGGTAGAATCTTCCGGGGCTTAAGTGGTTAAATCTTCAAAAAGACACTGCCAGACTAAGCTTGAATTTTGTCGGGGTGCTCTGGAGCTGATACCTGGGCTGGCAGCCTTTGGACAGCTAAGGGAAACCTGTTTTTTTTCCAGTGGTCCCTCTGTTGGTAAGTGCTACAAATATAAAACGAAGGCTTATGCAATATTTGTCTGGTCAAGTGCTCATCATAGATACTGAAAAGTGTAAAAGTGTAAAATGGATTGGCAGAGGGCAAAGGGATAGTCATCAGTATTGCTTGTTGTCTTTTTTTAGGTGATCTTTTTCTCATGACTTTTTCTCATGACTGACTTACATTGTTCTGCATTGTGTCTCTGTTTGGATGCAGCAATCCTGGTAGAGACAGAACTTTGCTTTCTTATGTCAAAGTCTCCAGCGAGGAGAACAATGAGCAGAACCATAGTGTCAGCACCCCAAAAAGCCCTTCTAAGGGCTGGTATTTGTGTTTTTTTTTTTTTTTTTTTATATATATATATATATATATACCTAGCGTCCCCAAAAGCCCTTTTAAGGGCTGGTAATTGAGTTGTTTCTTCTTATATATATATATATATCTATATCTATCTAGTGTCCCCAAAAGCCCTTTTAAGGGCTGGTAATTGAGGATTTTTTTTATTTATATATATACATATATATATATATATATATATATATATAGTGTCCCCAAAAGCCCTTTTAAGGGCTGGTAAGGTAATAGAGTTTTTTCTTTATATATATATCTATATATATCTATTGTACACTGCAGTTGCCTGCCCGCTGTGTGTGAGAGGCCACAGACCTACCACAGACTGTACTGTGTGCACACCACACTCATTTCGGGTGGCACAGGCACAGTACCTTGCATTTTAAAAAATATTTTTTTTTTTCCTCTGTCATAATTGCAGTGAGTGCTGTGTCAGGTCCACAGAGTGCACTGTACCCACTGCAGTGCACTGCCCACCACTGATATATATACGGTGGCACAGCATCTTGTTGCAATAAATTGAAAAAAAAAAATATTTTTTATTATTGCAGTTGCCTGGGCTGCCAGTTACTGTCAGGTCCACAGAGTGTACTGTGCCCACTGCAGTGCCACTGTGTGCCCACCCACCACTGATATATAAGGTGGCACAGCAGCTTGCAAAGTAAAAAAAAATATATATATTTTTTAATTGCAGTTGCCTGGGTGCCAGTGACTGCTGTCAGGTCCACAGAGAGTGTACTGTGCCACTGCCCACCCACCACTGATATATAAGGTGGCACAGCAGCTTGCAAAGTAAAATAAAATATATTTTTTTTAAATTGCAGTTGCCTGGGTGCCAGTGACTGCTGTCAGGTCCACAGAGAGTGTACTGTGCCACTGCCCACCCACCACTGATATATAAGGTGGCACAGCAGCTTGCAAAGTAAAAAAAAATATATATTTTTTTAAATTGCAGTTGCCTGGGTGCCAGTGACTGCTGTCAGGTCCACAGAGAGTGTACTGTGCCACTGCCCACCCACCACTGATATATAAAGTGGCACAGCAGCTTGCAAAGTAAAAAAATATATATATATTTTTTAAATTGCAGTTGCCTGGGTGCCAGTGACTGCTGTCAGGTCCACAGAGAGTGTACTGTGCCACTGCCCACCCACCACTGATATATAAAGTGGCACAGCAGCTTGCAAAGTAAAAAAAATATATATATTTTTTAAATTGCAGTTGCCTGGGTGCCAGTGACTGCTGTCAGGTCCACAGAGAGTGTACTGTGCCACTGCCCACCCACCACTGATATATATGCCTGCAAGAGAAAAAGCCAGCCGCAGAGAAGCCGTATTCCTGAAAATATAAGAAAAATGCTGTTTTTTAGGGGTTCTGGACATGCTACAGAGCTGAAACTTGACAGGTACACTTTTTAGACCCCCCAGACACTAAATACAAAAAATGACATGCCTGCCTAAAAAAATGCCCGCTAAATGCCTGCAAGAAAAAAAGCCAGCCGCAGAGAAGCCGTATTCCTGAAAATATAAGAAAAATGCTGTTTTTTAGGGGTTCTGGACATGCTACAGAGCTGAAACTTGACAGGTACACTTTTTAGACCCCCCAGACACTAAATACAAAAAATGACATGCCTGCCTAAAAAAATGCCCGCTAAATGCCTGCAAGAAAAAAAGCCAGCCGCAGAGAAGCCGTATTCCTGAAAATATAAGAAAAATGCTGTTTTTTAGGGGTTCTGGACATGCTACAGAGCTGAAACTTGACAGGTACACTTTTTAGACCCCCCAGACACTAAATACAAAAAATGACATGCCTGCCTAAAAAAATGCCCGCTAAATGCCTGCAAGAGAAAAAGCCAGCCGCAGAGAAGCCGTATTCCTGAAAATATAAGAAAAATGCTGTTTTTTAGGGGTTCTGGACATGCTACAGAGCTGAAAATTGACAGGTACACTTTTTAGACCCCCCAGACACTAAATACAAAAAATGACATGCCTGCCTAAAAAAATGCCCGCTAAATGCCTGCAAGAGAAAAAGCCAGCCGCAGAGAAGCCATATTCCTGAAAATATAAGAAAAATGCTGTTTTTTAGGGGTTCTGGACATGCTACAGAGCTGAAACTTGACAGGTACACTTTTTAGACCCCCCCAGACACTAAATACAAAAAATGACATGCCTGCCTAAAAAAATGCCCGATAAATGCCTGCAAGAGAAAAAGCCAGCCGCAGAGAAGCCATATTCCTGAAAATATAAGACAAATGCTGTTTTTTAGGGGTTCTGGACATGCTACAGAGCTGAAACTTCACAGGTACACTTTTTAGACCCCCCAGATGCTAAATCCAAAGAAATTTTTTATTTTTATTTTTTTTTAATTTTTCCAATAATTGGCTCTCTATCAAAAAATTATAATTTTTAAGAACTTTTTTTTTGCGTGATCCCTCTCCAGCATGCCACAGTCCAGGTGTTAGTCCCCTTGAAACAACTTTTCCATCACTATTGTGGCCAGAAAGAGTCCCTGTGTGTTTTAAAATTCGCCTGCCTATTGAAGTCTATGGCGGTTCGCCCGGTTCGCCGGTTCGCGAACATTTGCCGATGTTCGCGTTCGCCGTTCGCGAACGGCGAATTTTAGGTTCGCGACATCACTAAGTGCCACCACCAACAAGAACTAAAAGCAACTTTTAAAATTTTGTATAGGGAGAGTTATAACCCCTGTCTTTTCTTTTTTTTTTTTTTTTTTGCCCTCTGTGTCCCATAGAGGAGATTTTCCTTCACTTCCTCTTACATAGCTAAAATAGGAAGTTAAAGGAAATCCCTCCAAAGTGAGGGAATCCTGAGGTGTCGCCTTGGTCATCAGAACTAGTGTCCCCATTGGAAGATTTCCCCTTTATCAGTGTTCTGGTGATTTCTTTTACTTTGAATGACAATAGTAAACAGGCCAAATAGAGGTGAAACTCCCAAACTCCCTAACAGGAGAACAGATGACAATAAAAACTGACAGGTGTTCTAATCCCTCTCAGTTCTATTTAAAACAAAAAAAGGTTTTGCCTTTAGTTACACTTTATATTTAACCATATATTACTATTATACACACGTTCTATTTATAACATTTATATGACAATGGGAGCTTGCAGAAAGGAGGGGAGAGTATAGTAAAGGGCCATACACACTATACGATTTTCTGAAGACTTTTTCCTTCAGATTTACCTTTTCTATGTAGTGCAAGGGCCTGCCAGATTGCATACAAATTGAAAGTGTTTAGGTTTGACCTCATATTATCTGGTTTTGGTAAATCTAAAGGAAAAAGTCTTCAGAAAATCTTATAGTGTGTATGGCCCATTAGGCTGGGTTCACACTTACGCAAATTGGATGCAGGTTTCTCAATGAAGCTGGTTCACTGGTCCTGTGCATCTTTTGCTCCGTTTTAGGTCCAAAATCAGGCAAAAAAATCTGACCTGATTTGCACCTGAAATGGAGAACATGGAGGCATCAGACCCCCTGCTGCGAGCCATGGCCGCAGCTAGTGTGAAGCTGGCCTTACAACTGTGTGCTATGAATTGCAGCAACGTTCTCACCAAACTGGGGATGGACCAATGGCCCAGCTGTATTGCTTAACTGCAGGAAAAAAGTAAGTTTACCCGTTTGACTTTGCTGTCTGACATCAAACCCAGGGACAGTGTTGGCTGGACTCAGGGCTGGATTTATCTGTATGTCTAGAGCTGACTGAAGTCAGGATGCAGCTATTCCCTGTACAGTCACAGACATCATTTTTTTTCCCCATCAGCAGAAGAACTACAGTCAACTCATATAGATTGATTTACCAATTATTACAATATTCTAGGCCAGGTTAGGAACACAAAAAAAAAAGAAAATGTTCTTCCAAATGAAGTGATCCTAGCAAAGTGGTTTTGTTTTGGTCGCCAAAGGTTTTGTAACTACAGGCTCCCTGTTTGAACCACAAGACTTAAGCTGGCATTAAGGTGATTTTTTTTTCGGTTCAGCAAGTGGGCTAATTGAAAAAAAAAAAAAAGAAATAACGGATTCCTCCATCTACAAGTGAGGATTGGGGTATCCCCCCAGTCAGGACTTTGGATTCTGAGAGCAGAACTCTCCATCAACAAATATTTTCCAACACTCCCAATTTCTGTTGAACAGGGACTTGCTGAACCAACCGAGTTTCGATCCATCTATGGCCAGCTTTACAGAACAGAATGGCAGGTGAAACTATTTACATATACAGTATGTGCAGTATTTCAGCTCTGTTATTAGCCCTTTAATTGTGGCTTTCAATAATTAGTCTCCAGCAAGTTAAAAAAGGAAGCAAAATAGCTTCTACGCAGTGATGACACTCATTATAATGCTGAATAGGTTCAGGTTCACTACCCCTAAACATTAGATGGTCTGAAAGTCAGAAAATGGCTTACTTCATATGTGTTTCATGTAGGAGTCATTTAAAACCAAAAATCTGCTTTTACTCCCTTTGCTCAATTTCATTCCCTATTAAGATAAATAAATGTAAAGTTATGCACTTGGGGGCTAAGAATATGCATGCATCATACATACTAGGCAGAGTAGAACTGGGGGAATCAATGGCGGAGAAGGATCTGGGTGTTCTGGTAGAGCATAAGCTTAATAATAGCATGCAATGCCAAGCTACGGTTTCCAAACCAAGCAAAGTCCTTTCTTGTGTTAACAGAGGCATGGTCTCCAGAGAGAGAGAGATATAATTTTGCCCCTGTACAAATCATTAGTAAGACCTCATCTGGAATATGCAGTTCAGTTTTGGGCACCAGTTCTTAAAAAGGATATCGGGTAACTGAAGAAAGTGCAGAGAAGGGCAACCAAACTGATGAGAGGCATGGAGGACCTCAGCTATGAGAAAAGATTAGAGGAACTGAATTTATTCTCCCTTGAGAAGAGGAGATTAAGGGGGGATATGATCAACATCTATAAATACAAAAGGTTCCATATGGTGAACTTGGTGTTGAGTTGTTCACCTTAAGGTCAACACAGAGGACAAGGGGGCACTCTTCACATCTAGAGGAAAAGAGATTTCGTCTCCAAATATGGAAAGGTTTCTTCACCGTAAGAGCTGTGAAAATGTGGAATAGACTCCCTTCAGATATTGCTTAAAAAAAGCCCTGGATTCTTTCCTGGGTGTACTTAATATAACTGGGTACTAATATTTATAGGTAAAGTTGATCCAGGGAATATATGATTGCCTCTCAGGGTATCAGGAAGGATTTTCCCCTGCTGTAGCAAATTGGATCATGCTTTGCTGGGTTTTTTTCACCTTTCTCTGGATCAACTGTGGGTATAGGATTGTGTATACGGGATTGTATGGTTGGGTTTTCTTTACTGTTTTTTTTTTTTTTTAATTGATTGAGCCAGATGGTCTTTTTTCAACCTGACTAACTATGTAACTATGTAAGATTGATTATACTCTCTTCCTTTTTACCATATACATACCTCAATGGGAGGCCCATAAACCCCCCACATTGTCAATTCGGGCTTAGAAGAGCTCAGTGCCACCTAGAATTAAGTTCTTGCATCATAAAGTGGAATTCAAACCAAACTTCTTTATCTTGGTCTCTATCTAGATTTGCATAGCATTGGGGAATGGACGTTTCAATGCTATATGTGTCCCCAATGGAAATTACCTTTACTTCCCTTTTTTTCAAGAGGACAAGAAAATAACAGAATCTCTCTAAAGGTAATGCAGACAGCATGAAGACAGAAATAAAAGCCCCCTTGAGTAAAAAAGGGGAAGTGTTAGAAAACCTATAGGGTGTTAAGAATGGCTAAACAGACTGAATTTTGCGTGTATGGAGGTTTGGCAAATGGCCAACTAAGCTAATAGATTTTTAACCAAATTGACCTCTGGCAGTAGCAGAAAGTGATACATTTAGCAGCAGTATTACTACTGCTGCTAAATGTGACAGCTTTCCCACAGACTGGATGTTTAGTAGCCACCAGCTACCAGCATCCTAACAGATATGACCCCTTATGTTCTACACCCACCCACCCCTTAAAAATTGACCTTGTATTTATAGGCCAAGAATTCTCAAAAAAAAATCCAAAAATTCCAAAGCTGGGTATCCTACATTACAAATGGATGGGTAGGAGTTAAAAAGGGTAAACAATTCACATATATACAGTATGAAGTAGAAAACCTTGGAGCAGTAACAATTATATCAATGTTAGAGGCTGTCATAAGGCAAAATCATCCATACAGTAACATGCATCCTTACATTAAGAGCAACAATACATCTTATATAGATCCCTACTACTGTCCAATTAGTAGCAGCAAGTAAATGATCATACAGAGAATAGGGCAATACATTGCTTCTTGAAGAGCAGAAATCTTGCAGTTGTTTACCTAGAAAAGAAAAAAGCAGCAAACAACGTGTTTATCACATTTTCTTCAATCTTGAAACACCATCCCCTCACAAATGACATTCCAATGTATAGGGAGGGAATGTGTGACATTTTTTTATATTGAAAAAAAATTGACTTAAAGTCCATCCCTGTATTTTACCACCACCTAGTGGAGTAAGTAATCAATGCATGTAGAGAAATCCACGCTTAGGATATATCAAGTTACTCCGTAAGTGTTGGCTGCAGCCCCCTTCAAACTATATTCCGAAGATATATAGAAAATTAGAGTTCAATAAGGGAAGGAATGTGGCGCTGCCAATTTTTCATACCACTCAATAAATATCTAATAAATATGTGAAAGTGTAAACAGTATATAAATAAATTATAGTGCAATATGTGTCCAATCCAAGAATGCAAATAAATTGAGTGCGTGAGTAAATATGCACACAAGTGACTGACAAATAAAGTGCCGAAGTGCAAAATACTGGTATAGTGTACCTAGTACCAATGCGGTATATATAATATAATGACCTTAAACGATATAGGTGAATAAAATGAGAAATAAGTGGGTGTCATATTAAAAATGTGATACCAAGTGTTGACCAAAGTGCAATATAAAAGTGATAGGAGTTAATATAATAATGACACAGCTAATCATAAATTAATGGCACTCACATAGATCCGTGATAACATGTGATAAAGAGGATAAGAGTGGTAATAAATAATATTAATGTATTAAATAAGTTTCTAAAAGATACCAGCTGGGAATGATTGAACCCTCACAGTGGGTATATGAACTATAGGTAGTTACAAACCACCTTAAATAAATAAATATAGCAGCAATTCCAGAACCTCACATCAATAAATAGTCCATAACTAATTCAGTAATGAATAGTCCATAGAGCAATACAAAAATGGAAAAATAATGCAGTAGTAATCTTCAAGACAAAAAAGTGACTTCAGTGCAGGTGCTTTTAAATATTCCTGAAAAGGTGCCAGAACTCAGGTGATCAATCCGTGCTCCCCGCACCCTTTGGACCGCACTCACCAGAGTAAATCACCCCTACAGGGGTACCAAGCCTTCAATGGGTAGTATCCTGGGTCCCCCTCTGGTCTCCCTGGGTGATCCTATGGACACGAGTGCTATCCGGTCCCTGCCCGAGTCCTCGTCACACTGTCCTTAGAGTTAGGTATTTGTCCACGGGTATATGGGGGGAATAAAGGTCTGACATAGGGTAGTACCGTCTAATAATGTTTATTAAGTCAATATAGTGGTACTCACAAACAAGCAGGTTAAAATCGGCAGGTAATGCAGTGGTGATCGCGCACTGCCGGGACGCCGTGCGTTCCACAGACCGGATGTGCGTGTCAGCTGGGCGGATGTGACGCAATGACGCTCTACGCGTTTCGTCAGAATGACGTCTTCAGGAGTAGCGTCATCACGCCATCTCCGCCTATTTATAGTATCATGGGAATCGGGCCATTTTTTGCCGCTCCAATCACAGCGGCCGGCTGAGCAGCCAATGGAATAAATCTATGTGTGTCGCACTTAGTTGCCGGGTGAAAGTGCTCCTCACATAACTCGTATATGCCCATCTGATGGGAAGCAAGTGGCCATCCTAAACTGAAAACTCCACACCACACGTCTCAATGCGTGAGCGTCATAGGACCGACCAGCATATACAAGACTATAAGGCGGATCCGTGTTGCTCAGCGGGGATCGATCCGCGATCCCCGCTGAGCCGGGCGGATGACAGCTCCGTCTCCGCTTGCAGAGCGGAGAGGGAGGTGTCTCAGCACCCGCTGCCCTCTATGGGGGATCGGATGAGAGCGGACCGCTTGTCCGCTCTCATCAGATCCGCTCCGATTACTGAACGGATGGAAAAATAGGGTTTCCATCCGTCCAGATTTCAGCACAGGATCGGATGCGGATGGCAGCGGGTGTCAGCGGAGGTGTCTCCGCTGACACCCGCTGCCCCATAGAGCTGCATGGAGGATCCGATCAGATCCGCCTAAAAAACTGACAGGCAGATCTGATCAGACCGCCCGTGTGAAAGAGCCCTAAAGCTTTTCTTATGCGGTGATATTATGTCCGCATTGCAATGTGCACGATAATGGAAGTATTTTTAAAAAGGTCCTAATTCCATGGTACTAGAACATGAATATATATAAGAAAAAAGTTTTAATATATACACAGCAAGCAATCAATAAAAATAAAATTATGTATGTATGAATAGAGGTAACAATCACAATTGCAAAGGAATAAAATGATGAATTTATAAAATTCCTCCTTTTCTCCTGAAAATTTAATTATGTGCCTGTGGTTGGCAGGTGGAGATAGTCTGCGTATCCCAACTGATTAGTTATAGGTAAAGGGTAAAAATAGGCAAAATTGGCATGGATTAAAAATGTAAATGATTAAAAAAGTCTTATAAGTATCCCAAGTCAAATGAATCACCCTTAAATTATTGGGTGAAGGGGTGATTAAAAAGATGTTGGAATCCAGATATCCCAATGTGTTAATGTATTATATCCTGTGTTCAATAGAACAAACGGGGACTAAAACCGTGAATGATAAAAGTGCTAAGTGCATATGTTCAATGAATCCACAATCTGGTAATATAAATATTGCTACCCCAAATATATCTAGGTGATGCATTGTGTGAAGGTGCTAGAAAATATATATGTCTTCTAGGAAAGATATATAAAGAGAAGGGTAAAAGTGCCAGGAAGAATCAAGAGGGGCTGGGGTGATACCCTGGTGATAATAGGGAGTGGCTGATGAAAGCCAAAAAACGAAAGTAGGACAAACAACACCCCACACATACTCAAATCAGGGGGTACTACTCTTGTGGAGAAAGACTGGTAACTGACCTCAGGGGGCTGGGCCTGATGTTAATCATGTTATAAAATATTAAAAATATATATTAAATTATAAATATACTGAATGTTAAAAATTAGAAATAAAACAGTTCAGGTCTATATCTAGATTAAGTCCCCTGGGTTGAAGCGATTCCAGTAAATATATCCACCTGGTTTCATTTTGGGAGATTTTCTTCCTTTTGCTCTCCCCTCTCCAGTGTCCGGAAATTGAGTCTATGCCATAAAAGATCAGGCCTTTCAGGTTCTTATTATGGACTTCTAGGTAATGTCTGGAGAGGCTATGTTTCTGAAAGCCATTTTTTATATTGGTTATGTGCTCCCTGATCCTTACATGGAGGGGTCTAGTAGTGCGTCCTACATATTGTAGATTGCAGGTGCATTCTACAACATAAGTAACATGAGTAGTGTTACATGTAATAAGGTTATTAATTTTGTGTCTCTTATGGTTCACTTTCGATTTAAAATCTAGCATTTTCCTAGGCTGAGAGGGATTATTCCTGCAGGCCAAACGTTTTCTGCACCTGATAAAGCCCTTCATGTCAGGGAAGATTTTGACTTTCTTAGGGGGGTCTATCACATTTTTGACCAGTCTAGTCCTTAACCACTGGTATCCAAAGGCAAATCTTATTTAAAAGACAGCACACAATTGCTAAAAGAAATCAGAAATATAAGAATTGATGAATCCCAATTTTTGGTCACCATAGATGCAAATTCGTTGTATACCAGCATCATACAAGGAGATGGGCTTAGTGCAATAAAGAAAGCACTTTATGAAGACAACAGCCTGAAAAGAACCCAAATACAGTACATACTAGAAGGCCTAAAATTGGCGATGGAAAGTAATTACTTCTGGTATGGCAAGTCATTCTACGTACAAACCAAAGGCGTTGCCATGGGGGCCAGATATGCCCCCAGTGTGGCAAATGTTTTCATGAACACGTGGGAGGAACAGCAAATTTACAACCAAAATATACCGGAAATCAAATTCTATAAACGCTATATAGATGACATTATAATGATCTGGGAGGGGTCAAGAGACTCCTTACAAGAATTCATGGAAGAGATTAATTCCAATCCATATGGGCTAACTTTCACTGGACATTGGGATTTGGAAAAAATAGACTATCTCGATCTACAAATTTTCAAAGAAGAGGGTCATCTACAAACAAAGACGTTTTTTAAGACCACAGATAAGAATGGATATATTCCGAGAACTAGCTGCCACCATCTGCAATGGAAAAACAATATCCCCAAAGGACAATTCATGAGAATGAGGAGAAATTGTGGGAGGTTAGATGACTATGACCAACAAACATCTATTTTAATGGAAAGGTTCGAAGAGAAGGGTACAACAAGGAAACTTTGGAAAAAACAAGGGTGGAGGTCAGAAATATGAACAGGGAAAACCTGCTGGAAACAAAAACTAAAGAGAAGAGAGGGAATTATGACTGTGCCTTTATTTCGGGGTACCATAGACAATATAGAGAGGTAGAAAAGATATTCAGAAGATACTGGCCAGTGTTAAAGAGTGATAAAACACTTTCTAAAGTATTACCAGAGAAACCTATGTTCATCTACCGGAGAGCACCAACCTTAAGGAACAGACTGTTCAAAAATGTGATAGACCCCCCTAAGAAAGTCGAAATCTTTCCTGACATGAAGGGGTTTATCAGGTGCAGAAAATGTTTGGCCTGCAGGAATAATCCCTCTCAGCCTAAGAAAATGCTAGATTTTAAATCGAAAGTGAACCATAAGAGACACAAAATTAATAACCTTATTACATGTAACACTACTCATGTTACTTATGTTGTAGAATGCACCTGCAATCTACAATATGTAGGACGCACTACTAGACCCCTCCATGTAAGGATCAGGGAGTACATAACCAATATAAAAAATGGCTTTCCGAAACATAGCCTCTCCAGACATTACCTAGAAGTCCATAATAAGAACCCGAAAGGCCTGATCTTTTATGGCATAGACTCAATTTCCAGACACTGGAGAGGGGAGAGCAAAAGGAAGAAAATCTCCCAAAATGAAACCAGGTGGATATATTTACTGGAATCGCTTCAACCCAGGGGACTTAATCTAGATATAGACCTGAACTGTTTTATTTCTAATTTTTAACATTCAGTATATTTATATTTAATATATATTTTTAATATTTTATAACATGATTAACATCAGGCCCAGCCCCCTGAGGTCAGTTACCAGTCTTTCTCCACAAGAGTAGTACCCCCTGATTTGAGTATGTGTGGGGTGTTGTTTGTCCTACTTTCGTTTTTTGGCTTTCATCAGCCACTCCCTATTATCACCAGGGTATCACCCCAGCCCCTCTTGATTCTTCCTGGCACTTTTACCCTTCTCTTTATATATCTTTCCTAGAAGACATATATATTTTCTAGCACCTTCACACAATGCATCACCTAGATATATTTGGGGTAGCAATATTTATATTACCAGATTGTGGATTCATTGAACATATGCACTTAGCACTTTTATCATTCACGGTTTTAGTCCCCATTTGTTCTATTGAACACAGGATATAATACATTAACACATTGGGATATCTGGATTCCAACATCTTTTTAATCACCCCTTCACCCAATATTTCATTTTATTAAGGGTACTTCCAGAGATTCATTTGACTTGGGATACTTATAAGACTTTTTTAATCCTTTACATTTTTAATCCATGCCAATTTTGCCTATTTTTACCCTTTACCTATAACTAATCAGTTGGGATACGCAGACTATCTCCACCTGCCAACCACAGGCACATAATTCAATTTTCAGGAGAAAAGGAGGAATTTTATAAATTCATCATTTTATTCCTTTGCAATTGTGATTGTTACCTCTATTCATACATACATAATTTTATTTTTATTGATTGCTTGCTGTGTATATATTAAAACTTTTTTCTTATATATATTCATGTTCTAGTACCATGGAATTAGGACCTTTTTAAAAATACTTCCGTTATCGGGCACATTGCAATGCGGACATAATATCACCGCATAAGAAAAGCTTTATAGTCTTGTATATGCTGGTCGATCCTATGGCGCTCACGCATTGAGACGTGTGGTGCGGAGTTTTCAGTTTAGGACGGCCACTTGCTTCCATATACGAGTTATGTGAGGAGCGCTTTCACCCGGCAACTAAGTGCGACACACATAGATTTATTCCATTGGCTGCTCAGCCAGCCGCTGTGATTGGAGCGGCAAAAAATGGCCCGATTCCCATGATACTATAAATAGGCGGAGATGGCGTAATGACGCTACTCCTGAAGACGTCATTCTGACGAAACGCGTAGAGCGTCATTGCGTCACATCCGCCCAGCTGACACGCACATCCGGTCTGTGGAACGCACGGCGTCCCGGAAGTGCGCGATCACCACTGAATTACCTGCCGATTTTTAACCTGCTTGTTTGTGAGTACCACTATATTGATTTAATAAACATTATTAGACGGTACTACCCTATGTCAGACCTTTATTCCCCCCATATACCCGTGGACAAATACCTAACTCTAAGGACAGTGTGACGAGGACTCGGGCAGGGACCGGATAGCACTCGTGTCCATAGGATCACCCAGGGAGACCAGAGGGGGACCCAGGATACTACCCATTGAAGTCTTGGTACCCCTGTAGGGGTGATTTACTCTGGTGAGTGCGGTCCAAAGGGTGCGGGGAGCACGGATTGATCACCTGAGTTCTGGCACCTTTTCAGGAATATTTAAAAGCACCTGCACTGAAGTCACTTTTTTGTCTTGAAGATTACTACTGCATTATTTTTTCATTTTTGTATTGCTCTATGGACTATTCATTACTGAATTAGTTATGGACTATTTATTGATGTGAGGTTCTGGAATTGCTGCTATATTTATTTATTTAAGGTGGTTTGTAACTACCTATAGTTCATATACCCACTGTGAGGGTTCAATCATTCCCAGCTGGTATCTTTTAGAAACTTATTTAATACATTAATATTATTTATTACCACTCTTATCCTCTTTATCACATGTTATCACGGATCTATGTGAGTGCCATTAATTTATGATTAGCTGTGTCATTATTATATTAACTCCTATCACTTTTATATTGCACTTTGGTCAACACTTGGTATCACATTTTTAATAAGACACCCACTTATTTCTCATTTTATTCACCTATATCGTTTAAGGTCATTATATTATATATACCGCATTGGTACTAGGTACACTATACCAGTATTTTGCACTTCTGCACTTTATTTGTCAGTCACTTGTGTGCATATTTACTCACGCACTCAATTTATTTGCATTCTTGGATTGGACACATATTGCACTATAATTTATTTATATACTGTTTACACTTTCACAAATTTATTAGATATTTATTGAGTGGTATGAAAAATTGGCAGCGCCACATTCCTTCCCTTATTGAACTCCAAGTAAGTAATCAATGCAGCAAACACAAAGTCCAAACAATTAGCATGACTGTAACTGAAGTGCTGTTAGTTTGACACAAAGACATTCTCTGTCGCCCTGAAATAAAGCAGAAAATACATATCCTATCTAATCGAAAGTAAACTAAGTGCAATCAGCATAACAGGATAACAGTTCATGTAGACCTTTTCTTAGTCATGGACCTAGGACGTGGCTCCATTTTGGCAAAGGCACAAAAAAAATCAACTGTATTCAACACAAAAAAAAGTCCAGCAGGCTGTAGTAAAGGCAGAGGGTCCTCTTTGTAGAATCCAGTTTGAGGTAGAAGCTTCTCTTACAAAATGCGTGTGTGTCAAGTTTCAGCTTCATCAGACAACAGTTCAAGTCCTCAAACACAGAAGCAAAATGCCAGAAAACAGTGGTGAAAGATTGGTAAAGGCCGAGACAGTTTTGGCCCACTCATGGTCTCTGCATCCAGACCTCTTGATCACCACTCTGCTCTTTCCAGACTTTACCTCTTCTTGCGGCCCAGAAACTTCTCCCAAAACACGATGGAATCCTCATATCAGCATGGGTTTGGTGCACTTAGGTACTCCCACGTTTCTTCGTTCACACTAAGCCTACTGGTGCCCCTTAATCTCTTCCATCACTTGCTTGGGCACGTGGGTATTATATCTGTATTCCAGAGCAACCTTTTTGTAGACAAATGGGGAAACTCTATAACCTTCCCCTTCCCCACTGGAACACAGGAATCTGTAGCTCTCTTTATCAGTTTAATATGTGCCCAAGCTATAGTTGTGTTGGAGTCCGTGGTGAGGAAAGCTGTAGGCTATGTTCTCCTAAGAGTTTTATCCAGGTGCAATCTCTTAGCATTCTATAACAACTTGGTAGAAGTTTCCATGTGTTCAGCTTGGTCTGGCTCGGGGATACAATCTGGTACTCCCTTCTCGACAATGTCCGCTAGGACCACTTAGAATGGGACCCTTCTGAGGTCTCCCACTCAACTGTGTCTCTATCCAGCTGCACAGCCTCACTGGTGCCTTCCTCTGCCTCAAAATTGGGTGACCCTGGGCCCAAGCCCCTATCACTAGCAACCCCAGAGGTCTCACCTTTCTATTTTGCTATAGCCTTTGGTATGGGCAGGTCATGATGTCTTCAGCATTCTGGTCAAAAGCTTTCTACCTCTGCTGCATACCCAGCCTCATTACCGATGAACTCCTGGTCCTTATCATCGCAGCTGTGGATTTACTCAGCAGATTTGGTGAACTCCAGCACTTTGGTGCTGTATCTGATTTGCCACTTAACCCAGAATATAGTTGGCGGGGGGTTGCTTGGTAGCAAGTTCAACAAAGAGTCTCAGCAATGATCACAGAGGCACCACATATTTATGATAATGGAAAGCGTCCCACACCCACAGACAATACTTAGGTGCTCAGATTACGCAAATCTGGATTTTTGTGTCAACCCCACTCCTGTGTGAATCACATACTCATTCTTTGCATCAGCCAGTCCAAAATCTGTTACCTCTGGTGGATTCCAGCACAGTGTCGTAAACGAAGTAATTGTAGTATGGCATCTTGTCCTAACTTTCCATGCATGCTGTCTTCCCTAGCATGGTACACACATGTATTCTGAGGCTTATGGCTCCTGCCTTCTTCTTCCCAATTCTGGTGCTAAACACTGAACTCTACCTGCTGTGCCAGTTAACCCACTGATTGCAGGAAAGAAAACACACACACACCACCAAGCTTTCTCCCCTGACAAAAAACAAGTCTCCCCACAGGCATACAAAAAGTATTCTGAAACAGTTTTTAGTTACACTCCCAACCATAAAGCACAATCAAAATCCACAATCTTCTGACAGTTGCTAAGGGCAACGGTAGCTTGAACTAAGCTAGGAGCATACCAAACTGTGAGCCCCCACATGTAGCAATGACCCCCGAAGGAGCTGGTAGAGATGAACTCAATCCCCTTGCCTGTTCAGAGGCTGCCCACCCTATTTCAAGCCCCAGTAGCACACAGACAAACTCAGGCTCTATTCTTGGGGTCTTTTTACAGTTTATTGCAGATCTCCACCAAAAACTTTAGGCACAGGTTTTGGGGTACAGAATACCCAAGGCACAAGAAAACTCTGAGGATAGTTTCCTAACAATATTAGGAGCATTTATTACTAAGGCCTTAAGCAGCAGCCTCAAAACTGAAAGCAGTCACATTCTTTCTGTAGCTCCACATGGCGTCTAATGCTCACTTCAATACCTGGAGCTGCAGGTACTTCTCACAATATAACTAAGCAACCACCATGCAGACCTCTCTAGTGCATAGCTGCCAACTGTCCCGTTTTTTTTTGGACAGTCCCGGCAAATTGGACACTGTCCCGGGTAATTTACTCTGGTACTTTGGCCTTAAGTTTGAAATTCCCTTTTCAATTTCCTGTAATTCTCTCTTTATTTAGTAGACCCTATAATCTGATGATAAGTAGGCAGAGATTAATTGGGTGGAGTGGGCGAGCTTCAGGGAAGTGGGTGTGGTTAGTAGTTGATAGCTATGCTGCAAAGTGTCCCTGGAAATTTTTTCCAAATGTTGGCAACTATGCTAGTGTGATATCTAATGAGTGGCTGTCAGCATAAACATGTGTCCACACATCAAATTAATTAACTAAAATAAAGGCAATGTGATTCTACTCCGAACCAATAAAGAGACTATAAAGTGTTAGTGCAAAACACCCTAAACAAAAATATTACAAAATGTGGGCAAAGAAAACTCAAAAATAGTATCCGTGTGAACACAATGTGTAAAAAACACACAACACAAAGATTGCCCAGCGAGACCAAACAAATATTAAAAAAATGTATTATATATACCCCCTAGGGGTTAAATACACTGCAAACCAATGTATGTAATATGTGCAATAATGTTGTCACCCACTATGGATACTATAGAAATATACAGCCTAAATGTGTCGCAAAAACCCTAAAACACAGCAGTGTGCACAAAAAATGCAATATAACAATAATGGTGTCACCTGCAAAATAACTTCTAATGCGTTTCCTTAAAAATAACATCCTCAAAGGAATTAGCCTCTAATGTTATTTTTAAAGAAACGCGTTAGAAGTATCATGAGTGCCTAAATTACTAAATGCTTTATACCATCTGTTATATTGTAAGTGTAATTCCTTTTATCTTCCAATAAATTGCCCAAACGGTATTATGCTATGGTGTCTCTTTGGTTTATCCCTTCATACAATCCCATGAGTGGGGATTCCTAGGCACCTTTCGTTTTGGAGCAGTCTGGAGGATATTCATCATCATCTGTGTTCCAGTGACACTGCAGAGGTTCCTACTATCCGGTACCAAGGACATCTACACATACAGCGTGTATGACCCATTTGCTATACAGTATTTTGGGTCCATACCATCTGGTGAGCACATCCTTATTCTTTTGGTGTGGGATTTATCACTTGTTCCAGTCACCAATTTTATTTGTGGGATTCAACATCCTTCAAGTCACTATTTTCACTTTATGGACTTATTGGACTTTGTTTTTCTAGTTTTTTTTTCCAATTTTTTGTACATATTTTTGTTTGGTCATTAATATGCTGTGCATCATTTATCATATACACATTTAGCGCTGCACTATTTTTTACAACTATAAAAACTTGCAAGAGATTCATTAAAAACTTCTTAAAATACACTCATGTTTTAGTGTGCACAAAATGGTGCACACAGATAAAAGCATGTGCAGGTGGACTCTGACCCCTTAACCACTTAAGCCCCGGAAGATTTTACCCCCTTCCTGACCAGGGCCTATTTTGCGATTCGGCACTGCGTGAATTTAACAGACAATTTCGCGGTCGTGCGACGATGTACCTAAACTAGTTTGATGTCCTTTTTTTCCCCACAAACAGAGCTTTCTTTTGGTGGTATTTGAGCACCTGTGCGATTTTTTGATCATGCGCTAT
This sequence comes from Pelophylax lessonae, assembly GCF_965119305.1. Lineage (NCBI taxonomy): Eukaryota > Metazoa > Chordata > Amphibia > Anura > Ranidae > Pelophylax > Pelophylax lessonae. The sequence goes on from NC_138776.1 coordinate 238,368,218, forward strand.
AAACAAAAAAAGGGCGTCAATTTTGCAAAAATAACAATATTTTCACATTTTTTTATATGAAATTCCCCAAATAAAAATGTAAAAATCAAAATTTTTTTACATTTTTGGCCAATTTGTTTTATGCTACATATGTTTGGTAAAAAAAATCGCAAAAAGCATATTTTGATTGGTTTGCGCAAAAGTTATCGCGTTTACTAACAAAGGGAAAGATTTTTGTCGTTTTTTTTTTAACGCGTAATGGCGGCGATCTGTTTTTTTTTTTTTGCGGTACTGCGACATTGCGGCGGACAGATCGGACCCTTGACTGACATTTTTGACACTTTTGGGGTTACCAGTGACATTTCTACAGTAATCAGTGCTATACATATGCACTGTTACTGTAAAATGACACTGGCAGTGAAGGGGTTAACTTTTTTTGAGAGGGAGGGGTTATGTGTGTCCCTAGGGGCGTGCTTCTAACTGGGATTGGATGTGGCTTGAGGTGTAGGAACAGTGATCAACGGTCCTACATAGTAGAACCGTATGATCACCATTCCTACACCGGGGAGAATGACAGGCGGCTTGTTTACATTAGCCTGCAAATAAAAGACAAAGAAAGGGCGCACCAGCCTAGCGCATTATCCTCAGCGGGTTTATTAAATGAAAATTAAAAATCAGCTACTCACAAACATTCATGAAATTCAGGCACATCGATTCCATAAAGCCGCCTCATAGCAGAGGTCCAACGTCTTTACTGGAAGCAGAGGGCTGACGCGTTTCGAGGCCGTGCCTCTTCCTCAGAGCCTGGAGACCATGGTCAAATCCGTTGCTTAAATATGGTATGGAAGACCAGGCCTCCACATGACCCTTGGGGATGTGGGAGGAGATATCGCCCAATGGGCGTGGCTACACAACTGATTGCCAAAAACTTTGCAGATTTCAATTTCAATTTACTGGCCCTATGCAACCATTTACTCCACATAGGGCCAGTAAATTGACCATGGTCTCCAGGCTCTGAGGAAGAGGCACGGCCTCGAAACACGTCAGCCCTCTGCTTCCAGTAAAGACGTTGGACCTCTGCTATGAGGCGGCTTTATGGAATCGATGTGCCTGAATTTCATGAATGTTTGTGAGTAGCTGATTTTTAATTTTCATTTAATAAACTCGCTGAGGATAATGCGCTAGGCTGGTGCGCCCTTTCTTTGTCTTGTATTTGCAGTGTTTGGTCGACCGCCCTGGTCGTAAGGGGCAGCAAAGCCTAGCCATAATGGATGCCAAGTACTAGCACGAGTTCCGGGATTGAGGCAGCCTGAGGACCAGGTTCTGAGCCCAGGAAGGGGGTGCTGTATAGCACTTATCTTTTTTGGTGTTTACATTAGCCGCTTGCCTTTCTCCCTTTGCACCGAAGATCGCTGAGTGACCGGCGGACATCGGGTCCGCCGGTCACACGCGCGGGGGGGTCCGTGACCGCGTGGGAGCGCACCTCCGGGGGCGCGCGCTCGCTCCCTAGCGGCTCTGCTTGTGAGGGGCTGACCGCCGCAGTAAATAGTCGTACGGCGGTCAGCAAGCGGTTAAGGAGCATAAAACATTGGCATACACTTCCTGGATTGTGGATGATGTCATTGGCTCCACCCCCAATGTTCAGGCAGCAGATTCTTGATCAACCACCCTGTAAGACCCCTGAGGTGCTTTTCAAGCACTTTGGTGCTAAAAAAAAGCACCTGAAAAGCTTACGAAAGTATATTCCTATTAGAATCAATGAATGCTTTCACACTGGGGCAGTGCGCTGGTGGGCGGTCAAAAATCTCTTCAAAACCGTCTAAAAACTCCTCAAAAGCACTTGAAAAGCTCTTCAAAAGTGCCTGAAAATCTCTTCAAAAGTGCCCGAAAAGCGCTGTGTTTTATTGGCAGTTTAGAAGTGCCTTAGTGTGAAACGGCTCTAACATTCTCCAGTAAGGGTCTTCTTCTCCAGCCCAGTTTCACCAGGTATATTTTCCCAAGCCTCAAGCACATAGCACCTGCTGAGGCCTAAAACAATTAGTAGCTTCTGATTCACACATTCCTCCTAGGAGTAACATCAGGGGAAAGAAAGTGTGATAAGTTCCGCCAAAATATATTAATCTAATCCCTAGCCATTCCTCCTCAGCTGGCCTTCCAGGTATTGGCTAGGTTGGAAAAATGTTCATAACTTTAGGGGTTGACCTTCTCACACTACTTGTTGGATCATTCTTCCAACAACAAGCAGGCGTAATCAGCCACCAGGTTTAGGGACAGCTTGAAGAATCCTAAAAGATAGATTGCAGCTCAGCTTACTGCAGCTCAGCCATCACACCCCTGACGACGTCATTGTATGATGAAACGCGTCGGGATGGGCATGCGCAGACGAGGGATGCGGCAGCCATCTTGTTGGTGGGGAAACCAACGATCGCATCTTGCTATACAACCGAATGCTGACAACTGACATCTACCATGTAAGCTGCTTTCTTTATACCCTAATAAATTGTGAAGATTTACTAAACCATGAGGGGATCCTTTGTTTATGTCTTTTGAGTGCAGCAAAAGTTTATTGGAGTAGTTACCGGTCCGCAACAGCAGGAGATCTTTAGAGGCTATTGGATCCCGCCTGTCGTGTATACATCAGCACTTTGGGCGTTGTGTGACACTTGTTTGGGTCTAAGCAGCCGGTAAGAGTGTTTAGTGACTCTGTTTGGTGGTGGATCCTCTGGATTTCTCTGCACTCCTTCTGATCGATTTGGACTTTTATTGCACATGGGACTGTCAGTTGGATTATATTTATGCTGTGATTAGCGCGACACCATCTTTTACATCACACAAAATTTAGCTAGCCCAGGGCAGGGGCACTATGTCCCACATCGTAAATCCTCAGTCTATCACGTTGTCCAGCGACGTCAATGTCCATGTCAATCATGATGAACAACACTCGCCGATCCGCCAAAAGAAAAAAACGCTGACCACGGAAACAATCCACTTCCATTGCTTCCCTTGCACCAAATGACATCTGATCCCCTACGCTAACACAAACAAAGGATGGGGTGTCCCGGCTAATGTCCTTGACCAAACAAGGACAGGTCTATATTGGGTCAGTGGTGTCACAGGGATCCCCATCCCTTTACCTATTAGCCTAGAAAATAGCCATTACTGTTTACTAACATTCGGCTTCCATTGACTTCAGTGAATTTGGAATATGGCACCAAAAATGTTGTCTTAAGCCCCGTACACACGTACCGATCGTCGGCCGACAGAACGTCCTACAAATGTTCGCGGCTGGTGTGTTTGTTGTTTGTCTGTTGAAAAGTGCTCTAAACTTGCCCAGGACATTTGTCTTCCGACAGAAAATGACGTCACTACGTTCCACGCACGTTCGCCGCTACAAAAGAGGAAGTGAGTGTTTGGCCGTGACCCTTCTGGGCATCTCGCGCTGATTTCGGTAGCATTTGTTTGGTTGACGACATTTCGCTATTTTCCGAGACATCGTTCGAGAATTTATTATGGCGACCGTGAATTCGTCCGTTGCTGTCGTTAGTGTTGGAGTTTTGGCTCTGAGACGACGTACGAGCAATAGGAAGAAGAAGCTGACCTCCTGGACGAAAAATTGGTTGCTTAACCGTGATCAATTTTCTCATATGTCCTTGCTGAGGGAGCTCCAGGAAAATAATCCTGATGACTTCAGGAATTATTTGAGGATGACGGATCCCATCTTTTACCGTCTTCTTGCCCTGGTGTCCCCCTATATTCTGAAGCAGGATACTTGTATGCGGCTTGCAATTACTCCTGAGCAAAGGTTAATTGCGACGTTGAGGTATCTTGCAACAGGGAGAAGCCTGCAGGATCTGAAGTTCACCACAGGCATTTCCCCCCAAGCACTTGGTATCATCATCCCTGAGACCTGCTCTGCCATCATCAAGGTCTTGCAGAAGGACTATATCAAGGTATGTTTGATTTTTTACATTACATTACATGTATTACTAGTTTCACCCGAATTATGATGTTTTTGGATGTACAGCAATTGATACAGGCCATTATTTGTAAACTACCCTCTGTCCGCATGCACATAGTAGTAAAGATGTAGATTATCTTTAACCATTTGTAAAATGACCCACTAACCACCCCACCATTCTCTCCTATGTGTCCCTAAACGCATTGCCTGTTAACAGTATTTTGAATTTGGGTCATTTTATTGCTTTCCCTCAAACAATTATTCCTTGGCCAATGTTTTAGTACCTAGTTAATGATTTATCTAAAATACATCAGTCCATCCATTCCCACCTATGATTCTGTATGTTTATGTAATGATGTTAAAACCTTCACTGACCACAAGCCCTTATTGATGTATAAATGCCCAGTTTTACTTACCCATCCCCCACCCACATGCTAAATCTCAAAGTCAGCATATACCAAAGCTCAAGTTCAGAGGTCTTCAAACTATGGCCCACCAGTTGTTCACGAACTTCAATTTCCATCATGCCTAGTCATGTCTGTGAATGTCAGAGAATTACAAGGCCTCATGGGATGTGTAGTTCTGCAACAGCTGGAGGGCCGTAGTTTGTAAATCTCAGCTCTAGCTGGTGAGTATAATGGGCCATACACACTAGAAGAATGTCAGAACAATTTATCCTTCAGATTTACCAAAACCAAATAATATGAGGTCCAACAAACACTTTCAAATCCTATGCAATCTGGTAGGCCCTTGCACTACATAGAAAAGGTAAATCTGCACGAAAAAGTCTTCAGAGAATCTTCTAGTGTGTATGGCCCTTTACAATATAAGAACAATAGGAGGTTGAAAATAAATGTATGTAGATGTTACATCCCCATATCCAAACCTTTGCCTTCCTGTTGTATATTTTTTTAGCAAGTTGCATAAGCATTTAACAGACAACTGTGTGTGTAATTAATAATGTGATGTGCTCAAGCACTAATTTTATTTTTTTTATTTTTTCCCCACAGTTTCCTTCAAACGCAGAGCAATGGCTGGAGATTTCTGATCAATTTCTGGAGAAGTGGAATTTTCCCAATTGTGGGGGTGCTATTGATGGGAAGCACGTCCGCATTGTCCCCCCTCCGAATTCCGGCACATTTTATTATAATTATAAAGGTTTTTTTAGTATAGTCATGCTAGCCATAGTTAATGCAAACTATGAGTTTATTTTTTTGGATATTGGCAAAAATGGCCGCAATTCGAATGGGGGAGTTATTGATCAGACGGAGTTCGCTCGTCGTCTAAAGAACGGCACTCTGAACCTGCCATCCAGGGAGCAAACTGTTGAGGGTATGAGCTTTGTGTTTATCGCCGATGAGGCTTTTGCGCTTGGGGAGCATCTCATGAAGCCCTACCCTCAGAGGAACCTCACCCCAGACCAAAGGATTTACAACTACCGGTTGTCCAGAGCTCGCAGAGTTGTGGAGAATGCCTTCGGGATAATGGCCAACCGGTTCCGGATATTCCTGACGTCCATAAAACTGGCACTGTACAAAGTGGATAATGTGGTCTTGTGTTGCTGCATTTTGCACAACTTCCTACGCAGGAATGCACAAAATTATGTATTGCAGCAACTGGATACTGACCCTGCTATGCCAGGTACAAGTGGAGAGGCCCAACCTTCTAACCAAGTGGAGTCCATGCCGTCAATGGAAGTTGGACGGTCAGCATTGGCATCACACAGGGCCCGTCAGATCCGCCAGGAATATCTGGACTATTTCGTGGGGAGAGGAGCTGTGTCCTGGCAGCAATCACTGTCACAAACACATTAATCTTGTTAAAGATTGGACACACAAGATAAATGTCAGAGATATATTATTTTTCAACACATTAAACAAAAATTGCAATGATTCTGTATTGTGGATTATAATCATTTGGGCACATATGCCAAACACAATTATTTGGGTTAATCATGTGTTATATATGTGTGACTTTGGAAGGGTTAATACATTCATCAGTGTGTTTCTTGACTGTAGTCTCTCACCAGCTGATCCAAAGTGATGATGGCCATGTGTTATTTTTTAGCCAGTGGTGTAAATACAAGGGCCTTCTGCACCCCACAAAATGTACACAAACCCTGTCACATTGAGAACTAGGTCACACCCAAGGTTCATCTAATGTCACCTTATATTGGTGTTCATTGTCCAGAAGTTGCCCATACTATATATTTCAGATAATACATTAGGGTATTAACAAAGTACCTACACCTGTTATGTTGTGTTCATTTATGACATCCTTCTCACTGCCCACCAATGTTAGGATATGTCAGTGTTATGTGAAACTTGATCATTGTTCATCTCAAAGTGTTATATATATATATAGGTAATGGAAAGTGAACTAGAGCAACGAACAAGCAATACACTATAGATTACACTGATCTCCCTACACTGATTGCTACTGGCAATATCAATGCCATATTGAATCCTAGGACTGCTAGTACCTTGAGTGTTGAGTCACACTTATGCGATGCGGGAAGTCTGCGACTTTGCAGCCTTCCAGCATTGCATAAGGGTGACCCGCCACTTACTTTTTCCACAGGATTGTATTTCACAAGTGTTAAGCACTGTGCGATCCAATCCAGATACATCAGAAATAAAGGGTCATGTGCGACTTGTATGCGTGTTCAGTGCGAATGTAGCCATACAAAGTGTATGTCTCAATTCACACTGCACATCTGATGGCATGTAATATCGTAGCGCACTGCTCCTTTATTACATGCGATCAGATGTTCATGCGAAAATCAGCTATACAGTTTGTATGGCTCAATTTGCACTGCACTCGCACAAAAGTCGCACATGATGCATTTATTCAGCCGCATCAGGATAGGATCGCACAGTCGTTCAAACTTGTGTGATCCGATCCTGTGTGAAATGTCAGATCGCACTGTGATATGCGTTAAAACTGGGGGTATCTTTAACATTTCATTGACACCTCCAGCAACTTGCATATGGCAGTGTCCCAAATGCTTTCATTAACATGTAAATATGTGAATAGGACAGCCATCATACATTTAGTGCTTCTTTACACAGCTTTAGACCTCGACCCCCCAACGAAAGTCTAATAAAGAATTGAACACACATTGTTGAATGTAAAAATGTTTTAGTATCAAACATTCACAGGGTTAGGGTTAGGGTTAGGGTTAGGGTTAGGGTTAGGGTGTTGGAAAGTGCTTTTCCCAAACTTGGGTACACTCTTTAACATCTGAGTGTCATAAAACTGGCATAAAATATTATATAAAAATAGGAACATCCCAAAACAAACAGTAAAAAATTTTAAATTAATTTTTTTTAAAATTTGGCAAGCATGTCCACAAAATCACGCATCTTTCCTTGCAATGCCGTTGCAGTCTCTTTTATTTGCTCGAGGTCTGAGCAGCATTGAAGAGCCTCACGGGTCAATTTGGCCAATGTGCAACTATGTAATACATGATCTGGAAAATAAAATACAACGGAGTCAATGTGAATCACCTACATGAGGTCATAATATAGAAACATTTGGTGTGCAGGTAATCTTTAAATTCCTCTCGAGTTAATACCTACCCTGTTCTTATGCTCTTTTGCCCTAGGCTCTTCATCTTCCTCCTGACCTCCTCCAATGCTGTTGCTGATGATTCTGCCGGTCTCCTGAGCTTACTATATATTCATTAGGGGTGTGAACGCATGATGACGTCATTGTGAGGGCATGGTTGTAATGTATATATATTAAGATGCAGAGACCAGAGACGGGCAGAATGCACGGCAACAGCATTGGAGGAGGACAGGAGGAAGAAGAAGAGCCTAGGGCAAAAGAGCAGACAACATAAGAGCAGAAGATTGGACAGCAGAAGACTGGAGAGGAGAAGATCCAAAGAGCAGAGTGGAGAAGACCGGACGAAGATCTTTAAGAACATTTCATAAACGTCTCCTGTCGTTATTCACATACACTTCCATTTATGTGGTTAATGTGTAGGGGTACTATGTACCCCATACCCATTCACATAGTGATTGGGGTCTGGGATCTGGGGGCCACCCTTTGTTAAAGGTTGCTTCCAAAGTCCTAGGAACCCCCTGGCCGCATGACCCCCCAAAACCACCAGACAGGGTTGTGGGGATGAGGCTCTTGTCCTCCTCTACATGGGAGTAAGGTGCTTTTGGGTGTGCGGTGCAGAGGCCCCCTGGCCCAAAGCAACAAAACCCCCCCATGTTGAGGGCATGTGTCCTGCTGTGGTCCAGGGGGTGTTTGGTCCGCTTGCTCGTTCTCTTTCCTGGCCTGACAAGCTGCATGCTTGTATAAGGGTCTGGTAGGGGTTTTGGGGGTAACCCACGCTGTCTTTTTGTTGTGGGCATACCCTCAAACTCAATACCACACACAAAAGGCCTGGTTGTGAACTTGGGGGGACACCCACGGTGGGTTCTTCAATTTTTTGGTGTAGTTCCCCCTCAAAAATCTTCACAACGCAAGTGGCCCCGCAAGTCAGAGCATCCTGATCCGACTTACGGTGCGACTTCCATTCAAATAAAGAGGCTCCCATAGGGAACTAGTGTTGTAAATTGGAGGCTAAAAATAACACTGATAAAAATCATTCTGAAAAAACCTACGTGGGCACACAATTGGCTCTTGGACACTTGGTCCTGGTTCCTCCACAGTTTCGGAAGTGGCTTCCATGCTGCTTGGCAAGTTGCCAGGAGATATTGGTTCAGACCTGGCTGGGGATGCCACATCCTGGCATGACGCAACATCTGCAATGTAAATTTGTAAGGGAATACAAGAATATAAGGTTAAACAATCATTGCAAATACACATATTTCTATGATCCCACTACACAAAAATCTGTGACTACCAACCTTCTTGTTGCTCTGGTGTCTGGTCACTTGTAGGCTCCACCAGAATCACCTCAGGCATAATGTCTTCATCTACATAATACAAAACATTGGCCATATCATAAAAGTCACAAGAGGTACATTTGTTAGGACATGGTGCCCTGCTTGATAGCTCTTTTAGTAACAAATATGAAGACATGTACATGGTTATCTACGAAAAATATGGTACATTAATGTTTGACAGTGCATAGGAACCAATTACCTTTAGTGGAATCTGTGCCACCATCTGGGCCCATGTCCTCCTCTTCTTCCACAACTGCCGATGGAGCTGCCAAACCTCTCCTCCTCCTTTCCCATAGTTTGGCACGGAGTTTACGTTTTTCTCCTATTTAAAGGTTTGAATAATAATCTGTGATTAATAGGAATGTTTGCTGAGAAGATTCGTGCAGGAAAGAACGTTCGTTGCAACACAATACATATATTTTTAACTATGGCTTCCTGACTTTTAATGTCATATACTAAAACATCAACAATAGATCGATCAAATCACGACATGACAACTAAAATGAGTAATCTAACTTTTTACATAGACATTATAATCTAGACATGTTAATACAACATACACAAAATTATAAAAAACATATTGCATGATTAAAAAAAAAAAAAAAAAAAAAAAAACTTACTTTTTTTCAAAATCCGATGGATTTGGGAAAGCTGATCCTGCTCACGGTGTTTGAGGTCAGACCACCGTTTCCGAATCTGATCTTTCGATCGCTCGACACCGAATTTTTTGACCAAACAGGCCACCACCTTGTCCATGATGCCATCTTTCCTGGCATTGGGCCGATCGTAATTTGCCAACTTTCCATCGTAATCCATTTTTTCTAAAATGGAGACCATCTCCACCATTTCTGGCTTTGACATGGGTGTAGCCCTTGATTTTCGGGTGGCCCAATCACTTCGGCCCCCACTAATTGAGCTCCCAGATTGTTGAGACATGGTTCGTAATTAAACAATGATTATTCCACTGCCTCAGGTGTGAGTGTCGCATGTAGGCCTGATCTTCGGCACGTACACACCCCTGCACAAGCCCGCCACTGGAGGAGGAGTTGACGCCTGCGCTGTATTTAAAGGACGCCAGATCGTTCGGCCGACGATTCGCTAGCGGACATATCGAGAGTTGGAGCACGATCGAGCGGCGAATCACGACTTTTCCCCACAAACAAAGGTACGACTCTTTTAATAGAAAGTGTGTGTTTTGGGCCCTATACAGCTTTTATTAGGAATATCTTTATTATGTGCCAAAATACATGCTATTTTAATATGTTTTGTGTTGTTTTGTGTCTTGCAGGCATATACTGTCCTGCAATATGGTGGACAATTACACCACCCACAACTTTCTCATCAGTTTCATTGATGAGTTCAGGCAACTGCCGTGTTTGTGGCAAGTGAAGTCCGCAGATTATAAAAATAGAAAACTCAGAAAACAGGCCATGGAACATTTGGTGGCCTTCTACAAGCCCGTCTGTCCTGGGGCAAATTTTGAGTATATACGCAAAAAAATAAACAGTATTCGCACTGCCTACAGGCGGGAGTTAAAAAAAATTGAAGATTCCACCCAGTCTGGAGCAGGGGCACGGAATGTATATGTACCACGGCTGTGGTACTATGATAACATGCGATTCCTGGCAGACACCATGGAATCCAGGCCGTCAATTTCAACACTGCCTTCTACATCGGCAGAGGGCTCAGTGTCGGTTGATCCAAGCCAGGATGAGGATTTCCTGGAGGAGAGTTTTACTCAGGTATGGCATTTCACAATATATTGTCTGCTAAAATGTAATCATGTAACAAAATTATAAGCTAAACCATAATTGACCCTTTATGTAAACGGGCATAGCAAGGGGTTGGCATGACAGGCAACCGCCAGGGGCGCAGGCCAAGGGGGGTGGGTCACAAAAACATTGGCATTGTTTTATTGTTTATTTTAACAATCCACTCAGCCTGCACACCCCAGAACCCCCAGTTTGCAGGTGGATTCATGCAGGTGTAAAACATTGAGAGCTGCTTCATGCAGGTGTAAAACATTGAGAGCAGCTGAGCCAAAAGACCAGGAGACTGAGACTGCCTCTCACTGCATCCCCAGCACACCTCCGGTCTTACAAACACTGCTGCATCCCCAGCACACCTCTGGTCCTAACAAACACTGCTGTAGCCTCAGCATTCCTCTGGCTCAACCTTTTTTAATACAAAACTAACAGCTCCTGCAAATGATCCATCCATCCTTGCTTCCATGTCTCTGGTCTCTCACTCTGGGTCAGCAAGGCAGGTGGCTTCCTTATTCCTGTTTCCCTGCACTGCTTCACCCTCAATGCCCTACATCAAGCCCTCTGCAAGTTCAGGCCCCTCTCTCTCTCTGCAACCCCCTCCTCTCTCTCTCACACCCCCTCTTTCTCTCCCTCTCTCTATCTCTCAACCCTCTCTTTCTTTTTCACACCTGAGACAATGATTGCCCACTAGAGAGCTCTACACTGGGCAAACAAGGGGCAAATTAGAAACTTTTAATGCCCTTTAATTTTTTTTTGGGGGGGTGGGTTACAGTTTTACATTGATCTTGGGGGGGGGGGGGTTGTTGCCAAATACAGCTCCTCAACAAGGGCACTGGAGACCCTAGATACGCCACTGTATGTAAAGTCTGCTATTTGTTCACAATAATATAACAAACATGCATTTTTATATACACTATAACATTCTAATCAATTGTTCATTTCATCAACAGGGAAGTGTCACTGAGGAGGAGCCAGGTTGCAGCCAGGAGCCTGGGGAGCCTGTGGAGCCTGAGGAGCCTGAGGAGCCTGAGGAGCCTGCGGAACTATTTCCACCACCACCTCCTCCTGCCAAACGGAGGCAAAAGAGGAAACACATCGACGACATCACAGATGAATTCATACAGGAGGCCACCATAGCCCTACGTCGGAAACCGGAGGCCAATGAGTCCTTCGGGAATATGACTGCCAAAATTTTGGATAAGGTGGATCTCAGGCAGTGTCAGTATGCCAGAAAAATTATTCTTGATGTGCTGCAAAAGGCTGAAAACGGCATACTTACTGAGCACAGCCATGCATGCCAGGAGCACCCGTGCCCTCCACCTCCACCTCCACCTCCACAACACCCACCACCTCGCCAAATGCCACATGGCCAGTGGCAATATGGCCAGCATGATCCAAACCTGCCCTCATGGCAACCTGATTACAGTTACCAGCAACTTTAATTTTTGTAACCCCCTATTATTTATTTTACCCCTGTTTGCCAGTTTCTAGTTTAATTTTGTCCAAATGGACCTTTTTTATGTTTAGTTTATTATACGGAAAGTATTGATGTTTGCTTTGGTTTTTTTTGCTGAGATCCAAAAAATAAAGAAAATGAAAATAAAAAATGGCCTATCTGAATTTGTTAACATGTTTAATATTGTGCATAACCTGAAAAATATGTTTTAGACATTAATTCATACAAGAATAAAGGGTCATATCAATAGTTAGATCTTTGGTGTGAAAATACAAAAATAATGGTGAAGAGTTCAAATTATTTAATTATAAAATTTGATAGAACAGATAGAATAGACAAACATTATCTTCATCATAACAGAACACATGCCTTTTTATTAGAAAAGTATGGCATTATGAGCAGCATCTTCCTTCTTCTCACATTTATCAAGATGAGCATGTGCTCCGCATTTCACCTATTTCTTGGACTTCCGCGAGCCGAAAGTTCTTTCTGAATAAAATGTTGAGTTTACTAGAGAAAATTCTTCCGGGAACTCATTTGGTTTGATCATGCGTGTTGGGATTTGTAGCTGTGTGTCGGCCGAATTGTGTACTGACAGGCGAACAATCGTCCGTTCTGGTGTCGGCATACAAAAATTTTCATGTTTGCAAGAAAGACTTTTGTCCGCGGATTGTGCGCAGACATCTGTCGGAGGCACCATACTAACACGCGTACAATCGGCAGATCCTTCGTCCACCGACGTTTGTATGCCGACGATCGGTACGTGTGTACGGGCCTTTAGTTCTAAGAACCTGCTTTGAACCAAACCCAGGTAAGTTTATCTCATCCCTACTAATGAGACCTCCCTCCATTTCTGTTCCTGCCCATCTTTTCCAATGAGTGTTTTCTGTTATTTGCTCTTAACTATTCATTGACCTGGGGCTGGGGATCTGATTTCCAAGTGAAAAAAACATATAGTGCACAGTACAAAAAGGGGCAGCCCCTGACAATGCTCAGGTCAACTCCTGTAGTAGTTCTTAGACTGAAGTATGATGCAATGTTATTTTAACCACTTAAGCCCCGGAAGATTTTACCCCCTTCCTGACCAGGGCCTATTTTGCAATTCGGCACTGCGTGACTTTAACGGACAATTGCACGGTCGTGGGACACTGTACCTAAACAAATTTGTTGTCCTTTTTTTCCCACAAACAGAGCTTTCTTTTGGTGGTATTTGATCACCTGTGCAATTTTATGATCATGCGCTATAAACAAAAAATAGCGACAATTTTGCAAAAATAACAATATTTTTCACATTTTTTTATATGAAATTCCCCCAAAAAAATGTGAAAATCAGAATTTTTTAACATTTTAGGCCAATTTGTTTTATGCTAAATATGTTTGGTAAAAAAAATCGCAAAAAGCATATTTTGATTGGTTTGTGCAAAAGTTATTGCGTTTACTAACTAAGGGAAAGATTTATGTCTTTTTTGTTGTTTTTTTTTAATGAGTAATGGCGGCGATCTGCGATTTTTTTTGCGGGACTGCGACATTGCGGCAGACAGATCGAGCCCTTGACTGACATTTTTGACACTTTTGGGGTTACCAGCGACATTACTACAGTAATCAGTGCTATACATATGCACTGTTACTGTAAAAATGGCACTGGCAGTGAAGGGGTTAACTTTTTTTTTTTTTGAGAGGGAGGGGCTAAGTGTGTCCCTAGGGGCATGATTCTAACTGTGATTGGATGTGGCTTCATGTGCAAGAACAGAGATCAACGGTCCTACATAGCCGAACTGTTTGATCTCCATTCTTACACAGGGGAGAATGACAGGCGGCTTTGCTTGCATTAGCCGCCTGCCTTTCTTCCGGTGTAACGGACGATCTCGAGTGACCCGATGTCCGCCGGGCACACGCGCGGGGGTGTTCGTGACCGAGCGGGAGTGGGCGCTCGCTCCCTAGAGCCTCACAGGCTAGCGACGTAGTCCTACGTCGTTTTGCCTGTGAGGGGCTGACCGCCGCAGTAAATAGTCGTGCGGCGGTCGGCAAGCGGTTAATAATGCTCTAAAATGTTTTTTTTTTCTTACCACACTTCTATGAGGATCAGAGGTATATTGTCCTTGAGAAACATCAATACTGTTGAGTGTTACTCCTGTGGCTGATATGAATACATTGGAGATATTCAAAGCAATTGAACCTTTCACCTGGGTAAAACGACAGAAAGATAACTAATTAGAGAAAATAAATCAGTTATTTCTATAGTAAGGAAACCCTAGCAACAGCAGTGAAAGGTAGCTGTACATTTAAATCAAAATTTAAATTTCTAATAAAAAAAAAAAATGATAGGCTCTCATGAAAGAACAACCCTCCACTTGCTGCCACTTACCTTTGCCCCGCTCTCCTGCTGCTCCTTTGAAGTCCTTGGGGACCAAGTATGGGGAAGCATGTGACGTCCTCCTATGGTGGAAGGCTCAGGCCCGTCGCGTCAAGGCAGGCAAAACAAGCAATTGCTTGGGGCCCCGAACTGGCCCGGGGCCCCAAGACCCAAGACACAGACTGACATTATCCCAAAAACCCAAAACACAAGCGCCTCACACACACAGGCAGGCCTCACAACACACAGGCGGCCTGTGACAGGCCGGCGGGCGGGCGGGCGCACAGCGGAGGAGCGACATGACGTCACGCGGCGCCGGCTCGCTAGGCTGAGAGTGCGCAGCGGCGGCGCGCATCTGCGCAGTGCGCAACAGCCCCGCCCAAGCCTAGGAGGACTAAAGCGCGCGCGGGAGTGGCGCCACCCCACCAGGCCCATAAACTTCGCCAGAGAGAGACACACCACGAGTCATCACATCCTCCTCACACACGTGGACCGGACCAGGCCAGCGACATGATCACACTGACAGTCTGTCACTCCATTGTTTCATGCAAAAATTGGACCAATTGGGAACAATACCTACCTGTTAACAGACAGCTGGATAGTCCCATAGCATAAGAAAAAAGTCCCCCTGGTATCATCTAGGGCACATGGTGGGGGAACGGGAGGGGCGATAATATCTGACAACTTTGCGTGTGTGCTGGGGGGCCTCCATGTCCATTCTACTTGGGGCCCCCAAATTCCTTCAAACGGCCCTGGGAAGGCTTATGCCTAAACAGCCAGTCACTAGGCCTGAACACTGTCATGTGATGGAGGGGAGATAGTCAGTAACCCTGTATAAACTCCAGCACATAATCCAACATGGAGCTTACACAGGGCTTGGACTCCCAGCTCTGGTAGAGACAAAGAGCAGTGAGGGAGTGTGGGGAAGGCAATCTTTTTAATCAAGAAAATGTGAAATACAGTTACAATAATGAGTATTTCATATTTACTCCCTGCCACCAGGAAGGGCCATGCTCAAATGAACAACAATTTTCCTGTCTTTAATTTTGAGATATTTGTAAACAGGTCCTAGGAGATCAAGAGGGATCCAATTGTACACCACTGATGAATCACTTTACCTGCATCTGCAAAGATCATATAAATCTGTCCATTCCATCACACATTACTTTCACTAAAATTCTGAGGAAAGCGACAGAAGTACTCACAAGATCGAGGGATGTTCTAGTGGTGGCAGCGACTGTTATACATCCAGCAAAAAGGAACTGCAAAAAAAACAAGACAGCATATCTATAATATTATAGTTCTGCCTAATAGAGTTTTTATTTTAACATCTATATGTTATATGGAGAATATGCAGTATTGCAAGAGAACGTCACCAAAGATTAGGCTACATTCACATGTCAGCGTAGCGATCGCGGGCAGAATCACCGCGATTTTGCCCGCGATCCGGAAATAATTGCAAATCGCGGGGCGCCTGTGCGTTGCCCGTGATTTGCAATAGCACCCCAAACGCTGTGCGATGTTGCCGCGATTTCCGCCTGCCGAATCGCGGTAACATCGCGCAAAAAAAATCGCGGGACGCATGACGCCCCAAAAAAGGTACAAGAGCTTCTTTGGGGTGTCATGGGTCCCGTGATTTTTTTTGCGCAATGTTACCGCGATTTGGCAGGCGGAAATCGTGGCAACATCGCACAGCATTTGGGGTGCTATTGCAAATCACAGGTGTCCCGCGATTTGCAATGATTTCCGGATCGCGGGCAGAATCGTGGTGATTCTGCCCGTGATCGCTACGCTGACATGTGAATGTAGCCTTAGACTTGTGACACACTCTAAAAAGCAAATTCCAACTTTGTTATAAGATAAAGCTTGTGCCCATTCAGGCCATTTTCCATTATGGTTAACACTTCAGAAAGAAGGTTCAAAAAAACCCTGTTCCAACCCCCCAAAAAAATGATGTTAAAAGAACAGAACAATTAACTATTTTTTGTTTTATTCATTTTTTTGTTAATTTGTGATGTGCCTCTGAACTTGCCAACACATTTGACTAGTCAGTTCCATTTATTCTTCTGGGAGTGTCTAATTTAGCCATTCTCAAACAGGGTTCAGTGAAACCATGGGCTGTGGCTAGTTGACCTTCCATATGATGGTGCATACACAGTACCAGAGCCAGCTGCTTGACACCAAAGATCTTTTTAGTTGTCTGTAAGGGTGGTATTCTGACCACCACTGTAACGGGCATTCCTCCTATTGACCACCACTTTAAGGGGTATTCTTCCCACTGGCCACCAATGTAAGGAGCATTTGCCCAATGACTCCCAAAAAATTTGTTTTAGCAGGGGTTTTCTAAGACCTGAAATATTATTTCAAGGTTTCTCCCGGGGTAAAAAGGTTGAGAAAGGCTGGTCTAATTACTCTCTCTGCTGGCCTATCCATTCTATCCTCCCTTCTCTCTACATACCATTGTATATAATAGCTCAGATGAATAAAGGTTAATACTATATGTAGCACCCTCCTAGGTAGGTTCTAGAAGAGATTATAGTTTTTGGGTCCTTCTGCTTACCAGGATGATTGCCAGGTAAATTTATAGTGCTCTGTGCCTACCAGGGAGCAGGATCCATTGGTAGAGTCGGTTTATGGTGCTCAGGTGCAGCTCAGCTTGTCTGAATGTTCCACACTGGTCTATATGGTGATTGGCAGAGGAAAGTGCATTGGTGCATGCTGGGTGATTGTATAAATACCAAGGGCACATGTGCTCATGGTCTTCGGCTGGAAAGTGGGGTCCCGGAGGGAGGGGGCGCCTGCCCTTCCTCTGTAGAAGTTTCCATGTGGCCTTGGTAGTCGATCTGAGGGCCTGAACCTCAGATAGGAGCTGAACCCAGGTGTCTGCAGAGCTGACTGAAAGGGAGACACTGGAGAGTCTGCCTAAAGTGAGTAAAGATCTGTGTCATGGGACCTGTCCTGTGAGGGCCATCCCCTCAGTAGAAGAGTCAGTGGACAGGTGTCTCCTTTTTTCTGTGCACATTCGCCTGCCCGCCTCACAGAACAAAAGAAGAATGGAGCAAGAATGAACGTAGCTGAGGAGCCCAAAGAAGCAAACTCCCCACTGGTTCCCCACTGCTGCACAGCCAGGCCACACAAAACTTTCTCCAAAAACAAGGAACAGTCTTTGAGCTTTGCTTTTGATGTTTTATTAGAATAGGAATTATGAGACGCCCAACTTTCTACCTATGTACAACTCCACTTGATTCTTCACCTTTAGTCTGTGCAGCTCTGATTGATTCTTCTTCCTCAGTCTGTACAGTTCTGATTGATTCTTCTTCCCCAGTCTGTACAGTTCTGATTGATTCCTTTTTAATAGCTAACAGAATCTGTTAGAAAGCAATAGCCCCTTATGGACTAGGAACTCTGTCCTTTTATGAAGTAGCACAATGTGCTGTGAACTGCACCCTGGAGCACCTCTAGCTCCCTTGTAGACACTAGTCCCAGCTCTACCATTGCAGGAAATGTCAGCCCACCCGGCTTCTTCTCCATCGGGCCACCTAGCTGCTTCTTCACCAGTATATCTGACTAACTCCTCCAGAGATTTCCCAGGGCAAGGTTAGGGAAGATTTAAGCACACCCCTATCTTCCAGCGAGATCTGCTACATGTGGCAGTCTCTCCCCTTGTAATTCCCTGCACCATGCTGTAGTACTCATACTGTCCTCCTTGCTCCTGCTGCCTCTCGTGGAAGACTCCTTCCAAACTTTTCCTGTTGTCAGGATCCTCCCAGGCCAGCACCTGAGCCCCGGCCTGAGGCAGAGCACCCCCCCCCCAAACTAGGGGGTTCACCTCAAGGGCCACCCACAGTCTCCTCAGCGCTCCATCTCTATCTTCCACCGGACTCCCCTGCTGGCATGACTTATGCATATTTATGAAGGACACCCCTCCTAGCCTCCGCCCTCCAGCTTTAAGAATGTTCTCCAACTTTCCAGAACCAGGGTGAGGCACCAGAGGGCTGCCTGCATGAGACATCCAGCCAAGAACTCCAGTAAACCCTGACCCAGATTTAGCCCTGAGATAGACTATGGTTTACCTACTCTGACACTGGTAGCACCTTAGAGGGTGCTACATTAAGAGGGGGAAAAAAGGTATTTATAATATATTTATAGGTATACACAAATGCTTTGCCTTTAATTTCTATTTTAAACTGAATGGATTGTTTTACAAGGTGAGGGCCTATAATCATGTACAATAGGTTAACAGTATGCCATTTGAAGAACCGCGCTAATTTTAAATGAATGCCCCACCCATGATTAAATACATTCTCCATCTACAATGGCTTGCTGGATGCACAGCAAGAAAGGTGTACCTGGAATTTTTTTTTTTTTTTAAATGTTGCCATTCTTTGTATTTTCCACTTCTTTTGTCAGCACCAATGTAACACGATCATTGTCCGAAAAATGAAATCTCAACACACTATACACTAGGTCAGTGATGGCGAACCTTGGCACCCCAGATGTTTTGAAACCACATTTCCCATGATGCTCAACTACACTGTAGGGTGCATGAGCATCATGGGAAATGTAGTTCCAAAACATCTGGGGTAGTGATCGACCGATATTGGTTGTTCGTTGCCGATACCGATATTTTGGCCAATGCATATCGGTATCGGCCGATATTGGCCGATATTTTGTACATTTAAAATTTTGCAAAATAAACACAATTTTCAATACAAATCTGTTACTGAACATGTTAAGGTTTGTTTATTAACATTTTTTAACACTGCAGTCAGTGCAAATTAAACTGCTAGAAAAAAAGCTAGACAACAACAAACAGCTAGAAAGTGGAGACTAGTCTTCTCCTCCTCCAACCATTAGGTGGTGATGCTCATGTAAGGGCAAAATTATGTCACATAGCATAATTCAGTTTACAAATGTTATTGAATATGCCACTCACATATGTACAAATTAAAGATATAAGCAATTCCACATACGATCTTGGAGGTCACGTGCATGGTCACGCCCACCTCAGGAACCTCCTATAGACAATGCCAACCCAGGGACCCCCTGCACCTCCTATGGTCATTACCCTTCTGTGCCGGTCCGCTCTCTCTGGCCCCCCCTATGTCCCCTAGTCCCCCCTGTAACCACTCTGTGCCTTCTTTCTGACACTAACACGCTGCCAGTCTGTAGGAGTCCGTTGTACACTGAGACTACATTTCCCAGGCTCCCTCGCAAGACTACATCTCCCGGCATGGCTGGGAGATCAATCAAACTTTACTGACAGTCTAAGGAGGCGGACAGACACATGTGACAGGCAGAGAGCTGTGTAGGGCGGAGGAGCCCACAGATGGATGCAGTGTATAGGAAGGGGCGGGCAGGGGGGTGGAGCTTTGTGACAGTGGCTGGCAGTGTGTGTCTGTACCGTCCATAGGAAGTGCTGGCAGCCAGTCATTTCCAGAACATTGTCATTCATTACTAATAATGAGACAGAACAAAGTGCAGCATGGACCGTACACAATCATTGTCCTGATCACCTGTGATGGCTTACTGCACTGTACACCTGGCTGCTGTACCAGCACTGACCCATCATTTTACCCTTACATCAGCAATATTTGGAATATCGGCAATATCGGTCTGTTCCGGGGCCGATACAGATATATCGGCAAAAGTCAATATCGGCCCTCAATATATCGTCCTTGCCGATATATATCGGCCTTGCCAATAATCGGTCAATCCCTAATCTGGGGTGCCAAGGTTTGCAACCACTGCCCTAGGTATAAGATACCCTTTGCATACACAGCTACAGCTGGGCTGTTCTGGTGCATAGAGTCTTTTGACTCAGGGGCATAACTGCAGGGGTTGCAATTGCAACTGAGCAACATGCTCCAGGGGGCCTGTGCGGCTCCCCTGTACACCTGGATAGGAGGAGCGGTGGGGGCAGCATGTAGAGAAATCACTATCCTCCTTTTTCCTCCTGTAGCTGCAGGAGGAAAATGGAGGCGATTGGTTCCTCTGTATGCTGCCCCCGCCAGTTCACCTGTTTTCTGGGCCCCTGTGTGCTCCCTTGGTACCCCCCCCCCCCACTGTTCTGCCCCCTCCTGCCGGCTGCTACAGGGGATGTGTCACAATAGAGAACCAGGAAGGGGTCAGTAAATATGTAATTTACCAGCTCCTTCCTTTTCTAAATGGACAGAGTCATAGTCAGTGAAATAAAATGAAATGATAAAAAAGAATACAATTAAAGTACCATAAAATAAAAACTACTGACACCAGTGGATAAACTTCCAGGATCGCAAAGGTCACACTTGAGACCTGGCATTCCACCACCGTGGGGAGGCCCCAAGATGGCAGGAAGGGGGCCCACTGCAGAACTTGTGAAAGGGTCCCGCTGCGGGACCATAATAAAGGGCCCCGTAACGAGAGTAAAGGGCCCCAGGATCAGTTGGAAGAGCCCCAGGCTTGAAGAGAAGGGCCTCGGCCAGGGGTCCAGGGGGCCCTTCATGGTTTCTTGCACCGGGCCCTGAAGGTTCTAGTTACACCTCTGATTTGACTCTTATCAACAAGCCAACTCACCCTCTTGCCTCTGATGAGTAATTCGCTCATAAGTGTCAAAGTGGGCCAATACAGGAAAAACAACATCAGCAAACACAAAAAAAAGGTAAATGATAAGACTTTAGCACATTGATAGTATTCCTTAGCAAGCAATGAATCCTATAAATGTGTCCACATACTGTATAGTACCTAAATAGTCCACAGTGAATAATCCAGTAAATTGCGTTCAATCTTAGCTGTACGCCTTAGCAACCATTGATTTAAAACAATTGGTGTGATCACTCAATAGTGCCAAAATAAATCATAGTGACCTGCCTTCCAATACCTATGTGCACCCACCCCTTCCTTGAGATGACTCACCAAAACGAGATGTGACCTTATAATAAAAAAGTTAATTAGTGCTTGTGTACAATAAACAAGATCCTGGATGGGACCTTAAATTTAAAAGGTTGATGGATAATTCATTATAGCAGCTGTTTTTGTTTGTATGAGAAATAAGGGATTGTTAGCTTCATTGAAAATAAGGCCGAGAATGTGACAAATGAAAGTAACTGGGACAGTTGTGACAAAGATTACATACTGTACGTACAGATATTGGTCCCCAGAAGTTATAACCAGTGTACGATGTATACTGGGAAGCTGAGAGTATTGCACAGCTGATGCCCAGGGCAATCTGGAAGATAGCCAAAGTAATTTGTGAAACCTGTGGAATAAAAAAAGAAAAACACATAAACTGTATTAGTAATGCCTGCAAAGGCATTGTCACGGTTTAGATAAAGGGAGGGATTAGGCTCAAAGGCAATGTTTCTTAGTTTATAACAGTTCATATAAAGTTCATAATAGTCCAACACTAAGACAAGCTAATCCATGAGCTATACTGGAAAAGAGAAATGGACAGAGGGCGCACAAGCCTAGCGCATTATCTTTAAAACAATTTACTGTAATAGACATGTATACACATTATACTCACAAAACAGTTATGGAACATGGCAATAAGCAATGAGGGACCACCAGGAGTCTCTACTGGGCATCCTCAGCTGTGGAAGGATGTAGACCTCCAAAAAACAGCTTTCGCGTTTTGGGGTGTTCCCCCTTGATCAGAGCTAGTTGGGGGATTGAGTGGTAGGGCTTTTGTATGCCGCCATCTGATGGCGGCACCGGATATCCAAAATAGGACATCAGCGGAAATGGGGACACAAAGACTACAGACACAGGGATGATCCGGGTGGAGCTTCAGGACTTGATCATGTGACCGTTTGGAATATACAAAAGCCCTACCACTCATTCCCCCAACTAGCTCTGATGAAGGGCTGTTTTTTTTAGGTCTACATCCTTCCATGGCCTGCGGTAGCTAAGGATGCCCAGTAGAGACCCCTGGTGGTCCCTCATTGCTTATTGCCCGTGTTCCATAACTGTTTTGTGAGTATAATGTGTATACTGCATATGTTTATTACAATAAATTGTTTTAAAGATAATGCGCTAGGCTGGTGCGCCCTCTGTCCATTTCTCTTTTCCAGTATCTGCTTTGGGTTACCACGACCCGAGAGTGGCAGCAAAGCCTGAATTTACTACAATTCGACCTGAATTGCATTTTTAGGATACCAGCCGCAAGGCCACCCCATAGGCTCAGGAGTTATTTGCTCTTTGTACAATCCATGAGCTATAGCTGGCTCACACCCATATCCTCTGATTGAATTCTCGTTTGAAAATGTTGCTATTTAATTTGTTTGATCTGTTTGGTTCTGATTATAGCCCCCATACCAAGATATGCATATATCTCTCTATTTACATTTTTATATTTTTTCATTTTTTTTTAATGTATAATCCTTTTTATAATTCATTCTTATATTATTTGAATACTTCTAATTAACCTTCGCTTTTACCTATTTTGATATGTGGATTTTATTGTCTTTGTAAAACAATGTACCAGTACAAAGCATAATTCCTATTTATTATATACACCTGCTTCTACTTCCGGCCGGCTACCCTGGCTCCCAGTAGACTGTTTAGTTTGACAAAGGAGCATGGATGCTTGGGAACAGCAAAGCGCATGCTTCGAAAGCGTCGCAAAGCATCCTGGTTCCTCTGACGTTGACGCGTTTCATGCCGCCTTGCTATCCACTGGAGAAAGAGTGATAATACAGCCAGGCTCCTCCTCATCTCTTGAGCTAGTATATCGTTCCTCCAGTAGTGCACACAGATATTCTCCATGGCGTCCTTCTTGAACTTTCCCCTGTGGAGAACTGTTCCTTTTGGAATGTTAATTTTAGGGTCTTCCCTAAACGTTTCTGGATATAAGTCAACTGTGGTGTGTTCATGTTGAGCCCACAGCAGGAGGGTAGGGAGTTTTTTCTTCTTTTTCTTCTTTTTATGTTGAAATGTGTGTTTGCCACTGCACTGAAATGCTTTTCTACCCAGGATCATGTCTTACTTTCAGTGCTGCTCTACTGGTGGCTGTATCCACCCTTTACGTCTTCCCTTACATGCTGGCTAATTTGTATATTTTATAGGTAACTGTGACTCAAAATGTCTTCATTTGATGTCCTAGAATTTTAGAGGCTTCCATTCTAAATTTAAACAGGCCCTGCTATTTCAATACAACAAACCTTATGCCCCCAGCATTCTCAAGAGACGCACTTGGTAGGTAGCAAGATTCTTTCTTGAAGAGACCCTGGGTCCATAAGGCTTTTCACGCCACATACGTCTCTTACTCCAGGGGGTATCCATACTTGTTAGCAAATCTCTGCTATGTGATGTGGAGGGTGTACACACTAATCTGAATGGCAAATATATAATCTTGGCATTTACTATTTGGAATCAGAGGTATGTTTTTGTTAATGCCTTTGCCTTTGTTCTCCTCAGATCTCCTCTATATGTTGCTGGATCTGGTCAGCTCCTATTGCCCGGACAAGGTTCTTTTTATAGGGGACTTCAATGCTACCTTGTCTCCTGACCTTGACAGACTGACTCCCTCCACTTCATACACAGGAGCAGAGATGTATAGTAACTAAGTAGAACTACTTCACTACTGTACTTAAGTACCGAAAGGCGGTATCTGTACTTTCCTGGAGTAGAATTTT
Source organism: Pelophylax lessonae (assembly GCF_965119305.1). Lineage (NCBI taxonomy): Eukaryota > Metazoa > Chordata > Amphibia > Anura > Ranidae > Pelophylax > Pelophylax lessonae. The sequence continues at coordinate 238,392,248 of NC_138776.1, forward strand.
TTTCTCCTACTTCCACTTTTACTTCACTACATTTTTTCGATGATTTCAATACTTCTACTCCGATATTTTTTTTTTTGTGCTGCATAGTTACTCGTTACAATTATAAAAATTACCACTGCCAGAACAGTAGATGGCAGGTTTCATCAAGTTCAAACAAATGTGTATAATGTCATGTGTAAATCAGCGCATACGAAATTAAATGCTACTGTTTGTACCACCTCAAAAGAAGAAGGCTCTATCAAAACAAAAAACAAAAACAAGGGCAGTGGACCGCAAAACCAAAAGTCAGAGAAAACAAGAAAATACAAGAAAATGGGAGGGAGGGTGGGAAATATTCTCAAATGCAGCTTTCATCTGACTGAAGACTTCCTGAGGCCCCTAGCTTGACCTCTCCCTGTAGCTCCACCCCTTCCTGGCCAAAACACCAATTAAAAGTCCCACCACTTATATTTTCTATCGTACTGGGCTGAAAACCCCTCCTTGTCCCAAACCCCTTTAACCCCTGTCATGCCGGCCCTCCGTCTATGTCTCTTCTCTCCTTTACTCCGAGCCTCTCCATCATGTCTGACCATCAGATTCACACTCAGTATTCACAAAACTTGGAAAAAACATAGGCTTACTGCTACACGACCTCTCCCACGCTGACTAATTTTGACCTCATATCTGTGAGGAGAGACTTGCAGCTTCATATGACTGCCCTTACTAGGACAGACCTGCACAAGTGAAAACAAGACTTTTTCGAGCAGGGGGACGAAAATGGTAGGCTTCTGTCAATACTTTCTCAAATTGCAAGTATTACAGTAATGAAGCTGCGCTTATCCTTAGTACATATAGATCAGATGATAAAAGTGTAATCCATAAGTAGATAAACCGTGACTCTTATGCTCTAAGCACAGTGACAGTATAAATTGCTAATGGTGCAACAAAGAGGATTGATATGGCTGTGCATAAAACAATAATATGGAAAATCCGTAAATAAGATGTGGCTGCTGTGCTGTGAGCGGAATACCACTAAGAGAGTGCTACAGGTGCAACAAAGGTGCGATGAATAACTGAGGCTTCAGTCCCAGTCATTAGAAATAACAAGCCAGTGACATCAAAGATAACAAATATATAAATAGATGACGGTGATAAAAGCACCAAACACTAAAAATGTGAAAGGTGACTTAGTGTGTAAGGTGACTGCGTGGCAACAACATTTGATCAAATAAATACATACATGGTAGTCATAAGAGAGAGCTTGTTAAAAAACGTCCATAAGGGGTCCAGACGGGATACCTTATGAGTTTTTTAAAACTCAATCAGATATTTTATCTCCCATTCTAGCTGCCACTTTACCTGTTCAGAGAACAAGGTCCTCCTTTAGCCCATGAAAGAGGCCCACATTGTTTTGAATAAACCACCCAAAGATCCATCCCTATGTGTGTCTTACCAACCTATGGTACTCCTGAACAGTGACCCTATAATTCTTATGTAATTCCTAAACTCTAGACTCTAGCTGCTACATAGTCTCATTGACCCAGACCAAAAAGGATTTATTCCCCATAAATCTACAGACATTACCTTCTGCACATTATTTATGAATATTCAGGCGCAACATATCAATACCGGCACCGGGGTGGTAGTGTCTCTGGACATAGAAGAGGCTTTTGTGTTTCATCACATGGTTACAATTTTTGTACTCTGGGTCTACTGCAGCTATGCGCCTGGGGGGGGCCCGGCTGTCTCGCTCCTTTTCATTGCTTAGAGGCACACGGTAGGGCTGTCCCCCCTCGTCCATCTTATTTGTCATGGCCATGGAACCAATAGCTGATGCCCTTTGTACTTCCTCTGATATCCATGGACTCCAGGTTGGTTGGTTGGAGGTTGGTTGGTTGGGGGGGTAGAGTCTCATTAAAAAAGCGGACAACCTCTTACTCTATCTGAACACTGCCGGTCCCTCTTTTCCAATATTTTCATGGGCTTCCGGCCTCATAATTAACTGGCATAGATCACGTCTCTTTCTTATTGACTCCAGCCTCAGCCTTCCCGGGTATGCAGCTGCAGTGGGTTCCATCTTTTACATATCTCGGCATAGTGGTATCCTAAATGTTAAATTCTGACTTTACTTCCTATGTTGTTAAGAACAGTTTGAAGGTGTGGAGGAATTTGCTTTTATCTCTGCTCAATCGCATCAATTTGATAAAAATGAACATTCTAACAAAATTTACACACCTATTTTGAAATTCACCTGCCTGGATCCCTAAGTCCTTTTTAAATAACTTCACTTATTGTTACTCACATTTTTGTGAGGTTCCCAGGTCTCGCATTATAAATTCTCAATGCTGACCATGCCGACCCTACAGGAGGGACTGGCCATGCTGGACTTCTTTAAATACTTCAAAGCCACCTAGTTGGTTATTGCCCATTGGTGGCTAGTGCCCAACTTAAGTAACTCCTCTACGTTACTAGAGGCAGCCATCCTACACTCACTGGAAGCCCTCCGGCACTTATTATTTTGCTGTCCTGGGGCCCCTTATCATCTCAGCCCCCTGATAAAAACCACCATTAGAGCCCGGTTAATAGGACTTAGGTGGGAAATGCAACCCCCTCATACCTTCTCTCCTTCCTATCCGCTGCAGAACAATTCTTACCTTTCCCATTTTCAAATGTTTTCCGACCACCAGTGATGGGCTAAGTTTCAAATTAAGACCTTATTAAAAATGGGCGATTGATTCCTTTTGATCACAATCTGCCTACCTACTACCAATATACTGTAGATATCTACAACTCTCCCATGCCTTCAACAGCCAGTTTGCACGTCAGGGACAGACTAGTTGGAGGCTTATTCACATTTCCTGGACTTGCCTGTTTTTTTCTCAGTTTTGCTGGATACTTTTGACATCATTAGCACAGTCTCTAAAATTTGTCTTACCCCAACACCAAGAACATGCCTGTTTGGCCCCTACTGTGGCCAAACAGAAACTTTTAGGCCTATTACTATTAATCTACTCTATGCTAGGAAATCAGTCTCTTTGCCCTGTAAGAAGGCCTTCTATTGTATTCTGGAAATGCCTGGTTAACTTGAATCTCCCTCTCCGTTGGGACACTTAAGAAAATAGGAGCATGTAAGAAAAAGTTTGATAATGTGTGAACCCGTGTGTGTGGCTCAAGGACCCATCTACTGCTGTGGATTTGGCCCCCTGATGCCTGTTAGTGATCCTTTGTGATCTTATCCGCTCATCCCTTTGCTCTTGGTTGCTTTAACCCTACCTTGTAATTGGAAGATGCTCATCTCAAAGCTTTGTGAACTGGTACCTCGTGAGCCCTCATTAGGTACAGCTTTTGTCAGTTGTGTGGGTTTATGTGGAGTGTGTTCAAATTTTTATTTATTCACAACAATAAAGAGGAATTTTTCAAAAAAGTGACTTGGAGCCATTCCCAGGATTGTGTTTGGGTATGTTTGTGTTTGCGCCCAAGGCACGCAGACTTGCCTGCTGGCACACACGTCTGCATGCAGATGCACTGACGTATGAGTGCAACCTAGTTGCTGGCAAGAGTCCTCTGTCTGTGTGCCAGTGCATGCGCATGACTATTGGCTTCCTGACAAATTGGAAGGGCAGAAGGACCCAAAGATTTCAGCATTCGTTACACTTCTGACACGTGATTGTGCACTCAGTTGGATCCTATGCAAAGGTACAGCCTGTAAAACCCTCATGATGATTGCAGATAATATAGAAATTATGGTTTCAAATGCAGGGAATGCGCATATTTATTGTGAAGGATTGTTTAATAATTGTAGCCGAGCTGGGACTCCTGTGTTTACATATGTTATAAATATATATATATAACTGAGTTACCGTTTTGACTCTATCAGAGTGCTCCTTTAAGAATTTATGGGAAGGACCGGCTTTCCCCGAAAATGGACGAATTGGATCATGGGAGATTGAATGTACTTCTCTTGCCTCGGGGACTCGTGGAGAGCGGATCCAGATCAAGCTGAGAGGAGAGCGGGTAACGCTGAACTGACAAACCGGAACAGTGAGAGCTGAGCATTCCCAGCGACGCAACACCGTGAGGAGAAGTCCCGCTTGGGGATCGGACAGTCACATGTGGACGCTGCTGCTGTGCAAGAGTGCCTGGTGACACCAGTAACCACAAGTATAACCCTGCATCCATAATACACTGGTGGCAGTTAGGACCTTATAGACACCCCTACATTCTGGATTACAAATATCACATAGAAAAGTGATAAAGAGCTCCAACTGCCGGTGAAGATTCCACAAGGCCTTGCTAGAGCAGGAACTCCACTTTTCACAATTCTTAAAGGGGATCCCCTAACATATGATAGGAATCTTATTAGTCAAACATAAGATAACTCTAGGCCTGATTATAGTAGAAGCAGAATAATGTTTATGTTGCTTACATTCAATTATAGCCTTGATAGTTAGAGCTGATAATTACTGCAGTTACTCTCACCTATTTCATGTTGTGAGTCAAGCATTTGTTTCTTGCAGTGTCAGTCCTCTAAGCCCCTTTTGCATTATTGGGGGTTTGGTGGAGGGACACGACAATAACTGTTCAACATTTTACCTGTTCTTATCCAGTTATTTGATTAACATTTATATCCCAGTAAACAGTTAAACTGGTATTTCATTGTGTCAAGTGTATTCAAGAATCTTCCAGAAAATGTCTGAACCTATAGTGCCTAATGGGTTGGACGCTTCTCAGGGTCAGATGAGTGCAGAGGATATCTCACTAACCAGCAACCCCCAAGGGGGTTGTGCTACATAATTTTAAAGGAAACCTTTATAGAGAGCAAAACAAGGGTTGCCATTGATAATCACCTAAACACTTCCGAAGCTGAAATTGGCTTGCTATGAAAAACACTAAAGTATAGTAGTACTATAGAGAAAAAGTTCTGACCTGAACGGCAAACCCTATTAACCAGTTGCCGACCACCCGCCGCAGTTTTACTGCGGCAAGGTGGCTCAGCTGTGCGAACCGACGCAACTGTGCATCAGTCGTGCGCAGGGCTACGGGGCGTGGGAATGCGCCTGCAGTCCCGGTGATGTTCTGATTGGGTTCAGAACCGATCAGTCATCAGGTCCAGGCCAATGATTTTTGGCCTGGACCTGGTGATCGGTTCTGACCAATTGCAGAATGTCCTGTGCCTGTGTAATGTAAACACGCAGTACACAAGCACTACATTGACACCAGTACACTTAGGCACACAGTTAACCCTTTTACTCCCTGTCACAGTGTACACTATATACAGTATACAGATAATTTACTGATCACTGTATTAGTGTCACTTGTGACTTCAGTTAGTGTGAGAGACAGTTAGTGGTAGTTAGTGTCTGTCAGAGATAGGTCTAGGGTACCCACCATACATCCCCTAATAAATATTTAACCCCCTAATCACCCCCAGTTAACCCCTTCATTGCCCTGTCACAGCGTCACTATTATAGGGTACAGATCTTTTTTTCTGATCACTGTATTAGTGTTACAGGTGACATCAGTTAGCATTAATGTTAGTTAGTCTCAATACATGATAGCGTCAGATTGCCCGTCACATATTTAGTAATACATTTTAACCCTTTGAGTGACACACACACACACTAAACACATCCATTACTAGTATAGTGTCTGAACAGATCAATATCTTTGATCTAATCAGAACTTTACTAGCGTCCCCAACGCGGTGTTATCAGGATCAGCCCCGACACCTGCAAGCACCTGCGTTTAGCCCCTCCGCCCATCCCCGAAGAAGTTCAGTTTCAGCAGGTTACTATCACTTCCAATACACAGCACACTAAACCGCAGCATTTGCAGAGTCAGGCTTGATCTCTGCTAACACTAGCATTTAAATTTTTTGGTAGCGGTTCAAACAATCCTTGACAACCAGGTGCTTTTTTACCTGTGAGTCAAACTAGGTACCAATACATTTATTGGCCAAAATGTCCAAACAGAGGTACACTAGTGAAGAGGCCTACACGATGCTGAGCATGACAGATGAGAGCGATGGGGAGGCCTCACTGTCAGAATCAGGCTCAGTATTGGAACCTGTAGAGCAGCACCCTGACAGATAGTTCTGACGACGGTGTAGTGGTCCCTGCTAAGGTCAGGCATATTTGACCCCATTCTTCTATTGCTGAGGTACAACAATCGCAGGGTTCACCAGTGGCCTAGTACATCCTGGTTATAGTTAAACCAGCACTGCAGTAACACTTGGTGACGTGGCGAGTCCCATAATGTGCAGTTCAAGCTGGCGCGGTGGCTAACACAAGTAGTGTCCCGCAGCCACCAATAATTCGAAGTGCCCTTCCTGATGCTTGCAAATCTTGATTGGGGGTCCACCACTTCTGCAGCGCCCGTACTTCCCCCATTCACTGGCCAACCCGAAATTCAGGTGGAAACAGTTGATTTTACTCCCTTTGGTTTTTATGAGCTGTTTTTCACGGAAGATCTGTACAGATCTATTGTGGACCAAAGCAATTTATATGCCGATCAATTCATCACCACAAATCCAAATTTGACCCTTGCCAGGGAATTTGCATGGAAACGTAGCACTGTTTCCGAATTTAAAACCTTTCTGGGCCTATCCCTCCTTATGGCATTACAAAAAAAAGTGAGTTGCAGTCATATTGGCCCACTGACCCAATTCATCATATGCCTGTGTTTTCTGCTGCCATGGCCAGGACTAGATACAAACAAATCTTGCACTTCAGTGACAATGAATTCTGTCGTCCTCGGGGTGACCCTGGATATGACCGGCTCCACATTATTCGGCCCCTCGTAAATCACTTCAACCAGAACTTTGCAGCCTTGTATATGCCCCAACAAGCTGTCTGCGTTGATGGGTCCCTGATTAAATTTTCTGGCCACCTTGCTTTCAAACCGTTTCTCCCCAGCAAGTGTGCCAGATATGGGGTCAAGATGTGTAATCTCTGTGACAGGGCAACAGGCTATGCTATACATGTAGCTTCTGGATTTACGAGGGAAAAGATAGCAATGTGGAGCCCCCCAACTGCCCAGACTACATAGGGCGCAGCAGCAAGATTTTTTTGGGACTTGGTGTCCCCCTTATTCGGAAAGGGGTACCATTTATACGTGGACAATTATTACACAAGCGTACCACTTTTATGATTTTGGAATTGGAGCATGTGGCACAGTGCGACCTAATCACCGGGGCTTCCACCAACGAATTGTATATTTCCGACTTAGACAGGGGGAGAGAGCCTGATTGAAGTGTAATAAATTGCTTGCAGTGAAGTGGAGGGATGCACAGAATGTTTTCGTTCTGTCCTCCATTCGTGCAGATACAACAGTCCAAACTGCAATGGTAACTGGTGTTGTTGAGAAGTCCCTCTGTGTCCACGAATACAACCTTAACCTCTTGCCGACCGCCGCACGACTATTTACGTCGGCAGTCATCCCCTCACAGGAAAAGCGACATAGTACTACGTCGCTAGCCTGTGAGGCTCTAGGGGGCGAGGGCGCGCCGCTGGATGCGCGCTCCCGCCCCCGCTCGTTCACGCCCCCCCACCCGCGCGTGTGAGTGGCGGACCCAATGTCCGCCTGTCACTCGCGATCGTCGCTTACAGAGGGAGAAAGGCAGGCGGCTAATGTAAACAAAGCCACCTGTCATTCTACCCTGTGTAACAGCAGAGATCATACGGTCCTGCTATGCAGGATCATATTTCTCTGCAGTTACACGCACAGCCACATCCAATCACAGTTAGAAGCACGCCCCTAGGGATACACTTAACCCCTCCTCCTCAAATAAAGTTAACCCCTTCCCTGCCAGTGTCATTTTTACAGTAACAGTGCATATGTATAGCACTGATTACTGTAGTAATGTCACTGGTACTCCCAAAAGGGTAAAAAATGTCAGTCAAGGGTCCGATCTGTCCGCCGCAATGTCGCAGTCCTGCAAAAAAAATCGCTGATCGCCGCCATTACTCGTTAAAAAAAACAACAAAAATGACAAAAATCTTTCCCTTAGTAAGTAAACGCAATAACTTTTTAGCGTATGATCAAAAAATCGCACAGGTGATCAAATACCCCCAAAAGAAAGCTCTGTTTGTGGGAAAAAAAAGGATGTCAATTTTATTTGGGTACAGTGTCGCACGACCACGCAATTGTCCGTTAAAGTCACGCAGTGCTGAATCGCAAAATAGGCCCTGGTCAGGAAGGGGGTAAAATCTTCCGGGGCTTAAGTGGTTAACATGGGAGGGGTGGACTTCAACGACCAGATGATGGTGCGTACTTAATTTCCTGTAAGGTAAGACACTAGTACAAAAAAAGTGTCTGTATATTTATTCCAATTGGCTCTGCTGAATGCTTATGTGCGATACAAAGCATCAGAAAGAAATGGATCCTTCCTACAATTCCAGGAAGAGATCATCACAGCCCTTCTGTATCCAGAAGG